>NW_017728996.1:32636027-32674477 GCF_001723915.1 Gavialis gangeticus
CCAAACTTCCAATCATTTGTATTTTCATAGACTTCTTTCTTACTTTAGCTTCTTTTCTGCCTTGGAGAACACATAGCAGCAGTCTCCCAGTGCTTGAAGAAGGGTCTTTGTGCTCGACAGCTTGCAAATAACTTTTTTTTCTAACTATTAAATTAGCCTAATAGAAGATATCACATCTACCCAAAGAACTTTGCCTGCCTTTCATTCGTTTTACATTTATAATACACACATGCCTCCTGCCTGCTCTGGCCCTCGATGAGAAAGGCAGTGACTGCCTTACTCCTATACGTCGCTCCCTCACTCACAGCTCTTAACCACAGCCCCACTCCCCAGCATCTCCAACCTGCACCTGCTGCTTACCCTATGCAGCATCTCTGGCTCTGGCCTGGGAAATGGAGCATGTGGTTCTTCTGGCCTTAGCCATGCCATGGCAGCGCCCCAGGTTGAGGTTGGGACTGGAGCCACAGGTGTAGCCACTCCCCTGCCACTGTGCAGTCCCCTTGCATTCCCCCCTACCTACACAGCCTGTGGTCTCCCCTGCACTCCTCCAGCCCCCTGCACCACACAGTCTCCCTTGCACTTCTGCTGCTCACTGCACAATCTTGCCCATGCTCCCCCCACTGCATGCCCCCTCCCCCACTGCACAAACCACCCTGGCCTTGGCCTGGCAGCAACAGCTCCAGCTTCAGCCCTGGCCTGGGGCACACAGCTGTGGCTCCAGCAGTGGTTGCCTCCAGGAGGCTTTTTTCCCTCATGTGGAATGGTGGAAAAACTGTGTGTTGGATTTGAGTAAATAAGGCAAGTCATTTTTCTGACATAAGTATGCATGTGGAGGATAGCTCACCATCTATATATGCGACAAATGTCACGTATAAGATGTCGGTCTTAGTTTCAGAAATGTTCGTATTTAAACAAATAGAGAAAGTGGGACACTGTTTTCTAAAAGAAAACTCAAAATTAATTAAAAAAAGTATACTATCCAATTTTAAATGTTCCTATCTTGCTTAATGAGTCTTCCTTTTCCTACAGCTACTTTTCAAAATATAACTGCTTTTCTAGAGATATTTTTAATGTAAATGATAAGGGCCTGTTTCTGCCAAGATATGTTATATTCTTGGTTTCTGCTTTGTCATTCTCTGATCTCTTATCTCATTACTCTCTTCTAACGTGGCTCTACCTTTTGATTTTTCCTCACCATTTCCCTACTTAGGAAACTATCAAATCCTGGCATCGGAGAATTTAGATGCAGCTCAAGTGCTTATCATCCTGACTAGGTAGCTCACCAACTGGTCCCAAAGCAGCTTAATTGTTGCAACATAACTTCAGTGTCACTGGCCCACGGTGCAGTTCTGTGGTCTCTCTTGACCCATGCTTCAGTATTCAAGCAAAAGATTTGGAGACAAATGCTAGAAAGGGGTGTATTTCTAAAGAGAGGAAAGGAGAAACTGAGGGAGAAGTCTGAGTTGTAACATTACCTGGCCTAAATTTTGATTCTACTCACAGGCCAAACCAAGCAGGTTTCTAGGATGTCCCTTGCTCTAAACTTGTAGCTTGTTGGGTACTCACTGAAGTGTGATTACTTAAAAACATTTCTTTCATTTTTGACTTCCACAGGAATTAGAGAATCTAAAGCGTGTACAGAAACAGGCTTCAACCAGTCAGAGTGCAACAGAAGTTCGCTTAAATAGGGCCCTTGAGGAAGCAGAAAGGTACAGAATGGAGCTGAATAAACTGAAGCAAAATAACAAGGTACATCTAAAAAAAACGTGAAGAGCAATACTGAAATGAAACAAGGTGCTTGATCACGTACCGACTGAAAATACTCATATCATTGATGACAATAGGAGATTGGAGGATTTTTCTTCTGCTTGTAGATCATATCTGATCTGGAAAAAGTTATACAGGAAATTAGAATCCTGTAATAAATCACTTGATTTTTCTAGCTGTTTGAAGAGCTGAAAAATAATGTAACACATGTGGGCTATGAACAGTGTATTTCTGGTTTATCTGTATCTTTTTTTCTTTAGCTCAAGACTTAAGTATATGATTACAAATAAAGGAAAGGAAAATGTTACTTCATTTATAAATGAAGTAGTCATATGTTGGCAAAATTTGGCTAAGTAATTGCAAGCCAGTATATTCCCCTTGAATGTCTACATTGGTTTTATATCTAGTAAAAACAAAACAAGAAAACAGGTCATAGACTAGATTGCTAGAAGAAACACAGTAAAATTATATGCAAGAAAAAGAAATATATATGAATACCAGTCTGTGTTACACCCAGATTACTTATGCCTCTCAGACACACGTGCAGAAACCTTGTGTTAAAAGTTCCACTACCTCAATAATGTAGAAGCTCCTTATCAACTAGGTGCTCTTTTCTGTTTCAAGGATATGTAAGGTACTAATAAGATCCAGCTTTTATTCCTTCTCAAATGTTTTAGTTCACTGCTATTTGTACTTTTTGTGTTGTGTTAAAGTACCCACCCCACTGATACCAGGTTGTTTGTCTCTTCCTTGCTAGGATATAGCTAACCAAGAGCTCAAAAAATTTGAAGAATTAAAAATTCAAAACAAGAGACTGGAGAAACAAAAGGGGGAGCTAATGGCAGGTTTCAAGAAACAGTTGAAGTTAATTGATATTTTAAAGAGACAAAAGGTGAGTGTCAGTCAACTCAAAATTTCAAAGTACTCATGTATAACAATTGAGACTGGCACATTTCAAGCTACAAATGTTTATTGTCAAGATTGTCATGAGTATTTCCTGATAATGATGTGGCAACACATCTACAGTCCTGAAAAATCAGTAAATGGCATGGATCAGCTAGGCTTCCTGTCACTGGGTTGCAGTACTGGCTTTTTCCGTTACAGAAAGGACACTAAGACTATTTCTTGACTTGAGTGTATCTTCTAAAAAGGAATATATATAGTCTTAGTGACACAGGCTGTACAGTCCTGAGACCAAGGGTTTTTTCTGTTATTCATGGAGTAAATGTTGCTCAGATAACAATGGCTTCCCCTAATCTCCAGCCAATGCAGGGCATTCTTCTTAGCAATGCACATTTTTTCTTTAAAAAAGAACTTAAGATGAATCAGCAGCTATAGCAGGTGGTCTTTCAGGACTAAATCCAACTATTTTTCACCAGCTGCTTCAAAATGGGATTAGCAGATAACTTTGGTGATGTGTGGCCTCCTAATCTGTGACAAGAGATGACTTACCTTACAGTAACTTCTGTTCTCAGAGATGTGTTGCTTATATCTGTCACAGGGGCACTAAGGTGCCCTGTTCCTAGAAGGGCAGAAACTACCTGGCGAGAGAGCCCAAAAAGAGAGAGGTAGAGCCTAGGTGTAAGTTACCAGGGCAACAAGCCAGAGAGCAAAATAGCCTGCACCTGGTCAGCTGACCAGAAGGGGCAAAGCCCTGGGTCCATATAAACCCCAGGACAGGGCCTTGGGGAGCAGTTCCCTACTAGCAGCCAGAGGGGAAGGAGCCTCCCAGGAGGAAGTGCCCAGTGATGCAGCACCTGCTTAATATGCTGCAACCAGGGCTAATGGGGCTCCATGAGCTATGCAAGTACCCTTGCCCATAAGATATTTAGGGGCTGGAGAGGAAGTTCTATGCTTTTAAGGGGACAGAGCATACCCTTGTATTTTTTGCATTATGTTATAGCCCAGGGGCTTGTGTTTTGTTTGTTTCATACCACTGGTGGTTTGGGTGAGGCTATTTGGGGAAGGAGGAGTCCTCATAGGGGGCCCACTGCAGCGTGGGGACCCTGGTGCCAGAGAGGGTGTGGCACTTTGGGGTGCATAGACCCCTTTGGGGGCACAGACCCCTGGTGCCAGAGGGAGTGTGGCACTGTATTTGGGGCACAGAGACCCTGGTGCCAGTGGGGTGCAGAGTGAGATGGGGCTGCAAAGAGCCCAGGGAAAGAGGGCAAGGGGGCCAATTACAGTGAGGCCTAGGCGAGACAACACCAGTACCATCTGTGAGGCTTGGGATGTAGTAAAGGGGTGGTTGGAGCCACGCATATAGCCCATAAGGCTGAGGTGTCCTGGGACATTTATTTTGAAACAGGACCCATGAGGTGTCTGGGACCCAAGGGGTTCGGGGAAATCCATCACAACTGTGCTTAGGTAGGCTTGAAGGCAGCCTCCCTATACCAATTATTCCAGCAAGATGTGGCGGACGAGAATAGAGGGTGCCCGGCAGGCTGAATTGGCACAGTCAAGGGGCCCTAAGGGTAACACAGCCATTCTTAAGGACCTCATCCTGTGACAATATCAATATTCCACTCTTGGTATATTTGGAAAAATGTTTGGATTCTCAGTATTCATTGGTCAAGCTCTGCCTTTGCTTCACTCAGACCTCCTCCTACAGGCAAAAATGAGCAGGGCAAAGCCAGTTCCCATCTACACAAAGTAGAATTTTTGGTACAGTAGAATTGAAAGCAGGTTCTTCAACATGTGGTGAAGAACACCAGTTACTGGAAGCTAAGTTACCTCATTTTCTTCAAACATTTTTCTCTATGTGGTCCACTCCAAATGGCTGTCAAGCAGTGGTGTCAAAAAAGGAGACAGCAAATCAAACTGTTGAGAGAATAGTATTGGAAGCATCACTTTGCCAAAGAAACAGCTCTGGCAGCCTGTCCTGTAGCAAGAGGCTTCATAAAGATGTGAATGAAGTACTACATGACTGACCTACAAATCTAGGAAATGTTCCCATTTCCTGAAAAGTTGCTGAAACAGCATGTGTACCCCTTCTCCCTCCAAGTTTCAGCATACGCACCCCTTTATATTTTGTTCTTGTTTTTAATGTTGCCAATTATGTGATATAAGGCAGGCTACATAGACATTAAATAAGAAAAGCAGTTGGTTCAAACACCAGACTGACTTTCTTCCTAGGCAAGGAAGCTTACATCTGAGGCAAATGGGTGTATAACCTCATTCCTGAAATATTTCATGAGCAATTACATTTGTTAGTGACCACTTATGATTAAATGAGAAGTTTGCTCAGCCAGTCTGCTAAAACAGTTCTGGAAGGTTGACTGTTCTGATAGTTATTCACCGATTGATCTGCTGCTTCCTCCATTGGATCACTTCATACCCTCGTGGTGAAAACCTGTTTCTTTTTGGATATTTATGTAAAGCAAGGGTGGCCAGAGTTATTTGTCTTGGGAGCCACATCCAATCCTGCACAGAAGTCAGAGAGCCAGGGGGAGGGGGGTATAGGGAGGTACTAAGTGACCCAGAGTGGAGGTGACCGCCCCTGCACCGCTGAGCCACTCCAGCTTTCCCTGCCGAGAGCATGCCCCTAGGTAAGCGGTGCAGCTGCAGCCCCTGGCAGCCCAGTGCTGGGCGGCACTGTCCCTTGGAGCCACCTCAGGGAGAAGTGGGCAGGGCTGTCCCCCAGAGAGCTGCAAGTACTGCACGGGCGAGCTGGTTGCAGCTTGTGAGCCATGGTTTGCGCACCATTGACATAAAGAATTACAGTTATGATGCCAGTCCCTGTTTAGGAGCAAACCATTGAAAACTTAGTAATCAAATACTGTGCAGTGATATCATCAAGAGTGTATTTGCTTATAAGTAAGCAAATGGTCATGCGGGAGAGCATTCAATGTCTTGCTAAAAAAAATAAATCAAGATATCATATCTATGGCTTCCTCCTTACTTACTAGCCCAGTTACTCTATCAAAGAAAGAAAATACTTTGGTTGACGCACGCTACTTTGTTCTTCAAAGATGTGTATTAGCTGTTTTATCATCATTTTAGTATCTTCTCTGTGCTGACAAATTGTTTACAGTGCTTGTCCTAGCATTTTTTTCAAAGCTAGGCACATTCGTCTAAGTCGTCCTGTTCCCCTTCTTCCATCCTCTCAGATTTTGCTTTACTTCCAATGAGTTCTTGAAGATCATCACTAATGGTGGAAGAGACTGGTTTAGCTGTTGACTTGACTATACCTATTTTTTTTCTAAATATTCTTTAATCTGTTTCCCTAATCTGGCCTGCACTCCTATCTTTTTATTATATATAATCTTGTTAAGGATCTGATCAGTAAACCTTTCTTGTGATGACTGCAACGTGCAATACTTTGGCCCTTTTTTTTATGGCTTTTATTTGTTGTTATTCCCTAGTAACTAATAGATCAGGCTTTCATTTTCCTCCTCTTCTAATGTATTGATAGAGCCTTTTCTCATTTTAGTTTTTGGCCCTTACTAGCTGTACCTCATTTTGTTTTAGCCTTTCTGATTTTTCTCTTTCTTTGAATAGAAAACTTAATTGTTTCATGATCCCTTCCACCAAAATTGCTTGACCTTTTAGATTTTTAACCAGTTCCTCCTTTAGAATCTGCTGTTTTTCCTCATCTCTCATATGACGTTACTGTAATTTCCCATTTCCCTTCCCAGATTTCAGCCCTTTCACCAAATCCGTTGGTTTTACTCACCTCCAGACTTTCAGTTGGGAAGCTAACGTTTTGGCTCACTTCCCTTTTTCATCAATGGCTGCCAACTCTTTCCAGCAGTTATTTTAGTGCAACACCTTCTTCATGGCAAAAGAAACTGTTGACACTTAGCTGTGGAGTCATGCATTGGTCTCCAGTCCTTGTTTGGGCCTTTATGCTGAACAGAGAAGATTGACAAGAACTCTTGTGTCCCTGGCTATTTTCTCATGGCTCTTTCTGGCTTGTAATCACTTTTGATCTGCTCCAAGTCGTATCCGGCAGTGTGACTAGTGCTCACATGTCAGACCTCAGTTATCTTTGCCGCCACCTCCTGCCATTAGGAACAGGTAGATCCTTCTCCCCAGCCATTGGAATCTATTCTTTTCTTATGGTCCAAGGACCAAATATTGGTTATTGAACTCGATGGCTTGTGGCTTCAGATGGGATGTGGGGAGGGGCATCATTCCAGGGAAGATAATAAGTCTCCTCCTTTCAGAACAGTTGGTGTTTCTTCCTTCCATAGCGCTGATGCAGTTTTCTTGAGCCAAGCAGCTTCCTTCATCTGGATGACTATCTGTAGCTTGTTAAGAAGACATTTGTGTTCTTGGGACTCCTCACAACCTAGCTACTGTTTGCTGTAGTTCATTTACTTGCTTCCTGAAGGACTCCATTAGCATCTCTCACACTAGCTGACACTTTCTGCCCAGATTCTTTTACCAGGGCATGACCAGGCCAAGTTCCCATCAAGTCAAGACTGGGACCTGGGTGGAATGCTTGCAAGTCGGAATCCTAATCTGGCCACGAGAGCCCTTGAGTGCAATTGGAAGAAAGGCTAATAACAATGTTGAATGTACTATTTCCTATGTGCTGTGCGACACCCATATTGGCACAAAGGAAGCCCATCTCTAAACAGAGAAGCTGGTGGAAAATTAATTCAGCAAAATGGCTGTCACATGAAATACGGTGTTTGAAACCACAGGTATTTATGTTCACGAAGACTGAAAAAGTAACCAGGAAATGAGAAAAAACACACAACTTATTTTTAAAACTGCATTATAAACTGTAATCTGAAAAAACAAACATTTTCTTCAGTATCATAATAATAGCTAAAACCTAAAGCTAATCCTTAAGGCATGCCACTAAATGTTCCTTCTCCCAATTTAAGTTGCAGTTAGAAAATGCAGTAATTGGCCTGCCCTTTCTATATTCTCAAGTGGAAGAAGGCATCTCAGGCCCAAGTGCAGCCATGCCATCACCATTGATGAAAACGTTCTGGGGGAGGCACTGCAGGAGTGGACCAGCAACAGCCACATTAATTTTAAACTAGCTTTTCTCTGAGTATGTGCGCACATGTAGAAAATTAAGTTGGATCACCTCTACAATATTTGTATGTTAAACTTGGATAGGTCCAACAGGTGGTAGTAGCCTGGAGGTAGAGAATATGCTATCATCTTAGGAACGAGAGAGAAAACATAAAAAATAATCAGGAAAGCAGGGAAACGTGACTTGTGGCAGTCAGCTGTTGCTGTTCAAAATGGTCCCCTTAAGGTGGTTTCTGGCCATCTTGTTGGATTTAAGAGACTATTTCGGCAAGTGTCTTATTTATAAATGAAGGTTTTGCATGGAAGGAATCCTGACCTTAGTGGATGGAAAGTTGCAGCCTTTTGCGATAAAGCAACAATGTTTATATATTAAGATCCCTCTTAGCAGTTTCTAATGTGTACTGCATTCTATTAGTTTACTTCCTTAAGAATACTATTGTACTGAAGAAGAATCCATAGATGGGATACTTTCTTTGTAGCCTTAAATTGTGCAAGAGAAAATACAAACAATGTATTCTCCTTATACAAGCAAGAATAGTTTTCCTCCTTTTTTAAAAATCATAGTGTGGAAGTGAGAAAATTCAGTGTCTAATACAGTCTTTAGCTTGTTTGATCAGAGTGAGTGAAGCATCAAGAGCAAGTTCTTTATTTTTGATTGGTTTACTGTTTTAACCAACACGCTAGTAACGGTTATTTAAACAACTGTACTTTATAATCGCAAGACAACAGCATTTCTGAAATGTTTACGGTACATACAGTATGTTCTTACAATCTAGTACAGTACCTTGAGTGGCCCTTAAGTAGTGGGATTGTAGAGATGGAACCTCTTTTGTAACTGGAAGAAAGCTGTGATGGATACAGTGAACTTGGTTTACTCAACAATTGATAAGCAACATGCATATCCAGGGCACATTGTGATTTAGTCCACTACAGCAAAGGTGCATACTTTTATGTTTGTAACAGCTATGTACTGGTAGAGCAGCAGCTGATTTTTCCTATCTGAAGAGTAGCTGTAACAGTCTTCTATTTGTAGACCGCTCAAAATAAACACTGGCATTTGGGATGTAAATCTAAAGATACTTTTTGATTCATACTAGCTATGACTACAAAAGAGTCGCAATGAATGCTACGCTCTGGAAGGAAATGCACACTGATTTTTCTTGAAATCATTTTTAAAAGCCCACAAGGTTTTTGGCCTTTCTTTAATTACCTTGTTAAAAGCATCTCGACTGTCAAGAACCACATATGGGGGAGGGGTAGGAGAGTCATAGTGTCTTATATTAAGTTGTGTAATATCAGGTCAGTGAAATGTAGTTCATTCTTTTTTACTCTGTCTCACATTATTCCTAAAATAGAGTATCACTGCTCCAAAAAAAAAAACAAGTACAAGGTTAAACTTCTCATTTTGTGCCTTTTTTGGGCACTGAACATCAAAATGTCCATGGTGTGACATACAAAAAAGAACTCTGTCCTTCACTCTTTTTTTTAAAAAACCTGTTCTTTTACAGGTACTTGATCAGCCTTAAATGTGTGCTTGCTTACTTATGGTACCATCTCTCATTAGCTATAATTAAATTTATATTGTCTTTTACAGATGCACATTGAAGCTGCCAAGATGCTTTCTTTTACTGAGGAAGAGTTCATGAAAGCCCTTGAGTGGGGAAGCTCCTGATTCACTATGTAACCTCTCTCTGAAAAATCAATTAGCTTGCATACCATTTTAGAAATATATGTTCTCTTTTCTAAAAATAGTTTCAGGGGTTTTTTGGTTGCTCATGTTGAAATTTATCAAATAACAACAGCCTAAGCATTTTAACGGTTGAATTTAAATTGTGTTGTAATATGTCCTAAAATATAATCAGAGAAATTTAAATAAGAAGCCAAGTTGTCCATTTTCCCCTTAACTGTAATGAGTCAGACATGCAGGAAGGAGAGCAGATTTTATTGAATAAACTAAATCTTAGTTACCAGGTATTTATGGCTTGTTCTTAGATACTGTAGCTTGGATTGGAGGAAGTATTTTGTCCAAATACATGGCAATTTCAATCTCAGAAAATAAAGAACACTTTTTGTTTTTATTTTAGGTCTCACAGGAAGGAAAAATAGAACTCCCAATTCATTTTACTGTTTCATTCTGAAAGCAGTGTGAAACTACTCGTTATACCATATTTTCTTGCATATAACCCACACCTTTTCCCCCACAACCAGCTGGGGAAAACTGAAGTGCATATTAGGTGTGGAAAAGGGGTCCCCAGGGGTCTGCAAATTTTGGCAGGGGGGAGTGGGTTGGAGCAGTAGCAATATTAATTACCGTGGCTCTGGGAGCCTCTTCAATTTAATGCTACCACCACACTGTACATTCCTACCTGCCCCTTCTCCCTAGCTGCATACCAGATTGGGTCGATGCATGGGAATGGGCCCTGGCCAGACCTTGTGTGCCAAATCTGACCCAGCATGTGACCCTGAACTTGGCACACCAGGTCCAACCCCACATACTGGCTGGAGCACTACATCATTCTGAGGTAATGTAGCTGGTTGCATCTAGCACACAGCCCTGAAGCTGGTGCAGTTGGCTCTAGCCCCATCTCTGCTGCACTTGGATCAGGCCCCAGTACACAGGGTTGGGGCTGGCAAGTGGCTCCAGTTCTAGCACCAGCTGGCACATGGGGCTGGGCCTAACATATGCCCCCAGTCCTAGATCCGGTGGGGTTTGGGCTGGCCATAGCCCCCAGTCCCAGTGTGTGGCTGTCAACTACCAGTCTGCAATATATCCCTCCAGCCCTGGAGACTGCAGTCCTCAGATATGTACCCATTGGCAACTGGTGCCTCCTGGGGCTGGGGGAGCACTGGGGTTGGGGGGGGGGGGAGCCCCCGCTCTTGTGGGATGCTCCATCCACCCCACCATCTCAGCATTCATGAGCCACCTGGTACCTCAAGACGTGTAGAAAAACAGTTAAAGCTGTGTCTATGGCCAAATGGCTAATTCAGCTGAATCTGAAGTCAGGACAGTGATCCAAATCAACAAATCTAATCACTGTCCCCCAAAGGGGGCTGAATCCAAATTGACTATGACCCACTTAGCACACCCTTAATTTAGGTGTCTTTATGTATAGAAGAGTAAATTAAATAGTTGTTTATCAACTATGTAACATATATAATGGTAGCTCTCTAATTAAAAACATTCCCCTTAATCCAATTTAGAACTATTGGTTTGGTATCTGGAAACGAAAGTGAGAGATCTGCATTGCTTCTATGCCATCAGATGCTCCAGAGGGCATAAACAAGGCTTTGCTATTCTATTGTGCTGTGTGCCAGGATGACTACCTTGTTGTGTTTATCTAATTTACTATAATGTAACATTTTATGAGGAGAGGTTGTTAGCCTATCATCTTACCCTAAACCAGAACAACCAGCTAACTGCTTTTCATCTGGAGCCTGCCCTTTTAACTTAAGTGACCTGGGTGGCCATAGCAGGAGTTAAATACAACTCCTGTCTAACTCTTATAGTCATTAGAAGACTTCTCACTGCATCAAGGTGCAGTATCAAGGGATGAAGAGGAGATGCTGTACCTTTTATTATTTTATAAAAAGAAACATTTCCATATTTATATTGATGCCTTGTACTCCAGATTTATTTTGGTTTTTAGAAAGATTAAATGCCATTTGGGAACAGTGTGTTTGCCACCTCAAAATGTAGTAGCTGAATACTTGAAGATAAGCTTTACAAAAGTTATTGATGATCTGGCCCCAGTAAGTTCACCTTCCTCTGTTCTTATTCCTTCCACCACTTTTCCTCTGTTTCCCTATCTGTAATGTACCACTTTGAAGACAGTCACACTATTGGAGGGTCCACACTGATATTTAGGTTACTATTTAAATAATGTAATATAAATGCAGATTTGGAGTCCTTAAAATTATCACTTTAGGAGATTTGCATAATCTAGTGGTTCTCAACTTTTTTAGACTTAAGGCAATCTCTGTAACTTCTAATAACTGAGTGGCATCCTATTTCAAAAGCCTGTTTGTTTATTACAGTGCTTACTACCTTGCACAGGGGCTGGGCAGTAGGGATAGCAGAGCCACTAATTTTTTTAAACTTTGTACTAAAACAAAATCTGTCACAAGTTAGTACCAAAGAACCATTTTTAAATTAAGAAATAAATCCCGAGCTTTCTTGGGAACAAGTGTAATATTTATACCATCTACCTTATAGTGGAAGTATACTGTTTTCCAAATTAAGATATTTTCTAACTTACCAGCAGCACCTAGAACTTATATTACAATCAGTCTATATATCAGTTTCCAAAGTGAAATCCTTATCAACTTGATCTTATATCTTACTTAAAACTTGCTTGAGGAAAAACCAGTAATGAAGAAATAAAATTTATTTGTGTAAATCTGTAACTACAATATATTTAAACATTTTAGCTAATCAATAGCTTAGTGCTCTCAGTATTGAAGGGAAATCCTCTCCGAACACCAAAAAGGAATTCATCACTGTTAACATCATGTACAAGTTATCATTAGAAGTCAGATGACATCTAGTGGTAAACCACAAAGAGCACATAAATTTCAGCTGTTGTCTGAAAATACATCCCCTCTTCTTGTCTGATAAGCTTTCCTGAACTCCTCACCAAGCATGTTAACATCTTCTTGATCTTTGAGGATTCCCTGAGGTTAGAAAGGGGAAGAAACGTTGAATGTTATTTAGCTACTGTAAGATTATACCAAAAGTACAAAGGTAATCCCTGACTCTCTCTTCTGTATGAGTGTCAGTCTTGGTACTGTACTCTAGCTACACTCGTAACTTTAATAGAGAAATACCCTACTCGCTTGAAAAAATTAACAACTGATCAGATGAGTTTCTAATATGTAGACTGATAGCATTTTGCATCAATACATTTTTGTCTGATTGTTTTATTCTATGTAATAGGGATGTTTCCTGGCCAGGCCAGGGGGGCTGGACCTGATTATCTCACAGGGTCCCTTCCAGCCCTAAACTTCTGTGAACCTGTGTGAATCAGTGATGGCTGAGAAAAATCCGGTTTTTTGGTATTATACAGCAAAGTAATATTCATCTGCATACCACATCTGATGGCAGTTCCTGTAAAGAGCCCAGAACAGACTTTAAACTTAAAAAACCCAAAAGGATTGCATTAAAAAGACAGTGGCTGGGTCAGTCAACATCAAGTAGTAGGAGACAATAAAAGTTCACTTACTCTAGGAAGATACCCCAATAATTTAGATGCGTGTTCTTTAAGGAGTTTCTGTCTCTCTTCTTCAACAACTGCACGAATATTTTCTTGTCTTCTCTCTTCTAACTGTCTTTCTTCAAGTTCATGCTCCTACAAAAAGCAATGAAGTATTAATTAACATTCTTCAATTTTACAAAAAGAAACTTGTACCTAATATATGAACACTAGTAAAGAACTCTCTCAATGGAGCAAGCATAAGGCTTTCATGTCACTACTAGGCTTCTGCATCATTTTGCAAAGAAGTAAATATGTCCTTGTTATGATACAGTAGATTGTTGCTAATGAAAGCTCATGCTTCAGTTAGTTCCTAAGGTGCCAGCCTGTCTTACCTTCTACTCTGTTATGGCTTTTGTAGAAGTAACAAAAAGGATGAGAAGATGGATACTGAGAGCAAAATACTGTTTAAATACAACTTTTAATAATTAGAAAAGAGAAATTATAAGGCATGAAAAATAAGAATTAAAGTTACTTTGTTCCCTACTTGTTTTTTCTACTGTGAAATCCCTCTTTAAAGATTAATACCTGAAGGTAAAATACTTTCAAAATGGGTCTAGTTTTGGCCCTACTACTATAAGCCTACAAAAGAAACAAGAAAAGGAAAAAGGGATATATTCTCATTTACAGAATTATGCATGTGAATCACAGCAAAATTTATATATTATACTACGAAAACCAAGTCTAAAAATAGCATAATGAAATCCCATGATTCTCCATTATTTTAAGGTCAGTCCTTCTCAGTTTAAGGTGAACATTTTCCTCCCCAAAGTCTAACCTTGACTATGAGCTTGTAGAAGTACATGTTTCCCTTGCCAAACACAGGGGTTAGGTTCTTGAAAGTTCCTGTGGTTGGCAAGACCAGCGCAGCTGGGGGAGCGAGAGGCATGAGTACGGCTGGGGGGCCATAGGGGTATTTTCCAACTGTACCCCCTCACTTCTCTGAAGCGTAGATACTCAAAACCGTGGTTGGCGAGGGAAACCTGTACCATTAATTCAGAACTTAAAAGCAGGTCTGCGTACTGTTTATAACAAGAAATAGAGCCCAGTTCCTCACTCTAGAAGTGCAAAGCCAGCTTAATAAGTAAAAAGCAAAGACATTTCTTAAAAGAGCAAGTCAGTTTGACTGCATACACACAATAAGCAGATCTACCAAGAAACCAAGTATCATTTAGAGAGTTAGTTTGGGCTAGGTCCACTTAGGCACCTACGTCCAAAATTTAAATCCTCAAAACTCTGCTTAATTGCTTTCTACTCAGAACGTGCCTAAAGTCCCTAAGCACCAAGTTTCTGTCAGTGGTGTGGTTAAGGTACTCACTGGAGAAGAGGGGTTCCAGTCTCTGTTTCAATGAATATTAAACTTTTTATGTAATACTGTATCATACTGGGAACACTCTTAGGGGAGGTGTGAGATCAGTGTTCACATCCCCACAGCCAGAGGAAGGATTTAAACTTGGTCCTTTAACATCCCAGCTGAATCCTGTAACCTATAAGGGCACCACCACTACCACCTAGCAGAAGGACTGACATGGATTAGGTGCTTGGCTCCAGAACTAGGCATATCGTTGTAGCCCTAAGTCAAGCACCTATCTTCTTGATTGGCACAGGACCTTCCTCCTCAGCATTACCTACTGGCTGGCCTCGAAGGCTTCCCACCAAGCATGCTGGTTCTTATGCATCGCACGCTTCTGTACTTGGATCCCCCCATGCATTACATAAAGAGCCTAGGGGCCAGGTACCTAAGTGACCACTAAGATGCCTCCACTTAGGCACTGTGTGCCCGTCACCCCAGAAGGGAGATCAAAACCAGCAGGTTAAACACCACGTTCCCCCTCAAGGGCAATCCAGATTGCCTAGATGCTAAGCAGGTGCACACCTAGCTAAGAGAAGCACTAGGCACAGGAGTGTGCCTGAAATGTCCTTACATGTCTCACTCAGGACTGGAATAAAGGCACTTCCATCATTCTGGGATCCAGACTGCTCAGAGGGGAGATGTCTACCTAAACCAGAATGCCTATGTGACAGCAACAGCATAAAGCACAGCACCTCCATTTGCTACTGAATACTAGGAGTGGGCAACTGCTCAGCTTTTGCCCAATAGGCTGGGGCACTTGCCCTAGGTTTTAAGTCCTCCTCTACTCTCCTTCCACCCCCCACCCCATCTCCCAGTTCCCAGGAGAATATCTGAACCCCAGTGGCAGCCAACCATTTTTGGCAAGCCTGTCACAAACTAGCCCTGCACCCTGAGTACTACTCTGATCCTCTTTCTTCTGCCTGCTTCCAGCCATACTGGCCACATGCCATATAGAGGTTGCTTGCACGCTACAGGTTGAATACCCCTGATCCAGGCTATGGCCTAGACTGGATAGAGACCCTTCCACTCATGCTGAAGCTAGCTCCCAGGGCAATCAACAAGTCTAGCTCGGTGGAGATAGAAGGGAGCAAACAAGTGGGCACATACCTGTAAGCCAAGTGGTTATAGTACTCCCCTGAGGGGAGGGAATTCTGGGATCTGACCCATTTCCTAACCAATGACACTCTAATGTAAAATGCATGAACAGACCTGGTGGAGAACTAGGAACTAGAATCAAGGTTTCCTTCCTTCTCTCGTAGGGGAATGCCCTTTTTTTAAAGGACTTTGTGCTCGTCATGTTTTGCAATGAGAATACTCAGGTTCTATGCTTGTTTTCATTACTACAGTAATAAGCATCATAGCTCAGCCCCTGGCACGAATCTTTGAGAACTCCTGGCACTCTGGTGAAGTGCCTGAAGACTGGACGAAGGCCAATGTAATGCCTATCTTCAAGAAAGGGAAGAAAGTGGATCCAGTAAACTACAGGCCAATCAGTCTGACCTCTATTCAGGGGAAGGTCTTAGAAATGATTATTCAGGAGGCCATTCTTAACGGCCTGGCCGATGGCAACATCCTGAGGGATAGCCAGCACGGGTTTGTTGCAGGTAGGTCTTGCTTGACTAATCTTATTTCCTTTTACAACCAGGTGACCTATCACTTGGACAAGGGGGGAGAGATTGATGTCGTGTATCTTGACTTCAAAAAAGCCTTCGATTTTGTATCCCACGATCACCCCTTGGCAAAACTGGCCAACTGCAGCCTCGGGTCCACCACAATCCGATGGCTGGGAAATTGGTCCATGGTTGGACCCAGAGGGTGGTGGTTGATGGAAATCAATCGTCGTGATGTCCTGTGACCAGTGGAGTCCCTCAAGGCTCTGTCCTTGGACCTATATTATTCAACATCAATGATGTGGACATTGGAGCCATAAGCAGATCCTTCAGCATCCTTATAGTCTCGGCAGAGCTACTCTGGCTAGCACTACGGATGAAAGGGATTTGGGGGTCATGATTGACCACAAGATGAAGATGAGCCTTCAATGTGATGCTGCAGCTAGTAAAGCGAGCAAAACACTGGCTTGCATCCATAGATGCTTCTCAAGCAAATCCCGGGATGTCATTCTCCCATTGTGCCTGGCCTTGGTGAGGCCACAGCTGGAGTACTACATCGTTTTGGACTCCACAATTCAAAAAGGATGTGGAGAAGCTTGAGAGAGTCCAGAGAAGAGCCACATGCGTGATCAGAGGTCAGGAAAACACACCGTATGATGAGAGGCTGAGAGCCATCGGACTCTTCAGCCTGGAAAAAAGTGTAGGCTCGGGCGATCTGATGGCCACCTATACGTTTATCAGGGGTGACCATCAGGATCTGGGGGAACGTTTGTTCACCAGAGCGCCCCAAGGAACAACAAGGTCGAACAGTCATAAACTCCTCCATGACCGTTTCAGGCTGGACATAAGGAAGAACTTCTTTACTGTCCGAGCCCCCAAGGTCTGGAATAGCCTGCTACCACAGGTGGTTCAAGCACCTACTTTGAACACCTTCAAGAGACATTGGGATGTTTATTTTGCTGGGATCCTATGACCCCTGCTGACTTCCTTCCCCTGGGGCAGGGGGGTGGACTTGATGATCTTCCGAGGTCCCTTCCAGCCCTAATGTCCATGAAATCTATGACATTAAACACTTCCAAATGCAAAATTGTGTTTGGTTAATGATTTCTGTATCTCTGAGAAAAGTGCTTGACTGTATATTAAAAGGAAAATGTTACAGCACGCAAGGTAAGAAGAGTCCTTTTGGTCACCGAAGCTTCTATTTAGTTGGATAAACAGTTAATGTTGTTATTTAGCTTGAGCAGTTACAGAAAACTCTGTATACACATATAAATTCAAGTAGCACATTTCACACTACTAGAGAAATCATATTTATTGACTGAATTCAGTTACTCACTCCTAATTTCATTTATAAAACATCTAGAATTGTTATAATTTCATTCTTCCTCTTGGGGCACATCTACACATTGCCCTATGGCGATGTTGTTACTGCGTCATGCTTTAGTACTTCCTTTTGGAAGCACTAAAGCACGGTGCAGTAACCACCTGTACTGCGCTGTATGTGTGGCACATGGTTCTTTTTAGCTACTTCGCCATAGTGGTGTACTACAATGGTGGAGTGCGCTGCTATGGCAAAATAGCTACTGGTCACGCGCGGACAGCTGTTTACACTACATCACCATAGCACGTTGCTACAGTGACAGCATCATGTGTAGACACACCTTTGGAGTGTGAGCCTAGTAGAAGAGTATTGATGTAAGATGTATCACTGCTCTTTTACTTTTGTCAAACCACCTTAAATTTCAGAAAGGAGTTTCCCCAATTTAAATTTGCAACTTAAATACTTTGGACAAAACCATACTTTTTATTTATTTATTTTTTTAGGACAGTGGTATGTTCTACCTTTCAGTAAGTGCTACTAAATAAATTAATTGAACAGCACCCTAAGTCTGTTGCTGGAGGCAATCTGCTGGCACTGACACCTGCATAGTATACCAACCTCAATAGAGTATGTAGAAGAGTAGGGTGAGTGGGAGGACGAAAATCTAAGCTCACTCTCTTCCCCTCAGTATCTGGAAGTCAAGCGGTCCCAACAGTAAAGGGGCAGGCCACGGGAGCAGTTGAAACAGGGCAACTGCAGAGCTGGCTCAGAGACAGCAAACAGAAGCAGCCCCTAGACAGGTTTAGGAGCATGGAAAGGACTAAACCCTTGCAGAGCACTCTCAAGCACAGGGGAGAAGTATCCCAGCAGAGAAAACCTGTGTTGCAGAGAGCCCCAGGAGAACACAGAGATGGTCCGGCCTCCTTAAGGTTCCTACTAGGACACAGAACCCCTGGAAAGGGAAAGCCCTATTTGGAAACACTAAGATGGGGCTGGAACAGCCCAGGCTGTTTATAATATCAAGCGACTCCTCCCCTGAGGTTAACTAAGCCCAGGTGTCTTCCCTCAATACAGGAGAGACGAGCTACAGCTGGGGACCAGAAACCGGCATTGATAGGCTGGGAGTACAGGGTGGAGAGCCCAAAAGGAAACAAGCAGTAGTGAGAGGGGAAAGCCTGCACTGGAGAGCAACAGAGGCCAGGGGTGAGGAATGCCTCTGCCCATATTTTTGCATTTTTGTTTCTAATGGACTACAGAGGCTTCCTGGGAGTCATCCAGGAAGGTACTGAGAGCTGTTCCTAGCTATGATGTCTTAACAGCAGGAGCCTGTACTTCAGCCTAGAAGACTGTGGAGGGGGTACTGGGGTTAGAGAAGCCCCCTGTAAAGCCTATGAGCCTCTGTTACAGGCCATAACTGATTATTTTGGATTACTGGACACAGCCCTGGGGCCAGTTTTTCCTTTTTGGGAGAGAATTCTCCAATTACCATCAAGTCATGGCAGGCAAATGTTCTGAGGAGGTAGCATACCCCTTTTGGGGTGTGCGGTGCTGGTCAAGCCATATACAGAGGGACTCATCCACAGAGTACCACAAATGAGCAGAGGTCTGGGACAGTGGATCAGGATCTATATGGAGTAAGTTTGTAAACAAACAAACAAAGATTCCCCCCCATGTTCATCAGGAGATGACTCCTTTTTTCCCAGCAAAACAAAAAAAAAAAGTCAATCCCTTCAGTAGTAATAAGGAAAAGCAAACAGCAATCCTAACAACATACTTTAAGTACCGTCTTGCCATTTTAAGAAATTTAAACTCAAACCAAAATTTAAAGGGAAAAAAGGCCCTTCTTACTCTATCTGCAAGGAACTGTTTGCGACGATCTTCAATAAGTTTTTCCACTGCTTTTCTGTGTTCAAGCTGTTTTATTCTTCGTTTCTGAGTATTCATTTGTTCTATGCGATCATCCTCTGCAAATTTGGCTAACATCTGTTGTCTGAAGGCTGCTTCTTCTTCTTGCATGGCCTGCCGTACTATCTTCTTCAAGGCTAATTGCTCATCATAGGTTTGTCTTAACTCTAAGCGCTGTCTGATTCTCTTTTCTATTTCTGCCTATGAAGACATTTCAACAAAATGCTAAATATGCTGAAAAACAGTCTGGATCATTTTAGTCATCATATATAAACCGGTAATTTGTTCTTTTAGATTATATACCATAACCTTGTTTTGTAACACACATCCCAAATCAGCACAGGAACAAATACTTCAAAACTAGGAAATTTAGGTACGGGAAAAAGCTATAATTATTTTATTTATGAAGAGTATCAAACAGGATATTCCAGAATGGCACCTCAAAAATACTGTTTGTTAAGAACTAGCCCTCATTATTTCACAGACGTTTTTAGGAAGCATAGTGAAATCCTAAATTTTCACCCCATTTTTATCTGTATAGCTTTAGCTGTCTTAGAACAATTAGTGTAATGCAGAACACTAAGACGACCACCATACAAAAGACCAAATTTTGACATCAGACAAATATTCACAACTCCCAACAACTATAGTGGAAGATCTGTGTGCAGTTCTGGCATGGAAACTTGATCCAGAAAGAATTTTTGCCTTATATTTACTGCTTGAAACAGCTACCAGCACTTACCAACTCCTTTTTTCTTTCTGCCTCAGCTTGTTCTTCAAGATATAACTCTTGTCGCACTTGCTCCAGATCATCACGTTTCTGTTGCTCTCTTTCTAGATTTTGTGCGATCTGTTAGAAGAGCAATGACAGATTAAGTGACATATCCGATACATACATTTTCCAAAATTCCCTTTTAAAATGTATTTGAATACCATGTTCTGGAGTTTTTCTTTTATTTCTTCACTCGCTCGAACTTTAGCCTTCCAACGTTCTTCTCTGTGTCGTTGCAGGTTAGCAAACTCCATGATTTTCTTATTTTCTTCTTCCATTTCCTCAGACTTCTTTCTTCGCCATTTGTCCTGTTGTATTTTGAATTCTTCTATATATCTCTGTGTTGCTCTTACTTTCTCTAACTTAAGTTGTTTTTCCCTAGAAAAGGATACAAAAATATAGGTGCTTAATTAATAATTCTATTTTGATTTTCAAATAAGCATGCTCTACACTCATTAGGAATTATATACTTCAGGCATGAAAAACCCCATGCTATTGTCTCCCTTTATCCACCCTCAGAGATAGGAAATGGAATACACCTTAAAGATCTTCAAACTGTAAACACGTTTTTTTCAGCTGGACACAAGTTATACACAGGTCCTCTGCAAAACCTGGCAACTAGGTATGTCCCAGTGGAGGGACCAGAGGGGGATTAAAGGGCCCTTTTTTGTATCAGTGGCTGAACTCTATTTTGGTGTTAAGCTTTGAGAGAAATACTTAAGAAGAAATCTCCTTTTTCCTTGGTTGATGTATACCAGACATACAGCGCCCCTCCCTCCCCAAACAAACAAACAAAAAACACCTTTTTCCCTAGCTTTTCCACAAACTGAATTACAAATGACAATCTGGCCAGACAGGCATGTCTTTCAGGGGAACATAAGTGGCTATGTATCGTTGAAATCAGTCTTACACAGCCATTTCTGTCATTATGAGGCTGAATGAAGTACTCTATAAAAATAAGAATTTCTGGGCAAAAATAATGAAGGAAGATCTAAGATGACAACAATACATAAGGTGTGATCAGGAAAACATAAGCTTAAGTAATTTTCTGCATAAAGGTAAATTTAAGTTTAGCACATGCTTAAGTTAAATGTTTAAGCAATTTTCTTGAATAGGAAAGTTTTCCTGAGTTGGGACATCAGTTTGAGAAACAGATATGCACATTCCTCTTATGTAACCCTATGAAAAACATTGATAACAAAAATTTAAAAACCCTAACATTTGGTCTTCTTCATAAATCTTTCGTACAATTTCATCTATCATAAGTTTCTCTTTCAGGAACTCCTCATAAGCATGCTGTTTATTTTTTTCTTGGTCCTCCAGTTGCTTCTCCAGTTCTTGCTGATAAATTATTTTCTCCTTGTATCGCCTCTGTTCTGCAGAACTTTCTTCCATTGTTACCTTTTCATGCTCTTCCTTCATCCTTTGGGCTATCTCAGCATCACGTTTCTGTTGTTAAAAACATGGTAAGATTTTTTCCTCCTCTTGCATTATGATCATGTGTAATAAAAAAAAAACAAAACGTTTTTACAAAAAACATTAGTATAGAACCCCAAAAATGAAATAAATGTTTTCATCCATAAAGGTGTCCTACATATGTAGAGTCCCAATTTGCATTGAATTAATATACAGCTTAAGAACCCCTTATTTCATAAGGTGTGATAAATACCCATTCTAGTCTGGATATTAGTAATTCAGTCTAGGGGTGCACCGATAGAGATTTTTGGGGCTGATACCATTAGCCGATATTTAAGGAGGCATATCGGCTGATACCAATCCGATTTCTGATACAGCTGCCTCCAGCTGGTAAGTCTGGTGTGGTGGAAGGGGGGTGGGGGTGGAGCCACAGTTCAGGGTGGGGATGGGGCTCCCACCATTGCTGGCACCCCAGGAGGGCACAGGGGTAGGTCATGTGCCCCCAGATGTGTGGGGCGGGGCCGGCTGCAGCTGGGGTTGTGCAGGGCTTTTCTCGGTGATGGCTGGGCTTGGAACGGACACTGGCGTTGCTGGAAGGATGCTGCATCCACCTCAAATTTTGCTTCTGCTCCACTCCCAGTGCCACTGCTACCAGCCAGCCAGCGCAGCCCCGGCTCGATGCCCCATGCCTCCACCCACATGCTGGGAAGAGCTAGGGCTGCGTCAGGTGCCAGCTGGCACTGGGAGCAAAACAGTGGTGAAATTTGCGATGGATGCAGCATCCTCCCAGCACCATCAGTGCTCGCTTCAAGCCCAGCCCCTACCGAGAAGAGCCCTGCGCAACCCCACCTGCAACCCGTCCCATCCCACACACATCTGGGGGCATATGACCCTCCCCGTCCCCCCTGTGCCTGACCCTGCCCCCTCCGTCACCATGGGGGGCACTAATCTGTCCCCCCACGCCTCTTCTCTTCCCCCTCCCCTTCTGCCACACCAGACTTACCAGCCAGAGGCAGCTCTCCACGCTGCCAGCTGTGCTCCTTGCTGCCTGAGTGCTGCGCTGTGGCTGCGCGCATGCAGTCATTTACTGGTCAAATTATTGGCCCCAATTGGGCTGATATCTGATAGTCACTTTTCTTTATATTAGTAGTGATTAGATATTGGACCAATGTATCGGTGCACTTCTAATTCAGCCCTACAAACCATCTTTAATAACTCTTTTCCTTTATAGCAACAGATATCAAAAGTAAGGTATTTGTGTAGAACACTGATATAACTGAAGCTACCTGCTATTTTGTCCACCTTAATCACACACAATAATATCCTGGACTGTTTTTTTTAATTCTTTAAATATTCATTAGTAATAGCAAAACTATTACTACCAATGCATTTCAGAGGATAAGGAGCTATAATCATTACAATAATTACCTGCTCTAGAAAGGCACGGCAAGTGTGGTACTGTTTACCTTTAAGTAGTGCTATGAAACACACGAAGTAATTATATTACAACAAACCATTTAATTAACTACTGTTTTAGCTGCTGCTATAAAGCAAGCTTCTTTGCTTTAGTCATGCACTATTAATCAACCTTCCATAACAAAGACAGATTTACAATAAACACTTGGACCCTTGCATGTAAGGGTATTTAAGATAAATAAGAAACTAACTTAAAAGAATTCCTCAGCTTAGTCAATACATTACAATGTTGCAATAGCATTACAGTACAAGTACAGTGTCGAAGAACAAGATACACCTATTCCTACTTGTATGAAAGGTAAAATTCCCATTGATTTCAACAGAAGTGGGAGTAGCAGGCCCATATATTTTCCATACATCCATAATGAAATATTCTGTCCATAAACTCAATTCTTTGAAATGTTACACAGTGGTAAATATTTACAAGCACAAACATTTGATTTATTAGTTACGCTCCATACAAGATATATGTCATTGTGTACAACAAATTTTAACTTTATTACAGAAACTAATTTAGAGATTAGCAAAATTACTCCCATTGGATAAAAATAAATGTTTTAGTTACTGATGTTTACACTGTAAAACTGCAATAACCCTTTCTTTAATGGCCACATAGTTCCTACTAAAAGGCATTCCTCTAGCCTTCTCTTGTTCAGCTTCACGAGTGTTGACTGTTGAGTCTCTGCATGCCTCTTAGGCTATGCAGCCAGGGAGCGTGTATTTCTATTTTAAGGTAGAAAATGCAATGTATTGCTAAAGCTGGCACTACTGTCAAGATGCTCTCCTTGCCAAGGATACAAAGACAGTTTCATTTAGAAGCAATATGGGAAAATAAATTGAATCAGACAAGTTTCTTCCCTTCTCTCCTAGCATGGGGTAGGGCTGGTAATTGGATGGTAATTCTCTTCCTGGAAATTTTACACTGAAGAAATAGACTGAACATAGAAATGCTAACTGGGACAGCGTGCAGAAAACTGTACTTATTTCTAGCCATCAGTGCAGGAGAGGTAGTTTCAGTTGCATACAGGGGGCTCATTTGGCAATTAGAAAACTACCTGGCATTCAACGTGTGTGGTTAATTCTTTTAGTTCATCTCAGTTGCTGTTAGTGCTTTGCTATGAGCAGCACAAAACTGATTAGGTTTTATCACTTTCAGTGCTGCTATTAGATACAGAAAATTTGAGTAACAATGCAAGAGCAGCCTTAATGAACTGTGAATAGCAAGGTTAGCAGGAGTACTTACATTGGTTAATTGGTGACTTTAACATTAAAGCGGCCAAGTAGACAAACGGCCAACTGGCTGCCTGCCTTACCACTGGATGGATCAGGTGACTTTTACCTTGCTACGCAGGCCTGGCAAAATATGTCATTTACCCTACATTATATCAATGAAGTTATCAGCTGTACAAACTCCTGAAGACTGTACCACTCCATAGTGGGGAAGGAAATAAATAGTTCAGGTAAAGTCATGGAGTTGGAGTGTGCTAGCAATGGAGAACCAAATTCAATATCAGCACATCACTCATAGCCTTAAATAGGTTCTCATCTGCCAGGAGCATATAAAGACTGGCAAACTGTGGATGCTGTTCTGCTTAGAGACAAAGGATCAGACAGGAAAACAGCAACTGCACACACAAAAAATGCTCCTTTTAAGATCCCAGTTCAGGAAAAAACAACTGATAATGAATTCACTTAAGCATTTAATATATCTAAGCATGTGCTATAAAAAGCATTTTCCTGGTTTGGCACTTAAGTACATGTTCAGGCTTTTTGGAGAATTTATTTTTCACTGGAGATAGATAGATAGATATTTTTAACTCTCATTTTTGTTCAGTTATGCTAGAAAAAGGTCTTCAATTTTTCTTCTAGAATCTATTTAACACATGTTAAGTGGCACAGGCTGAATAGGACCTCTGTCTAAATACTATACAGATCTTAAAAAATAGTTACCATTTTCTCATATTTGATAGCTTCCTTCTCAGCAATCTGGGCAGCCCTTTCTTTAGTCATGTAAGCAGATTTCAGTTTTTTTTCCAATTCTCGAAGTTCAATACTGCAAAAATCAATTTGTTTTCAATAAGAATGAAAAAAGAGTTTTAAGGATGTATAACCACAGAAGAAAAATGGAAGAAAAATGGCACATCACAGAAAACTTAAAATATCAGATCTGTGGGACTGGAGAGCTGACATGACATTAAGACTAGAAAGTAAAAAAGAGCAGGCCATTAGCTGAATTGGCATTAAAACTAAAATACTGATAAAGAATTATTTTACAATAAATTAATTTAGAATATCAATTTAAACAAGAATTGTATTTAAAATAAGACTGACAAAACTCATTTTAAAATAGCGTGAATGGCAATCTACAAATCTTCATACATGATGAACTGCTATAGTATACCATTATTGCTGTGTACTGTGGATTGTTTCCATCTTGTTTATCTGTATTAAGTGTCAGGGACATCAGCATTGACTGCTTATTAGGAAATGTAAAGGTAATGATGTAATTCAGCATGTTTATGTCAAAAATACCATGGAGAATGTGTTAATGAATATTATGTTAGTGTGTATTATTTAGGTAAAGTGTATTCTCAAAGTAAATAAGCAGGCAAATGAAGAGAATGAATGACATGTGAAACAGTGTTAGAGAAAGAAAATATGTAAAACTATAAGCAAAGTGGAAAATGAGCGATGGGAAATAATGAAGAACTTTCCAGGGAAGAAGAAAAACCTATGCTATGTGATGGAGTTGGCAAGAAAGGAGAGAGAGAAAAAGGTATGTGAAAGAAAAAGGTGTGTGGAAGATTTTAAAAACAAAGGGTAAAGTTCTTACCCTATTTAAATCAGTGACAAAATTCCCTTTGACTTGAATAAAATCCTGGTCCTACATATGGAATACAAATTTAAATTGAGTTCGAAGTGAACAGAGACAGAAATCACTTGGGAATGAAATTATGTTGTTTTGTCCCTTTTGGAAAATGGGAGATGTAGGACTTGTTGATCCCACACCAATGGAAGCTATAGTAGTCTATGGTAGATGTGAGGAAGGCATAATGGTCAAAGGATTTTTGTTTACTATATATATAGGTTATTCAAACCTTTTTCATACAGAAGATAACCACCTATAAGTCCAAGTGATCACTGGCAGAATAATCACTAAGCTTCTTTTCCCAACAGACATATTCAAGGATTAACCAGGTTTTCTACTTAACCCAACTTAACATTTCTGTGTAAATTGGTAGTATCTTTTGAAATCTTTCTGACCTCTTCTCAGGTCCACGTCATTTAATAATCTACTGGTATGGTTTCCCACTTGCTGCACTGTATTTTTTTTAAACTAGCAGCTGTAAAAAATCACTAATGCTCTGCCTGGTCATTGAACTGGGTATCCATCATCTTTTGTCATCATTCTGGTTCATTAATCATTGAAGAAGGGTGCTTATGTTAGGAGGCAAGTTGTTAAACTTCTTTTTTTTTTTAATTTTCAAAAGGCACTTTTGGAGTTTGGTGGGAAATTGTAGTAATGATTTAAAAATTGGCATGTTGTTCTGTCCTTAATATTATCAAGCATAACCAACAACATTAGGAAGAGCAAGATTTTGTGCAGAGTATCATAGAATCGGAGGAAAATTATTGGGTCATTATGATTTGGATAAGTTCACATTTTAACCATATTTGCATTCTCAGCCACGGTATTATTAAGAAATATGAGTATGATACCAAGGCTGCTGTGTTAAATAATACATTGTTAAAAGGGTGCTGAGCAGACTGATTGGATATGGGCTGAGATACCAGATGTTACTTATAAAAAATATTATAAATAGAACTGACACCTACACTAACCACTAAAAGTAATCATCAATTTTGTATTTCTGAAACAGATTATACGAGCCCTTCCATTCCATAAGAGAACGTTACTGTATTAGAGAAGTTAAAAAACAAGAAACAAAAAAAACCTAGAACATGGGGACAAATTCTTCCCCTGCCATGTATGTGCAAATTTCACTGCTGTCAAAAGGTATCACACATTTGTATCCAGAGAGAGAAGATGGCTCTAAAATTCTACCCTTTCTAATGCATCAGAATATTTTTAGAGTATCTTTCTTGCACAGACTTTTTAGAAGTCTGGGTTAAATACTAGAGATCTGTGCTGCACGCTTTCAACAGTCAACCCCACATGGACACTTGTTTAAAAAAAAAATCACAGCAGTACATTGAAACTAAAACTTAAAAATTGATTTGAGTGCAGTCAAATCTCTTTCCCTATTCCACATACCAATTTTGTTTTTCTGGCAATTCTCTTTAAGATGATCAAAAGGACAGACCAAGGAAAGAGCAGCTGTGCAGAAAATGGAGGAAAGGAGAATAAATAGAAAGTGTTCACTAATAATACTGGTTAAAAGGGACATTTTTGTCAAGCCCTACCCTTTACTGACTTAACTTCTTCCAGATTGACTTCCCTGTTGGACGACACACGTCTTTTTCTGCCTCCATCTCATCTCCTGTCTCTCTCCTACTCAGGCTCCTTCAGCTCCGCTTCCTTGTTTCCTCTCTCTTACATTGTCTATTAATTTCTGACATTTCCTCCCTGATCCAGTAACAAAACATAAGCTCCCTCTTTTTTTTTTTAAATCATTTCTCAAAATCCACCTCCTCCAACATTTTCTCCACCCTCCCTAACCATTCTAAAAATGTAAATTGGTTTTAAAAAAAGGCAACATGGAATATACCATTCAAAGCACCCTCACAGTCCTAATGTATTGAAACTTTTCTCTCCATCCTTAAGCTGGTTAGCATCTCTCAGAGTATATCCCATGTTATAGGACCTATACAACTGCATCTGAATGAGTATTCAGTTCCAACAAAAAGAGTTACAGTATTACTGCAGTATCAGGAAGCATAGAAATATACATTTCAGATCTCAGGAGTAAATTAGTCTTCAATATTAATGTTTCATAAATAAAAAAATAAGTTTGTTTTTTTTTTATTTTTTTGTTTAGGAAAAATACCTGTTCTCCCTTATTTGCTGCCTCATTTTTTCATCTTTAAGCTTTTCATAGTTTAATCTTGCCAATTCATTTGCCAGTCTTTCTTCTTGCTCCAGCTGGAGGTCTCTCAGTTTTTTGTTTTCTTGTGCCTGACCAGAGCAAATAATTTCCATAACAGTTTACACACCGATTCTCTCAAGCCAACAAATAATAAGAAAAAATAAATTACAATATTTAAAAAGATTAATAAAAGATCTAGAAAGAGTATACATCTGGGACATAATCCACATCTACCTACATACTACAAGTAGGAGGAAAATATTTACTGTGGGACAGGTTATTTCTTAACTGCCAGAAATAAAGTTCCTTCCTCTGAAGCAGCCAGGGCTGGCTTTAGTCTGGGATTGGAGAACAAACCACTGGTCTGATCCAGTAGAGCAACTCCTGTCTCTATATATGTTTATTTTTCAGTTGACAAACTATTTTCTGTCTTGTATATGAGGTTTATGCTATGGTATCGGTTTGCTATACAGTATGCTATATCCATATTAGCTGGTACTATAATTGAACTAATTCTGAATTGATATACTCTTCAGTAAAAGTCATAAAATTATTGTTTGAGAAGTATGTGTCAACTAAGGAATAAAGCAAACCAATCCAACATGGATATTAAAACTGGGAACCATCTGAAAAATGAATACATTTCTTAAGCAAATGAATGATCATAACAAATACTCTGGAACAAAGTTCCACTATTAGAAAGAATGGGTTTATAAAAGGGAATTAGATCACAGGATAACTATGGCCACCAACATAATACAGCTGTGAAGATGGGGAGATGCAATTTTAGGATGATTGTATGATATATTTTTAGTACGGACAAGACAAAACTACTATGGTACATGACACTGCAAGACCTTCTCTAGAGTACTGTGTACAGTTCTGATCACCCTTTTTTCAAGAAAGAAGTGTGAATTCAAACTGGAACCAGTGCAAAGACAGGCTATGAGGATGAGGTGGACACAGACACTCTTATCAAATATGACTTAAGATCCTGGGTTCCTTTAGTTTAGGCAAAATGAAGGTTGAAAGGGGATATGGCTGCTCTCTGAACCAATCACGATGTAAACACCAGAGATGAAGAAAAGTTCTTTACAAGGTAGGACAGCAGCACTACATCAAGTGGGTATAAGCTGGCTGTGAATGTTTAGGCAGGAAATTTTTTTAAAATTTCTAAACAATCGGAAGAGTATGGCTCCAGAAGAGCTTCCCAGGAAGAGTAGTGGGGGAAAAAAAAATTAGTTTTAAGATGTAGTTTATGCTCATATTATGAAAGGGACTGTATGATGGTGTTGGCAGGGATAAGTAAGAAAATGGACTTAATGACCCAGGAGGTCCTTTCTTTCCCTAAGTTCGTAAGTATGTTCACAGCTACATGCTGTGAACTGATGCAGCATTCAATACTGTTTAAAAGTTAAGTAATGTATTTTTCCCAACTGCATGCTTATGTATTTTTCATTTTAATAATCCATGTCACCACAAAATACAGCAGGGGTGGCGAACCTGTAGCACGCGTGTTAAGTGGCACAGGCAGCCTCCGGCATGTGGCAGACTGGGGGAGGGCATGCAGCACAGCAGCATATAGGGCGGGAAGCAGAAAGCAGAACAGATGAAGCAAGGAGCCTAGGGCCAGGAAGCAGAAAGCAGCGAGGAGTCCATGGAGAACCAGAAAGCAGAGCAGAAGTGGCAGAGGAGGGAGGGGCCGGCGGGGCTCGGTCCGCTCGGGGGAGCAGCACGGGCCACGGGAGCTCCCTACGTGTGCACCGCGCGTCAGGCAAGTTGAGGCAGCGGCGCCGCTTACACGCGTTTCACTTCCAGCCCCGACCTGCCCCGCAAGCCGCAGCTATGAGTCCGAGCCGCGCTCACCGTGCGAAGCGCCTCGTCCATGCGCCGCTCGTGCTCCTCGTCCCGCAGCAGCCGGCTCAGCCGCTTCTGCTCCGCGCGCTCCTCCGCCTCCCAGGCGGCTTGTAGCCGCGCGCTCCGCGCCAGCTGCCGCTCGTGGTCCTGCTGCAGCGCGGCGGTGCGCTGCGTGTCCCGCAGCCTCCTGTCCCCCTACGCCAAAGGACACAGGTGGCGGCCTCAGGGACGGGGGCGGAGGGAACCCCTGAGACCCGCGCCCCCAGACCCATCTCACGCGGGACCGCCCCACACCGCCGCCCGCTCACCATACTGCCGCGCCAGGGCCCGAGAGCCGCGGCCTCAGCCCTGCCCGCGCTGTTGCGCCCCGTCGCCTTGGTAACAAGCGGCGGCCGTAGCTTCCGGCGGAAGCCGGGTGTCCCAGCCACCTGCCCGGACCCCGCGCTCGGATTGGGAGAGCCGCCAGCCAACCCCGGCCCGGCTTCTAGGAGGTGGGCTGCGCAGTTGCTCAGCAGCCGCCTTTTCTGGGCGGGGCCGGACGGCCAGACGAGCGCGCACGCGGCGTTGGGGCCGGGTCGGGTTTAGTACCCTCCAGACCGCGCCGGAGGCGGGCAGAGCGTGGCCTCCCCGCCACCGCCACGGGGCTGCGCGCGGGGACCCAGGGGCAGGAAGGGGTTTCCACAGCAACTGTGAGCGCCCCGTGGGGGGGGGGGCGGGGGCGGGGGCGGGGGCGGGACTGGGCCCTGCTCCCACCGCAGAAGAAGGAGCAGGATGTGGAGTCCCAGGTCGTGCAGTAACGGCCACATCCCGCCCCGCAGCCACTTCGAGACGCGCAGAACCGCGCGCACCTGAGACGGAGCGCTGCCTTACAGCCCCAAGGCTCACCTTTGCTTAGGCTAATACGAAGCTACAAGGCTGCTGCTTTCATAAACAAGCGTCCAGAGGTCCACAACAAGCTACAGTTTGTACAGTATTTTATAAAGTCATCGCATGATAAATGAAAACCCCAAATCAGCAGATCCCTTTAATAAGTTTGCTTCCAACCACCAGGATTCACAGGTTCAGGAAGCCAGTGCTATCCAGGGGCAGAAAACTGGTCCGAATATTCCCACTTAGGTTGAAGCAGCAACAGAGCCTTTAGAAATAACCACCTTTCCCAAAGCACTCCTGTTTTCAATTGTATTGAGTCGTCATTCCTACTCACCTTACTGATCTGGAACCTAGCTGGCTGCATTTAATTAAGCTTCACCATCATTACTGGTATGCTGGACCTCTAGACAAGTAAGAGAGGTATGTCTAAGAAAAGGGGACATGGGATGAGGATTTTCAGTAAAACAGGCTTCTTATTCAGTTAGGTTTACTAAATATAGAACAGACCATACAAAATTTAATAAGGAAATTAAAAGGCTAATCACTGAACTTCCATGTCACCGCCTAGAGACAGGACTCACTAATTAGCATAACTATCAAGCACCACAACTGTTAATGTGCTCTATAAGGAGTGCCAGCCTTGCAGCAGTTCTACACACTACACCCATCCACTTCTGCCACATGTAGACATTCCCCCTCCACTGCCCCTTCTGCACTCACCGCTTACAAAAAATGTATTTACAAAACATATTAGGAAGTTCCCTTTATAAGTGAAACTCAATGTAAAGTTAATACATGCAGAGTTTTGGACAGGAAACCTTAAAAGATTTCACACAAAAATGCAAATTTCTGTTGGCTCTATAGGTTTTTTAGGAGTTAAATAGGGTGGCACATTCTAAAATTAATTACTCATTATGAGGTGCTCACAGTGTTTTGCATAATTGCCAAAATCAGTGAATTTTCCATTGTTTCTGTGCATAAGGGAGAAAGATACTTTCCTGTATAAAGCTGGAAAAAATTAGGAAGGGCAGGAGAATGCTCCTCTGACTGTATAAGTAGGAGATGAAAATTCCTCAGACTGGCTGAAGGGTTGACTGCAGAGCTGTACATAGCACTTTTCCTCTTCCTTCTCTCCCCAGATGATATTACTTCGTTCCACACTTCATTTTTGCAGCATTCCCAGGTCAAGTCTTATATTTGAGTTTCAGCATTTTACCTATAGGGAAGTCAAAATCCTATCCCAATGAATCCTCCGTAGGACCCCTTCCACCAACCTGTAAAGAAGGCAGGTGCAATTTACACTAGAGTTGTAGGGATCCCTAGCAGTGCCAGGTTGTGGAAGGTTTCCAAAGGTGAAGCCCCTTTTACTCTCCCAGTCAGAGTAAGCCTGCATAAGTACCATTAAAAAAGAAAGAACAACAAAGTCAGAGTTCACTTCTGAGAATAACATTCCAACCTAGGAAGCAATCCTTCTTTGATGTACAATGGCTACATCCTAAAAACAGGGAGATTAACATAAAACATGATTCACCTGTTTTGAGGTGAACCAACATATTCAGATAGTTTCACTTATTTGAAAATTACACATATATAAAAAAAAATATAGACACCATGATTAGCAAAATTCTTTAAAAAAATAATATTAAACTAAACTGTAAGCAGAAGTTCTCAGTCTCCTGGGAAGAAAAGAACATGGAAGAAAAATCCATTAAGATCCCCCCCAAAAATATTTTCAGGTTTCCAATCCTGGGTATCTCATTTTATCTCACAAATTTCAGATTTGCTGTAGCACTCAGAATGCTAAAAACTCAAAATGTCGTCTTTTTTTTTTCAGCTGGGAAATAATTTTATCCCCACACCATACAGCACTGTGTGTTCAGAAACTCTTAATGCTCCTGTTGTTTCATCAACATAAACCACAAGGACAGTTCATTAAACATACTACATGTGCAGGTTCCTGAAGACAGTTAAATAACCTTTTACCTTCTGCAGTTAGCCGCCATGTGGAACTGATAGTGAAGTACATCTGCAGAACTCACATTAGTGCTATCTATATACTGTATGAGAAAAGAGAGCGAGTTAAATAGCCCCTCAAGATCAGTTTGATCCTAGAGCATCTGAATAATTCATAACTTTTCTCTTCATATACTTTAAAGCTTACACTGGTGAAATCAATTATTTGAAAAGAGCCCATCAATTCCCCATAAGTGTTAAAAATATTGGATTGAATGGTCAAAATACACTTAGATATCATTCCCATTATTAGAGGCATAGCAGTGCAGCACCTCCCCTGGGGCAGGTGCAGTGCCAGCTCCTACCATGCCAATTGCAACAGTGGCTGTTTTTTTGCTCCCTTGAATGTATTAAATACAAGCTAAGTAATTACTTCATAACAATTTCTTCCTTTCCATTAACATTTTTAATTACAACTGAAACAGTTTCTTAAGTCAATAATGCAAAGTATAGGATTCTTACCTGAGCAGAACTCCCATTAAGTTGGGCATGAACCTATCTTTTCTTTAGGTACCAAAATGTACCTTACTTCCATTTCAAAATGGTCCCAAATTTCTTTCTTAAAGACCACAGAATTTGACCTATAAATAATTCTCTGCAAAATTCTCACTTCAACCATGAATCAATATTATCTAGATCAGTGGTTTTCAGCCTGTGGTCTGTGGACCCCCTGGAGGTCTGCAGACTGTCTAAATCAGGGGTGGGCAAAATGTGGCCCACGGGCCAGATGTGGCCCACCAGGCCATTCTATCAGGCCTGTGGGGCCCCTAAAAAATTTAGAAAATTTATTTTTATCTGCCCCTGGTTACCTGTCATGCAGCCCTCAATCGCTTACCAAAACTCAGTATGCGGCCCTCTGCCCAAAATAATTGCCTGCCTCTGGTGTAAGGGGTCCAAGAAAGATGACTACGATCAATCAAAAGTATGTGAATACCTACACTTACAATCCAAAGGGGCCCACACCTTAATTCAACATTTTTTTAAGAGTCCACAAATGAAAATCTGTTGAAAACCACTGATCTAGATAGTATAAACAAATTGAAACTGACTAATCCAACCTCTTCTATGAAGCTGAAATGGACAAAGTAAACAGTTTAACTAGGCAGGAGTACAGTTTGTTTTAAATAGTCTTTCCATGTTATAATCTATGATCTTTTTAGAAGCACGAGAAATGAGAGTTCTATTTTAATTTTAAAAATAGAGAACCTTAAACACAAACAAATCACCAAGGGTCAGATACTGTTTTTTGGGGGTGGGGGTTTAGACTCTCTTCTTTGAGCACCCTGACTTGTTATAGATTATGGTCACTGACCTAAATTTTACTCTTTTCTGCTAAGGTAGCATGAAATGCTCTCAGAGCCTTAAAAAACCACATACCTAGGGTAATGTTTCATAACCACTAGCTAATTGTTGAAACATTTGTTAGTGTAAACAAAGTAAAACCCAGCAGCCCTTCCTCAGCTCACTAAATAATTTAGCCTTCCATCTCAACACCATAACCCATCTGTGCAGTTCGCATATAGTATAATACATATATTAGTAGAAAAAGAAGATTATTGGGGAAATTAAAATTTTGCTATGAAACCCGCCCGATGATAAATAGAAGTATTAAAAAGGAAGAGGCTATTAAGTCTATTGCAGCAGTTAAAAGGGAAGGTGACAACTGAGGATCTGACAAATAGTTATCAAATGAAAAGGGTAAACCAGACTTGCAGCGTTACCTCATTTCTAGGCTGCTTTAACAGATGATCATAATGCAAGACAGTGACAAATGTATTCCAGCTGAGATAAGATATGTGGGTCATGCTGAGTTTGCAACATTATAGACCACTATTGGGGATTACATGGCGTCTGTGTGAGGTAATTTACCTTCTTTGGATGAAAAGATAAATGTGAATTAACAGGGAAGAGTCTGAAACATCTGAACAGGGTTATTGATCTACTAAGGACCTAGATAAGTCACAGAGAAACTAATGCTTGTTTTGCTTGATGTTAGTGATGGATGGGGCAGCAGATTTAGCGGCTATGGGACTATTCACTGTCAAAAGAACCCTAGCACTAAGATAGAATACAAAATCTTAATTAGTCTGCAGTAGTAAAGAAAATATGTCCCATGGTAGCAGTATGCAGAAGTGGTCTTTTACTTATGAAGTCATGGACTTGAGGCAAACATTGCAAGGAATTGCAGTACTGGGTGTTTCAGATTTGTTCAACAAAAAGGCAGCTGTTTCTGATGAGAAAATGTGGCTTTAATAAATACTTAGCCACAGTACTGAAATTCCCAGCTCCCTTGTGATGTTACAGTAATAACTTCAAATTGCTTGCAAACCAGCTTTCCATATAGACAGGTTAGATACAGATAAAGAACAAAACAGGATGGAATATAAAAAGTTACTTTTCTTTTTAACAATTGAAGATTTCAAAATTATCCTATGTTGTAGACTTAAAAACTTCTGTATATGTACCCGTAATACAAACACAAGAAATAGAAACATTGGGCAGAGACAGAGCATTTACTTCCATTTCCTTCAAGGTCCTTGCAGGTTTTAAATCAAATGTTACTGGTATTTGAGGTCACCAAAACATAATGATCTGCTAGGAGTAGATCAAAGTAATCTGATGTGCCTTTCTTAAAGGAGAGCAGGGATACTTTCCATTTCCCTACAGGTATCTTCTTTGTGAAAATCTCCATGGTCTTTACAAACAGCATAGGATCAAGCCTCTTAACACCCATGAAAAGTCAGTATCATTATTCACATGTTAGGGACAAGGGATGCAAGAACAAAGAGAGTAAGTGGTATGTCTGGCAAAGTCTGAGGGAAACCTATGGTAGATGCCTGAACAGAATCCATCCCTCATGTACATCCTAATTAACAGACTATCTTTCCCCTTTGGCATGTAATGTCTGTGCTTCCAGCCTCCATCTCACGTTAGCAAATTTGGCTCAATGTCTTATAGCTGTGGTGTAAAAGCAGTAAATGCTGTTATTTTGCCAAATACATAAAGATTATGGACAAACCAGTTTGAAAAGATTTGGTTCAATTTCTAACCACAGCATGGTAGATCCTGTATTTTGTGTTTACATGGACAGTTCTGAACATAAAAGAATATTTAGCTATGAATATTTATCACTGAGTAAGTTTATAAAGCACTCATGTATTGCTCTGAGCAGTGTAAATACATTTTGACTGAACTAAATAGGTTTCATAGACCACAAACGTATATTATTCCACAGAAAAACTGTTCCAGTGGATGTTTTTACTTGAAGACATGTATAAAGTATGGCACTTAGGAAAAATATAACGCATAAATATAAAATGGGGAATGACTAGGTAGGCCAGGGGTGGGCAAAGTCTGGCCCACAGGCCAGATCCAGCCAGCAGTGGACTCCATTTCTCAGCGGCCCCTACCTGTGCGGCGGGGGCTGGTTTCCAAAGAGATCCCGGCAGCACCCGCACTGTGACAGCGCAGTGCTGGCGTTTTCATGGAAACTGGCCCCAGCAGCACTGGCAGACAGCTCTGGTGTCAGGTTCTTCCTGGTTGAGACAGGGCTGTGCTGCAGGTGGGAGAGAGGCAGGCTCAGCTACTGCCATCTGCTTAGGGCAGGCAGCAGCAGCGGCAGCGCCAATAGGAAGGGTGACTACAGGGGGCTTTGGGAATTTTGGGGTGGCTATAGCTCCCACCAAGCATCGCCCCTGCTGGGAGGGCGCACAGTAGAGTGGGGAGCTGCTCCAGAGCTGGGCTGGGATCTTGTGGCAGTGACAGTGGGGCCAGAGCCAGGGCAGAGCTGTGATCTGCAGCCTGCAGCCGCTGCTACGGCCTCGGTGGAAACTGGCCCCAGCCATGTGGGCAGGTGCTGCTGGGAAATGGAGTCTGGCTGCTGGCTGGAGCTGCCATTTTGCCCAACCCTGAGCTGGGCAATGGTAGAACAAAAATAAAAAAGATCTATGCATTATAATACATCACATCTGTGTCAATATGAGATATTGTTATAAAATAAAAAAGCAAATCCAATTTTCATTAACAGGAATGTAGTGAGAAAGATATGGAGGCAATTATTCTGCTGTATTTAGTACTGGGAGACGTCAGCAGGAATACTTAGTCCAAGTTTGGGTATCACACAATGAAAGACGTAGACCAAGTGAAGAAACTCCAGAGGTTCAAAAAACCCAATCAGGCAGAAAGATTGAAAGTGTGGGAACAGGTTAGTCTGGAAAAGAGAAGATTTAGAAGAGACTAAATCTTCCAATAAATAAAATGTCAGTACAAACAGAATGGTGACCACTTGCTCTTGTCCAGTGAGTGAAGGATCAGAAGCAACCAGCTCAGTTTGCAACAGAGACAACTTAGGTTGGGCTCTAAGGAAAAACTTTAAAACTATAGAAGTAGTAAATAGTGGAAGAATGCCAGTACCTGGGGAAGTTCTGGGATTTTTGTCCTTGCAAGGCTTTAAGAACAGGTTAGGCAAACATTTGTCAGGAACGGCCTAGATTTACTTGATCCTGCCTTATTACAAGGGGATGGAGCAGATGATTGGTTGAGGTCCCTTCCAGCTCTGCATCCTCCAATTTGTTCACAGTTCCAAGATTTTCCAGTCAGCACTTGCCTGAAAAGTTCTCTCACCTTTTCCTCAGGGTCATGCTACAAGTGCCCCTCTGGCTATTTCTGATTTTTCCTTGATATCTTCTGTGTATGCTTCTGTGGGTTTTCTACTGCTTCTTTCCCGCACGCATAGCTCCAAACAAGCAATACTCAGCTCCTATCATTTGCATCTTGTTCCTAAGCAAAACACTTTATTCACATATTTCAGATTTTGATTTACTTTATATTTGACATATATTTTGGAAACTGTTCCCCATTTTTTTAACCTGTCTTATTCCATAAATGAGTTTGTTTCTTGCATGTATGAATGGTAGTTGTCTCACACAAGTTTCAACTCCTACCTGATCTTCAGGATGTTTTCTTTCCCCACCAGCGTTACTTTCTCTGTATGAATTGAGTTTGAGTCAGCTTTCCCTTCAGTATCCAAATATCCATTTCCACCATTGGACCAAGTCACAAACAACATTAACTGAACTATTGGTAAATAACTATATATCATAAACAAACTAATGGCCGTTCAACTCAGAGTATCATGGTCTCTCTAAACAATTGTACTTACATAGGATGAATGGTAGTATTGGGTCTGCAGTATAGGATGTGGGGCAGGCTGAGCATGTGGTGCATAGGAGAGCACATACCCTCCCAGATTTGTGTGCTCACAGCAGACACAGGGCTGCAGCCTGGCCAAACCAGCATGAGCAAGAGCTACCTCCGCAGCCCAGCCGGCAGGACCTAGCACTGGAGACTCGAGCGGGATGGTGAGACTCATTGCTGCCGCTGCTGCCACCAGGACCTCTGTCAGCTGCACTGCCAGCCGTGCGAGAAGTAATGGCTGGGGGTGCAGGCTGCGCTGTCTTCACCTCCTCCTGCCACTTGCGTGCCAGTCATGGCTTTACCCTGTGTCATGGTCTGGTTGCCACTGCCACTTCCCTCAGGCCGCCCACGCTGCCCCACACCCATCCAGGGTACAGCCACGGCCTGAAGGGAGTGGCAGCAGCAGCCACACCATGGTGGTGGGGTAGAGCTGCAGCTAAGCATGTGAGCAGCTGGTGGCTAGAGGAAGTGAGGTCAGTGTAGCCCAAGAGTGGGCAAAATGTGGCCCGGGGGCTGAATGTGGCCTGCCAGGCCATTCTATCCAGCCCATGGAGCCCCTAAAAAATTTAGAAAATTTATATTTATCTGCCCCTGGCTGCCTG
>NW_017728996.1:32679477-32681832 GCF_001723915.1 Gavialis gangeticus
AACACTTGGATGCACCCGGAGTTAGGAGCAAGTTGAAGAGGAGTTGGAAGGTGACACAGAAGGAATATGGATTGGTCTAACGCAGGGGTGGGCAAAATGCAGCCCGGGGGCTGGATGCAGCCCACGAGGCTGTTCTATCCAGCCTGCGGGGCTCCTAAAAAATTTAGAAAATTTATATTTATCTGCCCCTGGCTGCCTGTCATACAGCCCTTGATGGCTTGCCAAAACTCAGTAAGCAGCCCTCTGCCCGAAATAATTGCCCTCCCCTGGTGTAGCCCCTCCCCCCCACACCCATTACGCCTCATGCTGCCAGCAGTGTGGGTGGTGTGGGGGTCCTGGTGGTGGCAGCAGCAATGAGTCTTGCCACTCTGCTTTGCCTTCGCATGCTGGGTCCTGCCACTGGGCTGCGAAGGTAGCTCCTGCCCATGCCAGTCTGGTTTGGCTGCTGTCCCATGCCCTTTGTGGGTACACAAAACTGGGGGGGTACATGCCCCCCCATTCCCTTCCAATGCATCACCTGTGCCTGGCACCTTCTCCCTCCAATGCGTCACTATGCCTTCCCCCACCCCATAGAATTACCTGTGGGGAAATGCAGGAGCTGCTCTCCATGCTGCCTGGCTGCCATGTGCACGTGCGCAAAGGAAACTCATGGTTTCCCACATTTCTCCACTTTAAAGGAGAATCCATTTTTAAAGTTCATTCGTGACCCTTTCATATATTCTTGCAACCCACTTTTGGGTTACAACCCACGGGTTGAGAAACGCTGTCTTAGATAGACTACTAGCAGCCTCAGTCATGATCAATAGCTTCAGCTATGCAACGTCTCTACATAGACCCTGATGTTGAGATCTATGGACACAGTAACTATGTGCACATGATGTGTAGCTCACCATTTTCACATGCCTCTGAAAAATTATCCCTTACTGCATTCTATGTGAGATATATTCTTAGGCTCTATAAAGGTACTGGCTTAATATTGGGGTATGTTTTACATCAAAGCAGAGGAGGCATTAGCACATCAAATTCTCTCAAAACTGGGAAGTGACTTCTTAGTTTGAAAAATTATCTTATGGCCTGGTAATGAGTATGAGCAGAGGAGGAGGAATTAGATTGATAGGGGTAGGATGAGTGTCCAAGGAACTGACTGCAGAGACAACCATAAAGAAGGGAGAACAATATGAAACTGATCTGATTTGAGACTGAGCTGAGACTTGTCCTCATTTTTGCTTCTAATAACAATGCCAAATTTGATATGAACCCCTCTCAAGTAGGAACTGGTCTGAAATCATCAGTGTATTTTGGCTGTAATATATTGAAGTAGGTAGTCATCATTTTTTTTAAATCACTGTGTCTCTGCAGGGTGTTCAGATAGAACACAGCAGTGAAAGATTTTTCATCTCTTAATAAATCTCCCTCCCCTGCCCCTCTGTTCAGTCCAAGAATGCCAACACGCTATATATGTCATTGATCCAGTACACAAGTGTAAGATAACAATTTACCCATCTTCATCTTGGGTAAAATGCCCAAGAACTTCCCAGGCACTCATACTAAACTCACTAAGGGCTCGGCTGCCTGGCACAGTACGGGCTTCCTGGCTTCGTGCCTCAGGACTGTCTCTGTCATTATCTTGGTACAATGCCACCAGGAGCAAAGTTATGCCAATGCTAGGGACTTCTGAAAAGTCAGCATTAGCTAGAAGTCCAGGCTCCATGAATTGCTCAGCTCACTTGTAAATCAGAAAGGCTACCAGTGCCAGATTACTATAGTCACTTCTGCCCTACGACACAGCAGCTGTTGTACTGGCAGCCATGGCACTACATCAGAATCCTGAGCAGTTAATACACGCTGTCACAGAGAACTTTAATTTTCAGGTGACTGCTGCCTGGTGCGTTTAAATTAAGCTCATAGAATTCACTTCAATCTGAGGTCTAAGTGTAAGCACCCACAGATGTTTCCTTTTTACCCCCCCTTCCCGTTTTGTTCATGAGTAGGTGGGAAAGGATATATTGCAGCTATTTAATAACCATGAAATATAAAATTGTGGGTTATGCTCGTTTACCCTACTTGAGTACAGAAGGTATAGGTCTCATACTTTTTAACTGCAGCAAACAAGTTGGAACCAGGAATGCCTAGAAATGAGCAGAAATAAAACCTGTAATACACTGCAAAGCACGATCATTTTACACAAGAGCTGTGCATAATTGAAAAAAATGTAGAACTCCAAAACAGAGACCTGGGAGGAAAGGAAGATGAAACTTTTTTTTTTAAATTTAAGAGTTCAGTGACAGGATGTTTAAACAACAAATTGTAATCATCTCTCAGCTACAGTTAGCTCTCCCCCCCCCCCCCCCCCCC
>NW_017728996.1:32682024-32695926 GCF_001723915.1 Gavialis gangeticus
CCCCACCCTAATTAAGGAAAGGGTAATTCAAAGGTTGGAATAAAAAACATCAATTTCTCATCCCCAGCAGGAGTTAAGAGTGTTATGGACATACTACTGCTACCTAGTTCCTTCCGTCGGAGCCCTCAGCATGGACCTGCTAGTCAGTCAGTCATAGGATATCCCAATAGCAAATCCTAAAGTGGTAAACAACCTGTTACCCAGCTCAGCATTAGGACATCTGGAGGGCTCCCTCAGCATGCTTAGCAGAGTCCCCAGATGTTTTATTCAGCAGCCTCTGGAGAATGGAACAGTGTGGAATGGTTAATGATGCATCGTTCCATGGCTGCTAAGAGTCTTCAACTTCAGTAACTGAATTGCCTCTGCAGCTATGGAAAACATTTTGGACTGGAACAAGCACATAGGAAATCACTTATTAGGAATCTAAGAGACATATTATCTAATTGATTAATTCTTTCACAGTTAAGATTCATTTATTCCCAATTGCAAGTGAGTTCTGATTATTATTATTCTTTAACATTGAATTATGTTTGCACTCAGAGGTCTCAGTCAGGAAAGAGGCTATACTGTAATGGTCATTATGCAGACACAATTAAAGACATGGTCCTTTGTGTCTATATTTCACCTATTTACTTTGTGTGATTTACCATTTAATTACATGGCACAAGTTATGTCTGTTGGAAAGAGGGAGAGAGTGCATGTGCACATCTAAGTATGTGCATGTGTGTGTATTTTTCTGCTGTGATCACACAATTGCTGATTTTATGAAGCAGATAGCAACACATTTCATTCATTCTGATTTCAAGACCAAGGCTTAAATGCATGCAACAATGAGATAATCATAACCAAATGTCTTCATTATGGACCATTTAATCTGTTCTGCCTGTTCCCTCGAAATGTCATCCAGAAAATGACATATGAAAAGTCTTCCAGACTATGAGCGGAATTAAAAAATAAAGTAAAGATAAGATTTTTCAGTAAGAAATAATTTGCTTTTCCATTGATACGTTAAGATATGTTCTCCTTGCATGAATTTAGAAGCAACATACATGTATTTACTGTAATGCTTAACTACACAATTTTGACAGTGGGCTTTTGTTTGTACAAGAATTATAAAGGTTAATACTTTGCAAAATAAACAATTACACTGAAATGATATTTCTATGATTTAGAAATTAAACCAAAACTAATCTAATTTTCTACAGCTGGACACCACCTGCAGAGTACTGTTTAAGTACTTTGAACATTACGCACTTATCTTTTAAATATTGATAATGCCATTTTTCATTTATGTGACATGAAGTCCCACAGGGAATAATTATGCTAATAAACCTTAATGATTCTTGCAAATAAATGATCAAACAAAATTGCTACTGTTGATTTATATTAATGGATGCCTTTAGGAGGAGATTTGTCAGGATGTGCTGCTGCTTGAATCCCAATTCATCTTATTTAGCAGAAGAATGTACATAGTTTGTTAAATAGATTAAGTGTTTAAAATATAATGTGTTCATGGAGTTTCTACAGTTCATAATGTTTATGCATTATCATCTTGCCTCATGGCAAATCTGCATTAAATGGTTTCTTTATATATAAACTTATCTTCAGTCCTTTCCCCCCCCTTTCACAGCCCCTTGTGGCTAAAAAGGTCCTCATTTCAAAAATGTCTTAACTTTTGTATCTGTGTTTCTGAGACCTCTTACCAATGCCTTAGTAACCCGGAGATGAACTAGTAAAACACCACAGAAGTAAAGCATATTTTGCTTTACTGTTTTAGTGGACAAACAGGCACACTGCTGTCAACAATAGTTTTCCAATCCACACGTCCAGAAAAACCCTGGGTACTGCTTCCAAAGCAAAGGACTTGAAATTCCGTGGACCAGGGATTATCATAATACAAGTGCCCACTGAGCTGGGTCAGTTTCCACTCTTTTTGATGTAGTGGGAAGTCACAGTTCTCTGTCTAAACTTTTAACATTTGAATCAAATTTGCTCAGAAAACTCCTTTTTATATTTTAAGTAGTAAGAATGAATAAGAAGTCAATACTGGTATAGTACCTTTGCTCCCTCAGTCAGTGTATGTATGACTGCTAACTTTACTGCTAAGTGGGGTGTGAGAGAAGCAGTTCTAAGTTCTTTTGGGGTATAATCAGATAATAAAATTTAAGGTCATAGACCTGTAACCTTAGAAGAACTGGAAAGAGATGAAAGCACGTGCTTAAATCTTTGCCTGTTCCATAAAGTGATTATGCACATGCTTGAGCTGTTGGTCAGATTCAGGTAGCCAAGGGAGATTCTGTCACATGAATAACTACATAAGAAATTCACCTGTCAGAGTTAGAATAATTCTACCTGCTGTTTCCAAGTTAACTTTGTGAAAATCAGCTATTTCAGTGGCTAAGAGCAGAATGGAGGCTACAATTACATACTTTTGCCTTTGAGACAACCAAATAATTTGCTTGAGAAGCCACTTAATTACTAGTATTTCTAATTATCATATTTTCATGATTTTCCAATTTTACCTTGGTGTATAGAGTTGGTCAGAAAAAATTAAAAAAAATCAAAGTTTCACAAAAAAAATCCTGAAAAATTGTCCACTGGAATATTTCCCCATATTGTAACCAGCTCCCATGAACATGAAGCAGCATATGATGTTAAGTCCACAGTGGGTTGGTATTTTGAAGCAGAATAGCAGTAAGGAGGTTTTGAGACAAATTGGATGACACTGCATTATGAGAACCTACTGAGGCATCATGACTTTCTAGCCTAAAAGTCTGCCCTGTGAGATGAACTGAAAGGTAACTGTGATACAAGACAGCTGGACCATGCCTGCATGGTGATATCAACAGCTTGAGCGCTGAGCTGTACCATTCTGATAATGTAGAAAATCCAAAATCCAATTCATTTAGCAAAAGTGAACTGTCTTGGAAATAGATAAGAAAATGTTTTTAACAAACCATGGCTCTGCTCATGCAGATCCTGAAGTTAACTCTTAAAAGCTTGAATTCTGTGGGTAGATAATCCAAGTAGTCAACTTCATTTCAGTGTACTAGAACTCTAAAGCATTTCTGGTGAGTTCTCAGATTGAGAAGTGTCAACCCAGCATACATCAGGTGAGTTTCCCTGGAAGCAAAACAACTTCAATGGAAACAATGTTGCTATTCCAGTGGGCCCCCCCACCTATGTACAGAATGCTGCCCACGAGACTGTCTGATTATCTTTGTGTCCACAAGAAAGTGAAGAGTTAGCATTGAGGTTGACAGGTAGAACAAAATAGGATGCTGTCCAGACCACATTGCTGAGTCAGCATTGTTGCCCAGGGGCCAGCAAAGGTTGAGGAATTATGTTCTATTCTCTTTTCTCTCCAGGACCATATGGATGCATGTGTACATACAATATAACATATATAGATGCATGTTATTTTTATCTAAGCAAACTTCATCAATAACTTAAGATGCATTCCTGACTTTTTGGATTTAGATAATGCATAGCTAATTCACTGATGAGCATCTGAGATCCCTTGGTAAAATCCTGACTCCTTTAAAGTTAGTGTAAGTTTTCCTGTAGACTGCAGTGGGCCTCTAAATTTATCTATAATTTTGTTCCCTTTTTCTACCTTTTACTCTCAAAAAATTACCTTCCCCTTTAATTTTTCAACATTATATACATGTTTCAAATCTAATAAACTGTGCATCATAGATGCAATTGAAAGTCACAATGGCTAGGGACAGAAGTCACACATAAACTGCTTTAAAACCTGTAACAGAACGTAAGTTCAGTGCACATAAACCAGTTTCAAAATTCCCAAAACTGGTTTAAGATAACCCTGGCTGAATGTAACATCAGACTTAACTGATTTGGGTCAAACAGGTTTATGGAAATTCTGTCCCAGACCCCCTCCTGTTAAATAGAGTCCCCCAGCATCCCAGCATGCTTTTCATCCCTGGGTTGGGCTGTCTGCTCCAGAGAGCAGGGCTGGCCCTGCCCCTCTTCTCTCTAGCCAGAGTTCTGGCTGGCTAAGAAGGGGGTAGGGGGCTGCAGCTGGGAGACAGCAGCATCTGCCTGGCTTCCCCCTCCCCCCCACCTCACTTGCTGCTCAAGCAGGGATCCTCCCTCTCCCACAGCAGGGACCCCAGTGGCATGGATCCCAGCCGGCATCTCGGCACGCCACCCCCATGCTAGCTAACGCCGGGAGGTGTCTGTGTGTGTGTCTCCAATTTCACTGGAACAAAGGCTGACAGGATAGTGTCCACTTAGGGCTTTTTGGAACTAATCAGTAGGTCAGTTGGTAATGTGCCTCCATTCCTTCTTTGGAAAAAGCTGTTTAAGAGCTTGAGCTAATGAGAGAGGCTTTGTTTTCTTGATGGGCTGATAAGCTGCCTGCTGGCTTGCTTGCTTTAAAGGCTGCAATCTATCATTGTTCAAGAGGGGGAGAGAGAGAGGTGTGAGAAATGAACTGGTTTGAAATGAATGTGACCTGTGTGTCAATTTGCTACAGACTGCATGAAGCAGCAGGAAGGAGGAGATTGAAAAGCTCAGTATCATCAAGAAATGCATGCAGTCCACACAAGCAGTCCTCCCTTCCCCCATCCCCACTTTGCCTAGCTGGGGTCTGGCAACACTCCCGCTCCTTAAGCAGCGAGTGGGTGCGATGGGGGAGGTAAAGCCAACCGAGGGCTGCTTCCCGCCCCCCCCTCCAGGCACTTCCTGGCTGGGGACTATGCAGGCCACGGTGGGGGTTTAAACACCTCCATAATCATAGTGTACTGCTGGGTCCTGGCCAAACCCTATCCTCAGCTCAGCATGGTGGAAGGGAAGGGAGAGCTAACTCTAGCACATCTCAGCTTCTAGCCTGAGCCACTGCAGGCATGTGCCTGCATTTCTTGATTCAAAAGTGAATGTCGATCCACTTGCAAATCAGCTCAAGCTCTGTAGGTTAGACTAACCTGCAAAGATTTAATCAATTCATGCTCAGGCTTTTTGAATGTCTGTCCCTAGCCTTTAACTCTGTTTAACAGGGCTTTTCACAGACAAGAGGATTCAACTCTATCCTTTCTTTTCCTGCCCCATCTTACAAGGCTGATATTTTCTTACTGTCCCACAGCCTCTTGTTTTCTCAAGTTCTTTGTCAGGCATCCTTGGTTCCTGGCCCTGGTTTATTCTTATGAAGATTGTTCCAGGTCAGCTTCACTTCATTTGTAAAAGAGAACATTTCTGCCTGTGTCTTGCTGCATGCTAAGTCACTCTAATTTTGTGGTTCAAAGATAGGTCTTTCATCAGGCTTATTCGTGTTCTGAACTCTCTCTAGGCTCTTCATGCTTGCAGAATGAGTAAAAAATGAAAGTTAAACTGATTTCTGGAAAGTGAGGAGTGACCTCACTTCCAGATGCAACTTATTTCAGCTAAACTAGGCCTCCACCTCACCATCTGCCCTTATGAAATAGGTGTAAATAAAATGAACCATTTCTTTAGGGTTATATGAGCAGTAGCTGAGAGAACTGGTCTGGGCCCCTTCCTAATAGAGCAATAGGAAAAGACAAAGAAGGTGCAGGAGTAGGCAACTGGAGCAGGCAGTCTCCCCACACATACTGGCAATAGACCTGCCGTCTAATGAACCTTTTCTACTTGGAGTCTTGATTTATGACAGATTTTGAAGTCCAAGCACCAGAAGAGTCCTCCATTTAAACAATGAGATGCATTTTACCCAAGTTGTCATCACTCCACAGATAAGTGCAGACTATTCTTCTTAAAACAGAATGTGGGGGCCAGCTTGGCCAGGCTGTTAGTCTCTAGATTGACTTTGCAGTGGCTGCTTCTACACAGCCCTCTGCCCCCATCTCTCAGAGCAAAATTACAACCCTACTCGATCATGTGCATGTAGATACAGCAGCTAAGCAGACCCTCTTTCTTTGACAGTGAAACTTGCAACGTAGCCGTCAGTTACGTCCTCAGATATGCCTCTGTTGGCTGCTTTCTGATCTAACACAACTTCAGGAAACTTCTTGTTTACTTAAAATACCATCACTTGTTAACTTTGGAGGTGAATTTCCAGTCACACCATCTGGTCAGACATATGCTTTTATATGTTGCAGGTATCACTGTTTACCTTTACTCAGTCCTTACCAGTCTGCACAGATGATAATAGTTCAGCAACAGTTCAGGCACAATTTGCTTTACGTATAGATAAGGAAATATTAATGGTTAATATTTGTCTTTTTTTTTGACTGCATATAAACCATGATGTCAACTACATATTGGCCATGATTGCTGAGGGCTTGCAGAATGAATTGTGACTGTTTTTGATATTCGAATCATTTTATCCTGACCTTTTAAATGACTTCATGCTCTCTACATCACCATGGACTTTTGACACCTGACTTTTCACTAGCACCTTGTGACAAGGGCGACTTCCAAGCCATGTGTTAACACTAACACGCCCCTGTGTCTGGGCAAACCGCCCACCCTGCACACCTGTTATGCCTTGTTGTTATCTAATTAAGATGTTAAGTAGGCGGGAGGCTGCCCTTTGAATACCCCAGTTGTAACAGGATAGTGTTTACACGCTCCAACCATCCCTTATGTGTCCCATGCTTCGCAGATGTTTCCTCCAGTGGTTTGCACTGGGTTCTTCCTTCAGTCAGACAAACATACAAACACAAACACACAGGGCCCCTGACCCCACATACTGGGCTCTTAGCCCTCGATTCCCCTCACTGGGGCTCTACTGGGGCTGCTCTGTCACACTATACACAAATTAAACTTATCACTATGCCGACTGCAAAACTATAGCTGACTTGAGAGGAATATTTTCATAGAAGAGGCTCCCCAATTTGTTGGTAAAACATAGCTTCCTATGGCACCAATCTACAAATATGTATTTTACATCCAGATGGATGGGAGGGAAAAAGAGGCATTTCTTCTAATTTTCTGAATTTCCCAACTTGCTGTACATTCCATGGAATGTCCTGGGAATATCCTGGAAGTATCAGGATTGGTAGAAATACTAGCAAGTTAGTGGCCACTTAACCAGATTATTCAATACCTTTATGGCAGAAAACATATTGTCACCACCACTGCTATTACCTACTGAAATCAGATCAATTTATAAGTAAGGGTGGTGACACAGTGAAGTTTGCTATAAGTTAACATGCATCATCCTGTGAGCTATGGAGTCATAACTAGAGATGGTTTAAATTTATAAGTTTTCAACCAAAAGATCATGTTTCCATTTTTGACCCATTCCAGTTACATTCGTAGAGAAGTGACAAATATATTTTCTAAGCAAAATTTTCTAGAGAACATAAGACTTCATTAAAAAAACCCAAAAGTTTCTAAGCCTTTTGGTTTTGAAGGTGTACTTCTATATATGAATAACTACAGTAATTAGGGTGTGTGAATGCAAAGTAGTGGGATAATAAGCATTTCATGATAACTTAAATAAAAATGTACATGGTTAACTTTTTGATAGACCTTTGCAAGATATATTTTTCAGTATTGATGCCTTGAATGTAAGCAGTTACACTGATCATATATTTCAAATAAACAATCTACAATCAACTTGAAAATGTCAAGATATTATATCATATCAAATAATTATAATAGTTTGGATGGAACAACTGAACCTTATCCCACCTCAACAGAGAAAAATGAGGAAAATCATTATTAAAATACAGGTTCCCCTCAATTTATGCTGTACGTGTTCCTGGAGAATGGCACATAAATCAAATTTGCATAAAATTAACCCACTTTACAATGTAACAAATAGGGATAGGTTCCCACGGTGGTGATGGAGGGAGTGAGGCTGGGACTAGGGAAGGGGTGGGGGGAGAGGTGCCGCTCACAGGGCTAAACAAGGCAGCAAAGCAGAGGGAACAGAGTGGCACTCACTACCACCCCGGCTGCAGTGGCCCCAGGAGTGGCCGGCGCCAGCTGTCTGCAGCTGCTGGGCTGCACTGTGCTTCGCCTGTCCCCACTACCTCTGCTTCTGGGCTGTGCCATGCCCTGGTGCAGGCACCTGGTGTCAGCTGCTTCTGGGGCTGCTGTACCCAGGGTTGGGGTGAGTGCTGCGCCCCGTGCTGCCTGGGGCTCTGCTCATCTGCACTCACCCCAGCCCATCCTGGAGCAGTCCCAGGGGCAGCCAACACCAGCTGTCTGCTACATGGCACAGTGCAGCCCAGGAGCTGGAGTGTGGCTGCAGGAGCCCAATGGCTGCAGGCAGCTGGTGCTGCCTGCTCCTGAGGACGCTGTAGCTGGGGCTGGGGTGAGTGGGGCCACGGCCCTTTACCCTCCCCACCACAGACTTACCTGCTTGGGCAGGGGGCATGTCTATATTGATCACATAAGAATGAATTTACCTCGCATATAACAAATTATGGGTCTAGATATGCTCATCACATAAGAGCAAATTTGCATACATTTAAGAACCCACATAAATAGAGGGAAACCTGTATTCCCCTCTTTCACAATGACTTCTCCTGAAATATTCTACAGCTTACCTTTATTCATCCATTTAGACATCCCTCATGTTCTTCTCAGACAACACCTACGCTTTCATAAGGGCCTGAGAAGTCCACCACTGTAGTTCCTCCCAGTCTCTTTGCTGCTGCTCTCATGTTCAAGAGTTTAGACACCCATGTCCCTGCAGCCACCAAAGAGACTGGTCCCATGATTTTCTCTCCTCCCACTTTGACTCCCTAACTTCTTTATCTTACCTAGATCTCTTCCACCCACATACAGACTAGAGACAGTCAGACCTAACACGCTAAGTTCCTGGCTCAGTCAGGTTGCTGTAAAGCACAAAGCCTGGCTTCAACAAAGAATGGACCTGATCCAAACCTAAGAAAGGACTGAGAAGGAAAGGACTGACTCATTCCTCTGAAAGTGGGGCAGGGGCTTCAAAACAGCTTCAAAACGAAATGAAGGCACTTGAAACGTTTTGAAACTTTCAAAACATTTCAAGGTTTGAAGCAGTCAGGTGGCTGGAGGCGGGGGAGAGCCAGGGCTGCACTCTGCCTCCTGCCGCCGGGCTGAGCTCCGTGGGAGGGCAGTGCTGCTCACAGCGCAGCCCTGGCTCTCCCCGCCTCCCGCCACTGGGCTGCACTCTGATTGGCTCTGCCAGCCCCACAGAGCTTACCCTGGCAACAGGAGGCAGGAGAGAGCCACTGGCCAGGGCTGTTCTCAGAGCAGCTCTGCCACTGGCTGAGCTCCACAGGGCTGGTGGAGTCGCCCAGCGTGCGGCCTGGTGGCAGGGAGAGCCAGGGCTGCACTCCGAGCAGCTCTGCCAGCCCCATGGAGCTCAACTTGCCCTCCCAGCACTGCCGGACTCCTCCTGGGGGCATGTGGCTCCAGATCTGTGTGCGGGATGCTAGGATGCTGCCGCTGCTGTTGGGGCCAGTGGCAGCACCAGTCTTCCTGGCACTGGATGCAGGCTGCACCCAGGGCTGGTCCCAGGCGGCAGCGGCAGCCTCCTGTCATCTTGAGCGCAGATCTAGGGGCCTGCACCCCTGGGAAGAGTCCGGCACCGTCCCACAGCCCTCCTGGTGGTGCGGGATGACAGGAGACTGCTGCTGCCACCAAGTGACACGTGTTTTGCTTGTCAGCACATGGAAGTACAGTTTCCTAGAAACTCCTGCACTTATCTCTTTGAAACTTAGCAGGATTCATGCCCTCAGAAGGAGCCACCATCCCTGCAGTTTTCATCAGGCAAGAAATTACAAACTTATAGGCATTTCATGATTCCCCATTATAGCCTATGGACGAAAAGTCAAAACACGTTGAATCAGCAAAACAGTTTCAACAAAACAAAACAGTGCTCTGAAACTAAATGACAAAACAAAATACTGTCCCTTCAAAACGGTGAAACAGAAGTTGAAACAAAACGGTGCTGTTTCGCACAGCCCTACTTCCTACTGCCTCCCCACAGCAGTGACTCAGAAAGCACATTTTCATTTCAGAAACAAACAGGCTGAACATCAAAGGCTGAGATCAGTCTAACTTTCTGGAGTACCAGTGAAATCAGGAGGCTCCAGAACTGCTGAACATCTACAGAGATCTTGTTGGTCATCTGAAGCTAGCTCCTGTTTTAATTGTAGTCTTATAGTAAAATAAAACAAAAATAAATACTTGTCTAGCACTACTACTCCATGCCAGCAACTGCTGCAGTGATAGAGGATATGTCCATAAGACACTGCTGCATTCACAAATGGCCATACTGTGAAAGAGTTTGGGAGTACCTGAACAACTGTCCTGTAGCATCCATTTTGCTGGCAAGTACTAGTATGGCATTTACTGAATGCATTTTTGTCTTACATTTATAACAACTAATTTGTAATTTTTTATTCCTGTCTGTAGGAAAAAGCATCTTCTAGTTCTAACTCTGTGTTAGTGATTGTACCGATTCTATTTCGTTGAGGGAGTTTGTAGCTTCTCATCTATTTAGCTTCAAAAGTGTTGTTCTCTGTCACGTGCTTTGCTAATAGGCCATTTATCAGGATGAAGGGTACTCTCCAGAGACAGCAGACAGCAGGACAGGCCAAGCCTGAGTGACAGTCTGTCCAGCAGAGATTGACTTTAATGAAGCATAGAATAAACAGGAAGATTAAGAGGGTGCAAAAATCAGTGACAAGTTTTGAGTTTGCCTCACTGTAGGAAATAGGCAGCTCACTGCGCAGCTTAGATCTGTCTTTGGGTTACAAATGCTGTACATCTGCTTCATTGTTAATGATTACCTACAATACAAATAACCCCTACAAATATTTCAGAAGAAAATTTTCCCCTTGATCCTCACACCCCAAAGGTCACATAACTGTCACCGTGTACCTCATTTTAAATCACAGGGATGCAGGTATTTCATCCAAATAATCTGTTCTGAGAGGATGATCTGCACTTTCAGAAAAGGAACAAAACTCTTTAATATTCACTATGGAGTTGCTTCCCCCTGCAGTAGTCTTCATCAGCAGAACAGTTTGGTAACTATCAAGATGCACAAAGTTTGACTTCAGCTCTTCCAAGCTGTTGACAAATACTACCTCTAAGACCTACATTGTGGCTTTTACCCACCAGGGGTCTCTACAGTACATACTGTGCCCATTTCACATTGAGATTTTCTATCATATCAATACTAGTTTCCCTGGCAAAAGGAATGCAGAACATTACATTGATCAAGTGAGGCCAAGAGTTGGCTGACGATACAGAATGAGCCAAGTTATTGGCTTGGAGTCACATTATTAAACCAAATCTAACAAGTTTGCAGAATCTGCCAGAAACTTGCTGGGCAAAGGATTGTGTTAATATAGATTCTTATGGCTTGCCTCTGGGTTATTGCCTTGCCTTATTAAAAAAAAGTGTGTTGCTGGCAAGGCAGTGAAGGAATTCTAATATTTTCTAGCCCATGAAGACACCTGAGTATACTCCGGAGCATATGGGATGCTCTGTTTCCATTTAAATCAGAAGGAGTTTTAGCATTTGTTTCTATGACAGTAGAATTGGGCTAGTCCTGAAGACTTCTGAAAACCTGTTAGGCTGTTGTTTCTACAAGACAGAGAGGGGTACTAAAATGCAAAAAATATCTTGCTGTTAAATTCTCAAGAAGATAATGCACCAGCACTAATACCACAAAGACTTTACCTGGTCCAGTTTCTCTCACAGTAGTGCCTGGTTTCCACTAGCGTTCTACAACAGAGATTTATGTATAATAGTAGTTATCCCTTTGGAAAGGCACTTTTTTTTGGCAGTGAGGGCAAAACCTTTGCAAGGGGAAGGGGAATTCTATATTAATGAAGCACTAAGCATTATAAAATTGTAATATTTGACACTTTAAGATCCCAAACTATTTTTTTGCATTACAATTCTGCATTCTCAACAGTTGATGGCACCAGAATTCAACCTGAGAGCACTTCCAATTAACTATACACCTTGTGATAACAGATACAGTACTTGAGTAAATGCATTTAAGCAGATGTACTGAAATGTATTTACTTTAATAGGATAAAACAGACAAATTTAAGCAAAGGCTGGGTGTTCTTTGTTAAAGGAAGTCATCTTATTGTTCCATGTCTTGAGCCCAAATTCTTCACTGTTAAAACAATTACTTTTAATTTTAAAAAGTGTGTGTAGCCAAATGGCAGATCCTTAACCCGGTGCTTATTTTCAGGACTACTGCAGACAGACTTACAGCTTTCCCCACACTGAGTCAGTGTGCTCTACAGTTTTGTCAGTGGAGGCCCAATCCTACATGTTACGCAGAAGCAGGTAAGTGTTCTCTTATACTGACATGCACTGTAGGATCAGGGTCATGGAATAAACATGATAAGATTGAAAGCCTGTTAACTATCTAATAATCATGGTCTGGAACCAACAACATGATAGCTGATAGCAATCAGAAACAAATTAGTATTTAAAGACATTTTTTCCCAATATCATCTCATAGATGATTTAATGAGCTCCTTGCTTTATCTCTGCTTATCCCTTTGGTTCACGCACACATAACTGGGCTAGCACTGAATAGGTTTTTTTGGATCTAAATATTCAGTGCTTTAATCAGAAATATATTTTTGCTCTTATATCTTCTCAAGTTTAAGGTTGTTGTTCCTTTAATTTGTATTTAGGATAATTAATTTAAGATGTGATACCCTAATCAGCAATAGTATTTCTAATACAGATTTATAGCTTAAAGCAGGAAGGAGGAAGGTGTTTTAAATAATTCAGCAGAAACTGCATCAAATTTAGACAGTTAAATCTTTGTAAGGTCTACTCTAAAGAATAGTGAATCGTTAATGGAAACTATGTTGCTTAATCTACCAATAGTGTTTTCCATTCACCATATGTTACCAGAAGTATCATTACAATTGTAATTTATTATGGGGATGAGCCTTGAAAATATTATGCTGAGACCCCAGGATCATGTTCTGGAACCAATGGTTGGGTCAGCATTTTGTTCATGGTGTTAAGCTCTCATATGCCTGGGGCAGGAAAGAGAGGTCCATTAATTTTTGAAGTGCCGAGAAAACAACACTCTACTTGGAAAAGTGTAGATAGTGGCTGAATTCTACAGGCCAATATAACACAATTGGTTACGATTCTCAGTGAGAATCACTCTGGTCAGAGTGCTCATGGCAGGGTACTGTCAGATCTGATGAATCCGCAAAATTCTGCTAAATACCTTGTTACAAGGCCACAAGATAGGAAAGGTCAGAATGTATCAAGATAATCAACAAGGGGGTTAAACTATTTAACTATGGAATATAGGGTATATTTTGCTGTGCCTAAAATTTTGCAGTGCCTAAGTATTCATCCTGATGATGCCCACCTGTTCATGTTGGATTCTGAAGGTACAAGTTGTGCCTTACCTATTTAGGAATCGCTATAAAAGCTAAGGCTGTGCAAAACAGCACCATTGTTTCAACTTCTGTTTCGATGTTTTGACAGGACAGTGTTTTGTTTCAAGTTTTGTTTAGTTTTGAAAGCACTGTTCCATTTTGTTTCATTGAAACTTTCGCTGTTTCAATGTTTTGCCCAAAGGCTATAATGGGGAAGCATGAAACTGCCTATAACTTTGTCATTTTTTGGCAGATTAGGATGAAAACAGCAAGGATGGTAGCACCTTCACGGGGCAGGAAGCCTGCCAAGTTTCAAGGAGATAGGTGCAAGGATTTCTGGGAAACTGCACCTCAAAATCTTGAAAGCAATGTCACTGTGAAGGCACAGCGGGGTGAAAACAGCAGACAATGTATCCCCTGCTGAGGCCACAAAGCCCACCAAGTTCAAGGAGATAGGTGCAGGGGTTTCTGGAAAACTGCACTTCAAGCTGCTGACAAGCAAAACTCGTGGCATATGACTTTGTGTGTGTGTTAAGGCGCACCTTCAAAGGTGCTGGGGCCTCTACACAACACAGTAGTGTGCCCC
>NW_017728996.1:32700926-32712983 GCF_001723915.1 Gavialis gangeticus
ACTTTACATAACAACAGGTAAAATAATAACGTAGTGAGCAGCAGCATATAGCACCAGCAGCATCTCAGGCAGCCAACCTGTGACAGTCTTTCTTTCCTCTCTTGCAGGAGCTTCTTCTTCAGTGTGTGCGCTAAGGTGTGTCCTCACTGTGTCCTTCCCTCCTCTCCCTCCCCTTACTTTCTGTTTCCCTGCAGGCAAGCCCAGCTTCAGCTTCAAAACTTGAAACATTTTGAAACATTTCGACTCATTTCGTTTCAAGGCTGTTTCGAAACCCTTCATTTTGTTTCAAGTTTGCTGTTTTGAGCTCAAAATGAGTTGAAACAGCCAGCGAAATTTCACGCAGCCCTAGTAAAAGCAATTTGTATAAGCTGTCCACTCATTCACTTGTGCTCATTCAATTTCTGACACAACTGCCACTTTTTGACAGGCAGTAATGAAGGTATTAGTGGCTGTTTTACTCAACGTCATACACTTCGTACATTTTTTTTTAAATAGACTCATAGATGCTAGGGTCGGAAGGGACCTGAACAGATCGAGTCCGACCCCCTGCCCTGGGCAGGAAAGAGTGCTGGGGTCAGACGACCCCAGCCAGATGCCTATGCAGCCTTCTCGTAAAGACCCCCGAGGTAGGGGAGAGCACCGCCTCCCTTGGAAGCCCATTCCAGATTCTGGCCACACTTACTGTGAAGTTCTTCCTGATGTCCAGCCTATATCTGCTCTGTCAGTTTGTGGGCATTGCTCCTTGCTACCCTAGGAGGTACACTGGTGAACAGAGCATCTCCTATTCCTTACTTGCCCCACCTAATGAATTTGTAGGCAGCCACAAGATAAATTCTCAGCCTTCTCTTTCGGAGGCTGAAGAGATCCAGGTCCCCTAGTCTCTCCTCATAGGGCTTGGCCTGCAAACCCTTAATCATATCAGTGGCCCTTCTCTGGACCGTCTCTAGGTTACCCACATCCTTCTTAAAGTAAGGTGCCCAAAACTGGATGTAGTACTCCAGCTGGTAAAATTATCCCAGTGACCAATTATCAGGAGTTGATGACAGCAGGGGGAGATGGTGGGGGATTTTATTAAAGGAAGTTTTGACACCTCAGAACAAGACAACATATTCTTTAATTTTGAGGTCCAAGGAGCATCTTTGTACCAGCATATATTGATAGCATGGGTTTGGTGTTAGCTCCTGTACAGTCTCATTTTCTTTTAAAGTATAGCAGAAAAGGGATTTAAATGGTCACATACAATTTCTCTCATAAAAACATGCAAACTTGATGAGCTGACAGAATTCCAGACTCTTCCAAAACAAAACACATCCAAAATTTACCTGCTGAATTTCCCATATGATTTGCGCTGTGTATTTTTATCAGTGGCATTCAACAAAAAATGGCTTCATCTAGATTATGATGAAGTCATTTTTTTCCTCTAATACTGCAAGGGAAAAATCAAAGGAAAACGAAACAAAAACAAAGCAAAAATCACAGAAGCTCTGACTTCACACTGGAATTTAACTCAACCAGTACAGTGCATGTTTAAGCTATGCCGCTTGTTTGGACAAGACTTTTAGTTAGCACCTGGTAGCCAATCTTACAGTAATTCCTAGGGTCTATATTGCAATCACTGCAGTCTTAATAAGATCAATGTGAACAGGACAATTTTACTTAATAATTTTGAGAAAGCATCAATTTTTGAAGTTTCCCCAGTTCCCAGATTAACATGTCATTTAGAAGGGGAAGGCAGGGATTTCAACCTTGGTTAATTTGCCTGTGAGCTAGTGTCCCACTCTGGTTTAATTTGCCATCGAATCCCCCACCATCTCCCCCTGCTATCATCAACTCCTGATAATTGGTCACTAGGATAATTCATCATAGCAAATTAACCAAAGTGTACTATATTGAGCCTCTTCTATGTCAATAGGTTATGGAACAACTCATTTGCTTTCTTTTCACGTTTTGATTATGCTAATCCATGGGTTTGCCTGATTGTTATGAGGAAAATTTAATTAAAGCTCTTCCGCCACACCACAACCTATAATTTGGTACAACCCTGGAGTCTTTACTCAGCACTTCCTATGTTTCCAAAGTTTATTTAATGTAAAGGAACTTCTCTTCAATAACATAACTAAAAAAAAATCAGGTGATAATCAGGCACATCAAAACTCACAGAACTCATGAACCTGAGATCATAAAATGGTACCAGTGGCCAAATCTCTCCAACAAAGAGAGAAGTCAGGACCCGACCCTTCTGGTGGAACAAAATCAAATCAATCAGGGGAAAGGAATTCTTAAAAAGCCAGCCTATTTCATACAACCTAAAGGAGGATGTTAAACACTACAAGAGACAATATGTTACTATTTATTCAGCAGTTTGCAGTTACGTGACACATGGCATTTTTTTGCTTTTTTAATTTTTTAAATTTAGGAACTGTTTAAACAATTTTCTACATGAGGCCAAGGAATGAATTCCACTGATCTTTAGATGCAGTGTTTTAAGGTTGCCACTCATGTTTAAATTCCAATGAAATGAGAAACATTCAGTGAGTGGAGGTGAAATGTGACAGGCCCCAAGGAGCACAGGTAGCAGGAATTTCCCCACCACTCAAAGATGATCACTTTTCACTCATGTGCAGGCAGAGAATACGAACGCTGAAGGAAATAGCTGCGTGCTGCAGACTGCACATAAACACAAGTAGCACTTTTGTTTTAAAGGAACAGTATGAATATAGTTAACTGTGATGATCACTATAAAAAAGCAGTTTCAGACAGGAATACAGTACTCTTCGGGCCTTTTTTCTATCTTCACCTTTAAGAGTGGAATCTAATGCTCAGTTCTTTTGTGGGGGTTAGGGGCACTATATGCTTTTTTTAGAAGCCAATATAAAGTTAAACTGGTGGTGTGATGAGAAATGCACATTACATTTAAATGAGCAGAGGGAATAACAAAGAAAACAGATGAATCACATTACAGGTGTCTGTGAGGAAGAGAGTGCGGATGTGAAGCTCCAGTTTGAGAATTTTAACAGCTGTCAAACATTAAAATACCCAAGTGGGAATTAGAAGACTAAAGCCTTTAACAAATCTTGCAGGTTACTGATGTTCGGCCTGTGATTCCACAGAGGGATGAAAATTAATGGAGTGAGGCTTAAATTCAGCTAGTGTGTTTAGGCTAATTTTGTCTTCTGGTGATTGTCTTCCTAATCATTTGGTATTTGTTTCCTCCTTTTAAACAATACCTATATAGCAGTCTCCTTTTTCTTAGTGGCAGGATAGGACAAGACATGCTGGATTTTAAATTTCCAAATATTCCAAATACATATGTGAATGGAGGATTAAAATTAGTTTCACACTGTTGAATGGAGTACTAGTGGGATTTACATTTAAAGCTACAATATTTGAATAATTTATATAAATCAGCAGCTCATTCTTTCCTTGTCATTAGACACAGTATCTGGCAGCCATGTTTGTTAACAAACAACACTATGGGGTTTATTTATTCTCTCCCCCCATTTTTTACAATATAAAAATAAAACCATCCCACTCCTAAAATAGTGAGAGATACAGGCAACAGCCACAAAAAATTCTCTCTGCTGCTTTTAAAATGGCAGACTTTTTCCTGGGCTCACTAAAAAGGGGAGAAAGACAAGTACAGTAAGGCAATTCAACCCTGGGCCAAGCCAAACGGGTTGTTCTGCAAGTAGAAATGAAGATGTGGAACAGAGGGGTGGTAAGTAGATATGAGCATGCTGCACAATGCAAAGGAATTTGGAAGTGCAGAGTCAGAATTAATCACTGCTTACCTTGAATGACCCTTCTTCAGGTTCCACCTCCGCAATCCTACTTCTGAGCGTCTTCTCAATGGGGCTTGTACAATCCTATCAAGTCAGTCCAGCTTAAAATGCTCTAACAGTATGCAAAAGCTATAAAACCAGCTAAGACAGGATATTGGGGGGGAAAAAAACTTCCTCGTTCTTAGAATAGTAAAGCAGTGGAATAGACTGCCTAGGGAAGTTGTGGACTCTCCATCACTGGAGGTGTTCAAGAAGAGGCTGGACAGCCACTGGTTGGGGATGATCTAGGTGTAGCTATTAGGGTTGTGCAAAATTTCACTGGCAGTTTCGTTTCAACACCGTTTCAAGCTCGAAACAGCAAAATCAAAATGACACAGAGAGCTTTGAAACAGCCTCAAAACAAAACGAGGCAAATTGAAATGTTTCAAAGTTTTCAAAACATTTCGATTTTCGAAGCTCAAGCTGGGCTTGCCTGCAGGGAAACAGCAACTAACATAAGCAGAGGGAGGGGAAAGAGGGGGAAAGCGGTGGGGGGAAGGACTGTTTTTACTATTGACTGTGTAGCTGGCCAGTGACTGTCATCCTTTTCTGAGGTCTCTTCCAATCCCAGTGCTCTGGGAGAGGGACGGAAAAACTGCATAAAAGGCAGCATTGTTTGAACTGCCCTGCCTTCTGCCTTGGTGTCAGCTGAGTGAGGGTGCACCTTAACACACACACAGCATCACCCACCCATGTCACGAGTTTTGCTTGTCAGCAGCCAGAGGTGCAAGGCCCCAGAACCCAGACTCCTCCTGCACCTGCCTCCTTGGTGGCTGGCAGGCTTTGTGGCCTCAGCAGGGGCTAGCACACCTGCAGCTTTTACCCTGCTATGCCAAAACACAGTGTCACCAAGTTTTGCTTGTCTGCAGCTTGAGGTACAGTTTCCCTGAAACCCTTGCACCTATCACCTTGAAACTTGGCAGGCTTCATGCCCTCAAAAGGGGCTACCATTCCTGCAAGTTTCATCCAAATCAGGCCACAAATGACAAAGTTATAGGCTGTTTTGAGCTTCCCCATTATAGCCTGCGGGCAAAACGTCAAAACAGCAAAACTGTTTTGACAAAATGAAACAGAGCAGCAGTTTTGAATTGAAACGAAATTCAAAATGAAATGCTGTTCCATCGAAACGGAAGTTGAAACGGAACGGTGCTGTTTTGCACAGCCCTAGCAGCTATGCTTATGTTCTACTGTGGGTATTACCCCACACTTCTGGGCTTTGCTGGTTGCCCCTGCCTCCCCTGCCCCTTTCTGCTACGTGTGTTCACGTTTTTAAGCTTTCATCAAATGCTTTGGGTGTTGGCCACAGCCAAGGCTGGTGACTTTGACTGGGGGGGGGGGAAGGAGGGAAGAGCGTGAGACAATGCTCCTGTTGGGACCAAAGCCAGAGATTTCTAGCTGAAGAGTCTTGCCCCTCTCTCAGGGTCAGACTGATTGTCATTTTTGGTATCAGGAAGGAATTTTACCCCATGGTCAGTAGACTGGTACAGATTGTGGGGGTTTTTGCCTTCCTCTGTAGAGGGGGCCATGGCCAGGATCTCTTGAGCATATATTGAGATTTCATAGAAGCAAGACAGTGGCTGCTGGGGTCCCCCTGCTTTACCAGGTTAGGGTGTTAGGTCTGTGTTGTGTCAGGGTTAATGGTAGTCTTAGGTAACAGAATGGCTCGGATAGGAATGATCCTACTTCAGGATAAATCCTATCCTGATCTCTGGAGGTCCCTTCCAGTCCTACTTCTCTATGAAGACAAACTTCTGTGTGCTTGCTTCAGCCCACTTTGACCTGCCCTCATTGTGCATAACTGGCTTTTTCCTATCTTTTTATGGCCTTTATTTTGCACAGTCTTACTCTTATAAGTAGTCTTTAAGGCTAACCCATGGGGAAACATGCAATTTTATTCTGCCCTCCCCACCCCACTAGAAAGAGTCAGATTGAAATCAGGAATCTATAAAAGAGGTATTATGGTATCACTGCTCATGTGAAGAAACAGTAGCACTAAATGAATATACAAACCAAACAGCACTTGCCATATTCCATTAAATTGTCCTAAACTCACTTCCATAAGCCCTACTTTCTCACAGAACCCAAGCCAAACAGCGTTCAGTCAGACCAAACTGTTTTACTTTTCCTCTCTGCTTCTACTCTCTCTTTTTCTTCAACTTCCAACAACCTTCCAGGACACCATCATCTCCCCCTCCACAATCCCAGGTTACGAAGAGAAGCAAATCATGGAAACAGTGACAAACAAATTAAAGTGAAAAAACGCGCTGAGACATCTACTACTGATCCAACATACTATGTGCATAATAGTCACAATACACAAAACTGTGGCAGGCATAGCTTCAAATCTGATTATTTGTATATTAGTTAAAAAAGAAGAATGCTGTAGAAGACAGTGACTATTGGTCTAACTGGGAAGGTCTCTCTTATTTACAATTTTACTGACCGTCAAAGAATTCATTTTTGAAAACTAGGTAAAATTCCTTCAATATTTATTTGTTCTTAAATAGAATGGATACAATTTAAAAAAAAATCATTTTTAAGGATATATTCAAAGATGAATCCAACTATTCATTTAATACATAGATCCAAAGCCCATTTATTAAATATCAGCATTATAATGGGATGTCCAAATCTTACATATGGAAACACTTAGGTTAGACTAGGCATCAATAATATCAACTAGGCATCCATCTGTATCAATTTGAGCACCCTTGTGGAACTGTCTATGGTTGACTTTAGCTTAAAAGCATGACCCAACGTAATGTTGTCTGTCTGAATCTGCAAACAACCTGAAACCAGAGCTCTGGGGGCTCTTAACTCATAAGACCCATCTTTTAAGTTATTTCACTGCTGAGCACACCATGCAGGAAGGAAGACAGCTGATGATATCATGAAAATCTAATGTGATTGGAGTAGGTTTTGCAGATGGAGCTTGGGGAGAATACTGCTCCTACTCATCCAACACTTGGCCGTGAAGGATATGTAAAGCCAGGTTAAAACCTGCAGCCCTAACAGGCAACAGTCCTACTAAAGTCACAGGGAGATTTATGTAAGAATAACCTGCAGGATTGGGTTCTCAGTGAATGCCTTTCAGAAAGCTGCTGTGGGAATGAGGAGAGTTGGGATCATACTTGAGATGGAAAGGATGCGGCTGTAATTAGGAAGCCAGCGTACACTGGAGGCTTTTTAAAATTTAATCGAGATACCAAATTACAAAGCTGAGGAATCGGGCAAACCATCTCAATTTTATCTTCCCCTAAAACAGTGTTCTGCTGAACAAGACACCAACATAACCCCTTTAGACCATGGTACAGCCTCTATCTTTCAGTTTTCATAGTCCAGTATTGATCAGACACCTCAATCAAGAATAAGGGACCCCATTGTGCTTGTCCTTACAGATATATGCAATGACCCAATTCCTGCCCCAAAGAGGTTACAATCTATATATTACAATCTGTAATTATGAAGTGTTTGAGGGGACTAAAAAATTCTTGTATGAGTGGCAAAATTCAGAAAAATCAAGATAATTACTACCCTAGCTCATCCTGATTTATGGGGCTATTTTTAGAAGAAAATAGTCTGATGTGCTCTGAGCTTTTTTATATTTGCATTAAGTCCTCTGTGATTCCTTCACTGAAATGTGTGCATATGCTGAGTCCATGTGAGATGCTACCACTGGCGCTTGTCATAAGAATTAAATCCCTCTCAAGCTTGTTTACAGCTCAGCACTTGTCATACTGCTCCCTTGAGCTTCATGGCTGGTTGGGTTCCCCCTCAACCCCCTCCCACTCCCTGGCTCTGCGAAAGATTTAATTTCTTTTTTGTTTATGTGTGTACTTACACTTGCAGGTGCAGGAAAGAAAAAAAATTGCTGTACCCAGATGTTTTGAAGCTGCAGTAGCATACATACAGCTCAGATTAAGGAGAAAAATTGCATCAGATAAAGCCAGTATTCATACAGTATTCTATAGAGTATTTAATAAACCTATCATGTTCACTGACAATAAGACTCTTGAATTTAATTTTAGGGACACCAGAATATTTTAAACAGTAACAGACTTAACTCATTTATTGCTGATTTTGCAGAGCACTTTATCAAGGCTGAAGGTGGCCCAATTACATCTATTTTCAATTTTGCAGAATATCATGCTGGAGCTGTTACAGTCTAGTCATCAGGATAGCAGCTGCATACCAAGCTGTCTTAGCTCATTACTGAATTAGTTGGACCTTGGGGAGTGTGATCCAGATTTCATCTTATACTTTGAAAATTACATTGTATTGTTAAAAAGAACTACCCTCCTGCTAGTCATATACCTTCACACAAATACTCAGAATCACTGCCTGAGCTTCCCGTGGATACTGCACAACTAGTGTCTTGAATCACACATCTTGTTAAACAGGTCTCTGCAGCTGGTTAACCCTGCAATTTTCTTGCCCCACCACATACTTCAGTATTCTATCAAAGGTGGAAGGATGAGCTGGTTGAAGTTTCACAGACATCTTGTATATTAATTTGTATATATAAGGATGGTTTGTCTGCTTCTCCTTCATACCATGTTCTACTGAGAAGGATTTATTGCAGTCATCAGCATGGCTGCTAATATCTTTGTTTAAGTTCAGTGTGCAGATCTGGAATCCTACCTCAGATATGTGTTCATAATGTGAAAAAATTACATTTCTAATTTCTGGTCAAGAAAATCCATCAGCCTAGTGATGTTCAGAACAAAACAGCATTGATTCTCAGTTTCTTTGGTTACTCTTCCCTCTGCTTTCTTCCAGGAACCTATAAACACCTTACTTGTGTGATGATAGGGGCAAGAATGCAATCTATATCCTTGAGCCTGTTGCAGATTTTATAGGATACAGCTGTAGAGCCCAAATGTTGTCGTTTTCAAACTGCTCCTTTTCCTTGTTTTCAGCCTCACAAACAACTTCCCATTGACAGCTCCCATTTGGTCCCACACAGAGGAGCCTGAGCAACAGTATTGTGAGAGCATCAGTCATCCTCTACCCCTTTCAGTAACTCTCTGACTAACTCTGCTGCCTACATTGGTTATGCTTCCCCTGAACACTGCACACCTGGTGCTGCACTTTTAGATGAACAGCATTGTTTTAACTGAAGTAAATGAAACTGTCCAATCCAGAGGACTGATAGAGTCATGGTAGAAATCCTCAGTCTATCTTTTATTCTGAAATAGCTCCCTTCTAATTCAATCCTGAATATTTTGCCCAAATCCAGCTCTCTCAAACCAACTCAATCCTTACATGAGGTTTATTTACTCATTTAATTTAAAAAGTTTCCAGGAAGAAAATGAACTGTGGGGAAGAGATGACTGCTGAGTTGCCACTGATATCACCAGGGGCAGATCCAAGATTTCTCAAAGAGAGGTGCTGCTCCCAATCTCCCCTTCCCCAACAAGTGCTTCTGGGGACCTTTTTAAATCCCTAAAACAGGTGAAATTCACCCCTCACAGGCACCCCGTCCCCAACCTGCTACTGCTGCTTTCCTCCCTGTCCCAGGGGAAGCTCCAGAGCTGCTTCTGTCTGCCCCAGTGAGGCTACATGGGGACTGGGCTCAGCTGGGGATGGGCAGGAGGTTTCCCCTCCCCACACCTGTTCCCAGGGAATCAGACGGGGAAGGGGAAACTAGTCTCCCACTGTGCTGTTGCCACCATCCCCATCCCCATCCCCAGTTGAGGCCAGTCCCTGTCCAGGCTGCCTGGGGCAGGCAGAAATGCATCTCCTGCCCCCAGAACAGCAGGGAAAACAGCAACAGCAGGTAGGGGAGGGGAAGAATGGCTGAGCTCTAAGGGCCATGGGGAAGGGAGGAAGGTTTTCACTTGCTTTAGGAACTAAAAGTCCTTGGAAGCTCCCCTGGGTTGCTCCAATCCAAAAGTGGGGTACAGCCACACCACTGCACCCCCTCTGGATCTGCCCCTGGATGTCACCATGCTTTTCTCCCTACAGCACCAAGTAGGCATTATGTGGAAATCAGGCTTTGTGTTCTAAGTTTTCTAGTTGTCACCAAAATCTAACTCATTTTGCTGATACCAAAAATGTTTGGTGAAGGGTTAGAATCCATTGGGTCTTCAAACAGTTAACTGACTTTGACACAGAGAAATATCCCTAGAGTTGATGTTATCCCTCACTTCTCTCAATCAATTATAATACTGCTTTGTCCTTTGACCACTTGTATGCAAGACAAGACAAAAATATTATTTAAAATTAGTTGACTTCTATCTTCAAACTTCACCAACCCTGCTGTGTAAAAACTAAACTTACACTGACCAAACTAAAGGTGCAGAAGTATAGTAATCAAAGGTTTCTGAACAGAAGATATAGGAAATATATTAAGATATCATCTTTGGCATAGGTGGTAAACTGTAGTGCTCAAAACTTGCTAGGTCTGTATAATTACAAAAGGCAGCAAAATCCTCAACCCTAAAAGCCAATATTCTCTGTGTAAGGCTTCAGATTCTCTATATAGGGTACTTCCCAGCCAGGTTCTTCACTTCCAAGGCCTGGAGGTAGCTGCCATCAAAATTCTGTTTGGCAGGACAGATAGCAGAAGTCTTTCCTCAAATTGGGTAGAGTACATTTTGCCAAGGAATAATCTGTAGTCACTACTGTAGACAAGCAGTAAATAGATGCTGGCTGTTCTGTCAAGTTATATATACACATTAGCCCTTTCCACTGAGGCACCAACTAGTCCCAGACACAGCATCCACACAAGCGTGGACATTTGGTTCCCTGGGGCCAACTAGCAGCAGAACACCAGGTTATCCCAGGTGGGTAGGGGAGGCTGAGGTCAGCACTGGATATCCAGGAGTCAAAAAACTCCTTCTCACTGCTCCCTTGGAGTGCGGAGAACAGCTAAATGTGTGGTATGTGGCACTGTAGACATGTCTGTGGCACCACATACCGCATGGCTGAGCTCGTCTGGATGTGGCCAGAATGGTCAGACACTACACAGGACTCGATATTTCTTGAAAGACCTCTACTCTGAAAGAACAAAGACTAAAGAGCAGCAGCAGTTTGACTCGTCTGGTTCTATATTCCACTCACAGTAAAGGCCTTGTTTGCTGCTGCTTCTTATTGATCACTCATTGCAATGAAGCAACTTGACAATTCAGTGACACATTTATAGTTTGGCTCTTTGTACTTTCCCCTGAGGCATAGTCCAGTAAAATTCCTGCCACCTGCAGCACCATCTTAGAGAACCAGTGTAGGCCTGTTAATGGCCTCTAAGTGATAGGAGTTCATGATTTTTTTGATGGATATGCTGTTTGCCTCTATTAGGGATAAGTATGAGACTGACATTTTAAAGTGATTTCCCATTGTTTTTCCATTTTTTTTTAATTGACTTTTTGAAGGGTCATACATACAAGAAACAATAAAAAGGAAATGTGTGATCAAGAAACCTTCCCATAAAGATGCAACTGAACTGTTGGCTCTACAGAGTAATGCAATTTATTTGTCTGCAACATTCCATACATACTTTTGCAGGGGAGTGTGTGAATTAATTATGCAAAACAATACATTAAGAAAACAGATATTTCCATTACACTAGAAGACCATGAATGCATTACAATGGAATTTTTGTATAACACACACATTGTATTCAGAGACTGTCACTTACTGTATGCTGTCAAGGCAACGTTACTGAGCAGTGATTCTCTCTAGTGCAGTCAAATAACTCATCAGTGAGAGCTTCAGTCACCTGCACCAGAAGCAATGAGACTCCTTTTTTTACAGTCTTATCTTATTTTCATCATAACCTTCCCATGCAGTTGGTTTTCTATATTTTACGGGCACAACTGTACCTTGGAAACACAGCTCAGTGTCCAGGGAGGTACCCTGACGCAACAAGAGTTCAAGGAGCATTGCAGGCAGGTACAGTGCCTCCCAGGGAGCATGATCTCTTTGCCTCAGACTGAATGGCTAAGAGTACATTCCCTCTGAGCTTGTATGCTAGTGAAGATGGGATTTTTGCTTCCCATCCACAACCTCTTTGGGGTAGTTTGCGTGGCTAGCAAGGAGCAGCCTTTGATTAGTAAGATGCTCAGGTCACTTGACAGGTAACCTTACAACAAGCTGGGCAGATAGCCTGTGCTCTCAGGGGAACACACATATTGCTGCTGAACAGTCACTTGTGCACAGGGGCAAAAGGGGTCCTTGCACTCTACTCCTTTGGTCACCCATATGTAGCAAATAAAATCCATCATGCTTTTTTTTT
>NW_017728996.1:32713129-32718600 GCF_001723915.1 Gavialis gangeticus
TTTTTTTTTTTTTTTTTTTTAGCAGGGTGGGGTGATTATTTGCACCTGTGGGCCACATATGGAGTTTTGGGGAGCTGTTGCAGGCCGGGTCAGCACCAGCACCTCCCCCCCACCCACAACAGCTCACCAAACCTCACTATGTGGGATGGAGCTGTGGGTGGGCAAGGAGCTGGTGTGGGCAGGCAGCTGCTTCAGCAGGGCCACTACTAGTGCCACCTCCAGGCCACCCTTCCACCCTGAGGAGGGACTGGAGCAGCTGCCCAACTTTGGCAGCTGCAGCTCAGCTATGGAGATGGCAGCTGGACAGAAGCTGCTGCTGGGCACTGGGAAAAAGTGGGACTTGGTGCCAGCCACTGCTGCCTCCCCCTCACCACTTCAGGGGCCTTTCTCACTGTGACCAGCCAAACACATGGTGGGGCTCTCCTCCTTGCCACTGCCACCACCACCAATGCCCAGCCCTGGCTCCAGTACTTGCAGAGGGTCTTGGTCCCTAAGACACCCACTCTGGACTCACCCACCCTGGCCATAATGAGTGGCAGTGGCCAGAAAAAAACTGCTGCTCTGTGTGGGGAAAAAAGTGGGACCTCACAGCAGGCATGGCCACCTCTCCCTCACTACTGCTAGGCAGCTTCTCACTGCTGCTTCCTGGAACCCACGATGGCTCCAGGAAGCAATCCTCATACACACAGGTTTGACTGGCCAAATAACAGGAAATTCCTTTAAACACTGTATCAGTATACAGAGGTAGCAAAGGAGAACTAGCTGGGTTGGCATCTGCCTGGCCCCATGGCTCCTCCCTGCCACCACTGTCCCACTGGGTGCAGGGCCCCAGGGCTGCCCAGATGTGGTGCTGGTGGGCGTGGCCAGGGGTAGTTGAGGGCAGCCCTGGAGTGGGCTCTGGGCAGCGGCAGCAAGAAGAGCCTAGCAGCAGCGAGAGGGAGGCAGCTGCAACCACCACCAGGTCCTGCTTTTTTCCCCATGCCCATCAGGAGCTTCTGCCCAGCCACTGCCACTCATCGTGGCTGCAGCAAGTGGGTCTGGAGCAGGTGCTACAGGGATCCTCACCCCCTGTGCGGGTTGGGCTGGGGCTGCATGCTCAGTCCATGGCTCAGGCCTTACCCACACAGGCCCTGGTCAGTCTCCACAGGGCTGGGCTGCTAGGAAATCATAGAAGTAGGGTTGGAAGGGACCTTGTAGATCTTCAAGTCCAACCCCCTGCCTGGGCAGGAGAAAAAAATGGGCTCAAATGATTCCATCCAGGTAGGCATCAAGCTTCCTCTTAAAGACCCCCCCAGTGGAGTCCAGCCATGGAGCTGCCCCAGCCCTGTTGTGCGCCCAGAGGCAGCAGGACAGCACCTGAACCAGGTGGGACCAAGGGACCTGCTGCAGGGTGAACAAAGTCCCTCTGCAGGCTGGATCCAACCTGCAGGCTACATTTTGCTTACCCCTGCTTTATAGTATTATGGTTACAAGAACACCTACACACACACACACACACACAGAGTTTATGCATCTAACATGAAAAATTGTGGTGACCAAGGGTATCCATTATGGGTAAGGTTACTTTTGCATTTTTATAATTTTCTTTGCTGCTCCAGAGTCAGTTTTCTAAAACTTGATCCTTTCCCTCCTTGCTTTCACTCTATTTGAGATTTATTTGGAGGTCTTACACTAACAGGCAGGGCTATGTGATGAAAGGAGTCTACATACTAAATGAATCAGTGCAAAATTTCCTTCTGAAAGTAGGTTTGGTTTTTTTAATTTTTGTTTTTTAAACCAAATCCTGTGCAATAACAATGTTTGATTTTCCCCAGTTCCCTTCCCTGGAACTGTAGATCACGCAATCCAATTGTGAACACCAGCACCTGCATACTGAAATAATCGTACATCTGCACATTTTATTTTTATATACAAGGTGCATGTACACACTCACATAAATGAAATTGCACAGTGATCTTTATAATTTGTACCTTTTTAATGTATGAATCCTTTCCAACTGAAGAATGTACAGATGCTCAAAGGAGTTTATTAAAATGTTTTTACCTTTTATAGCAGCAGTTGATTATAATATGTTGATACATGCAAAAACTCTCTTACTATTAGAGATCCAACCACAATAAGCAAAAAGATGCACAGGGAATTCATTAGTCCAATAGGTTTTAACTCCCTGCAAATGCTTAGCACAGGCTCATTTGACACAACCAACGTTTCTCAAAGGGTGGAGATTTCTACTGATCATTCTAAAAATTGTACTTCTTTGTGATCAGAAATACCAGCAAAACAATTAACCTCCAGATCTCTTGTAAAACTAAGCAATCCTCATATGCACAGGTTTGACTGGCCAAATAACAGGAAATTCATTTTAACAGTGTATCAGTGTTCATAGGTAGCAAAGGAGAACCAGCTGGGTTGGCATCTGCCTGGCTAATATTTGAAAACCACCAACAGGAAGAAAAAGGAAGGAAAAATATGGGGCTTCATATTTAACTCCATTAAAAAGAACCTCTTTTCAGCCCAAAGTGGAATAGTGGAACTTCCTTTTTTTAAACAAGAATGCATTAAGAAAATGTATCATGTTTAAAATACAGATTGCATGCCTACATTATTCAAACTATTTATACCGTGAATGGTAGACAAAGGTGACACATCAAATTGCACAAAGATACTGGAAAGACACTGAGGATTACTATGAGCCAGATCCTGCCAACTTTAGGTGACTGAGTGGGACTACTTGGACACCAAGACACTACTCAGTGAGTGCATCTACACATGAAATTAACGCGACAAACTCCAGAGCAGTTTGTATTGGAGTAAACTGCCCTTGGGTGTAGCACTTACACGTGCGCCTGAAACAGCAGCAATTTGAGCCGAGGCAGAGCAGGCCTCTGGCTGGCTGGACTGACCAGGAGCAAATATACTCCCCTGGTTACAATCTACACATGGATTTCAGCAGAGTAAAGTACTCTGCCATAAGATAGTACTATCCCCAACTACCATCCTACAGCAGAATTAATTAGTTTACTGTGCTCTAATACCAGCGCATAAGTAGACAGTGACATTTTACTGCAGAGCTAATTAATCTACTCTGCAGTAAAGTGTATGTATAAATGCACTCAGTATGATGCATGTGTCTCCCCCCCCCCCCAAAGTAATGACTGTTTATATCACCAACAATGTGTATGGCCCTTTACAACAAATACAGGATGCCAAGTCCCTGACCCTAGCAGTTTATAAGCTAAGTTACATGATGGGTAGTTTATTAGTACTCAGGCATACAAGAAAAGAAAGCCTCAGCTAAGAGAAATTAAGACTAAGCAGAGAGAAGTTAATTGGAGGGAACAAAGAATAACCACTTAACAACAGGATGGCATTTCATCTGAACAAGTCACAGAGGAGATGTCGGAACATCAACACTTCCAGCCACACCAAGGCAAGCATACAGTTTGGAGAGCATTTTATGACTAGGACATAGGACTGGCCACTGCAAGAGGCATGTCCTATTCTTGGTTTTGACAGGTTTCCCATGGGACATCAACCTAGAAGGCCTCAAACCTGCAGAAACAGAAACTGAGGCTGAAAGCATAAATGCTACTACTAGGTCTTGTAAGCTTGAGTTCACTGCTTTTTTGAAGGACTCTGAGCTGCCACTTGGGATCAAAGTAGTAATGTACAAATTGGTAGTATAAAGGGTGTTCATGTGCAGGATCAGGGGTGGACCCAGAGGGAGTGCAGTGGTGCAACTGCACCCCGCTTTTGGATTGGAGTGTACCAGGAGAGCCTCCAGAAACTTAAAGTCCCTAAAGCATGCAAAAATCCCTCCTCCCTTCCCCTTCCTGCTCAAAGGCACACCCCCTTTTCTGCTTGCCTTTCTACACTGTGACAGGAGAGGGGGAGTAATAGGGAGGAGCACCACAGCCATTCTTGTTCCCTGCATGGGGACTGGGCTTAGCAGGGGACAGTGGCAGCGCACCTGCTCTAAGACCTGCTCCAGCTGGACAGCAGCAGCAGGACACTCAGCTTAACTGGATCAGGACCTTCCCTACCTGGAACAGTGAAGAAAATAGCAGCCATAGCTGTGGGGAAGCAGGGGGAGGACGGCCTCTGAGCAGGAAGGGGAAGGGAAAAAGATTTTCACCTGCTTTTTAAATCTCTTAAGTCCCCAGAGGCTCCTGCAGCTAAATATGTCCACACTAGTGGGGGTGGAGGCGGCTAGGAATAGGGAGTGCAGCCATCCCTGCAATGTGGGTGTTGCTCCTACACCCACTTTGGGAAATTCTGGATCCACCCCTATATGGGACCTAAAAGTAATTGCAGAAAAGTCATTTTTCATGGTTTATATTCACATTACTCTAGCATGGCATTACATCTTTTGCTCTATAAAGCATGCATAATGGGTCAAAATCACCCCTGGTTGAATGTCATTTGAAGTTAATGGAGCTATACCATACGTTAACTTTGTCTCCCATATCATCTCAGCTTTAAGGAAGAAAGACATTGTCAATCTGCATCTTTATAGTGTCACACATGCTGATCCTGAGCAAGATGGAAGTGGAGTTTCAAATTTTTAATTATCTCTTATTTTAGCTGAACTTGAGGGGGGAAGGTGGGGTGGGGGGAAGATGGGCAGAATATTCTCATCTTTTTTTCCTTAAGTCTTTTAATATGAATTGCTTCAGTGCTGATATTTAAGCTATTTTATGGCATGAATGAAATTAAAGTCTGTTAGATCAATGCAATAAGTATTATGCATGTTTCCAATATAAAGCATACCCATTGTATAATACCAGGGTATATATGCACACACAACAGGGCTAAAAATGACGGGGAAAGAGAAAGACTTAAGATGATAGGCACTAAATATTTTCTCTTTTCTTTTTACAACAGAAAAAATCAACGTAAACGTTACTATGTATATGGGGTTGTTTTGTGATTAAGTATATGCTGGCTAATGCCAACCAATCTTGCACCTGTTCTACAGCAACACAGAAGAATAAAAAAACAAAGTTGTGTGCAAGGCTAGCATTCAGCTGCTATGCCCTACGGGACTCTTTGAAGGTTTCTTTTAATGTAATCTACATCATTTGATGCTGTCTTTACAAAAGTTACCCAGTCATAATCAATCAGGTACAATTGTAGTGGGCAACAGGAAGCTGTTCTGTGGAACAAGAGTAAGATCTGGTCTTTAGGCAGCTTTTAAATAGACACATATGCAGCAGTACATAAGTACTCTGCCTTCCATAACTACATCCAGAGGAGGTCATAACATTTTATACAGCTATAGCTAATGCTGTACAACCTGTATATTTAGACAAGGCTTTCAGGTCAAGAATTCAGAATTCAAATTTATAATGGCTGATATTTAGTGTTAATTTGCCCTGCTGTATCACTGTACACGCTATCTTTCATTATACAGACCAGTCCCCTCTGAGACCCTTGCCAGTCTCCTGTGAGACCAATCACTGGCAGAACTC
>NW_017728996.1:32723600-32725480 GCF_001723915.1 Gavialis gangeticus
TACAGACCAGTCCCCTCTGAGACCCTTGCCAGTCTCCTGTGAGACCAATCACTGGCAGAACTGATCCTGCACATGCAGGCTGCAAAGGGAGGGAGACTTTTAGGATAATCTAACTACACGAGAGTCTACCAATAGCCAAACACATTTCTAATGGACCAGTAAAAGCAGGTTTTAAAATACTGCTGCTATCCAAAGAGTTCTTCTCTCTGAATTACACTGCCTGACTGTCCACTTACTGTAGATGTAAAAGGTGACAGGCCTACCCTTCTTGAGCTGTCACTTCAGCAAACTGTACTGAACTGCCCTCAGACCCAGCAATGTGCTGGGGCCATCATACCTTCATTGACAAATAAGGTAGGTACTTCTAATACTGTGCCCTGTAGGATTTGGCACATGAGAGAATTAATAAGTATACCTAGCAAGAACATGATAACTTCCTATTAGGAGAGTCTCTCTTCAATCATCACTAATAGGTAATAATTCGTATTGAAATATTTGGAGGCTGATCAAGGTTGCTGTGTGAAGCTCCAGGACTAAGCCTTGACCTTCCTCTTAGGCCACTGGAAAATGTCTTCGAAAGCTGTAGCAACAATGCTAATAGTCTGTTGTTGGAATAAGACAACACTTGACAGCATATAAATATCTGCAAGGCAATTATACATCCAAGTGTCCCTTCAGAGAAAAATTTCAATTTGTTATTACAGTCATTTACCAGATTACCAGGCTGGGTTGAACGATGAGTGAAGCTGCTAAGAGAAAGAATATCATCAGGTAAAAATGTTCTCATTCTGCTGCACAGCTTCCTTCCTCATTCATCACTGATGGAAAGTAGCAAACAGAAGTACTAAAGGAAAGGATAAGCAGCATTTTAATTATTAGAGCAGAACAAAAGGCAGAAATAGAACTTTCCTCTTTAAATTACAAAGCTCTTGCTCTATAATAATTATTTGGGAACTAACCCAGCAGTGCCTTCCTACCAATGGATATTTTTGCAGAGGAATGGAAACCTATTTTGCAAATCACTCTCAAGAGAGGCTCATATGCCTTTCCCCATAATGCCACTTCCCAGCTTGCAAGACCCATCTTCAAAAATAGTTTCCCAGATGCCTAACAGACCAAATGTTGCAGGATTTAACATTTTGCCTGCAGCAATGCATACCCGTAAGCCCTGGTATTTTGGATAGAATGAGATGAACAGGGTACAATTGCCATATGCTTGAAGTACATTTTTATACCTCTAAGAACAGCCATTTATGCCACAAGCTTCCAGATGGCATTAAGTATTGGAGCAAAATGATGGGGCACTAGTTCCCAGAAATTGTAGAAAGAACTTATTTTGAATATAGAAGTTTTGGGAATTTTAAAGATAATCTTTTTCTCAAGCCAGAGGCAGTGTTGTCCTTTATTCCAAATCCTGTCTTTTGGCAGTAATGGCATCTAGAAAGGCCAGCCACAGGCTGAACTAATCCATCATTCTGATTAATTTTCCCATCTGATGATATTCAAATGGGAGTCTGATATGCTTGCTGAACAATGTTGATAGGGGAATTGTTGGTGCTTTTTTTATGTTGTTTGATTGTAGGACTCCAACCAACCCTGCTGGAAAACATCTGTGTAACTGAGATCACCAGAACTTTGTTTTTATTGCTTGTAGTAGCAAATTGCCCATCAAAAATTATGGGGGGTGTTGGGGCCACTGGAGACAGAGCCCCGCATCTGGCCCTGTGCCCCCACCTCCCCTGGGTGCAACCCCACTCCCCCCCACCTCTCTTTGTCCAGCCCCACTCTACCCCCTTCCCCTTCCTGGCACTTTGGGTCTAATCCCCCCCCATTCCTCCCCCCTGCCTCAAGTCCAAGCCCGCTCCCCCCTGCCACATTTG
>NW_017728996.1:32725899-32729352 GCF_001723915.1 Gavialis gangeticus
CCCCCCCATCCCCCCCCCCTGCCTCAAGTCCAAGCCCGCTCCCCCCTGCCACATTGGTTATGACCCCACTCCAACCCCTGCCCCCCCCCACTTCGGGTCTGACACCACTCCACCCCTCCACCGCTTTGGGTCCAACCCTGCTCCCCACCTCCTTCCCCCTGCCACTGAGGATCCGACCCCACTTTCCCCTCCTCTCCCCACCACTGCGGGTCTGACCCTGCTCCACCACCTTCCCACTGCTTTGGGTCCAACCCCACTCCATCCCTCTTCCCCCTGCCGCTCCGGGTCTGCCTGGCCCGTGTCTGCCTGCCTCCCCACTCCCCTCCCTTCCTCCCTGCCTGCCACCTCCCCAACCCTGCTAACTGTTCTGGGAGGTGGCAGGGGGCACCACCACCATGATCCCCTTCTTTGCCCTCAGGCAGGGAGGAAGCCCCACCGCTTGGATGGCCGGGGTGTTTTCCCCGCTGCCAAACTTCCCCGGCAGCAGTGTAAACTTGGGCCCATGCAGCCCGGGCCACCCAGTCAATCACTGCCAGCCCTCTCGATGGCACATGCACAGTTGGCCGGAAGCGTTATGGACAGACAGACACACAGACTGAGTCTTTTATTTTAGAATAATTAGAGCAGCATGAAGAGTCCAAGGTCCCACTACACTGGGTGCTGCAAAGAGAAAGTACTTGCTATGGACTGTTTTCTGATTCCCCTCACATTCACAGATTCACAGAAGTTTAGGGCTGGAAGCGACCTTGAGAGATTGTCGGTTCAAGCCCCGCTGCTCTGGGCAGGAAAGACTGTTGGGGTCAAATAGCCCTAGCAAGGTGCATGTCCAGTCTCCTTTTGAAGATCTCCAGGGTAGGTGGCCTGCACCACCCCTGCTGGGAGGCTAGAGTCTATTCCAGAGTGTGGTCACACAAACCGCAAAGAAGCTTTTCCTTATATTCAGTCTGAAACCTTCTTCTAGGAGTTTATGACTGTTGCTCCTGGTTTTCCCCTAGGGCACTTTGGTCAATAGTTGTTCACCTAGCCCCTGATGCTCATCTCTCATATATTTGTAAGCTGCTACCAAATCCCCCTGAAGTCTTTTCTTTTCTAGGCTGAACAGTTCCATATCTGTCAGCCTTTCCTCATATGACATGCTCTTCAGGCCTCTAATCATATGAGTGTCTTTTCTGTGGACTCTCTCAAGCTTCTCCACATCCAGAACTGGACACAGTACTCCAGCTGCAGCTTCACCAATGCTGAGTAGGGTGGGAGAATAACTTCCTTGGTTTTGCTTGAGATGCGTCAGTTGATGCATGCCAGTGTATTGTTTGCTCTGCTAACTAGCATCACACTGGTGGCTCATTCATTTTATGGTCAAATTAGTACCCCCAGGTCCTTTTCAGACATGGTGTGAGCTAGCGTAACACTACCAAATCTGTAAGCTGCAGATTTTTCCTCCCCAGATGGAGCACTTTACACCTCTCAGTGTTGAACAGCATCTGGTTCTGTCTGCCCATCTAACTACTCTGTCTAGGTTCGCCTGGATTGTCAGCCTACCCTGATGCTTGGCCATACTTCCCCACAGCTTAGTGGCACTGGCGAACTTTGCCAGTGTGCTTTTCATCCTCGCATCCAGATAACTGATGAAGATGTTGAAAAGCAAGTACCGAACCCTGGGGGACCCCACTGGCTACCTTCTACCAGGTCGACACAGATCCATCTATTGGTACTCTCTGGGTCCAACCCCGCAGCTGGTTTCCCACCCATCTGACCGTTGAATTGTTGAGCTCATAGTCCCCTAGTTTTACCCTGAAAGCCTCATGAGACACCAAATCAAAGGCCTTGCTAAAGTCCAAGTAAATGATGTCAACCTCATTTCCCTTATCCAGGTGGTGAGTAACCTAGTCATAGAAGGAGATGAGGCTAGTCAGCCATGACCTACCCATGACAAGACCATGCTGGCTGTTGTTCAGAATTTTGCCTTCTACTAGCTTATTGCATATGGACTGCTAGACTGCCTTGAGAAATTTTTCAAGGATTTTTCCTAGGATTGAGGTCAGGCTGATTGGCCTGTAGTTCTCTGGGTTCTTTCTCCTCCCCTTCTTAAAGATGGGCACAACATTGGCCCTCTTCCAATCTTCTGGGACCTCTCCTGAGCACCACAAATTCTCAAAGAGTTTGCTAGCGGTTCTGTGATGACTTTGGCTAGTTCATTCAGCACTCTCAGATGGAATTCATCTGGTCCTGCTGACTTATTGGTACCCAGCCTCTCTAGCTGTTCTTTCACCAGCTCTACATTAACTGTTGGTTAGAGATCATCCCTCCTGTGACTATCCTGTGTCATATTTGCATTTGGCAAGCTGTCACTCTTAGACTGGTGGAATGCAGATGTGAAGTACTCATTCAGAAGTTCAGTTTTCTTCTTGGTGTTGGTGATCAAATGTCCAGATGCATTGAGTAGTAGTCCCACATTTCCACTGGTTTTCCTCCCGTTATCTACATACCTATAAAAGGACTTATTGTCCTTGATTTCCATTGCTAACCTGAATTCAGTCACCACCTTTGCTTTTCTAATCTGCCTCCTACAGGTATGGGACAATTTTATGTAGCTCTCCTTGGGACCTATTCCTAGCTTCTATTGTTGGTAAGCCTCCTTTTTCTTTTTCAGAGGATCTGTGACTTCCATATTGAGCCAAGATGTCCTTCCGGCTCCAGTGCCACCTTTTTTGCGTACAGGTATGGACAACTTCTGTGCATCAAGGATTGTGTTCTTCAGAAACTACCACTCTTCATCCACATTCTTTCTCTGTGGTGCATGATCCTGTAGGGCACTACTCACTAAAGTCTTTAGCTTACTGAAGTCAGCTTTGTTAAAGTCAAGGATTTGTACCTTACTGACAGATTTCCCAGCCCTACAACAGACAGTGAAAGTGACAGTCATGGTCACTGTTGCCTAGGTTACCCTCTATTGCCAGATCACTCACCAAGTCATCCCCCTTGGCCAAAAATAAATCTAGGAGTGCATTTCCTTTGGTCAGCTTGTATGCTTCCTGAGACGGGTAGTTTGTCAATACAAGTCAGGAATCTATGCGACTGGTCAGATCTGGCTAAGTGATCTTCCCAGGAGATGTCTGGGTAGTTAGTCACCCATGACGACCATATCCCATGCTCTTGCAGCCTCTTCCAGTTCTATGGAGAATTCCAGATCTAGCTCCTCATCTTGATTTGGAGGTCTGTAATATATTCCTACAGTTTGGTCCCTTTCGCTGCGTTCCCCCCACACCCTATATCTTGACCCAGAGGGTCTCAAGTCGCCCTTCCTTAGTACCAATTTTGGCTTCCAAGGAGGTGTACCTTTACACATAGAGCTACACCTCCACCCTTTTCCCCTATGCGATCCTTCCTATGTAGGGTGTAACCCTCTATAGCTACGGTCCAATCGTGGGTAGAGTCCAACCAAGTCTTTGTTAT
>NW_017728996.1:32734352-32757580 GCF_001723915.1 Gavialis gangeticus
CTAAGCCTTGACCTTCCTCTTAGGCCACTGGAAAATGTCTTCGAAAGCTGTAGCAACAATGCTAATAGTCTGTTGTTGGAATAAGACAACACTTGACAGCATATAAATATCTGCAAGGCAATTATACATCCAAGTGTCCCTTCAGAGAAAAATTTCAATTTGTTATTACAGTCATTTACCAGATTACCAGGCTGGGTTGAACGATGAGTGAAGCTGCTAAGAGAAAGAATATCATCAGGTAAAAATGTTCTCATTCTGCTGCACAGCTTCCTTCCTCATTCATCACTGATGGAAAGTAGCAAACAGAAGTACTAAAGGAAAGGATAAGCAGCATTTTAATTATTAGAGCAGAACAAAAGGCAGAAATAGAACTTTCCTCTTTAAATTACAAAGCTCTTGCTCTATAATAATTATTTGGGAACTAACCCAGCAGTGCCTTCCTATGATATTGTAGTCCCTGCTGGAAAGCAGGAGGGACAGTTCCTTCTGTTTTTTCCCCATGCTTCTGGCATTTGTGTACAGGCATTTGAGCCCTCTGCTGGAAGTCCTTGGTTTCCTGTCACATTAAGGGAGCTCCATTCCTTCAGCTTGTGCTGTAGTGTCTTTTTTGTCACCTCCTATTGTAATGGTTGTTTGTTTGTTGGCCCCTGGGCTTGCTTTGCTCATTGTTCCCCCAACCCCTGGTGATCTCAGTTAAAAGCCCTGTCCAGGAGGTCTGCCATCCTGGCTGAGAAAAGAGCCTTCACCTTCAACCTGAGCTGGATACCATCCCTTCCCAGAAGACCTCTGTGTCTGAAGTGCGTGCTGTGGTCAAGGAAGCCGAAACCCTCTTGGTAGCACCATTGCCAAAGCCTTTGGTTCACCTTTTTGATACATCCGTTTCTCCTAGGCCCATGGCCTGCAGCTGGGATGATGGTGGAGAAAACTACCTGCACCCTCAACCCTTTAAGTCTAGCCCCGAGACCTGCAGTCACTCAACTTACACGACCAGGCTGTATCTATTACCTTGGAGAAAGTACCTTATGACAGAAAATAATACCTGTTTGTTTGTTTTTTATAGCAAAAAAAAAATAAAAAAAAAATACACATATTATATATATATAAAATAAAATCAGGCTAACAGGCTTGTAACTGCCTGGAGAGGAGAGAGAGAGAGAGAGAGAGAGAGAGAGAAGGAAAATATAGTTAAAGATATGGAAAAAATGGAAAATGGGATAGCAGACAATATGAATTTCACAGGATAATCATGGCAGACTAATTTAGCAGTCCTCTATGACAAGGAAACAGACTTCTTGGTTAAGGGTAATGCAATAAATGTAAGGCTTGGTTAAAGGTAATGCAATTTAAATTTATCCAGAACTAAGACAAGCTTTTGATCCTCTGCTACAGGGAAAATTATTTGCCCAACTGAAGTGGACAGTGTTTAAGTGGCAGAATGTTAGGGGGATAAGGCCCAAAAGGGAGACTACAGCATATTATACTGAAAGAAGAGTTCATAGATATTAGGGCTGGAAGTGACCTTGAAGATCATCAAGTCCAGCCCCCTGCCCCAGGGGCAGAAAGACAGCTAGAGTCAAAGGATCCCAGCAAGATAGCATCCAAACGTTTCTTGAATGAGTTTCCCATCTAGAAAGCAGTTACCAATGGTATTCCTCAAGGATCAGTTTGGGGACTTTTTTAACATTTTGTATCAGTTGATATTGGAATAAAAAGCATCCCCTTGAAACATGCAGATGATATTAAGCTACATTTCCAGAAGACAGGAATATCATATTATTGCACAGGTATAATAAAGGAAGATTTAGATTATCTTTTGAAATGGAACATTAGAAATGGAATAAAGTTTAACAGTTGAAGTACAAAGATTGAACTAAGCAAGTTCATGGAAAGAGTGGTTTGATAGGACAAGGGATTCTGATTTAACAATCAGTAGGCATGATGTGGAGTCAAGTTTGCAGTTTCTGAGTTGAGGTAATAATTTAGTTCTTCTGGTGTGGAAAGTGTCTGGTAATCTCCACCCACTCCAACATTCTTTGTGAATAGGCAGATGAAAATCCATTATCTACTTCTTACCCATACCCCACAGCATGGTAATGATCTTTGCTCTATAGGTGGAAATGTGATATTTATTTCTCTTTTTAAGCATTAAGCAATTATCAGGTAATCTCCTAGATGAAAATAGTAGGACTCAGGCAATTGAACTCTGGAGTTCCCACTGCCAAAAGGTGTCTCTATATAAGGAATCCCAGAATCACTGCCTAAATTCTGCAAAGTTTCTTTAAGTTAAGAGCATGCTGAACCCAAGGTTTGGATCATTTGCTATACATCAAAATTGTAACACTACAAATGCTTTGTGGGCAACATCTGACAGGCTTTAACCAAATTCAGCAAAGGGTACAACATGAAGGGTAGAACTGGGAGAAACATCAGGGAAGCATAAGGGCCTGGAATAATTGCTCACAAAATTCTTCAGCTATCACTCTTTGTTCAAGATACTGAAATCTCCTGTGAGAGATGTGTTTATAAAGTTTCCAGATGAGTTTACAGGACAACAGATGCCTAACACAAGAGAAAGGAATAATGACATAACATATATTAAGATTTCATCTTACTAAGTGAAATGAGTTATACGGACCTTTGTTAAGAGTTTCAATGTTTTATAAACAATGGAGATTCAGAACCGTGTATTATTTTACAGATAACAGCAGGTTTTTGGAGAAGCAGCAAAGTTAAAAATTGGTAGCTTTAGGTAATGGAGCAGGGTTTCTTTTCTTAGAAAAGTTTGAATATGTATCATATAGAATACCAACAGAGCAATGAAGTTAAACAGTGAGTCCTGAGGAAAAATAATTTCCCTTTACAGTCTGCTGCTGCACCTAAATTAGCTCTCTGACCTCAGGGGATTAAAAATCAATGAGTTGTTATAAACTTCAGTTTAAATGATGTTTAGTGTAGCAGCAGCACTGCTCAGGAAGTTAAATGCAGTACTGCCATACCTGATGTGGACTGATCGAGTGTCAAATAACAGAGTGTTTGATAGCTAAAATACTTCTTACTTTGGTGGTATAAAACAGCAAAGATGCTTTTCTTTGGCTCCAACTTGTAAATTCATATCGGCATTGGAAATCTTGGGAAAACCTGGGCTGTTTAGTTTTGAGAAGGTATCCAGCATATCTTGCCTGAGAAAGGAAACAAAATGGAAGGTTATGAATAAAAAGAGAATACTTTTATCTAGGGCACACAGTTTGCCCAAAGTTCTTTTTCAAAATCTTGAGCTTTTTAGACCCCTGTAGGCACAAATATCTCTGTTCAGCTACTTTGATATCCCAGGCCATATATATAAAATTGCACATTTGCTCTGATCCTGAAACAACTCCAGAAACAGAGAATCATTTTATCAAATACAGCATGCAAAACATCATCAAAACCTCTCCTACATGACACCACCAGTGCTACTAATCCACTTCAGTTATACAACCTGTTAGAAAGTATGAACTTCCTCTTTGTTCCTCCATCTGTGAACAACCCTTTACCTTTGATGCCCAGCCAATGATTTAAATGGATTATATACTAGCAGGCAGTGAATGATGTGTATTTTCACTCACCTAATCTTGGGATGTTCCAGTGAGCCCCAGCATTCCTCAGACATCCCCTGAAAGACCTCCTCTGTTATAATAGTCTCTCCAAGTACAGCTCTGCCCTGGACCTCTTTCTTCTGCCCCAGCCTCACCTCCTATGCCAGGGGTCCCCTATGGTGATCTTCCTTAGCTCCTGTGCCAGCAGAAATCTTCCTCTGGCTGAACTTGAGCTTTTATAACTCCTTTTTCCCCATCCCCATTTAAGAAGTCTCACCCCAACTGAATACAAAGCGGAGGAAAATATTTTCATACTGTGTGCTGATTTACATAAGTTCCAATTTGTGTTTCTAGTTACAAAACATGTTTTAGGTAAAAATAGTGACATGACTCTTGAAGCTAATGCCTTGCTGTCAGTTACACTTGGCAATCCAAAATACTTGATGCTTAAAAAATATTGCAAAACAGCTAAAAGGAAACCCAAGAACATTCTTAACCAAATCATTTGTAAAAAATATTTAGAATATTAGAAAAAATCCCAGTTATTGATCAGTGGATATATTCCCACTTTTATATACAGATTGTATGCAGCATTGCTTTCGGAACTTAATAAGATTGGAACATTCCTGAGTAAATACTTTATTAGTTTCTATTAGTGAAATCCAGAATTATTCCATTTAAATTATGGTTGACTTCTATACAAAAGTACCAAAAATAGAAGATCATCTCTACCTGTCTCCCAAAAGGATTACCTATAGGGACAGTTTGGAAGAATACACCATGGATCTCTAAAAACCAGTGCCAGAGTCCAGTAATTCAGTGCACATTTTGAAAAAAACCCAAACTTTTCTTTACATAGCAAGAAACAAATGAGGAAACAACTTGGAAAAGCCTGTCTGCATATATATTTTACCAATATATTGCTCTTCATTTCCCCAAGACAGTTTGTGTACAAAGTTAAACACAATACCCCATGTCTCACTATTATATAGTATTGAAACTATACGAGTTACTGAAAATTTAGTGGGACAAATCTCAGGTTTTTGAAATGTTGAATTTTATTAATACTCAATTTAACTTGAAAATATTTAAGCATCATGCATTAGATATTTAAAAATGTCTATAGATAATTCTTTTGCATACCCATTCATTTCATTTCATCCATCTCCTCCCCAAAATTTTAAAACAAGTTGCATCCCAACTCAAAATGACATAACAATTTGAAAAAAAAAAAGTGACTGTAGCAAAAAGTTACCTTTTGTTTCTTGTGTGAGCCTTCCTTTCTTTTTTGCAAAGGCCCCTCCCCTTCCTCTTTGGAATGAGGTAATATCAGGAGTGTAAGTCTCTTTACTTCAGTTGGGGTCCTAGATGAAGCACCTAGACCAGGGGCAGGCAATTATTTCGAGTGGAGGGTCGCTTACCCAATTTTGGCAAGCTGTCGAGGGCCACATGGGGAGCCCCACCCCTTGACAGGTGCCTTGTCCCCTGGTCACTACCTTGGGACCAATGTCTCAGGGCCAGCACCAGTGGGGGCCCAGAGTGGAGCACAGGCTGGCAGTGGTCTGCTGAGCCAGGCTGGGCTGCACCAGCAGGGAGAGAGAGGAGCTGGCCCGGCTCCACAGAGCCCTTGCTGTCCAGAACCCTGTGCTCCTGCCACCCTACTCTGGGCCCTGCCTGCACTGGTCCCGGGACACAAGTGGGCCCCATGCACCCGCTCACTCCCAGTGCCCCCCAGCCCTGCGGTAAAGGCAGGGTGCAGCATGCAGCCTCGACACCCTGCTCCTTGGCAGGAAATGAGCTGGTGCTGAGCATGGGGAAAATTGGCCCCTCCCAGGGCGGGGCAGAGAGGCAGCAGATGTTTGCAGCTGGCCCAGGTTCTGGCTAGCTGCTGACAGCTACAGAGCCCAGGCTAAGGGGCAGGGGCTTCGGGTGGGGGGCAAGGGTCATAAGCAGGGCTGGGGGCAGAGGCACAAGCAGGGCATCCTGCCATGTACCCCCTGCCCTCATTTTGTTTTGAGCAGGCACAGGCAGCCCCACACAGGCTGCAAGCAGTTGCAGCATGGGGCTCCGGGCACAGGGTGAGCAAGGGGCCACTTTTCCCGTCCTCAGCACCAACTTGTAACCCGCCTGTGCTGCCAGCCTGGGCCCCATGCAGGCTCTGGGCTCACCCATCAGGGCTGTGCACAACAGCAGCAGCAGCAACAGCAACAGCGGGCCCTCCCCACTTGCTGCGCCAGGCAGTGTTTGCCACCACCACTCCTGTGCTGCCCAGCGAGCAAGCTCTGTGTGGGCAGCAGCTGCAAACACTGCCCAGTCCAGCAAGCAGCAGGGGGGCCACAGCTGCTGCCATGCACAGCCCCAACGGGGAAAAGCAGCCCCTGCCCTGCCCCGTGGCCGGCACCCCACTCACAGCCTGCATGGGGCTGCCTGTGCCTGCTCAGGACACCCCCGCGTGGGCTGCAAGTGGCTACAGCAGGGAGCACCAGCCATGGGGGAGGCGAGGGGCCGTTTTTCCCTGGGATCCTTCCCTGCCCTCCCCACCCCCTACTTACCTGAGGTTCCAGTGCAGTGTAGCCACACGGTCCCAGGCCAGAAGCCCCTGCTGGGGCTTCCCGTGGGAGGGGTGGGGCCAGGCAGGTCCTGCAGTTGTGGGAGCCCGCTGGGCTTCCCCTGGGTCTCACTGCCCCTGGTTTCTGTCATTTTTTACAGGAACCACAGACAACAGAAATATTAATTTTCTAAATGTTTTAGGGGCCCCACAGGCTAGATAGAATGGCCTCACAGGCCAGATCTGGCCCGCGGGCCATATTTTGCCCACCCCTGATCTAGCTCCATCCTCTTTGGAACCACCCTTCAGGTAGTTGAAGGTTGCTATTAAATCCCTTCTCAGTCTTCTCTTCTTGAAACTAAATAAGCCCAGTTCCCTCAGCCTCTCCTCAGAAGTCAAGTGCCCCAGGCCCCCAATCAATTTGTCTCCATCCTTTCTGTAGTGGGGGGCCCAAAACTGGCCATAGTACTCCAGATGTAGCCTCCCCACTGCCAAAAAGAGGGAAAGAATCACTTCCCTGTTGCCAATCTGTTGGCAATACCCCTAATAATGCAGCCCAGTAAGCTGTTACCCTTCTTCATAGCAAGGAGAAACTGCTGGTTCATATTCAGTTTATTGTCCACTGTAACCCCCTGGGGCTTTTTCTGAAGAGTTGCTGTTTAGCCAGTTGGTTCTCAGTCTGTACCAATGTATGGGGTTGTCTGATCTAAGTGCAGGACTTCACACTTCTTATTGAACCTCATGATATTTCTTTTGGTCCAATCCTCCAACTTGTCTAGGTCTCTCCCAACCCTAGCCTCACTCTCCAGTTTATCTACTACCTGCATCCCCACCTCCTTCCAGGTTGGTACCACCTGCAAGCTTGCTGAGTGTGCACTCCATCTTCCAGGCTGCTGATCAAGATGTTGAACAAAACTGGCCCCAGGACTAAGTCTTGGGGCACTCCACTTGATACTGGCTGCCAACTAGACATCAAGACATAGATTACTACCCTTTTTGCCCAACCATCCAGCCAGTTTTCTATCCACCTTACAGTCCATCCATCCAAACCGTACTTCCTTAACTTGCTTGTGAGAAGGTTGTACGAGACCATATCAAAAGCCTCAATAAAGTTAAGGTACATCACATTCACTGCTCTCCCTGCATCTACAGAGCCAGTCATGTCATCATAGAAGGCTGGTCCAGCATGACTTGTCCTTGGTGAATCCATGCTGACTGTTCCTAATCACCTTCTTCAAGTGCTTAGAAACTGATTCCTTGAGGACCTGTGTTCCATGATTTTTCAAGGGACTGAGGTGAGGCAGACTAGTCTGTAGTTTCCCATATCCTTCTTTCATTTAGTAAAGATGGGCATTATATTTTCCCTTTTCCAATTATCCAGTACCTCTCCTGATTGCTGTGAGTTTTCAAAAATAATGTCCAGTGGCTCTGCAATATCTGCCAACTTCCTCAGCACTTTTGGGTGCAATGAGTCTGGTCCTGTGGGCTTGTACACATCCAGCTTTTCTAAATAGTCCCAAATGTGTTCTTTTGCCATTGTTGGCTGCTCACCTCCTCTGCAAATCGTGCTGCCAGGTGTAGTTTGGGAGCTGACCTTGCCCGTGAACTGAAGTAAAAAAAGACATTGAGTACTTTAGTCTTTTCCACATCATCTTTCTATACGTTGCCTCCCCTATTCAGTAAAGTACCCACACTTTTCCTGATCTTCCTTTTGTTGACGTACTTGTAGAAACACAGGTGACTGGTGCCAGGGCCAATCTCTCCAACCGGGGGGGTAGGAGAGGGTCCCCCCATGGCCAAATTTGGCTGACTGGTGAGTGGCTGTGCTGCTCCCAAAAGCAGTGCTCACAGGGGGGCACCAGCACTCCTGCCTGCCCCTACCTGCACATCGCCTAAGCAAGGAGTGCAGCTGGTCAGGAGGTACACCAGTGCTCTCAGTACACATCATCACTGTGTAGAACCCATTCTTGTTGCCCTTCACAATCCCTGCTAGCTGCAACTTCACTTGCACTTTGGCCTTCCTGATTTCATCCCTACAGGCCTGAGCAATACTCTTTATCCTCCTCCCTAGTCATTTGTCCATGTTTCCACCTCTTGTAAGCTTCCTTTTTTTTGAGCTCACTGAAGAGTTCCCTGTTAGTCTTATGACATACTTGCTAGTCTTCCTGCACATTGGGATAGTTCTTGCCTGCGCTCTCAGTAAGGTTTCTTCAAAGCACAATCAGTTCTCCTGCTCTCCTTTCCCCCCAAGACTGGCCTCCTAGGGGATCCTGCCCATCAGTTCCCTGTGTCAAAGGCTGCTTTTCTGAAGTCCAGGGTCCTTACTCTGCTGCTCCTCCTTCCTTCCTTCCTTCCCTCAGGATCCTGAACTCAATCATCTCATGGCCTCTGCTGCCCAAGCTGCCATCAATTTCTATGTTCCCCACCAAGTCTTCCATTTGTGAGCAGCAGATCAAGAGCATGGTCGCCAGCTGGCATCTCCAATGCTTGCACCAGGAAGTTGTTCTCAACATGTTCCTAAACCTTCCTGTGCACTACTGTTTTACCCTCCTAGCAGATGTCAAGGTGATTTAAGTCCCATGTGACAACCAAGGCCTGTGATCTGGAAATTTCCACTAGGTGTCTGAAGAAAGACTTATCCTCCTGATGTGGTTAGCTCAAGCAGACATTCACCAAGACATCACCTTTTTTGCTCTCTCCTCTGACCCTAACTCAGAGACTTTCAACAGGCCTATCTCTAGTTTCATACTGGAGCTCTGGGCATTCAGAAAGTTTTTATATAAAGAGCAACTCTTCCTCTTCTCCCCTGCCTGTCTTTCCTGAAGTTTACACCTATCCATAACAGTGCTCCAGCCATGCAAGCTATTCCACCAAGTCAGTTATTCCAGTCACATCATAGTTCCATGACTGTGTGAGGACTTCCAGTTCTTAGGCTCCATACATTTGTGTACAGACATCTGAGGTAAGTAGCCGATTGCCCTACTTTCCCAGGAAGAATGAGAAGGTCTCCTCCTGCTTGTGCTTCCTTCAGGTCACCCACTTCCTCACTTACCTTAGGATTGTGAGTAGTGGTGAGGTGGTGAATTAGGATTTTCTGCCAAACAGGTACAGCTTCTTTTAGGCCTTTGTATTTTGCAGTGTTTACAATGATAGACTCATCTGTTTTCTGCACTAAGATGACCCATGAGCATATGCTGATATGGCTCAACAAACACCTTGAAAGACGTGAGAAAAATCTCTACTTGAAAAAGGCAAGGGTAGGTACCCTGGTGAGGGGTAGGAGAGAGTTTCCACAAGGAACAGATCTGAGGTGTTTTGTGCTCTTGGTCCTTAGATCATTTCTCAGTCCTCCAGCTATATGTCCAGTGGCCTTGGCAATCCTTCTGAAGATGCTGAAGCTGAAGGTTGCATCAGTTGTAGCAAGTTTAATGCCAACCAACCAGAATGGTTATGTGGCTCCTTATTACAAGCATTCTATTCCATTATAGGGCTTGGTGGCTCCCTCTCTTCTCCAGTAAGACGACACTGAGCTGCACCTGGAATTTCTGCCTTGAAGCTGAAGGTGTCTGTATTTGGCTTTGGTGCCAGTACTGTCTGCCTCCATGCCAGCAGAATCATTTTTGATGCCTGTGTTGACTTCAGAGCCTAGGTCTTACTGGTGAGATCTTCTCTGCATGTGTGAACATCATGTAAAACTGTTTCCCAAGCCTATTAATAGCCTCTATTGTTTCAGCAAATGAAGTTTCAGTCAATTGTTTTGTGACTTGTTTCTCCTCTAAGAGAATGACCAGCATACTGAATGAGCATGTATCCTGCATATAATTGATCCAAAAAAGCTTTGCTTATTCCACAAAAGGAGGAAGCACAAAAGGTAGGATTTGAAGCAACACTTAGATCCATCACTTTGAACAGCTCTTTCGAGTGGAAGTGAAGTCTGACTACCAAAAATAAATAAATATATGAATAAAATAAGTCCAGATAGATCAGTTCATTTGCTATTATTTTCCACAGATGCAACTCATTTTGAAGGGTTTTTTGTTTGTTTGTTTTTTGAAGGATATGGACATTTAGCAACGGCTTAAGTCTGGTTGGTTGAATACTTGCCTGCCTTCCTTCCTCTGTGACAGGCAGAAGAAGGGAAGTGAGGAAGAGCTGCAGGTGCCTTACCTTTGAACGGGAGTGCAAGTAGCACAGGATCTTGCATGCCTGACATGTATGCACACCTTCAAATGGATTTCACACGGATGTATACATTATGCATGCACACTGCAGTCAAAATAAGCTAAAAAAGTTTTCTTCCATTTTTTTTCACTATGCTGACAAATATAGCTTTGGTAGGAACAAAGGAAGCCAAGGGGTGGCATAAATCTTTATCCCACAGAAGATTCAACCTGTATCATTTAAAAACAACACTAAAAAAGCATTTTTTACAATAAAGTCAGTTTGAACAAACTACAATAGCCTGTAAGCACAGGCAGGGCCATTGTATCATTTTTACCGGACTTACTGTATTAAATAAATGAAACTGCACCTTACCCCCAGCTCAGTAAAATTTTTCCACCTGAAAACTGAAAGCAAGATTATCTGGAGGCCATCTCGAAGAATGGTTGTTGTAGTTCTTCTACAGAATTTAGCTTGTATTACATATTTAGGCTTGGCAGGATTTGATTTTTGTTAGTATAGTGTTGATAAACATCAGTTTAACTTCACACTTGCACACCACTGAGAAAAATATTTCCATTGTTATTAATCAAAATTTATAGAAAGAGGACATAAAAAAAATGATAGCTGATGGAGTGTGTGATGACAGGGTGAACAATCCTACAGATCTGTGCTGACTGTAGTTTGGACTGCAACTCCCAGAAACCCCAGGGGACTGGGAACAAAGGGCGAGTGGAGACAGGACTGATAGCAGCTCTGCTGCTCAGCTGGTGGCAGTCCTACAGTAGTTATGTTATAATGGGTCACAAAAGAAAATCTATAGAGGAATACTGCAGTGAATACCCTGACTTAGAATTAAAAATGGTTAAAAGATTAGCAAGGAAGATGAGATTTTGTGCTGCAGCTTGTAAGACAGAAGTCACCTGACAGGTAAATTGCGTTACTGAACATTTGAACAGTAAGACTCATTTGAAATTAAAAGTCAAAGACAACACAAGCTATGATGGAAGTCTGCTTGGGAAGAATCAGACAATGGAAGGAAGCAGCAGTGGATTTTTCTCACTATCTGGTTATGCGTGTTGTGCTTTGAGGCAATTCCAATGAATGCAGTCCTGGGTTCAAGCTATTTATTTGTTCTGCTTTGCAAATATGCACCAGCAGCTCACACTTGCTTAGAACTTCATCAGCTGGAAGAAAAATACTTGCCTGAAGTTATTGCCCACCACCAAGCAGTGATTATTGAGTGGTGAGAAATTTTCCTTAGTAATTGATGAAACCCCCAAGCTTGCAGAACAGCCAGCAATTAACACCCTTGCAGTAGTCTACAGTGATAAAAATAAGTCTGTAAATAAAATTCTATTAAAATCCACTGTTGTTCTTCAACACAGGAGTCATGTCAGTTTGTATTAAACATGTACGGCCTAACATGGGAAAACTGTACATCAATCAACAGTGACTCTGCAATGTACATGCAATGCCTAGTGAAAGACTTGAAAGAAATGCATCCACATCTGCTGCACATTCCATGTATTGTTTATCTTTTGCATGTGGCCATTGATCATGCATTAAAAACAGATGAGTTCTGTGACATCACAAATCTCTAGTACATTTTCCAGCAATATTTAAACATGCCAACAAGCAAAGGCAAGTGTTTTTTACAGTCTGTGCCAGCTACAATGCATGTCCATTGGATTTGTGCGTGTGCACCTTCACCTCTCATGTTGTGCAATCTTGCTGGTTTTTCTGGCTTGCTGCAGCAAAATACATTCATACACATTGGGACAGTGTGACAGACTTTCTTACAAAACAACCAGACAGTCACTTCAAAGATAGCAGCAAAACCATGAGGGATGGTCAAGGATGATGGAAACCAGCAAGAACTGTACTGCAAATGATCTTTTGCTTGTGCATTTTTGGGGTAAATACATGCTGTTCATTTGCAAATGGAAACAGATGCACCCCGATATATCACACTGACTCTCTGTTTAACTGCGATCTACAAGCTGCTGCTGATGTAAATAATACTTTGAAAAGAGAGGACCTTAGGGCAATGGGCCCTAAATGGCAGCCCCTTTCATCTGCAATGCATGCTTTTGCTTCAGAACTTCAAAGCAAACTGAAAGCAACCATATTCTGCAAAGTACCAGATGGACTCTGTGGATTGGGATCCATCTTTGCTGATGGTAAAGTGTTTGACCCATTTATCAAGGCTCAGATGTCACACAATTATAGCGGCTATGAAAATATTCTGCATATTTTCTCGTTCAAGGCAGAACAGTTCAAGCATGACTGACTTGTACATGGCATGTGAAATACTCTGTGATAGCAACGTAACAGCATCTGATAACTGGAAACTTGAGACCCAGTTAGTTACTGACTGTCTTGTCTGGTGTGGCATTACATGCACTCACAGTGCCAGAAGCTTCAGTGTCTGTGGAAAGATCATTCAGCTTGTTTAGAAAAGTTCAAGACAAATGTTGTATGTGCCTCTCTGAAGACCAACACAGACAGCTCAACACTTTGTGCTACAATTAAGACAAACTCAAATTTTGAGAGCTTTCAAAATCTGAATTAGTCTGTTGGATCTAGCAAGTTAACCATTCCAGTTATGGTAAAAAAGACCCGATATTTTTAAAATACATATTTTTTTAATTTTAATTAAATATTAATTAACAGAATGGTTTTAAAACAGTATGATTTATTGATTTATGTATATTTACTTTTTATATTTGCACATGCAATTTTATAAGGCTTTTAACAGTATACTGTCATTAATAAATTGTCTGCCCCCACACCTCTAATGTTGTGCAATCTTGAAAATTTAAACTGATAAAAATAAAAAGCTTAAAAATAAATATTGATATTATGCATTGAAAATGATTAAAAAAAAAAAATCAAATTCTGCCAAGCCTATACATAATTAAATAGCTATCAGACAATTTAACTCTAGAAATAAGTTTGGGTGAAAGCCCCAGAAATCACTTCTGATATGGAGAGGACCCAGTCTCATAGCAAGAAAATAGAAGCAACTGGGAGTGCAGGCCATGTTTTAATGCTAGCTATCAACATCCTATGCAGTAAATACATTCCAGAAAAATAACTCGGTTATCCTCCAGTTTCTCCACTACAAAACTGCAGGTTAGAATCCTTCCCTCAAGTGCCTACCAAAATTTCAGATAAACAATTATGGCAGAGGTGTCAAAAATATATTGCTTGCATGCTGGAACCAGCTCACAGAGCTATTTTATCTGGCCTGCTGGGCTACTGGAAAAGGGGTGGGAGTGGGGGTGGAGAGGAGGAAGAGGGACAGCATGGCCTGACACTGAATGGCCGTTGGTGGCATAAAGGTGAAGGAGAGCTGCACGGACACAGCCTTGCTTGCTCTGCTGTCACCATCCTCACCACTGTCCCCACTGCCATTCTGGGCTGGATCCAGCCTGAAAAGGAATCCCGTAGTCTGGATCCGGTTTAGGGCACAGGATGAGTTTGACGCACCTTATTTATGGTATTAAATCACAGCCACTTCTTTACATCTTCTTTTCTATCAGGCAAAAGAGGTAATGAAATTAATTTTATTTCAAAATGTAAGTATTCTTACTGTTTTTAAATCTCTACTTTCTATTTGCATTGTTACTAGGTTGTCTCTTCCAGTTCTTTACCTGAAGGCTCTTGACAAGATTTGGTGAATCTGAAGTACATCATTACACAAAGCAGTAAACTGAGCTTTGACTCCCTTCTACCTCTCAACTGGAGCGGGTAAAAGAAGAACAATTTTCTATAATTCTATGTTAGAGTGAAACTTGATCACTAATGTGGTAAAATAACCATTTTTATAAATTATAATATATGCAACAGTTTAAGGTGTCAGTAAAACACACTACTTGGATTGACAGATTTGACTTGCAGCCATACAATGACCTATAAATATTAATGGCATGTTCCCACCTTTTGGTGTTACCGCACACTGAAAAACAACCTTGAAAAAAGTGCATCTTATACTTTAAAATGTCCAACCCCATGAAAATTAAGTACATTAAAAAAAATCTGAAATAATACAAGTCTACAAATAGCAACAAGTATGAACAGTTGACAAACTGGCAGTTTTCCTCAGAATTGGTCTAATCTTAAATTATATGACATAGCTACTATCTGTGTAATCTGAGCACTAGTTTTCTTAGTGGATATGGAATGAGATTTGACTAAAATAAAAAGCAAACATACATATTACATTGCAATTATCCATGTGGCTGTCATTTAAACCCTCAGCCTCTTTGAAATAACCATTAGAATAGTAAATAAACCTCACCAAAAAACAGCATGCTATTTTATGAGTGTAGATGTATTAGCTTTATGGTGGCTTGCAGGCACAAACAATTAGATTAAAGTCCTAGAAAATGAAATGTTTCACAGATAAGTATTTTCTGCCCTTTGTTTTCATCTGGTGCAATACTGAAAACATCAGCAAGCTAATGTAGGTGGGTAGCTTTGGTCAATAAAAACTTTGATACAATATTTTTATTTTAGTGTTTCAGAGCTGGCATTGTAATCCAATAAGCCAAAGCAATACAACATAAAGAGCCTCTTAGAGTGGGTCTATAGACATAAATTATGGAACGCCAATAAGGCTAATTTCTTTCATAGCTGTATTAAAGCAAAAACGTGTAAACTTCAGTGGGACTAGGTGTCTGGACCATATCATTACTTTGCCATTTTTTATCTCAGCTGCTTCTAACATTTACAGTACACTTTTTCAGGTCACACAGGAATCATAAAGCATTAACTTCTTTTTCTAGTGGTGTTGAGTCTCAAGTGCACATTCTAAAGCTAAATGATCGGCAATGCATGTGGCTTTAGCAAATAAGCTCACAAAGCACAACGTTTGAAGATTTATCAAAAGATCAACAACTAAAAATACTCAGGCTTTAGTCTACCCAAGTAAAATTACTAAATAGTTTATAAATCAGCAACAAAACTCCACTGTGGCAAGCTTACATTCTAACTTCATGAACTTTAAGGAAATGCAAATAAATTCTATGCCCTGGTTTGACAGTAACAGTTGGGGCAGTACTTTTTACTAATCAAAATAAATTAATAAATTATATTTATTTTGAAGTATCAAGGATCTTTTGGCTCCATCCTAAGGATCTCAAGGCTCTTCTATAGCATAGATTTTCTTCAGATTCTTATAATCACCCCACCAATTACTAAGGTTACCCATGCACCTTTTGGTAGCATTTCATTTTCCTTTTCTCTCATTTTCTGAAAAATTAAATTTGGATTTAACCTTTTTCTTTTAAAAAGTTATTTTTTTTTAATCTGCTGATACTTTACTTCTGTTAGAGAAGACAAAGGCTGTGTATATACATTCAAATAATCTGGGAGAATTCACTCAGGTTTGTTCTCCTGGTAAAGAAACTTGCACAGAGCTACCTGTACAGACATTCGAATCACAAAGCCCTGAGGATTGGAGAGCTTGCACTGTGCACACATGTCATCATGCTCTGCAGGCTTCCATAGTATGCCTGGCAACAGATCAAAGCAATGCATAGGGCAGCCCTGATTGGCTGACCCAGACTGCCCATAGTTGTCCTGTTTTTCCCTACAGCACAATGGGGAATGTTCTGGAGCAGCAGAATCCAGTGAGTGACACTCTCTCTCTCTCTCTCTCTCTCTCTCTCTCTCTCAGGAGGAGGGGAAGAAGCTGGAGGACCATGTTCTTTTCTGAGAGAAGCCATAGTATGCATAGACATCTGCTCACCCAGGAGAAACTCTCCTGGGAGTTATTTAACAACCCTGGTTGCTCCCAGGTTATATTTCTCCTGGAATAGCCATTTTTACTCTAGAAGAAAAAGCCTGAACACCTGTACACTTGTGGTCTCTTCCGGGAAAGCAGCGACTCTCCCAGGAGAAAATGAATGTATATACAAGGCCAAAGTCTAAACAGTTTGCCTGCTCAGATTCTCCCTATGCCTGAGGATGGGTGTCTATGCCCACAAGCTTGCAAAGAACATTTTTTCCAACTTTTCACTTGGTTTAATAAAAGATATTACATTTACCCAAATAACTTTGTGTGCTTAAACAGTTCACCTTGCACCCAGAATTAAATGTTGATGACAGTATTTGATTTGATTTGTTCCACATTTTTAATCAACACTTAGGAAAAGTTCTGCACAAGTGACTTTAGCCTTAACCACCCAAATAAGGTGAACCTCACACCAACTTTATAAGGGGAAACCTGAATCATGAATAATATAAATGTTTTGCCCAGGACACACAATAAATTGAGGGAAGGTTTCATAATAGTAGTTACATGCTTTAAAAAGGAGAGAATCTGGCGATTCAAAAATGTGTATGTAAAATATTATCCAGGTAGATTAGTAAGGCAATAAAACAAAGGAAACAAATGTAATTAGGTCACCAACAAAGACCTATGACAAAACTAAGACTTTATTATAGCTGCAGAAAGTTAAAATGGCTATTGTCTCCAAATCTTGATAAAACTAGAGTAGTATCTGAATTTCACATAAAGCTCACGATATGTCTAACTTATCTACTGTAAGAAGTACTTCACTCTTTAACAAGAGCACGTAAGTGCCACCTTCTTGTTTGCTTGGAAGGGTTATAGTCGGAGATGATGAGTTGTTTAACCCTATCTGAGTGTTACATTCTGTATGCAGCTGGAATTTCCACTTGGATCAAAAATCTCCATAAGCCCCATAACCAATGCTTTTATGTTAATATCTTGCTATATACATACAGGTTACCAAAATATTACAGATCTCTAATACAAGTTTTTTTCCTCCACCTTCTCAGTAGGGGAGGAGGTGGTCTTAAATTTCAGTCATTTTCCCAAATTAAACCTATTTGAAAGAGCAAACTTTTGCATACAAGTTTGGCACATCACAAAAATGCATTTAAAAACAAACTACAACTTTCAGCTAAATCTCTTCTAACAGCTATACATACTAGTCAAATTATACATCCTGGATGAAGCAGAAGAAAACAACACTAGTAAAATTTTCCCTTAGGGTCTGTCTCCACATAGCTTTCTAGAGTGCACATTGCTCAGACACCCCTTCAGTAACATAATGAATCTTCTGACTGATTAAACAAATTTTATCCCACCATTACTTACTAGGATACTGTACTTATTTTAGACTCTAAGTAGAATCACCAAACAAAATTTAAAAAACCCAAATAAACCAGGCAAGGACACTCACATCCTGGACCTGGTTATCACAGGTCTCAACATCAATTGTTTCTTTTAGAGTCTAAAAGCAGGAGTAAAAAAAAAAGAAAAGAAAAGAAAAACAGTCTACAATGTAAAATAACTACCCTTCCTAGCTATTTTGTAAATATTTATAGGAGCTGCCAAATATTTAAAGCTTTTATCATGTCTTGTCATAGTTAGCATTTTTGTAAAGTTCCAGTTCCTTGAGTAATCGATTTACAGGAGTTTCTAACCTTTATCAAAGGATACAGAAAAAGTTAGAAAATGTGCATTACTCAAAGCTCAAAAAAGGCAGAAACTTTTATTATTAAAAAAAAAAAATCTAAACTACCCAGGGGAGGAGGGGGGAGTTGGGTTAGAGGCACAATCATTGGGAATTGTACAATTCACTTAATACTGAAGCAGTGCCTAAAGGCCTATGCAACGAAGCTAGAAGCCTTACTTATAAGCTAGCTATTCTGTGCTTTCTAACTCAAAAAGACTATACAGTTCATAACAGACAGATCAGTAAGATCCCATTGAACCAGTCTAATAGAGCAGAGGCAGAAATAACAGAATTCCCTTGCTGAGGCACCAAATGACCAGGAAGAGTTCCTCTTGTAATCTCACAGGTAGCACACCTTGTCATAATACAGAAGAACAAGAATGATTTCTATGTACAGGCACTTGCGCATTTAATTTCAAACTCATTATATACATCATTCACTAAATTTAAGATAAATGATATAGTTCTGCAGATGGAAACTAAAATATTTAAAGAAATTGTAAGACTGCACAAAGTAATCTGAAAATTAAAATTATTCACAAAGACAGTATTTTGTTGCAAATATTTACTCAAAAAGTAATATTTACAGCAGTGTTTAATAGCTGTTCAAAACATTTAACATTCATTAAAAACAAAACAAAGTCAAAGCATTCTAAAGGATTCAAAAGGAGCATTTTAATTAAGTTTGTTAATATTTCAGAGCAAGCTACTGTTAATCATATTATGCATTCCAATACCTTGCTGCTAGCTACATAGCAAAAAAACCAAAAAATGTTTTTCAGCAGCCATATTCTTGTACATAAATTAGACTACAAAATGTCCTGAAATCAAATTGTACATCTCTGCTTTATATGCCCTTGATTTTTGTAACAGTTAGCAAGTAGCAGCTGCAAAAATGGCAGAATACATGCCAGTCTGTTTCCAGTTCATTTCATTTAAGTTTCTACATTAAACCATACTTTGGTTTGACTTACAGGCCACTCTTATGGGTCTACCACTAATTAAAATCATTAAAACAACAGTAATGGCCTAACAGCTACAGTACTTTGAGCAGTATGTCCTACTTTATACAATGAGTACATCAGGTATTTCTGCACAGCTTGCACACTGAAAAATCCACAAATATATATTTATATTGTAATAATTCCACTTTCACTGAAAGTTTAATTAAGATAAGCTTACAGCCTGGCAGAATTACACCTGTACAGAGGTGCATAGATTCATACAGTTCTGGCTACATGCTTTGACAAACAGGAATGTGACGTCAAATCCAAAGTGGGTTTATGTTTATCCAAACTCTCAGTAGACCAATGCACCATTGTGTGAGCATGCTCTATTTCAGCACTACAATCTCATTTACTTAAAACCTTGCTGTTAAAAGGATTCTTGCATAGGGACTCTCATCTTTTCTTCTTGGCTAACAGCAGATCACCTTACCCTAGGAAATATCACTGGAAAATACTTGTTGTTTCCATTTTTGAGTGTCAGCTTAGGAACACATTCTCTTCCAATCTTTCGGATACATGTGAATACATGCTATACTTTATACATTTAGAAATTCAGTAATCTAGGTTGTATATTTGTATAAACTGCCTTCTTCATAAAAAAACATTGCTCTCTTCTGTTTCTGTCAATACTCTGATCACCATCAATGAGCATACCCATCAAGAATGGCTCAAGGCATTGTTACCATTATTTATATTAAAGCTGAATAAAAGTTAATTTATATTTTCAGCTTTCTTCATTGTCATCTGTCTGGTTTACAGTTGTCTCTACACTGCTGGGACTGCTTCCTTTAGAAAAGTCATCCGTTTGTTCAGAAACCAGTCCAGTTTTCTTTGATGAAGATGTAACATTACCTTTTTGAAGTATTTCTGTAGCTTCATGCTCTAGTACCTCTGAGGGAGTCAAAGGCTCCAAATGAATACTGCCTTGTTCACTAATGTCAGAACTAATAGATTCAGGTTCATCTCTTTTTCTTAAAAACTGCTCAAAACTAACATCTTCACCCAAAGTCAGTTTTAAGTCCTTGGTGTTCACTGTTGAAATTGTAGTTTCACCCACGCTATCCTCTTTATTCTGTTCATTCAAGATGGCATTTTCTGAACTTGGAGAAGTTTTCAGTTCAGTTGTATCACAAGTATGCTTTTGTTTTTCTCCTATTACTTGATCACTGTTTTCTGAATCACAACATGGTCTTCCCTCACATGCTGAGTTCTTTAAGCAAGTGTCCTGGAGCACTACATTGGAGGCATCTTCCGTATTTGACATTGACGTATTTTCTTCAATCTTTTCCACTGATGAGCCTTTTTTACTTTGATTTCCATTGCATTCTTTTGCTTCCTTTGAAGTGTCATTTGCTTGGCTGCTGGAAAAAAACCCCAAATAAACTTAGCATTCTTAGTTAACATAAAAGTATTTTAATATACAGGTCCTACACTGCAAAGTGACTCTCTACAGAAAAGACACAGTAGAGTTTCATATTTATTTTGTCTTACCAACTTACATAGTAAAATGTACTCTATTATAAGTGTTTCCTTCTTTACAGCCCTGCAAATTAAACCTTACATCTAACAGTCTAGTTTAGGGGTCAGCAACCTTTTACTAACAGTGGGCAGCAGACTGTGTCCCAGATGAAGGCACAGGCCACCATACCCCTTCCAGCCATTTCAGATGTCCCTGTTCTGTACAGAAGGCTGCTCTTTTCCCTCCCTAATGCAGTGTCAGCCAAAAAAACGTTCTGCTATAAAGTGTGGAGAACTAAAATTTGAGTGGATAATTTGCCAGTAACATTGATCAAAAGCTGCAGTGAGGGCAAAATGAAGCTGCTGGAAGGAAGGAACTGGTGTGCTGTTAAGTAAAATGTGGAAAGAGGAACGTGGGTTGGATTGGACAGCTGGGGTCAGCACTCTTAAAATACAGACTGGATCAGACCCTTGTGGGTTGGATCCAAGTTCTCTGTGGGCTCAATCCAGTCTGCAGGCCATAGTTTTCTTTCCTTCTTGCAATTTAATACCCATCATGAAGATGTAGCAGGACAAATAATGCCCTTCACTATACCCGTGCACTTCCATTTCTTTTTTTCCAAACTGCAATCTGTGAGACAACCTATTCTATTGCATAGTCTCTACTGAACTAATGCAAATCTAACTATTTTCAACTTATTAAACAATTCTGAAGGTGACAAACAAAAAAGCTTGCTCATGCAGCATCTTGACCAACTGGCTCTGTATAATGCCATCAGCAATAGAAACTTGCTTTAATCATTAAAGTGAGCAACTGTGAACCTCAATTCCCACAAGCAGCAAAACATTTTACATAGTCACTTTTCGGAGTAAGACTGTATTTTTAATTAACCCAAATATTAATGATGTAAGCAACGTCAATGAACAACTTACGTAATAAATCACAAGTCATAGCACATAAGACGCATCTTTAAAGGGTATTGGTTACACCTAGTTTTAATGTATCATTTAAAAAAATAGTACACTCTTCTAAAATGGCAAGTAAAATCAGAATGCTCCTAACAAAAACTAAATTATCTCTTCAGAACTCAGTTTATATAGGAAGTCAAACACCAACAGCACATCTGATTTTCTAGTCCTATCATTCAGTTTAATCTGGTCATACATACTGATATATCACTGATTTAAGACACCCTTATAAAAGTGCTTCCTATTCGTTATGGGACTACTCACTTCATTGCTATACTTGCAGTGAGGAGTTGCATTCAGAACTTTTATTTGTTCAAGAAGCTTCATTTCTAATGTTTCCAGTCTGAAAGAAGCCCACACTACCTGAAAATGTTGATTGTGATGGATAAGGAAAAAGGAGAGATGGAAAACTTACACAGCTGGACTACTTGGAGGTTTCTCTCAATTCAGTTTTTTAAATTTTAATTTTAAATTGTAAATAATCTCTGTATGGCATGCAGCCAAGGGATACACGAGGCATAACAGAATAATAGGAAGTATTTTGCATTAAAAAACATTTGTATAATGTATTCAAGGAGTTTAAAAATGAGTTGAAACTACTTTTAGCTAAAATCACCTTTAATATTGGCTAAGCAATCCATGTAGACCATTGCTAAACCCTTAAAAATAATTGGCACTATTTGTATTGGTTGCCTAAAGTCTAGCTAATACTGTTTTAGCATGAAGTAGTTTAAAACCAAGTTTTAAACCTCTTCAGGAAACAGTTCAAATGCAGACCAACACCAAATGGCTTTTTATTTGTCTAGACAAGTATCAGTTTAGGGTGTTGTGGTTCTCCTGAAACAACAGATAAATAAGAAATAACAGTTTTTCTGGTATTTTGTTTTTATAATATTTGCAAACTGCAAATCCACACATATTGTTTTACAAACTTTGCAACAATTTCATTGATCCCCTGTAATAAATTACACTGCAGTCTAGCTGAATGCTAGAAGAAAATAAGTGTTATTTTACCCTGGACACTACATGTTACACCAAAATTTAGAAGTTGTTCTACTTTCAAGCTTTAAGTTTAATCATAAATATCTAATCAGCTTGTAATTTATATTGCATTTAAAGGCAATAGGAATTTTTGTGCATAGTATAAGCCTCACAGAAATTCAGCATTCAAGAGCATTTTTTTGAAGTCTAGAAAGAAATAAGAGGCAATCAGAATTTAAGTTTCCCTATACTGTCACACCAACTTGTCCCATTCATATTCTGGAGGAAATTATTCAAGAGGTAATTCAGCCTTCATGCCCAACAAATCAACTTCTGCTGAAACTGTCAGACACATTACTACTTATTTGCCTTTACATTTGAACACCTTTATATATTTAACATTTAGTTTATTTTAAATCCATAATTACAAAATAAAAATAAAAAGGATTCCAACCCTCCCAACTCTGCCAAGGCATGCTAGGAAGAGAGACAGACCTTGTAGAAGCTAAAGGATGAGAAGTTCCAGTCCAGGATCTTCCACTCAGAATGCCATGGCTAAGGATATTAAATGTCCCTTAGGATATTAAATTCAACGTACTTATTCTTCAAAATATTTGAGTCAATATAGTAGAAAAGAACAAATGACTAGGCCTGTGCAAAGTGGCTAGTATTCACTTTGGATTCAGACTCAGCCGATTTGGGGGACACTGATTTGATTCGGTGATTCGAATCACTGTCCTGAATCAATTCGGCTGAATATGATTCGGAGATTTGGCTGCTGCAGCCAAATCTCCAAATCACACAGGTCCATCCCCTGCCTGCTTTCCCAGACCCGGGAATGGCTGCCCTGCCTGCCCCAGCTCCCAGCACTTTGGGGGAAAAAAAAGCCCCAACTCACCAGGTGCTGCCCAGTGGGAGGCCGATCCCTGCTGCTCCCCACTGCCCTATGCTGTGTGGGGGGCTCTACACAAGCCCCCCGCCCACTGTCCCAGCTCCCCCCATGGCTGCCCTGCCCACCCCAATTCCAGCCCTT
>NW_017728996.1:32762580-32762892 GCF_001723915.1 Gavialis gangeticus
GCCCCCTCCCCCCACCCCCACTTACCAGCATGGAGTCTAACTAAAGCTTCCTGCTGTTGCGGGCTGAGGACTGCCTGAATCGAAGCTCTCCGAATCCTTTCTGAATCGATTCGGAGAGCTTCAAATCAATTCAGACCTTTTTATTGGTACTCTGATTCAATTTGGATTTAGAGATTCGGCCACCAAATTGGGCCGAATCTCCTCCGCATCAAATCAGCACCTGAAGCTTCGCACAGCCCTACAAATTACCCACTTTCTTTTGAAGATACTTTCTTTGGGAGAAACTATAGTGAAGCTTCCCAGAAACTGCAA
>NW_017728996.1:32763241-32763563 GCF_001723915.1 Gavialis gangeticus
AAAAAAAAAAAAAAAAAGCCCCCAGAAACAAAAACCCCCCGCCACTCACTGGTTTCTGCCTGGCACGGGGTGATCTCCACTGCATGAGCCCCTCCGAAACCCCAAGGCTGCTGCAGAAGCCGGGAAGTCCGGGGTTTCTTTTTTCTTAAAGAGCTAGGGTGGGTGGGGCAGCCATGGGGGGACTGGGACAGTGGGCACGGGTCAGGGGGCTCATGGCAGAGCCCCCCCCACATGGCGTGGGGCAGTGGGGGGCAGCAGAGATCACTCCTTTGCCCAGTCACACCAGGTGAGTCCGGGGTTTGTTTTTAAACGGCAGGAAACT
>NW_017728996.1:32768563-32785471 GCF_001723915.1 Gavialis gangeticus
TGGATTTAGAGATTCGGCCACCAAATTGGGCCGAATCTCCTCCGCATCAAATCAGCACCTGAAGCTTCGCACAGCCCTACAAATTACCCACTTTCTTTTGAAGATACTTTCTTTGGGAGAAACTATAGTGAAGCTTCCCAGAAACTGCAACATCTCAATCTGACTGGATTCAGAAAAGACACAAACAAAGAGGCAAGCGTTTTATATTCACAAGTTCTTTCTTGAAATCAGTTCAAGGAATCATATTGTAAAGCATGGAAAAATGACTCAAGACCACAGAGGCCAAGGTGATTCTGTGTAATACAGGGGTGGGCAAAATGCGGCCCAGGGGTTGGATGCAGCCCACCAGGCCTCTCTATCCAGCCCACGGGGCCCCTAAAAAATTTAGAAAATTAATTTTTATTTGCCCTGGGTTGCCTGTCGTGCAGCCCCCGATGGCTTGCCAAAACTCAGTAAGCGGAACCTTTGCCCAAAATAATTGCCTGCCCCGGTATAATGGTATTAAGGCAGACGAAACTAAAAGGGATCACAATGGCAATGGTCAAATGTCCCATCATCAGGAGCATACTGTCAACCAACAAAACTAGTCTAATCATTATGCTACATCATGGCCTAAAACTAGAATTGAAGGATCAAGAAAATTTGAGGACTCAAAATGAACAAGGAAGTAGACCAAATCAAGCAACTTGCTACTTATAGGCCACTTAACTATCAAACTTGAAGAACAGTGTCACTTACAAGCAAAAATTAGTACAACAAATGCAGATTAGAAGACAGGGAGAAGCAAATATATGATATACAAGTGATTATTGTACCAAGATTAGAATAACTTTATTAACTTGGGCTGGATTTGAACAAGTGATGAGGAAATCATAGACCCTATAGTTCCTGAGCCACCCAGTTCAATTTTTATGTGCATATTTTAAGTTAAATTAAAATTTCAGAGTTGTTGGGTCACACTGATAGGTGACCAGAGGAGGAGGGAAAGGCAAGGGAGAATGCTTTGCTTGGACAAGAAATTATTCAGCTACTATGTTAAAGCTTACAACAAATAGCTGAACCTTTAAAAATAAGAAATCAAAAGTTGTGTTGCTATAATTAGGCTAGATCGTTCTGGGAAATAGGATTTAAAGGCCTGACTTCAGGACTAATGTTGCATAACTGTTTATGCAAACCCAGGTAACAGCAAATATTTGACACCTAAGAACGTGATTTTTGATGTAATACACATTTCATACAAATAAACTCCAACTGTGGTTTTGTACTTAAAAGTTGACAGCATAATCCATGTCCTGAATTAGTTTCACAAACTGACATTCAGACACCACCAGAATTCTAAACTGCAGCAATATTTTTTGTAGTGTAATATGTTACAATTACCCAACAAGTTCACATATTTACTTTCCCAAAGGTGAAAAAAGTACCTTTTCACAATGGTGAAAATACAGCTTTGTAAAAAAGCCGTAAGTAATGCCCCAAACTTATACTGTTTAATTGTAGGAAGTGCTTTCCATTTTTCTGAAAATACTGTTAACTATTCAGATGCATCATTACAATAAATAATCCTCCATTCCAATATTTTGTAGAGTTTATGTGGTACAATTATTTTGAAAGCCAACAGCTTAAGTTCCACGTCTTGCTGAATAAATATACTACAGCTGCTATTTGAAAATTACTTTTTCTTATAAAAGTCTACTTTACGCAAATACTAGTTAAAATATTTTCTCCTAATTACCTGAAAAATAACACAGCACAAGTGTTATTTTATGTACTTGAATTTCAAGAGATGCAGCTGTTCCTTATATTTACCTTTCAAAAGTTGATGTTTCTGTTTTTCCTTCAGATAAACTAGATCTTGATTTTTTCTGTAATAATTAATGATATTTTTAAATTTTACATCCATAACCGATTACACTAAAATGCAGTAGACAGAATTTGACACTGTGATTTCTTCAAATCTGCAAGTTATCGATATCCACTGGAGATCTTTGTATAGCTGTCTGCAACCAGTCTTTCACATTAAGGAAAAATTTCTTTTTTTTCCTTTTTTTTTTAATTGACACATTCCTGGAGCCCTCATTCATATGAATAATCCCAATGACCTCTTACTTGAGTAAGGTCTGCAGAACTGAGTACTCACAGTTGGTGTACTCACATGTTTGGTGAAAAAAGAATCAGGAGGACTGCAGACAGTCAGGCAGTGATTAGTAGAATAGCAATAAAAGCAAAATTAAAGTTAATGCAATATAAAGTATTACACAGACCACTGAATAGTGTATGTTGGAAAAGTTATCTGATAAGCAGGACTTGCACATAAATTTGTAAAGCTCTGGTTGTGAGTGCTTAGTACAACACTTCTACAAGAGAACCAACTGCCATCCATTGCAACTTAGGTTGTTACACAATTTTTCATCAGCAAGGAAGGTATAGCAAGTGAGTTATTCTCTCTCTTATAAAATAACCAATTTTAAGATGTTAAAAGAATGGACAAATTACAGTTTGCTGTCTGGAAATAGCAAGTTTAATTAAAGCATCTGCTATAAAATAGATCCTACTAAGTTTCATCTAAATCACTGAAAAAGCAGGGCTTAAATGTTCTCCAACTATCAAGAAAGGAGTGAACTGATAGCTGATTTCTGCGAGTCATCTCCCTAGATTTTGACTGCTGTGCTGTTCTCAAGGAAATCTAACTAGCCAGTCTTGGTTCTTCCCAAGCTCCTGGCTCCTAGTTTCAGCTCCACTTCTGGTCTCAGACCCCCTGCTACTTATCAATCCAATAAACAGCACAGATCATGCACTATAATTTACAAAATAGCAATCAGTCCATGGCACAACAGAAAATTAAACAGAATCATAGATGATCCTAAATTGGTACATCACACCTGAGAACTACTGTTTCAGGGCTCCTTCAAAATCAGAAAACTAGCAGTGAATTGGTCTAAATTTCATTCATATTTTGAATTAAGTGCATCTTCTAAAACCACAAAGACAAAAACGTTAATGTTCATTTTAAATGAAACCAAGCTCCAGGAGCCCATGGACAAATTACAAAGCAAAAACCTAGGTTCTAGAACATGTGGGACTCCATCATACCACTGAAAACACATTTCTATACATTAAACAAAATTCAGTCTTTAGTAGAAAAACAGTGGACAACTATAAGAAAAGACAGCTAAAGCAAAGGGCCAATGGAAAAAGTTTTGCAAGGCTTACTTCAAGGAGCTCCTTTTACCTTTATCCCACTAGAACAGCTGTGCTCAGCACGTGGCACATGGGACTTCAGGTGGGTCTGGAAATTTGGTGGCATAGCAGTGGTGGCAGAATTGACTGCTGCTCCGGTGCTGCCAAATTTCTGGATCTGTGGGGAGTCCTGTGGGCTGGATAATGTGGCCCTGTGTGCTACATCATGCCAGTGTGCAGTTGGGTAGGCACATAGTTGCTCTGCAGTCAGATCCAGGTGTGTAGGGTTGGGCTGACACACGGGATTGCAATCCCAGACCAACCCCACATGCTGATCCCAAATCGGATCTGGCCCGCAGATTAACTCCATACCACCCATCTGGCTTGCAGAGCCAGAAGGCTGAGCACCACTGCATTAGAAGATAGATTCCCAGCTTTCCTAAAGAATCATACATCGGTCCCCAAAACTATCATTTCCCACTTAGCCTGAGCAGGGAACTAGTGCTGCTTATAAACGGAGTACCTAGATTGTATTTTGAGCAAGAAGTGCACAACACTGTAAAATAAGCCTCACTCATTTGTGCCGCTCCAGGTACAATCAGGGCTGCACCAAGCTGGTTTCATCACAAATTTGTAAGCCTGGGCATACTTGTAGGCTGGTATTATTTCTTTGGCTATATGCCAGTCTTGCTCAAAATGCTGTGCAGCCATTCCTACAGAAGGCTTGTGCTCAGCCAGAATTCCTCCTTTTCCACTCCCTGGCAATATTTTGGTAACAGCAAACTGTCTCTTCTGATGAAAAGGACAGACAGAAAGATAAGTTCAAACACCAAACTTGCTCAGAGCTCTGCAAATCAAGCTGCAAGGAAAAAAATCTGTTAAGTGTTGAGAGCCTGGAAAAAAAGTGGGTGAAGTAGATGTGTGTGCTATGATAACCTTCAGCTCCTCTGTACGCACAGAACAATTGTGTGCATGCCTGGGAAAGGCTGTTTAAACTGGGAAACAAATGACTGATTTTCCTCACTCCCCTAAAAAAAAATCATCATAAAAAAGTGAAAAAAAAGGAAAAAAATAGAATGTCCAATTCCCCTTAAGATTTAAGTAACATATGCAACACAACTAATAATAGCTTCGTTAATCAGATACATAAGTACACTGAGTACCTGAACAAACTGGAAGTTTCTGATGTTACGAATTTATATAACCTAATTGTCTCTCCAATGTCATGTCATTTTGTAGCAGAAAAAGGACAAGACTGGGTTCTTCATATCAAAGATGTGTTCTGGACATAATTATATAACAGTATATACATATATTTAAATAGAAATATCACAGTCCCTCAAACAATTCTAGATGTTCAAAAATATTTTTATTCAGATATCTTTACACTGTAAAAAATATTACCTCAGATTTAGCTTCTCTCTCTCTAATGGAGATTTCAGTCTTTAACCTAGTGGATAATGAATTAAGATTCAATGTTTTCAAATACTAACATTAATATTAAAGAGAGGTGAAAAATGGACAAATATACTTAATAAGAAAACATCCTGGCAACTTCAAATTAACTTTTATTGTTGAAATGCATTTTAATTTTGCTTGAAGTCTACTTATTTTCAAAAAGACATCTCAACATTTAAAAACATTTATTGTTTACATACTGTAAAATTACATGTTTGTTTCATGTAATCTGTGCCTCTCTCACTGATTGAAAAAAATTCTAAAACTATTACTTCCAAGAAATCATTCTGGCTATGCTCATTGATTCTATTTGATGATAGATAATACATATATGCTCAGTGTTAGCAACCTTTTATATAATGAGGAAGTCAAGATATTAGCATATTAAAGTACTTAAGATTTAAAAAAACTTGCAACAATTTAAAAATTAAATCTGCACGTTTTTTAAAATGATTTCTCCATACACACAATACCAGTACTACCGAGTAGTCTTTAAACAGAAATTGAATGTTTCCATCTTAAATTGTAGAATCTACTGTATCCAATACCCAGAAAAATCATGTGTGGATGTGCATATGTGCATACATCTTCTTTGGAATGCTGTACAATGTTGAAACTGACCTCTAACTATCACTTGGAGGATACTCTTCACCCAAAATACCTTCACAAGCACAATCCATACATTAGATTAGCTATAAATTATTTAAATTTATTGACTTCTAAAACCACATTAATTAAACAGCTTATCACAACATCACTGTGATTGATTTTCTGTGTTTATATAAGAAAATGTTACTGCAGAGATAGCAAGAAGTACATCACCTGTAAAACCTTGTTAAGTCATCAGTTTCAATATAAAATCTAACCTTTCAGAGGCTTTTTTTGTTTATAAAATTGCTTGTGGTTGTACCTTCTTTGTTGATGCTGCATTAAAGTCAATTTTAATTTGCTGAAGTATGGTGCTATATCTATCACACCTGACCTAAGTAATAATGTTATTAATCAAGAATTAAATGATTCATGACCTCAGTGGGGTTTAATGGCTGTTTCTACCATGTACATTATACTTAGCATAAGAAACAGATGTATTGATTTGAATTTTATGACAAACCGATATCACTAACATTAGAAATGATATAATTTATCGTAATTGCTGTTTTTTTCTTGACTAGCCCAAGAGAAAACCAGCGTTAAACATCTTTCCAATAATCTTTAATATTCTCAGTGAACACTTTGTAAATAATGCCTGTTAATAATGTCTTCATAATGTTAAAAATGACTTTGCTAGTGCTATACAGAATCATATGTGATCATTTTAGCTATTATATTCTAATTTATTATATAAAATATAGCATGCTCATGTAAGGGAACAAAAGATTGCTTTGTTGTAGCACCTCTGTGTTAGCATAACCACAATGTAAAACTAATTAACAGCAAGGAAAAAGTAAATCAAATGCCAAGGTTGTGTTCAATAAACAGACACCTAAACCACTTTTGGGGTCAGGGATTTAGAACATTCTTAAATATTTAATCATCAGTATCAATACTAATACAAGATAAAGCTACAGCTAACATTGGTTTATTTTTTTGCACTGAAATCATTAAAAAATGAGTATAATAAGCATGTTTTTCATAATAGCTTGTGTAAGAGACAGAGCAGTTAGACAAACAAGTTGAAAAGACCAGTCTAATTTAAACATTTGTTTAAATTAGCAAATTAATCTTGCATAGTCAAAAATCTTGGTATCTGAACAAGATTTTACTGCAAACCTTGCAGTGAAATGCAAGGTTTGCCATCAAATTCAATGCAAGAAAAACAAAATGCAGTATGTGTTCATTATATCTGTACTCCTTATTAAAACCACACTCTCATGGACTTCAGTAAACTATGCATTTAAGTACCTTAAAACTTTACACTTCATTTCTTCAGAAAAATTTCTTAAGTTACTTTTTCAAAATAGGCAGCATCTCCCCTCACTCTCTTTGTTGTCTAGCAACAGGGCAGACACCCTCTGATTATCAAAATTAAATAGGACCATTGTGAAGCACAACTGACTATGAAATAAATCTGCTAAAGAGAGGTTGCAACTTCAGTCCCATTAAGAAAATGGAGATGACAAAATTATTCTTCAACTTCTATAAAATAAACTTTCAATTCCGAAGCGTGACCATTAACCTTAACAATATTCTTCAAATATTCTTCAAAAATATACTATATACACAATTTCAGCAAGTTTTAACTATGGATATTTTGACATCTACATTATTCTGCTATGATAATCGGGGGGGAAAAAGAAGCTTAATCACTAATACTTCTTACAGATCCCATTTTAAAATTAATTTTGAATTCTAATGGATACACTTGTGTATATTGTTGTTCTTTACTCAAGAAGCAGTGTTAACATGGAGGATGTTATATAAGGTTCATATATAACAAAGAGGTTAAATCCCTGCTAAAAGTGCAAACTGAACTCAATCTAATTATGCTGTTACCTTATTATGAATATCATTACAATTACCTCATCGTAAAATCTGTTTTTTTAAATTTACACATTATATTTACACACATTCACATATGAGAAATATATGGTATAAATGGATCATAGCTAGACTCATGAATTTGAAAAGTTGTGAAAAGTCATTTACTTTGGATAGTACTAGCAACAGGAACCTGACTGACACCGACAGAGCACAAGAAAAAACATTTTTACAATGGTATGGCCAGCCTCTGGTACTCTAAAGTATTCATTAACATAATTAACAACTTTGAGCACACTGGTTTCAGAAACACAATTTCTATAGACTACTCCCCATTTTATTCAGGGATAAACTAACTGTTGGCTAAATTCCACCAAGCTGAACAGCACAAGTAGAATTTAAGATGCTCTAGCTAACCTTATGCAGCACATAGTATTATTAGCATTAAAGATGATTAAACTATACTTATATAGCATGCATTCACACTTCATGAAAGCATTTATATAAAAACAAGAATATGTCTTTTAGATGTACATGGAAAGTATGTGCATATGTGTCTAAATCTAACTTAATACACTTGCTTATAACAGTGATTGTTCCAATCTTTTCCCACAACTCGAATGTATTACCATCTTAAAATATGACAGACTCGCTCCTTATTGGCCCTTGGGGGTAGACTGGGTACCAGGCTAACCCATTAATAAGGCTGGACAGGCAAGGGCAGGGACTGCAGCACTAGTAACTGGTTTAATTAGCATGGAAGGTCATTATTCTAACCCTTTGGCTGGAACAGCAATTATATAGGGAGCATGCAGCAGTCCTTTAGCACAACTCATAGTTGGTTTAAGTCTCTTCAATGACCCCCGTTCTATTCACACACTGTCCAAATGATCAGGTCTTAAGCAGATGGCATTTGTTCACTATCATGGCCAAATCAAGAATGCATGTAAACGTTTATAATGTCAGGACCCTAAAACAAAAAGGCCCAGTAAAAAGTTAAGGCAGTACAGCACCTTCTCTGCTATGGTTAAAATGAATAATTATTTCTCATTTAAAGGCTGGTTATCATAAACGTGCTATAAGTCACATGCTTATGCAGACTGTCTTGAAATTTTCTGTGCGTCATGAAAGCAGAGAGACAATCAGTGATCCAAATTTGGGATCATTTGATCAGTGGGTTCATAGGATACAGTATCTCCTGCTGAAAAAATCCTCAGAATTTAATACGGACAGATCCTAACCATATTTCTGTGCATACCTGGGGCTCTACAGCTTCTAATAGCACCCAAAATGTTCTTACAGTTCTCACTCAGCATCTCAAATACTGAATGCCATCCACTGTTATGCTCAGGAAGCAACATTGTTTAACTGTCTACACAGACATGTGTCTAAGTCTCATGTGCCAGTGTGCATGCACTGAATTGCCAAGAGGTTTTATAGCTCACCATGATCCACATGTGCTAAGTATCTCAAGGAGACAGTGCTGCTGCCACTGAATCTGAGGTACACTCAGACAATGTAAATTAAAATCCTATCGAGCCAAAATCCTAGAAAGATCTGAAGGGAGGTTTCTAAAACTAGCTTCTCAGAGGCTTTTATTTGGGGGAAATGTAATCTGAGTATAAAAGATAAATCAGGAAGTGCTCAAAATATTTTCAAAAAAATGCAGGCTAGATTGAAAGGCTAGGCAGCACCTGAGATTAGTGTGCTGTTAGTAAAGTGTAGACCAAATCACACCTTTGAGGACTAGATCCAACTTCTTTGTATGCTGCATTTGGCCTACAGGCCATAAATTGCCAACCCCTAGCCTAAACAACTACTAACACATATGACAAGCATCTTTTTCACTCTGCCAAAAAAATCCCAAATCCAGACAAAATAAAAACTTTACTAATGCCCCATAGTAATCCGGCATTTTTCCAGAACATCAAGTTCTGTGACACTCAAAGCTCTGAAAACTAGGAAATTGAAAGTAAAAGTACACACTCGTGGAATCTGACTCTTCTCTCTTTGAGAAATGCCCCAAGTGTGCTTACATTGGATAGATTCATATTCTGTTTTTGTAAAGAGCAAATACCATTCACAAAACAGAGCAAGACAAGTGAACCAGAGTTCTGAGGCAGAACTGTTTTTAGCCAAGTTCTGGTAAACATGAGCTACCTGTTGCTACATCTGTTTTAATATACCAAGCATACTGCCTACATAGTACCAAATTTTCCAATCATTTCATCCCCCATCTACTTTTCTCTACAGAATTCCACCCACACTAGAATTCCACTAGCCATCACTGAGCCAAGAAGCATCCTTTCATCACCCCTTTTTGCTCTCCATGACAATAAGCCCTGGGCAGAGGTACTGATACAATGTTCAGACTTCAGTGCTGAAATGAGAAATTAATTCCATGTCCCTCAAAGTAAACTTGCAACTTTTTCCAGCAAGCCAAAAAATGGGAAGGGTGGCATCCTAAATTCATCTGTCCTCATATCGTGTTCAAAGGTTTGCCACAATCTAATCTAATCCACGTCCCAGATTCCCTCATATGACAATCACAGGTCTTTTAAACTACCGCTTATCATTCAATACAGCCAATACCTATTAAAGTAAATGCAGCTAGATCACACAATACAGTATGTTCAGACATCTGCTCTCCCAGGGTTTTTTTTTATTTCTGGAGCGGCCATTTTTACTTTGAAAAAGAAAAAGAAAGGCCTGAACTTCTGTACACTCATGGTTTCCCCTAGGAGAGAAGCAAGTCTCCCAGGAGAAACCAAATGTTTGTACATGGCTGATGTTAATACCCAGTGGCTACTGTTAGCTTGCAGAGCAGATTTACATTTGATTTGGCATGTGGCTTTAGGGGAAGGACTTGGCTTTTAGGAGGTCTGCTACTGAAAATGTAGGTAGATAAGATACTCTTAGTTAATGAGGTTCTTCGTCAGTGAGTATAATCCGATCTCCTGCCCTTAATAATCTTTTTGGTACTTTGTCTAGCTGTGTTTTAATGTGTTCCGAGAAACATGAAATCCACCATTTAAGAGATTATTCTGCAATCCAGTAAATAACCCAACAGGAATATCAAAGATCACAATTTACCTTTCTTAATTTAAACATTGTAACCATGCTTGTATCTTACTGGAAACAAAGAAAGGAGAGGAACTTCAGATGGTACATCATCACAATACTTAACTTAATATTAAGGGCAAGAAAAAAATTAATGTATTAGCTCTTTTAATTTTTTTCTTTGAAGTCATTTCATTCTCCTCTTGAATACTTTTGATATCTCATTTCCCAAGTTTGCTTGTGTCACCATTGCTACAGCATAATGGACACAGAAACTAATTAAAAAATATACCATGGAAAGCAAAGTTAAGCTACTACCCTGGGACACGGAGGGCAAGGTTTAATTCCAGTGCTTTCTGGGCAAGTCACTTAGGGCACTGACAGGTGTGAGGGGGTGGGGGGCAAGAGCAAAAACAAAACAAATTTTTTACTGTAAAAATTAATTGGACCTGGTTCTGCAGCATTTGTATAAATCAGGCACTTCAACAGGGCTTTTTGGCAATTTTATGTAAAGCTGACACAATTATCCATTAATGACTCATGCCCCTGGTGGCTGAGGGGGCACGGCAGTGGCGGGGTGTGGCAAGCACCGACCAAGGGTCAATGACCACTCACAGCCACTGCCAGCAGCGGCAGCAGCAGGCAACAGTGTCGGTGGCACCTTTTTGTAGGGAGTGCACCATCACGCTTAGGGGGTGCACATGCACCCCTCTGCACCCCCTACACGTTGCCCCTGCAATCATCTACAGGGAACCCTTGCTTAACACTGTTTCACTTAGCGCTATTTTGCTATAATGCTCATTTTAAATTGATACCTGATTTCACTTAGCGCTCAGCTACTTTCACTACAACACTTGCGGTCGCCACCTTGGGTCATTAAAAACAACTGCGGGCACCATTTTGGGTTGTCAAATACTTTCAGTTTTGCTTACTGCTCGTTTTTTCAAGAACCAATTAAGAGCGCTAAGTGGGGGTTGCCTGCATTAGATAAAAGCGCCATAAAAGTCCTGCTGAAGAGCCCAATCTATACAGATGCTGGGCGAGCTGGGTCCAACTAATGCAATGCCTCTTTTGGGCATGTGCTAGGTTTGCTGCAGGGGTGTGTGGAGTTTGCAGTGCCATTTTTGGTGTGGTTTTTTTTATGTCCATAAGCAGCCTTAGCCTCTCTGAAAACATCCCCATGGCACACTGCCTTGCTATACACAGATATCTAACCTAGGTCTGCACAAGCTCGCTCACATACTGGAACCTCTGTATGGAACAAGGCAGTACCATGCAGAGAAAATCCTGTCAACTTGCCATGTCTGAGCTCCTGAAAAAGAAACAGTATAACTCAATTTGCTCAGGTATAATTCCTTAATGTTTTTTGAATCATATACCACATTTTCTGGCACATGCAACACATCTGCATTTGAAACATGAATGATAACTATGTTTCTGGTCCTAAGTTTTTACATTACACACAAAATGACCAAGTTTTTTTTTGTTTGGAATATATAGGTTGCATATGACTCCTGCATTTCCCATAGTTGAAGCTATGAAAAATTAAACACAAGATCAGAACACTGATTCATCTACTGTTTCCATAGAGGTAACTATGATACATTACAGAGAAAGGGGGGCAATAAAGGCTATAGGAAATAATTATGTAATGACCTGCCCATAAGGGATATTTCTTTCTAACATTCATCAGCTGGTGGCTGAATTATGCCTTAAGGCATAAGGATTTGCCTCCTTTTTGAAATGTCCCCCTATGATATCGTGTTGTAAGCTATGTAAACTATCATTTCCTTATACATGAAAATACCTAATACTTCTTGCAATCCTACTAGAACTTGGTGATTCAATGATATCTTGTCATAAAAGTTTCCTTATTCTTGATTCTTGGCATTGGCCATCTCCTTATTGTTGATTATTTGAAGATCTTTGGGAGAGATGACATATTTTTGTTTAACATACAATACCTAAAACCCATTCAATTTAGGGTTGAATAAACTCATAATCCTTGTTATGTGGTCTCCTGTAGCTCTGCCAGTGTAATTGGGGAATCTTATTTCTAAGGTTAAAAAGAAGTACAAAACTGCAGACTCTTTTTGAAAGCCTGCATAATAATAAAAAAGTAAAGACAGACATAAATATCATTTATTTTTCTTCGCATGTCATATTAAAGAAAGTTAATAACAAAAATAAAACAACAAATTAACTCTGCTTTATTCTAAATTTCATATAATCATAACCTAGTTTAATTCAAATTAAAAAACCAAACATCAAAATAATATTGCCATAATTCAATAAAGAACAGTGAGGGCTCATAATACATTAACATCACAGGTAAGTTGAAACAGTGTTCCCTTTGATTTTAAGCTCAAGTCCAGGAAAGAGAAATTCCAATGCTTCAAAATCATGCACCATGTATAATCTTTGCCAAGTTGGACAAAAATCTTTCAAGTATTTACTATTATTAATTATATTTGCAGCAAAAAAAGAACTGAATACAAATCAAAATTAAAACCACAGAGTCAAATGGAAGTCACGGAGCATCTGGAGCTCAATCTCCTTAAAATTTAAGAGTGCATATTCAGGTGTATATTTTAGCTATCTCTGATTACTAAAAATTACATTAATTTAGTTTAAAAATGTTGAAAAGAAAACTTACTCAGATACATGCTCAGCAGTTGGGCAACCTAGGGAAACTGGAATAAAAAATAATTTATATTAATATACATCTTTAAAGAAAATCACAATATCTTAACATTTAATCTGGAACGATACTGTCCAACAGCAACTACTAATGTGGTACATCTAAATCTTACATTAAGAAGGATACTTCACGTACTTACCATTCTCTATAATAACTTGGCAAGTGTGAGTATGGCTTTCACTCAAATGCGTGGCCATGTTATCTAAGCCAGAAACATCAGTTAGGAAATCACAATTAAGACATACTACAGTCACACCCCTGGAGAAGAAAAAGTAAAAAAGAGTGAATAGCTCAATGCTATTAAAGGTTACCCCTGCATTTTCCCAATAGTTCTGGCCTATGTAAACTTATATAATACAAAGGGCCAGTGAATATACTTTTATATTCCTATATGATTATAGCATGGCCTTAAGCTCACAAAGATATTCTTGCTTTTTATTTGTACTCCAGTAGCACTTGGATATCCCCACCCACAAGTTGGTGAAAAAGAAAAGCAGATAGCTGCTCTCATTATATACTGCTAAATCAGGGGCAGGCAATTATTTTGGGTGGAGAGTTGCTTACTGAGTTTTGGCAAGCTGTTGAGGGCTGCATGGGTAGCCCCGCCCCCTGACAGGTGCCCTGTTCCTAGTCACCATCTTGGGACTTGAAATCCTGACCCTATCCTCTGACCTTTGCCACCAGAAGTCCCTCCCCTTGCCCCTGGAAGTACTCCTTTGGGGAAAAGGGTTTGCCATCTTAGGGGAAAAAAACAAATTACATACTAAAAATCAAACACCCATAATAATATATTTTAATTTAATTTAAAAAATATTTTTGTCCTGATTGGGGGTTTGTGGGGATGGGTGGATGCATGTGTATGGGTATGGATGTGGGTATGGAAGCCATGTAGTGTGGAGTGGCGAGCCAGTGGGCGGACAGAAAAGTGGGGAAAGCAGCACAGGTAGGGGTGGGGGGGAGCGAGCAGGAGCATGGGGCCTGCACCAATGTCCTGGGACCAGCGCTGGCAGGGCCCAGATTGGAGTGGTAGGAGTGGGGGGTGTGGGCTGGCAGGGGTCTGTGGAGCCGGGCTGGGCTGCACCAACAGGGAGAGGGGGGAACTGACCCAGTTCCACAGAGCCCCTTCTAGGTGGGACCCCACGCTCCTGCTGCCCTACTCTGGGCCCCACCAGCGCTGGCCCTGGGACATTGGCACAGGCCCTATGTTCCCACTGGCTCCCGTGTGCCTTCTCAATCCCAGTGTCCCTGCCCCAGCCCCACGGTAGAGGTGGGGACAAGCACGCAGCCCTGACCCCACGTGCCATGTCCTTGCCGGGAACAAACTGGTACTCAGCACAGTGGGAAAAGCATCCCCACCCCCTCCATGGCTGGTGCTTCCTTTATGCAGCCCATACAGGACTGTCCTGCCTCTCCACCACGTGGCAACACAGAGCAGGCACAGGCAGCCCCGCACAGGCTCTGAGTGGCTGCAGCACAGGGCACTGGCAGTGGGAGGGGCACCGGCTGCTTTTCCTCCACACAGAGCACCAGTTTGTTCCCTGCTGCCGCTACTAGCCTGGGCCCCAGCACCAGCTCTGGGCTCACCTGTCAAGACTGAGTCGTATAGCAGTAGCTGTTGGGCAGAAGCTGCTGCTCCGTGTGAAGGAAAATGGCCCCCCTGCTCGCTGCTGCCGGGCAGCGTTTGCTGCAGCCCCCCCAGAAGCCTGCGTTGCACTAGGCTGTGCTGCCCTGTGGCTGCTCCACATGGCCACTGTTGCCACGCTTGGCAGTACAGAGACAGTGGCGAAGTTGCCACACCACAGCTTAGCACAGCACGGGCTCTGGACGGGCAGCCGCAGAAAACGCTGCCTGGTGATGGCGAGCCACAGGGCTGCTTTCTTTCACACCGAGCAGCAGCTTCTACCCAGCTGCTGCTACCATGGCTCAGCCCCAGGAAAGCAGGGAGCTGGTGCGGGGCCCAGGCTAGCAGTGGGGAATGAACTGGTGCTCAGCGTGAGGCAAAAGCAGCCACTCCCCCTCTGCATGGCCAGTGCCCCGAGCTGCAGCCACTTGGAGCCCATGCGGGGCTGCCTATGCCTGCTCTCCATTGCCATGCAGCAAAAAGTCAGGACAGCCCTACAAGGGTTGCGAGCAGCTGCAGCAGGAAGCGCTGGCCACGGGGAGGGGGAGCAGCCGCTTTTCCCCCTGCACTGAGCACCAGTTTGTTCCTTGCCTGCTGCTGCTGCTCCGTCCAGATGGGTGAGCATGGGGTCAGGGCTGCGCACCGGTTCCCACCTGTACCATGGGGCTGGGGCAGAGGCACTGGGAGTAAGCAGGTACGCAGGAGCCAGCAGCAGCCAGGCAAGAGTGTGGGGCCCATGTCAGTATCCCGGGGCCAGCACTAGCGGGGCAGGAGCATGGGGTCCCAGCCAGCTGGGGCGGGGGGTCTATGGAGGCAGGTCAGCTACCCCCTCTCCCTGCTGGTGCAGTTCAACCTGGCTCCACAGACCCCTGCCAGCCTACCAGCCCACTCTGGGCCCTGCTGGTGCTGGCCCTGGGACACTGACACAGACCCCACACGCTGCTCACTTCCATTCTTCTCCACCCCTGGGGCTCAGCAGGAGCTGGCCTGGCCCCAAGGACTGGGGCGATCCCCATGGTCCTCCCCTATCTCCCCTGAATTTCCCCTCCCACTTCTTACCTGAAATTCCCACACTGGTCCAGCCACAAACAGCCCCACAGTCCCAGGACAGAAGTTCCTGCTAGACAGGGGCTTCCAGCTGAGGGGGTGGGGCTGGGTGGACCCTGCTGTTGCAGGAGTCTGCTGTGGCTTTCCCTGGGTCCTACTGCCCCTGGCTCCTGTCATCTTTGACAGGAGCCAGGGGCAGATAAATATTAATTTTCTAAATTTTTTAGGAGCCCAACGGGCCAGATTGAATGGCCTGGCGGGCTTGGATTTGGCCTGTGGGCCATATTTTGCCCACCCGTGTGCTAAATTGATCATGGGTTGCTCCCCCACAAGTGGCTTCACTTTCCTCCCAAGACCATTTTTACTTCCATGCTGCTTCCAACTTGTGGCAAACCACAAAATCAGGAGTTCCTCTGTTTGAGTTTTGACTATTGGGCTCACAAAATACTACCTCAGCAACCGGACTGTAAAAAAAACAAAAACAAAAAACAACCCTTAAAAATGCAACTGAAAAATAAGAATTACCTCAGTACTTCTGAATGTTTTTTATAGATCCAAAATCTTTTACTTGGACGAGCACTGTGAAAACTAGAGAAAGGAACAAAGGTTATTCTTTAAACTAATTTTTCATCTACATAGGAAATCTTCTGCGGAGTATTCCAAAGAATTATCACCACTATAAATGGCCTCCACTTTGTTTAAAAACATGAAAGTAAAGGGATTTTAATGCACACTCTTTTATGCAGAACTGCACTGTTTTGCAGTGGTAGATTTGATACAGAATTACAAAAAACTTACAGGTCCATGTACCATATAATCTATTCCAAAGGCAAAAAAGTAGCCCTAAAATTTTTTTTAAAAAAATCACTTGCATTAAGTATTCAAGATAAGACTACCTGTAAAAAACAGAAACAAATAGAACTCCAAATACATTGAAACTATAGACTGAAACTCCCTTATCCTTTCCAATGCATCTATTTAATAGGCCTGTGCGAAGCAGTTAGTATTCGCTTCAGATTCAGGTTCAGCCGATTTGGGGGACACTGATTCAAATCACTGTCCCAAATCTATTAGGCCTAATTGGACCCCCTGCCCACTCTCCCAGACCCATCAATGGCTGCCCCGCCTGGCCCCAGCTCTGTTTTGTTTTTTTTCTAAAAAGCCCCAGACTTGCCAGGTGGGGTGGGGGGCGATCCCCACTGTACCCCACTGCCCGCACTGTGTGAGAGGCTCTGCCACAAGCTCCCTGACCCCCACCTGCTCTCCCAGCCCCCCCACCCCCATGGCAGCCCCACCTGGCTCCAGCTCCCAGCCCTTAAAAAAAGCCCCGCACTCACTGGCTCCTACCAGGCAGGGAGGGAGG
>NW_017728996.1:32785588-32790158 GCF_001723915.1 Gavialis gangeticus
TACTGCATTCTCCTCCCTCTCCCAGCCCCCCCACCCCCATGGCAGCCCCACCTGGCTCCAGCTCCCAGCCCTTAAAAAAAGCCCCGCACTCACTGGCTCCTACCAGGCAGGGAGGGAGGTGCTCCCCACTGCCCCACGCTGCAGGGTGGGGCGCTCTGCCATGAGCGTCTGGAAGCCCCGAGGCTGCTGAAGCAGCCAGTGAGTGGAGGGCTTGTTTGTTGAGGTTTTTAAAAAAAGAGTCAAGAGCCGGAGCTGGGCAGGGCAGGGCAGCCATTCAGGGGGCTGGGAGAGCAGGCAGGGGCTGGAAGCTCGTGGAAGAGCCCCTAATGCAGTGCGGGGCAGTGGGGATTGCCCCTGCCTGGCAGCAGCCAGTGACTAGGGGCTTTGTTTTTTTTGTTTTTTTTTTTTTTAAAGAATCAGGGACTGGGGCTGGGCAGGATAGCCATGGGGTGTGGGGCTGTGAGATTGGGCGGGATTTGGCCCCCTGATTTGATTCAGATTCAGAGATTTGGCAGCTGAATCAGTCCGAATCTCCTCTGAATCGAATCAGCACCCAAAGCTTCACACAGCCCTGCTATTTAATGAACTGTCAGTACTTTTCAGTCACAACTAGAAGTACTAACAAATTTAGTTTTTAGGATAAAACCACTCACTATCATACAAGTCATAATATGTCATTACCACAGTGTTAAAGAAAAGATTAAAAAGCTTTAAATTCTTATTTATACATGAAGCAGTAACTAAGTAATTTGTTGAAAAACAGGCCCAAGAAGGTATTCTGAGCTTCTGAGAAGTATTGTTATTTTTACACTAATTACAATAATTTAAATAGCTGTTCCCCCCCTTACTAGCTTACCAGTCTGCTATCTCTACTATGCCTCAGAAAGTCAAAGTTTCTGGGCTATATATTCATATATCTAGCTTATAACATTTTTTTTTTTTAAAGGTGGGAATATATTCTTCATGTAAAAAACCAAAATTGAAAATGCAATTCTCATTTTAGGACAACCTATTAAACTACAAGGCACAGGAAGGCATGAATACGCCTGCTGCTGGCAGATGAGACTTTCCTATTAATTGTCTAGGAACCAACAACTTTATAACACAAGCAGTCACTTTAATCAACATGGACACTTACACCAGTAATATAAATCTGTATCTATAAGTATCTAAGTACGCACACAAACAAAATGTTAAAAGAGAATTATTAAGGTGCCAAATTCTAGCACCTGACAATAATTCAGAAATGCTAGAATTAAAGCCATGCTGTATTAAATTGAACTGTCAAGATCCATGCCTCATTCAGTGCACACATTTAAGCGCTTACTTAATGTGTAGACATTCAATATTATGTTTTACTCTCTTTTGCTCAATGCTCAGTGTTTGGTCCTTTGGTGACCAATGATATCTTGTCATAGAAGTTTCACATGTATTATTACCTGCACATTAGTCTAATGTTGCACAGAAAACATAACTATTAGCTTCCTCATCATAGTATAAAAGTACTTCACAAATATACTGTATTTACTCAAATATAGCACACCCCTGATTATAAGATGACCCCCCCCAATAACTAGATTCTATATGTGGATAATTTATCAGTTTGATATAATTTTCCAGGTACAGATTCTAATATTGGATGTCTGCCTTGAAGTTGTCCCCCTCCCACTGCTACAGCAGGGAAAATAAATCTGGGAGGTAAATTAATCCCTTTGTGCCATCCATTTCCTCCTTCCCCCGCCCTCCAAGTTCTTTCCTGCTCCTTATTCTAAGACCCTTCTACCCCGGAGCAAATGGAAGTAAGGAACAAATCTGAAAAAAACTGACATTGAACTACACATAGGTGTAGCAATTTGCATATAGTACTCATAGATTTAGTTCACTCAGAAATTATATAACTTATTTGTTTTGGAAATTGCTGCAAATTGTAGCACAGGTACAATTTGTAAACATACTTCTAAATAGCCCTTTAGCACCTACTTGCATATAATACAAACTATGCATGATATTAGTCCAAAGCCAAAAGGCTCATGATTTACCATACAGTTCACTGGGCTGGGCTGGACTGGGCCCCAGCAGAGACAACAGTGTTTGAATTTCTGGTAACCCCACAGCTCAGCACTGATCAGTATGTTTGTGTACTCCAGATACCCCCCAACAAAGGAACCACATACTAATTAGCCCCCTATTCATGACTGGAACTGGGTGCTCTTGCCATGAGTCCTGGGATCCTCCAAAAATGTATATGCAGATGAGGCACAAGACAACCTAGTCTGGCTTCATCTCATGGAGGGTGGGGGTCAAACTAATCACGTGCAACAGGCTGAGCGAGGGGCTGAGAGAGGGATTCTGTGTGAACTATTTGGGCCCTGTTTGTTGATATTTGCCAGACACTTAAGGCTGGTAAAAAACAGGAATCACTGGAAAGGAGAAAGAAAGGCACAGCTCAGCTGTGGGAAGGAAAAAGAAATTGAAATGTGTGTAATATAGTAGCTCAGTATGATTTGAAAGAGAGTCAGCACTAAAGGGGAATGCACTCAGTGGGCACCACCATACATCTTATTCAGATAGACAGCACTGACCTTTTCTTGTGGTAGGTTCCCATCAGCATCTCAGCCTTTTGGTTAAGGTCAAATTGTTGTGCAGGGTTTTCTACATACTCTGCTATTTAAGTGTCATGCCCCTCCCTCCCTTTCCCACTTCCCCCACACTTGGGCTTAGTTGGCTGTATGTTTCATATGCAACTTATTTGCATTCCCACCCCTACCACCATCCTCTACTATGTAGACCCTGCTTGGGTCTTTCTGTATTTTCTTGTGCTTTGAACTTTGTCATTTAAACTTTAACATTTTCTAATAAATTAGATTTTTGGCACTAAAGTGGAGGTTGTCACAGCTGACTCTGGCACTCCTGGTGCCAGTGTGGTATTACAGTACCTCCAGGCCTGCTGCAGTGGCTCAAAGATAGGGAATGTATATGCAGGAGTCGCATCTTATGCGTATTTAACTTACGCGAATTCAGCTATACGCACTCGGCTGCTGGGGCTGGCCGCCAGGTGCTGGCCGGGGCACGGCGCGTAGCGCGGCGCTGCATGGTACTGCCTGCATGTGCCGGCATGGCTGGGGGGCGGCAGCTCGCTCACACTCAGCTGGTTGCCCTGGTGGGACGACACAGCAGAGGACGAGAGAGGCGAGGACTGCGGCAGGAAGGGCAATTTCAACTATATGCAATCTTCACCTTACGAGCTGACTTCAGCACATAACCCCCGCATAAGATACAACTCCACTGTAATGTGGTTTCTATGTATGCAAATCTAGAACAATGGCCTTTTCACCTATGTTGACTGAGGGAACAATACCTTGTCTTAAACTTCAGTAAATACGGTAAATAATGAATTTCCTTCCCTAAACCGCTTTTTTGTAATAAGGTAGTATTACTTTTCTAGATGGGCAAATGAAACAAAGGGAGTAAGGAAAATATCCACTTATTTTGGGGATCTTATTTGAGATACCTACATCCTGCCTTCATGATACACCATTTGCTATCTTCAAAGCATAAGTCTTACTGACATCAGTTTTAGACATTTCTGCAAATAAAACCTCAGGGTCTCATGTCAGAAATGCAGAAAATGAGAAATTCTCACTTGCAACTGTGAAATTTGACAAACATTACAGACAATGCAGCAGAAATAGTGAAGCAATAATATTTTTAGGATGCCATTCAACTGCTGGGAATTATCAGACCATCCTTTTTCTTGGCCGCCCTGACCTTCCCGTCAATACAGAGGACCCTAATTATAACATGCACCTGACATTTTTAAAGAAGAACCAAACTAGTGGATTTAGTTTCCTATCCTCTATTAATATCAATTTGATAATATTAATTTAAAGGGAGATACCACTTTCTCTCCTTCAACACCATGTGAAATACAAAATAAAGCTCATACAACACATAACACACCATTTTATATATTTAAGAAAAATTTAGAAATCATGACTTAAATTTTGAAGAGCTCTTACCTCATCATATGATTCACATAGGCTTTGCTACAGCTAGTATTATATCTGCATAAGCTACAATGGACGTATGTTGGAAAGTGACTTGCAAAATCTTTTATTTCTGAGTAACACTCAATGCATTTATGAACTCCTAAACGATACCTAAACAATAATAAAAAACACAAAAAATACTGTTACCATTAATATATTAAGATGGCATGTATATTCTCTCAAAATTCTAATTTTAAGCCAATATTCAGCTTGTCTAGACAAAAAAGTAATTCTAAAAATGTGTTAGTATATTTTAAACCACTTAATGTCGACTGAAAATCTTGTTAGCTCAAATATAACCATATTTTGCTCTAATTACATAAGAACGTAGTGATTTTAAAACCTATTTAAGTTACCTACAAGGTAAACTCTGAAAAATTATCTTTCATGTCAGACCAACCTGATTGCCCTTTATGATCAGGTCACAAAGGCAATGGATGCAGGTGTCGCCGCGGACGCAGTCTTTCTAGACTTCAGCAAGGCCTTTGACATCGTCTCCCACCCCATCCTCATTAAAAAAC
>NW_017728996.1:32790848-32803848 GCF_001723915.1 Gavialis gangeticus
ACCTGGCTGGACTCATTTGAGTCCAGTTTTTCTCCCGCCCAGGTGGGGGGGTCGGACTTGAAGATCTACAAGGTCCCTTCCGACCCTACGTCTACGATTCTATGATTCCTCCTTGCTCTCACATTTCATTATGCATAAAAAAGCCTGAGGCTTTCCCTCTACCCCTGATGCTCATCTCCCTCAAAGTCCTTATAAACTTTAAAAAACAAAAAACACTAAGCCTTAAATTAGGAATACTAATTGGATTGTGCCTAATCTTGCCAGAGGTTCCAGAAGTATAACTAATGTGTTTCATATCTTTGGAAAAACTCCCCTCCACTGAGAGGAGGGGCAGTGGGGGGTGAATGGGGGGAGGGTACAGGAAGACGAGGAGGAAAGTGCTGGAGATATGGGGTACAGGTGAGGGCAGAAGGAAGAGGGCAGTCCTAGAGGACCTAGTGGGGCAGGGATCCCTATCCAGGTGGGGCAGGGATATTCAAGCAAAGCCTAGAGGGCTGTGTGTGCAGGGGGAAGGGGATGTGCCATTCTGGCACTCACAAGTCAGCCCCCAGAGCTGGTACGTCATTTGCCCTTCCTCAGTTTCACTACTGAGAGATTTTGTTGGGCATCTCAAAACATGAACATCATGAGATTTAGCACTTTAACTGAAAGGCTGAGGCTCATAATCTTTAAATCCTTTATACCAAAGATTATTCAATTAAGTAAAATAACAAAGAAAAAAAATAAGTCTTAGATTAATCATCCCATCTTCTCAACCGCTATGCTTTCACTCTCCACTTCTGGAATAATTTGTTAGTTATCCAATCATCAAAGACCTTCTAGGACAGACAAGACATGAACACACATCTTTATCCTCTCCCAAGTCACTAATTAATATTTAGCATTTTTAATATTTAATGTCCCCCAACACACACACACACACACACACACACACACACGAAATCTAAATTTAGTAAAATGCTAGTCATTTCCATGTCAGCTCTTCTTCTATTGCCAAGAACCACTGCCATCAAAACAAGATTAACATACAAAGGGTAAGGGCAATTGTATGTTTTGGGGCCTTTAAAAAGGTGGGGGAGCTGCTGCTGCTGCTTGGGAATGAGAAGCAGCTGTTACACTAAACCTGCTACCTCTGCAGGATCCTGTAGCCATGTAAGTTAAAATCACCCTAGCTCTCACCTTATATGAATCAAGACTTAAAAGTTGGAATAGTTTTGCTGCATTTGTATGCCTGCAGAAGTAGTTTTCAATCTTTTTTCATTTGAGGACCCTAACAAAATATGAATGGATGTGTGGACCCTTTTGGAAATTTCAAATGGAGGCAAAGATCCCTCTGAATTATAAGTATAGGTATTTGCATACTTTTGACTGATCACAGCAATCTTTTGCAGACTCATTAGACACAATCTGCAGACCCCTAGAAGTCTGCAGAGCACAGGCTGAAATCTACTGCCCTATCGAATCATGCAGATATAACAGTTATGCCCTAACAGCTTGTATCAGTATCGTTTAAAAGTCGTGTAATTGTTGCATGTCTATACCTAGTGTTTCCACTAAATCTACTCCCTCCCAACTGAACATCACAAAAACCTCTGTATTTTAATCTTAATGGATCTTAATAAACTAATCTTTAATTAGCTTTAAGTATATTAAAGATATATTTTAAAATTAAGTCAAATATTTTTACCTTAGATTATACAATGCTGTATTTGCAACTTTATTTTTTTTTTTGCTGGTGTTGCTACTGTTGGTCCATGTGTTTTGCTTCTTCGGTATAGTTGATGGTTTTGATTTTGACTTTGTTTTATTTGAATTAGATTTGTTATGATTTTTAGTGTTTGTATTTTTAGTTTTAGGAGACAACTGAAATGTGGAAGTGCTTGTGCTAACTGAAGAAGTAGCAGATGATCCAGACTGAAGAGGTCCAACAGAAGCTCGAATAGTAACCTAAGAAACAAAATAAAATAAAATAAAATGTCTTTAAAAAAAGGTTTTAAAATAAATGACCCCATTTTGAGTTGCTTTTAAATTTTTGAAACTCCAGCTTACATAAGATCAAGTAAGTCTTTCATGCATCCTGCAGAATCTGCTCATGTCACCGAACACAACAATAAATAGCTATTGTTAGGAAAATGTTGCTTCACAAGAAATGGATACTGAATTATATCATTTTCTACTAGTTAAGGAAGTCTTCTGGTTTTTGCCAAACAAGGAATATGGGTAGCAAAAAGGTGACAGAGCTGAAAGTTCCAAATAAATTAAGCATAACTTTTATTACCGAGTCTTCAGGCCATGACTTTTATTTTAAAAAAAAATTATGCCATCATCACTGAAGTTTGAAATCTATCCTAAGGGTTTATTAAAAGGGTATATAGTTGCCTACAGGCGCACTGGTGAACTCAGACTGGTGGGGTGGTGGAGCATCCCATAGGAGCAGAGGTGGGGAGGGGGTGGTTTACAGCCACTCCCATGAGACGCTCTACCACCCCACCAGTCTGAGTTCACCAGTCACACCTGGCTGCTGAGCAAAACTATGAAGTACAATAATTACACAGCTTAAGAAACATGGTTCAAATATAGTTCTACAGGGACTGAAAATGAGAGTGTGTGGGTACATCTACACGTAAAATTAATTTGCACTGGAGTTTATTGTTCCTGGACACAGCATTTACATGTGTACGTGGAAATGTAACATGTTGAAACAGGGTGGTGCAAACACAGCTGGCAGGGGGGTCCAGGGGTCAGTCTGCCAGCCTGGGGCTCTTCCTGCCTGGATCAACATGCTGCAGAGGGGCTGGCTGGGGCATGAAGGTGCTATAGTACAGGGCTAGCTGGCAGACAGCCCTATACACGCATTGTGACAGAATAAATAACTCCATCACAGAACGGTACTTCTATTGAGTAGTACTATCCTATAGCAGAGTTACTCCAGTCTAACAGCGCTGCTTGTGTAGACAGTGATGCTTTACCGGGAGGGTAGCAGGGTAGTAAAACACTGGAACAAGTTATCCAGAGAGGTGGTGGAAGCTCCATCCTTGGGGGTTTTCAAAACTGGGCTGTAGATGCACACAGTATGGTCAAGTTCATCAACTTCCCCCAGATCTATTAGCTAACACCCACCAATTCCATAGGTTTTCCTCACATGGAGTATAGGTTTTCAGACCTTCCAGAAGTAGGTATTAAAAAAGAAAAATTGCTAATCCTACAGGGAAATACTCATCTAACTGGCTAGTTTTCACTCATTCTGCTTCTTCTTGAGGAAGGTCAACCAGAGCTGCTACACATACCAATCAAAATATATAAACACAGAAGTGTAAAACTAACCAAGGAACAGCAACTTCTGTCCCCTGCTTGGTTGCTGCCATTCCCCTCCATACCCCATGCAAGCTGAGAAAAAGTGAAGATTCTTTGCTATTGATGCTATGTTCTATACAGCCAACCAAGCTGGAGTCCATGTTTTTTTCTCAGGAAAGAAAAAGAAAGGCAGAGCCAGCAGTTTGACAAAGCAATAGGGACACACCTCATACCAAAAAAAAAATCATGGTTGGGCTACTATTTCTGTATGTTGCAATTTGCATATATGCAGCTGTGGAGAAAGACATGAGATTCATAGCAACTTTAGGAATACAAGATAGTATTAAGTGACATGGCAGTGATACAATATTCACTGTCATGGGCAGGGAAGGAGAATTTCTTTCTACTTTTCCTAAGTATTACTCTACCCAGATAATTTTTCCTACTTTTCCCTCTATTTATATTAAGTAAGCTTACTTTAGTTCCGGGAGGCAATCCTTCTAATTGCTTAGGTTTTCTAAATGTCCGATGATGCTGAGTCTTGTGATCCATTTTCTCTTTGCATGTCAAAAACTGCAGTCTGCACTTAGTACAACGGTATATTCCTTTTTTCTTTTAAAAATGGAAGACAATCTATAGTAAGCAGGAATCTTTTGATTAACTGAAACTCCCATATTAACTTATCCTGAGTAATTACAACCCCATTATTAAAATTAGAAAACCAATCCTTTAATAATCTTATAAGCCAAAATACTGTAAAACAGACCAGAAAGTGAATGTTTGTAAAGTGCTTTGAAAACATAAAACACTTTTGAAATGTAAAGCACATTACATAAGTACTATGAAGTTGTACTATCTGGGTTATCAGTTTGAAGATATCACAAGTAAAAAATAACTACTCAAGGATCCTGTAGCTGCTCCCCTTTGATTTAGTCAAAGTTTTGTCACAGACTTAAAAAAACCCATCTTGGGCAGCATAACACATTGAAGTAATGACATAATACATGCATTCTTTCACAGACATGCAATGATGTTTAGTTGTGTAGCTACTTTCACTGGTAATAGAAGTTACCCACCAAAAATGCTCACATGTCAATGCAGAGGAGATCTCTCAATAGAACAAGCTGTTTATTTACATCACTCCAAAGAAAGTGGGCCAAAATTTTAGACAGCAACTTTTTCTCCTTATTAATTTATTCACTTGTAATATTTTCAAACTTAGCTATTCTCTCTATATCAATGATTATACAAACAACTAAATACTAAGGTATTTTCAGAGTGGATGATACATGTTAATATTACATGTTGCTTTTTGGCCATACTTCTAGAATGTGAAGGGACAAAAAGTAACTGCTTACCTGATGCTTCATATAATGATGCATGTATGGCGCTCCAATTTTTATCACTTTGAGACAAAATGGACACAGCAAATGTTTTGTGTTTTCATGAACAGTTCTAAAATGGGTTTCTACATCTGAAAAAGCTGAGGATCTATAATTGCACACCTAGAGACAGAAGCATAATTTAGCCTAATGAAACCTTAGCTTGATTTTAAAATGTTAATCAGGGAAAAAGAGCAGCTCAATACAAAACTGAACACTCTGAAGTACCTGGCAAACGTATGGCATTTCACCTGGCTTATGATTGTCCTTCATATGTTGCAAAAGAACTTGCTCAGTTTCAAAGGATAATTCACAAATTTTACAAATAGCTGAAAAAGAAAGAGACATAATCAATGTGCACACCTTTGGGTTTGGAGACAGAAAATGGAGCATCATGTATAAAACACACACATAAAACAGTGCATATGTAATATAAAGATATCTTAAACCTGTGGGGGTCAACCTTTTCAGCAAGTGTGTCACAAATTAGCCCCACACCTTCCCAAGTGCCACTCCAATCCCCTTCCCCTGCTGAATCAACTGCTCTGATTTTTGCTCCTGATCTGCTATTTTGCCTGATCTGCTGTTTTGTTTCCTTCCCAGTGCTAATTGCCCAATTTGCTTGCTTTGCTTTGTACTTACTGCCCTTTCTGCCATGATGCTGCCTGTTCCTTCCCCAATCTTCCATGGGCCATGCACAATGGCTGCCCATGCCACTTGTCTTACCTAGGCCACCTCTGCCTTAAACTGCAGATTCATTCTGCTCTCAAAACTAGGAGTACTGCAATGAGGAGGTCCTGGCAAAACCCATTCAGATTTCAAACTACAAGAAATCTGGCAACAGGAATTCCCAGTCACATTGGACTGGGACAAAAGTTGATAAACTAACTGATGATCAACCTATCTCAAATTGCAATTTTTTTTTCATGCAACAATGGTTTATCATGTCAGCTTTTATGCCCAGACTGCAAACTGCTAAAAAGAAAAAAAAATCTAAACTGTACAAACACTGATTAAATATAAAAGCAGCCTAACTTACTAGAAGATTCGTAAGGGGTGTGTGTACTTTCAATGTGGCACTGCAGCTGGAAGGGTGTGGGAAACTGACGATAACAGTGTTGACAGGTGGTGTGGCTTTCCCAACTTTCACTGCTCTGCTTCTCAAGCTCTAAGTGATGTTTCATGTGGTTCATAAACCTATAAATGATAGGGAACAGGTGCATAAGCTATGTTTAAACAAAAGCCATACGTGATGAAGTCGGCATGCAACATGTAAAGTGAAGCCTTCAAAATGTTGTAAAAGCACTCTTGAGCTTTCCAAAATTATAAGAAATACGAGTACTCGTTACAATTCATTTGAAGTGTCACAATTTTCATAAACTGACGATGAACTTAATGAGATATCCTGAATATTAAGTAAAACATCCTACATATTAGGCAAGCTACAGTATTGTTATTTAAATTTTTGTTATAGCTTTGCCACTGATATAATTGCCATTTAATATGGAGCAGCAGGAAGAAAAAATAATGAACAAGTCAACCTGCCCCCTTCCTCAAAACTCACTGCCCTTGAGTTCTGTAGAACTAAAGCTATGCAAAGCTTCGGTCGCCGATTCAATTCGGTGGAGATTTGGTGGCTGAATCTCTGAATCCAAATTGAATCAGGAGACCCTTTAATCTCTCTGAATCGAATCGGAACTCTCCCAGTCAATTTGGAAAGAATCAGGACACAGACGCAGCTTTAAATGTTTTTTCTACATACCTCTAGGTACCAGGCAGCTCATGAATGCTGCAATGCTGGGGCGGATGGAATATCCCACATGAGTGCCAAGGGGTCCCCAGCGTGCTCTGCAGCAGACCTGGATCTAGACCAGAAGCACTTCCAATCCACTTCCAGTCTACTGGGGAGTGCCCTGCAGGGCCACCCCGCACCCCTCCAGCTTGACAACTGGTGCCTCCTGGGTCTGGCAGGGCACCCAGCGTCCCCCCACAGCTGATTACTGAGCCAGAGAGGTGTGCCCCCCCCCCCCCGAAGTACTTCTAGGTTTGCCACCGCGCACACTGAGGCCCCTGCCCCCCATGCTCCTATGGGTTGCTCCATCTGCCCCACCATTGCAGCATTCACAAGCGGCACCTGGTACCTCGAGGCACATAGAAAAAACGCGTAAGGCTGTGTCTATGGCTGAATCGCTGATTCTCCGAATCAGCATTGAATCTTCAGATCTGCATTTGGCCGAATTGAATCGGGACAGTGATCCGAATCAACGAATCGAATCACTATCCCTGATTCGGACGGAATCAGAATCTGAATCAAATATGGCCCATTTCACACACCCCTGTGTAGAACTGCAGCTTCACAAGAAGCCTGAAGCTATCAAGTGTCAAAATTGGATCAGCATTGAGGGTATTGGTAGCTGAATCCAGAAACCTCCTCCATCAACTCTGGTAGTTCTAGAAGCTTTCATGGTACAACATATCTTTAGGATAGATGATAATTTTTGAAGCTTTCAAAAGAAAGAATGTCACTACTCCAAAAGCTTTAGTGCTGTGATGAGATTGCCAATGATGTATGTACAGTGAACTTCCTAATAAAAAGGTCTGAAGGAGCTAGCCTAAAGATCAATATAGATGGCATCTGATCTATAAGAAGGCTAAGTCACTTGGTATTTCCCTGATGATAATTCTAAGATATGCTTGATGCTTTCCATACTTTCAAGAAAAGAACCCTTGCTACACATAGCCTATAACTTAAGTTTTAGAATCTAAGACAAAAGGGAACCCCCTCACAAAAAAAAGGAAGTTCATAGACAAGTCGATTCCTTTCCTTATGAGCAACATGGCAGAAATGGGTTTTTAAGAGAAACTTAAATGTGGAAAAAGTAAGTACTAATGCATAAATGCACTGGTCCACAAGAGCACAACCTAGGAGTCATGAATTTCACTATGAAGCCATGGAACATTCTTGGAGTTTTAACGTGAGCCGAGACGAGAGCAAAAGTGCTTTATTCAAAGCCCACAATCCATCAATCAAAATGGTAACATCACCTAATATAATCATCACTCCCAGTTCTCCTCCACTTCTAAACCTCTGAAGTACAGGGGAGAAGGAGGAGGTGGCAGAAGTGGCAACAGGGGTGTGTATTATTGATCATACCTACACTTCAATCATTCTCTCACAAAGGTATCCACAGGTCCTGACGGTAGGAGACCCACTCTAGCAAGTCAGGCTGCGTAGTCACGCTAGTCATAGCTAGTAGTAAAGGTTACAGACTGGTAAATAATGACAAGGATAAGTCAGTTCTTGGAGGTATTGCAAAGGTGATGGTGGTTGGCCAGCTGAATATGAGCTCCAAATCTGAAGGCAGCTAAAACTACTTATAGTAATATGTACTGTACAAGTATGTACAAACAGGGAAATATTCAGGGGAAAATATGGAGTTGGTATTATTACTGTATATTAATTTCAGAAGACCATTACTGGAATACTGTATCTAGCACATGTGGATAAAATGGAAAGGATTCAGAAAGAGGCACAAAAAAAGGTATACAAGAAGATTTGGTTTCAGTTAAAAGTTAAAGCAGCTCAGCCTTTTTACTTTATACTAGCAAAGGCTGAAAGACAACTTACAGTCCAGAAAGACCTATATCATGAAAAGATTCCTGAAAAGTAGAGGGTTATTTAATTAGCAAACAGACACATAACAAGATTCAATGGCTGGAAGTTTAAGCTAGACAAACAGACAAAAATTAAGTGCATTTTTTCCCACTAGCTTGCTTTGGAAGAGACATTCCCATGGCACCAGTAGTAATCCACAGTGAAAAACAATTCCAGAAAAATGAACAGGAATCCATCCAACAGATTGTATAAGAACATCCTGGACAGTGGGGAAAAAAAAAAAAAGAAACCCTGATGATGGCTCAGCATCTAAGCCAGGGGTGGGCAAAATATGTCCCACGGGTCAGATCCAGCCCACCAGGCCATTCTATCTGGCCTGCAAGGCCCCTAAAAAATTATCATCTGCCTCTAGCTGCCTGTCAAAGATGACAAGGCACCACTGGCAGCAGGACCCAGGGGGAGCTGGTGGCAGGACCCTACAATTGCAGCAGTAAGGCCCACCCAGCCCTGCCCCACCCCAAACCCTCCCCGACCAACCGGAAGCCTCCGCCTAAGCAGAGACTTCCAACCTTGCGACCCCGGGGCTGTTTCCCCCCTCCCTCCATCCATCCAGATGTGCAACTCAGCTAAAAATTCAGAGGGGAGGGGAGGATGCCAGAGACTGCTCCAGTCCTTGGGGCCAGGCTGTGCCGCCTCCCACTGCCCTGCAGCCCTAGTGATGCAGCTGGGAACCATGTGGTGCTGGAGTGGCTGGCGGGTGGGCAGAAGGTGGGGAGAAGTGGCATCAGCAGGCAGGAAAGCAGGGATGTGGTGGTGGCAGCACCAGCGAGTGGATGGACAGGCATGAGTGCAGTGACAGCTAGGCAGGAGCATGGGGCCCACGCCAATGCCCTGGTGCCAGGGCAGGGTGACAGGAATGTGGGACCTGGGCTGGCAAAGCCCAGCAGGGAGCCAGGCTGAGCTGTGTCATCAGGGAGAGGGGGGAGCTGGCCCAGCTCCACAGCCCCTGCCAGCCTGGGCCTCTGCCAGTCCTGGCCCCAGGGCACCAGCATGGGCTCTGTGCTCCCACCCAGCTGTCTCTGTGCTCACACCCGCCCACCTGCCACCACTGCCCACTGCATTTCCCCACCTGCTGCCACCACTTCTCCCCACCTCTACCCCTCAACAGCCATTCTGGCTCTGCATGTTTCTTAAGATGCATTGCCGAGACCACAGGAGCCAACACATCAAGAGCTGACCTGGCCCACCCTGGCCCCTGCGATTCTTGGCTGGCTCTGTGCAGTGCCGGCCAGGCTAGGCCAGCTCCTGCTGCATTCTGTGGTCTCAGCCATGCAGCTGGGAACAACATGGTGCAGGAGCAACAATTGAGGGGGAAACAGGGAAGTGGCAGCAGCAGGCAGGAAGATTCGGAAGCAGCAGGAGAAGGGCAACAGTGGCAAACGGGAGGAGGAAGTGGTGGCAGGTGGGTGGGAGTACGGAGCCTGCGCCAGTGCCTCGGGGCCAGGAGTGAAGAGTCCAGGCTGGCAGGAGCACTGGCAGGGACTCCAGGCAATGAGGGAGGGAGGAGAGAGCGAGAGAAAGCGCACACAATACAGACAGCAAGCAAGTGCGAGAATGCAGAGTTACACACACACACACACACCCCCCCATACCCCCATATACCTCAGCCATCCTCCCACTCCACACAAGCCACAACCCTCCCCAGCCACACAGTCTCCCCACAAATCCCATCCCACCACACCTATCCAATTGCCCCACAAACACACCATGTACCCACAGGACCCCACAAACCTATGCCCACCCACCCATACCCTCTACAATATATAAGAATAAGACTTCATTTTAGGCTCTTATACTGGCTGGTGCAAACAAAGTCAAAAACATTTTTGTAAGTTTAAAGTGCACCAGTCAATTCTGGCTAAAAGTAAAACTCCAAGATATGCATGTTTTGAAAACACAATCTGTTCACTAAAAAAATCTAAAATAGGTTATCATCAATTAAGTTCATTAGTAAAAAATCAAGAATTTTGTTTAATAATCTTTTACATAAAAATATTCTTATGTTTTAGGACCATTTCCTACGGAGTATTCTCAAGAGGATATAAAAAAAAAGAGACGCTCTTATTGTACAGTAAAAGCCATTACGCATACAAAAAGAAAACTTTTTTCAATCCACTTCAAATACTGTTTACAGTTTTTATGATACATTGAAAGGAAGGAAATGCCACAGCCAACAGCAACTATAAAGCCATGAGAGTAAATCCTTTGAAGGTCTGACAGCATACAATATTTTCCAGCTGCTTAAAAGACAAATGACTAGTACTTTTACTTGTGACTTAGGTTTTAACTGTATGTAATAGTGATTTTAATGCCTGCAATTACAAGAACCTTTTGTTTTATTTTAATGCTATGGGTTTAATATTAGCAAAAATCTGTTCATTTTAACTTGCAGACTGTGCCCTTTGAAACCATAGTCCATCTTTCAGCTTTACATTCTGCTACTTCAGCTTCCTTATGAGAAAGAACTATGACCTTAACTGCCAAAGCAACTGTGATACAAACTGGCCTACCTATTAAAACAGCTTACCAATGTTTTTTGCTGTATTTGAAAGTGAAGTTATTTAATCAAAAGAACAGTTCTTACATAGGGTAAACCACCAACTATTATTCACTGAGGATCCCTAAAGGGATTTATAGTGAAATCTACTGATAATGTCATCAATCTGGGTGGCACACTGTAAGGAAGTAGTAATGTCCTGCTCTTTTCATTCCCATAGCATCATAACTAATCTAATTACAATTTACTACAGTTTACCTTTTTAACCATTTTAATCTGTACAAAATTTAACTCCCAACATTCACATGAAGTAGAAAAACATCTGATCTTACTTAAGACTGTAGTAATTTTATATTAGTTCTCCACAGCAGAAACAATTCTGACATCACAATTTAAACACATTTTCAGTGACTAAATTACAGAAGTGAATGAGTAGACAGATATACCTTATGTTATTTTTAAGAACTTTCAAACAGCTGAAGCACTTAAAAGTTGTATGAGTCTTCTGTTCCTGTTGTACCTGCTGGACATCACCTTCATGTTTTCCATAATAAAAGTCATTAACTAACATAATCAATTTTCCTTTCTCAGATTCAGGAGTATTACTTGGTGAACATTCCGTTTTGGTCATTCCCGGAAAGAAATTATTTATCATGTCTGGACAGCAATACTGAAAGAGAGACAAGTCTGAATTACCAAATAGTACTACACCGCTAGTGTTTTAAGAATTATCAAAATAAAAAACAAAACAATAAAGACAACACCTGTATTTCCATTTCATTTAAATTTGGAATATGTTATGCCTTTGCTCCTGAACAGATATATAATCTAAATGGTATGAAGGTAGTTAATGACTGGAAAGGTTACCTAGAGTAGTTGTGGAATCCCCGTTCCTGGAAATTTAAGAGCAGGTTAGAGAGACACTTGACTGGGATGATTTAGTCATAGAAGAACATGCCCCGAGCAGGGGGCTGAACTAGACGACCTCCTGAGGCTCATTTCCAGCCCTACTTGCCTATAATCCCACTTTTGCATTGAAAGTTTATAAGTACATAAGGGTGAGATTTAGATTAGAAAAGGCTTGACAATTTAAATACTGGTATTTTTTTCTCTTAAGATAAGCTTTGATCACAAGGCAGAATTAATATCTTGTTTTACACAATGGCCAAAACCTTTTGAAATAAACACTACAACTTCACTTTCTCAATCTCCATTTTTTTCAGTAAGGAGCTACTTGCCTTCCCAAAGTAATAATTTAAATTAAATAAAACATCTGCCTTGCAAACAACATAGTTAGTTATGAAGCATGAATTTACTGTGAACTATGGAAAAAGTTGTAAGCATTTTTAATTTTTGGTTTATTTTATATTTCATATATTTTTTTGGTTTATTTTATATTAAAGAAAGACATTCTGGCAGGGAAATTGGTTGAACTGATCAGAAAGGATCAACAGGACCAACACCAGAAGTTTCTTCCAAATTCTGCTGTTGAATACAGAAATGGGAAGCCACAGCTTCAGTTTCCCTATCTAAAAATGGAGACAACGTTTACATATCAATCAACTGTATTATAAAACTTAATATTTAGAAAGTATCAAATTCTTTGGAGAAAAGGTACTATACAAGTCTTCAACACTGAACAAAACCAGAATGTTACAGAGAAAAGGTGTTCCTTTCTGCTAGATACAGTGCCTACCTGTACAGTACTAATTTCTCTGACCTTGGCTGGCAATAGTCTTATTTTCTGTTCAAGGAAAAAAATGGCAGATTCAATATATTTATCCTAGCTAGGGTTACTGAAGATGTGTATTCATTCTTAAGAAAAAATCTGATTGGTTATAACCACACAAATCCTCTTTTTTATAATGACTTTTAGCACTGAAACCACCGAATAAATATAACTTCTGTAGGACCAAAGTTGAGGCATAGATCAAAATCAAACAGCTGTACTTGATTATCTATATATTAAATATATCATTTTTGATTATGCTTTAGATTTTTGGCTGGGGAAGAAGAGGAACGGAACAAATTGCTCCATTTTGGAAGCTGCATCTATTTGTTTAAACTGTTTCAAGCCCTTGAAAACACCATATCTAGAACAGTCCATATTATTTCTATATAGTTTCATAGTTTCTAGGGTCGGAAGGGACC
>NW_017728996.1:32803859-32830130 GCF_001723915.1 Gavialis gangeticus
TCAGGTCCCCCATGACTACCACATCCTTAGCTTTTGCTAAGGATGAGAGTTGAGGATTATCTAATGCCATAATAAGAGATATAAGGCTGTCATAGAAATGGGATACATGTAACTACAAGATTTTAATACAAGATGAAGCATGCACTTTTGAAAAAGATCAGAAACAATGGGAAAAAAGTGAAAATTTCTCTTAATTTGCTCCTTTTTCTATTTTCCCCTCTTCCTTGGGATTGGAAGACATTTTGCAACTCAGAGGTCTGGGCCCTTGGTTAAAATATTAAAAAGATAATCTATCAACTTCTTAAATAAAATATGATGCCCCCTTTCATAACTTTATTTAGTTTCACAAAAGTTTGTAATTATTTTTCAACAACTCAAAAATCTTTTACCTTCATGTGGTTTTTTAAAGGATCCATAAGATTAAAATGAATATTGCACTGTGGACAAGCTCGTGGAAATGGTGCTCCATTTTTAACACTGCTTGATGTAGTGTTAGCATCTGTAAAATGCAAAGAATATTTTATAAATCCATATTCACCATCACAAAATTGATTATAATGAAAATATATCATCCCACAAAACATATAGTTTAAAATAAACAATATTTTAGCTGATGTGGCAGGGGTCGCAATCAATAGGGACTGAATTCCAACTTCCGTTATAATTACACTTCCTTTTTCAAATCCCGTTTGGGTTGAATCTGTTTGGTCAAAGCACATAGGTGAACAACTTGCACAAAATCTTAGGATAAGTCCAAAATCCTACCTAAGAGTGTGTGATCAATGATCTGTTTATTAAAGCCCTAAGAAAAGTCTTTGTCTTCTTTCTGTACCTCATACAACAGCATTTAGGAATTTTCTTTTAATTCTGAAAGCATCAATTCTCAGAAGAACATATACAAAAAGTTATTATATTTCACAGCGCTTGGCACCCTACATCCCACAGAAGTGTGGCTTCAGTGGCAGTCAGCTTCCCCATGCTGCTAGAGCGCCAAGCAGCAGTGGCAGCTGGGTTCTAGCACCTGCCCACATGTCTGACCCAAACTGGCCCTCAGCCTAAAAGGTTGTCAACCACTGTTGTATCAGGATCTGAACACCATTCCACCTGATAATTTCAGAAAGGACTTTTACTGTCTGGTTCTCAACTAGGAGAATATCTTTCTCTCTTGCCAGTCATTGGAACATAGGCCTGTTCAGTTGCATCATTTCCACTGAGCAAAGGTGTCTAGGGGCCTTCTAAAGAGTAAGGCAGTGTCTCATATACCAGTAATGAGCGAGTAGCATTTCTCTTACTGATGTATTAGTTAACAGATAGCAAACAAACTTTATTTAAGCTTTATGATAGCTTATCTTTTGTGATTACTACTTACAACTGGGATCCCAGTTCTCTTGGAGCCACCAAAAATCAGAACCAGGAACATAATGGAGAAAAAAAAATCTCTCTTGTGCATAAGCAGTGCATGGAGGAGTCCATGCTGGGTTATCAATTGAGATGTTACGAAATAAGTAAGGGAGAAGTTTTACATATGGATTATTTGGCATTAAATTGTAGCCTGCCAGACTATAAACAAAAATCAAAAACAGTCAGTATAAATACATCCAACATATAAGTGAATGAGTAAGCATACATTAGTAACCACTTGACAGCTGAGTGGACTATCGGATCATTTCCCCCCCACAATTCGGTCCATGAAGTGACATGGATTTAATGGATTTTCCCTTGAGGACAGCAGTACTTATAAGATTCATAAAATGCAGAAAGTCCTTTTCAGTGGATGATCATTGCAAAAGAACATACCTTAACAAGCCTGCAAATTTTTTCTTTTAGTTTTTATAAAGCATTTTAACAAATTACAGTTAGGGACAAGCCAAGTAAGGAAATTAAGTCTGTAGCAAGACCTGTTGTTCTGTGGTGCCACAGTGCTAGATTGTGAATTTTCTACATTCATACTGAATTACTTCAAGAAACTGTCATAAAACCAGATTTTAACTGAACAGCATAATTATTCTTTACCTACTTGTTTTAATAAAAATAAATCTGAAAAATCTTTCTGTACATTTTAGGCTGCAACTTAATTTTGTTTGCCAAGGATCCAATGTGACCTGGAAGAAATTTTCTTGCTGCAACATTCAGAATTACTGGAACCACCTCTTTCTAGTTGGGGTGAAAAAAAGGCTGTGGACAAGAGTTGCAAATAAGGGGATCATGTAATCACACACAACAGCTCAAAAAGCTACAGGTAGTATGAAAAAAGCTCTTGAAAAGTTCAGCATCCATTTTTACTTTCTTTGGCCAGGAGACTGAGGTGGAAAAATAGCACATCAAGTTCAGGAATCTGTAACCCAAGTGAAATCTAGTTGCTTGGGAAACATCTAGTTATGCACCTATTCTATAATTCTATTTAAAACAGCTAGAATAAGTTAACTCTTTGGGGAAAAGTAGGCTTTTTAAAAATAAACCAACACAACTACTATTAAAACAGAAAAAGGTAAAAAGTAGGGTTTTTTTTTTTAATATCCTGTCCAAATGTCAAATTCTGCAGCTAAGGAGTTCCTGAAATCTTATCAGTCAGTTCCTTTCTATAAACATTCTATGTTAATGTGATGAATTAAGGGGTATTCAACATTAAATAGTCACATCCTCACAACTACTGAACCTTTTTTTCTCGGCTTGTTTTTATAGAGAGAGTTAAAACAAGCTAAATCTGAAGACAACACATACCATAATTTATATAAATTTGTAAGATCTCCATTTGCATTATATATAAATGTTAGAAAAAAAATTTTAACATGAAAAGAGATTTTTTTAAGGAATAAGCACAAGGGTCAGGCAGTGTTACTGAGCTACACAACCTTAACTTCTGAGTGTTGACTGTTTAGCTTTAACATTGCATTAGTACTAGCTTTTTCCATGGAACAAATACATGGATTAACAGCTAGACCATTGTGATCTACCCTACCTTTTGAAGATACATTTTGAGATGGTGTTACTGTTGGAGATTTAACTGAAGGTGATACAGCTGAATTGCTTCCAGCACCAACCTCATTAGGCTTGGCCTTTTTTGGAGTAACATTGTTGCCTTCGGAAGCAGCAGGACGTTTAGATACAAAAACACTCTCATTCAGACCTACAGTGGTTTAAATTAAAGAACCTCAGTTTGTTTGTTTGTTTTTTCACAGCATATTACCAACATCTTACCAATACCTACTCTTTAATGGATGGATAAGCCTAAATAACTATAAAAAACTTGGTTTATACAATAAGCCATTTAGAAAGTAAGAAAATTATGTCTGACCAACAATATTCTGAAGTGAATGCTGTGTAAAGGAGTAAGAAAAGGAAAATGAAGGCCCATTATTTGTAACTCTTCACAAACTCATGCCAGGCTGCCTTTGAAGTTGCTTGTCTTTCTGTTTCCTCTTCACTGGCTTGCTTTTTCATGCTCTCTCACAGTCTAATTATGTGAAAATATCAGTCTTACCCCTGCCATTTAGATCTACCTTTCAAATTCTCCTCAAATGATAAATCTTTCACTCTGTCTTTACTTCCACTGCCTCTCCTCATTTTGTATTCACTTCTGGTTTAATTATATAACTGTAAAACACTGAGGTCTCAGTTAGTATGCAAGGTATTTTATAAAACAGAAGTTACATTATATATAAATTCTAGTAATCCATGAAATGGTGCTGCCCCGGCAAATAAATTCTTATTTACCCTTTTAGATAAACTGAATTAGCTTCCAAATGTTTAGTGAGACCTTGCCGCATACAGCAATTTGCTACTACAATATGGAAACACCAAATACATGTCAGACCAATGACCTGATTTTTGGAGCCACAACAAAAATCTGTGCATCGCTCTCCCAGTAGTATGCTGTGCTAAAAAGAATATACGAGACACTGAATAACAAAACAAATGTTCAGTGCAGATAAACCACTTTGAAAATAGCTGAAACTAGTTTAAAATAAACCTGGGTTGAATGCAGCATCAGACTTAACTGATTTGGCTCAAACCAGTTTATGCAATGTCTGTCCCAGACCCCTTGCTGGTTTAAGATAAACCAAATTCCCCCAGCATCCCAGCATGCTCTCTGGGCTGGGCTGGGCTGGGCTCTCTGCTCCACAGCAGGGCTGATCCCTCCCCTCTGCTCCCTGGCTGAAGATCCAGCAGAGACAGCAGGGTCTGCCTGGCTTCCCCCTGCCCTACCCCCCACACCCCCTCACTGTTTGCTGGATAAGCAGGGATCCCCCACGCCCTACCACAGCACAGATCCCAGGCTCACAGATCCTAGGCATGTGATATGCTAGCTAATGCTGCGCGTGCGTGTGCATCTGTCCAATTGCACTGGGAAAGGCAGACAGAACAGTGACTGCTTACGGCTCTCTGGAGCTAATCAACAGGTCAGCCAGTAAGCTGTTTAAGAACAGTTTGAATTAATGGAGAGAAGCTGTTGTTTTCCTGATGAGGTGATAAACACTGTTATCAGCGCCCTGCTGGCTTGCTTGCTTGCCTGTCAGTTTGCTGCAGACAGTATAAAGAAACAGGGAGGGAGATACAAAAGCTCAGTATCATCAACAGATGCATGCACTGCACACCTCCCCTTGCCTCAGAATGCTAGCAGGGTGCTGAGGTCTGGCAACACTCCAGCCCCTTGAGCAGCCAGCAGGTGCAGGCAGACCTCTCTAATCAAAGCATCCTGCTGGGGCATGACCATGCCCCAACTCTGCTCAGCTCCCTGTGGAAGGGACGAGAGGGCTGCTCTAGCACCCCCTGGCTTCTAGCTTGAGCCACTGCAGGCATGAGCCTGAATTTCCTCAGTCCAGAGAGAATATCTATCCAGTTACAAATGTTTCAGCCTAACAAGGTTAGACTAACCTGCAAAGATTGAATCAATTCAGGCTCAGGCTTTTTGAATGTCTGTCCCTAGCCTGAAGAACTAAGTGGAGAATTATCTTGTAGCCATCCCAGTAAACAAATAATCCAGGAAAAAAAGTGGGCACGATGGAGAATCCCTACATGCCAAGCAGTTCCTGGGTGCAAAACAGCTCCTTGGAATCACTGTTAATTAACAGAATAAGACTTTCACCTGCTAAAAACTATAATGTGGACTGGCCTGAGAGATACCACCACCAGATAAGGAAGCTTAAGAGAAGAACAAAAAATAGACCTTTCCACGTTCTCAAACTTCACTTAGATCATACTTCTTGGGTAGAGTTTAGAATCTGGCAAGCAATACTTGCAAACAAATAAGGGATAGCTATTCATAAGCAAAACCATTACAGAGTTCACTTTCCTATGAAAAAGGGAAATTAAGATTTCACTTTTACATAGTAACATCTACATACACGCTGTAATTTGCAATATAAGCATAGATAACTTGCATTCCATATCATGTTAAAAAATGCAAGACGTATTGCACTAACTATAAAGGTTTCACAAATATAATAGGAATGCTACTGAAAATATTTTAATCCTTGGGAGAATCACCCACAAAGATTTTTCAGTTAATTTTCAGCTTTGTTGTTATTAGACTGTCATTTAACCATCATGAAAAGCCCTGTTTTGCAGTCATACCTTCTAATGATTCAAATGCTGTTTTTTTCCTGAATGTTATAAATTAATGGTATTCAACCTCCAGCTTGCGCAGCCATGTCATCTGAATTGCAGGGCTACCCACAGGTCCAGGAATTAACACTGCCATGTTTCCCCTGCTGCCCAATTTCCAAACACGGGAGCTAGATGGCATGGCTCTGTGCACTGGATCAGTCTGGTGTACAGGGCTGGGGCCATAGGCCCAACACAGTGTGCACCGAGCCAGGGCCATGCACCAGACTGCCTGACTCCACACAGGAATTGGGCCCACAGGTTAATCACAGGCCCTGGATCCAGTCCATAGACCAACCCTGAATCACTCATCCAGACCACTACCCAGAAAATTTGGGCACAACTATTATATGAGAACATGCTGAACACATATTTCTAATGCACACTTCCGTCTAAAGTTATTTAAATGATATCTGGGCAAAATGAGAAATAAGGCATCACTTAAATGACATCTAGGCCAGTGGTTCCCAAACTGTGGTAAGCACATGACCTTCAAGTGGTACGCAGAAGGCTGGGGGCAGGAGCTGCACACACACAGAGCCCAGACGCAACCTGCTGCACACAGCCTTCTGCGCAATGGCTGTACCGCATCCTCCGCCTACCCGGTGGCAGCAGGCACATGGCATCCCGTGCAGCTCTGGAGGCAGCAGTAGCATGGTGCAGAGCACAGGGGCAGCCCACTGCTTCCTGGGGTTCTCTCTCCTCAGCCCGCTTTGCCCTGTCCATGCAGCACAGAGGTGGGGTCCTGTGTGCACTCTGGGGCAGGTGTGCCCCCCAGATCCAGGCAGAGGCAGGCTGTGTGTTGTGTTTTGCACTGTGCTGCTGCTGCCACTGCCTCCGTACCTGAGGGACGCCACGTGTGTCCTGTGTACTGGCCAAGCACATCTGCCTGCCTAGCAGCGGCAGACAAATAGCATCCTGCACACTTCTGAAGGCAGCACCATGTGGTGCAGGGCCCAGTGCGCGGTTCACCTCTGCCCGCGCACCGAACAGGGGCACTTACTCCCCCAAGCCTGCCCTGGGGTGCACGCAGCAGGTGGAGCCCCCCATGTTCCTGGAAAGGTTCCTTTGTGCCGGCCCTGTCATGGCGACAGGGTGAGCCAGCCTAATGGGAGAAAACCCCTGGGGAGCAGTGGGCTGCCGCTGCACTGTGCAGTGCGCTACTGCTGCCTTCTGAGCTGCACAGAATGTCATGTGCCTGCCGCCACTGGGCAGGCAGAGGACACAATGCAGCCAGCACATGGCATCACCCGAGGCTCCTGGGGCAACAGCAGCATGGTGCAGAACCCAGTTTACAGCAGGCAGCCTGCCCCTGCCCCATGCAGAGATTCGGTGGGGGCACCTGCCCCCATGCCTGCCCTGGGATGCGTGCAATGGTGGGGAGCCACACCTCCCCCAGTGTCTCTGGATGAGCCGCCCACTCCTCCATCCCATGATCCACCCCAGCCTCAGGGTTCCATTCACCCCTGCACCTGCTCCATTTCATCCCTCACTGTAGGGACCTTGATCTGCCTCTCTTCCCTGACTTACCTGCTGGGCACTGTGCATCTGTATGTGCGTCTGTCTGTCTGTCTGTCAGTCACTCTCAAGCCACAGCTTGTTTTATGATTACTAAAGGTTTTGATGTTGTTTTAATTCATAGTCTGTTGCCTATGGGTATGAAAAATTTGCTGGTGGTACTTAAGGCTGTATTATTTTAAACTGGTGGTACTCAGTATATTAGAGTTTGGGAACCACTGATCTAGGCTATTCATTGGTAAGTGTTAGGTTTTAGTGCTTCTGTTACTTATACCTTCACTGCTAACCACTTTTGTGTATCGGTTAGCAATGGCTTTTGTGCAGCTGGTACAAGTTTATTCTTTTTTCAGTACCATGGAAGGTATTTGTATAGCAGGCCTATGGAACCATGATTGGCACTATTCTTGTAGGTATAACTAACGGATGCATTTGTGTAACTGGTGTGGCAGACTGAACTGCCTGAGTGGAACTTTCTGCAAGAGTCATGTGCATCAGAAAATTACTTTTAAGCATTTATATAGTTTGTAATAATTCCCACCAATAAGAATATTTAAACACAAATCTTCTGATGCGTTCTGGAACCCTCCCCCCACAAACACATTACTAAAATATTTTGCTATACTCAAAGGCAAAATTTGCAAGCAATTCCAATAATGTTACACATAGGGAACAGGACAGCACAGGCACTGAAGTTGGATTGTTATTTGTGGTTCTGCATTATAAAATTCTAGTATTTTATATTAAGGTGGGGGGTTTTTTTGTATAATACCATTACCCAAATCCAAGGTGACTTCAACTTCCATGCAAACTCCCTGAATTAGATTCTACACATGGAAAATAATATATTTGTTATTAATTTACATGTACTGGAGTCATCTTAAATTCCTCCTCCCATCCCACCACTGCAGCAGGGACAGAAGTAGGGGGCAGGAGGGTGAGCAGGCAGCCAGACCCCTGCCCCATTGCCTGCCCCCTCCTCAATGACTTTCCCCCTGCCACATGTCCCCACCCCCAATGCTGCTGCCCCTATGTGGTGCCTCTGACTCCAGCTCTAAACCAGTGCAATTAATAGGAGCTGCTCTGGTCTCAACTGGACCAGGTCAGGACCAGGGCCAGGGCAGCTCCCCAGATACTGTGCAGTCTTCCTTACCACTCCCCTGACCCCACAGTCTCCCCGACACTCCTCTCCCCTCCCCCTGCAGTCTCCCCTGCGCTTCTCCCCCACACTGTGCAGCCTCTCCCGTGCTTCCCCCCTGCACAGTCTGCCCCACCTCATAAGCCACTTTGAACCACCTCACCCTAGAGCAGGTGGCAGCTCTAGTTCCAGAGCTATATCCAGGGCTGCAGCAGCCATTGGCCTCCATTCCATACTTCAATCCAAGATGAGGCTTCCCTCCCTCCCCATGCTGCATGGGGAAAAGCCCTTGCCTTGGATTCAAGTCAATATGGTTATTAACTTAAAATATCCAAAGCTGTTTGTATCAGTAAATAACAAAATTCAAATGTATACTGAAAAACATTTGCAGCTACACCATGAAAAGTATTTAATCTAAATAATTCAAATACTATACAATAGAGAGTGAAAAAAAGCAACTGGTTTATCTCAGCAGCATGCCAGTTAACAGGACAATTATTAAATGATACAGTCCTATATCCTTCAAACTCTTACAGATATGCTTAACTTTGATTTCAATAAGACTTGTCAAGGTAACAGGGTTAAAGGCACACCTAACAGGTAGCAGGATTGGGCCTATGCCCCTGATTTTAGGAAGCAATTTAGCACAAGTAAATTCCAATTAAGCTGTGCTTAGTGTTTTCCTCAACAGGGATGCCTTCCTGAATTGGGAAATAATGTAGTGGGAGATTAGGGAAGACACTTGTGAAATCTGAACTGCCAATAGTCACCTGATCATAACCACTTTAACAAACCTCTCACAAATACAGCTGAATTCTTCCTTACAACCAGTGATTAAAATAAGTTCTCTCCAATTTACACCAGTCTGAAGGGAGAGTCAACATGACAATCTTAAAACAAAAACAAAAAAACTCCAACCTAGAGTAAGGTAAAAGGCAAAACAATGCAGAAAGGGACATATATTCCTTGATTTTTACAAATACAAACAAATATTTATGTTGGTAACAAGAATGTTTCATTTTTTCTATTTAATATTCATTACCATTACTCAATGATGTTACTATAAACAACTCCAACTTAAACGCATGTTAGTATTAAGTTCTATAATACATGCAACATTACGTTTATAAAAACCCCATGCGAAAGTCTCCTTATTTTCTTCAAGGAAAGGAAAGTACATATCTATGCTTCCCACTGGATAGAATACTTGGTAAACAAAATTAAGTTAAACTTATTCTAGGACTTGAGACACTTAAGTGTAAATTACCTATGACAGGGTAACTTTTTTAAAAACCAATTTATATTAACTCTAGAAAAGGTCATTGTTGTTCATTCTTATCAATTAATATGAAGACACATGATATTTCTAAGTAATTAAATCCTCAAACAAGGCACTTCACTAATTTAATCTATTTCTGATAGGCTGAAAACACAAGGTTCTTTTAAAAGAACCTTGGCAAGCTGATAGAGCTAAATGTTCAAAATTTCCTGCTGTCTCTCCCTCACTTTCATTGAAGATTTTAGTCGCAGGGAGCATTAACAATTCTATGAAATTGACTGCCTATTCCTATCGACTTCTGGGTCTTTATTGCTGCACATACCATTCTCAAAATTAAATCAAGCCAGCTCATTCCTAATTTACTTGTTGTTTGGTTGTCTCCAATAGGATTTTCTTGCTGTATTCTGGACATGCCTACACTGACATTGTGTTGTGAGAGAGCCAGCTGTCTCTCAAAGGCCAAAAGGTAACTTTGTTCCCTATGATTAAGCAGGCAATTTGAAAATTCCTGTTTTAATCTATATGACTTTATAGAGACACGCATACAAATAGCTAGGTAATGAACTGCATGAAAACACCTCAATTCAGAATCCTGGTTGGTGCTGATGCGACAAAACACATAAACATAAGTCGAACTTCTAAATATACAAATAGTCCCACTGACTCTAATGGAATTATTCAGATGCCTAGAGTTCACTGAACATTTTAAGATCAGGCCCTTATCAAAATTACAGAACAAATTACTTATTTCATCTAGAAAAAGTGTGGGGTAAGGTGAGGAAAACTATGTCAATAGTGTGTGTAAAGATATAGGAAAGAGACAGCCTTTTGGGATTGAATGACAAAAGAATAGAAAATGCCTTAATTGCAAGCATGAAACCACCACCACCACCAATGGATTGTTTTAATTCTGTCTTACTCATTTTGCTTCACAACACCTAATTTTATTCTGTTATCTTGTGAAAGGAACAGAAACAATTGCCAAATACAGTTTAGCGGTAATCAAAGTATATCCCATCCATTCACCCACAATGAAACTCCACCTGTGCAGTGACCAGAAAAATGTTAGCCGTCACAAGTGACACTTGAAATTTAAAGTTAAATTTAACACTCAGTATAGTATCCCATAATTAATAATTACAAATACAAATACTATTTAGCCACAATAAGCAGTTTCTGATTCAGCCAATTATGCATCTAAAAATAAATAATTTTCTTAAAAAAAAAAAATTGGTGGCTATAAAACAACAGCTATTCTTTCCCTTCTTGAGTTTCCCAAAATGGATCTCTTTGATCTGTCCACTCCAATTGCTATTTACAGCAATCAGGAAACAAAGAATGACATTTAGGAATCCACTGAGCAGATTCAGGAAGTTCTTTTGGCACTGCTCCATGGCCTCTTACTGGCTGACAGGCACTTTCATTGATGTTAGTCAGAGTGTTGTATTTGCTGCAAGTAAGCCTTCCCCTGCCAAAAAAGTTATTTCCAGTGAGCCTGCAAGTAATTTTTTCATGTAGACAATCAGAAAGCTATATCGGTTAGGTTTACTATATAATGCATCTGAGTTTATAAGTGCAAAACTTTGAAGTGTGATGCTTCGTCGTACTTTCCTGAATAGAAACCAATAATAATCTTATTCATAAAAGACAACAAACTGCACTATCTTCAAAAACCTTTAAGATGATAACTCCAATAGCTGCATGAGAATTACAAGACACTCTACATTTTAATTTTTTGTTTTTAACTTATATATTTATACCCACCTGTTATATTTATTTCTGTTCCACTCTGATAATGTGGAGTTCCTGAGTTCTGTCTCAAGCCAAACAATATCCCTGGCGTATTATTTGGCACAGCTTGGGGAGAACTCATAACATAGCCCTAATTTTCAAAAGAGAAGAGAAAAGTTTGACACTTAAATTTTATAGGGTACTTTAAAAACTGCAGGTGAAAAAAATCAACATAGAAATGCAAGTTGTTTTTGCAGCATCATACATTTGCTTTTTTAAAGTACATATGGATGCAGAGAACACACCTTTTCTAAATAGTGATTTTATAATCGCCATAAATACTAACAATGTAAATCCTGCTGAGAGCTATTTGACCCAACTAATTTGTGGGTAATTTATCTATTCCTGTGCTGTCAGAAAGGCAACAAGGTCTTAAAAATGTACAAACTACTAACTTAGGCAGATTTGATAATCTTTCTAATTAAAGTTGAATTCTCTCTCAAAGCAATGCTTTTTCCCCTTTCTTACTTAAATTCAGACACTTATTAGTTATTTCTGAAGATAGCAAACTGCATTTAAAGAACTGAAATAAAACCCTAGAGCAAGATCAGCTTTTCTTTTTCCCTTCTCCTTTTTTTGGTTTTTTAAAACCTTCTTTTCTCTACTGTGCCTCCTGATCATCCAATAGCACCTGGAACCAATACAAGTCAAGATGCAGAATCTGTAATAACTACTTAGGGTAAAATACAATAGAAAATGCTAATCTATTTTCCAGGGTTTTAAGATTTCATTTAAAATATATGTCCTTCTAGCATCAAACAGAACGTTTCAAAATACAAACCAATTTAACTATTTTTCTGCATACCAATTCAAAAATGTTAAACTTTAAAACACTCATTTTTTTCTAGTGGGTTATTTCTGAAGACCAATGATAACCACTTTTCTCCTAATAATATACAATATGAATCTGAAAAATAAAGTTCTATTGCCATGTCCAGTGTTACTGTTCATTCATGCCTCATTCATCCAAATGGCCATTCTACATAAATTTGAGAATATACACAATTTCCAGAAGGAGCATAATGAATTAACAACATGACAAAGATGAGTTCATTTTTAGTTTTAACTAGAAGATGCTGTAAGAAAAATAGGCCCTGGCAAAATATAATCCCCATCAAGAACTGCCCAATATTATTTCCCTTTCCTCAGCATACCAATTTCATATAAGTATCTGCATTGTTTTTTTACTGCTGGTAGAGACAACTTTTCTTTTACAGAACTAGTTTTTTTAAAGAAGAAGAACGTCAAAAAGCAGTGACAACAACTTGGATTGATAGTGGACTAAATGATAGTAGAATACAATAAGGTAAAATAAGGACACAATTAAGAAGGCTTGCCATAATAAGATCACCACATGAGGTGGTGCTTGACTTGGGTCTCATGTCTTTCCTTCAACAACTTGTGCCAGCACATGTGAAGTGTTGCTAGAAGAATCAATAAATGATGCTTCTATATCTGGGCATCCACTATGAAATTTCAATGGAGTTTTTTTTTCACTGCAGAGAGGAAAAAAAAGTGACCTCTCTTCACTCCCCTCCAATTCGCACTAAGAAACTGAAACACGGATAATAGTAAACGCATTCCCTAAATAACTTTACTGTTTAGTCAAATTATTTCACATTTCAATACAACAAATATCTCATAGATGATCTCCTACTCAAAGCTGTGCCTACCCACACAAAAAAAAGACTACCCCGTAGTGACTATAGCAACCACTGTAATTTGTACTACCAATTTTTACCCACCATGTTGATTAAACTTCTTAGGAGAAAATCTAGTTGACAGTGCTAACACAAGTATGGCAATAGAAGCCTCATCTAGACTAGGGCACTCATCAGTACAAAGATAAATAAGAATGCAACAAAAGAAAAGGATTTTTTCTTGTAAATTCTTTCTGTAATCCCTGCAGGAGTTAAAAAAAGTCTCAAATTTACACAAATCACAAGACATTCCCTCCTCCAATGAGCCTTCTCATCCAATCTTACTAAACTGAGTCTGATCTTTAAGAGCAGCTGAGGATGCAAAGGTTATTTTGGTTTTGTTAAAAGTATTACTAGCAGTTTGAGAAGTTTTAAGAGCGTTATGCCCCATCTGTTATCAATCTAATAGTATTCTTACCCTGCAGTCACTGTTCATGTTAATTTATCCATGGCATCTTTAAGGTAGTTACCCACATACGGCTAGCAGTGTAACTGTGGCAGTATGGAACTCAGCACTAGCTGTAAAACAGGCCAAAAAAGCTAAGAACATTTTCAAGCAGTCAGTCTGTGCTGAATTTTAGGTTGGGATGAAGGACTCTGTATGCTGCCTGTACTGGAAAGAGGATAGACTAAATCATCAGCTAATCCAAAAGCTCCATTTTAAGTCTGGCTTCCTCTGTCCTTACACAAAAGCAAGTAGGGCTGTGCGAAACTGCTGTTTTGTTTCGGTTTCGGATTCAGCGTTTTAGAGGGACAATGATTCATTCTGGTGTTTCAGATCACTGTCCCATTTCTATTTGGCCGAATCTGTTTCAGAGTTTCAATGCTGTTTCAGTGTTTCAGCCATAGGCTATAATAGGGAATCACTAAAATGCATTTAACGTTGTCATTGCTTGCCTGATTCAGGTGAAAATTGCAGGGATGGTAGCCCCTTCTGAGGGCATGAAGCCAGCCAAGTTTCACGGAGATAGGTGCAGGGGTTTTTGTGAAACTATACCTCAAACTGTTCAAAGCAAAACTTGTATTACTTGCCGGCAGTGGCAGCACGCTGTCATCCTGCATGCAGATCCAGGGCCCCATGCCCCCTGAGAGGGCTGTGCCAGACTGCTCCCAGGGACACGGGCCTCCAAATCTATGTGCATGATGACAGCAGGCTGCTCTCCCTTCCCCAAAGCACTGAAATTGGAAGGGACCTCAGGGACAGATCACAGACACTGGCCAACTACAGATGTCAATATCAGAGCAGTCCTCCCACCCCTCTTGCCTCCCTCTTCTTAGTTTCTGTTTCCCTGCAAGCCCAGCTCCGAAACTCCAAAATTTTCTGAAGCGTTTAGGATAGTTTCGTTTCATTTCGGAGATGTTTCGGAGCTTTCCGTTTCCATTCAGATTTGGTGTTTTGGGTGCCAAAACAGGCTGAAACACCTCTGAAATTTCACACGGCCCTAAAAGCAACATTAGTACTATTATATCATGGCTATATTTTATTCTTCTGAACTGTTATTTAATTATTCTGGAGAAAATTCAAGGTGATTTTACTAGGTTAACTGCTATTGAAGATATTTTGTCAGAAAAGAATGTACAAAAAGGTGTACTGATATTTTAGAGCTGTTTGTTCTATTTGCAAGTGTTTTTTCATCCAAATTAGTTCTGTAATCTGATCTGAAGAGATCAGTGTCTTCTAATGTCTTAGAGGCAGCCGCATCTACTGAATGGGCACTTCAAAGTGTGCATTAATAACAAGAGATATGTTAATTATAATGAAAGATTTCAAAGACATCAATAAAAAAAGAAAATAAAGGGTACAACCTAGAGCTGGAATTATGAATGAAAACAGGGCATGATTTGATAATATGAAGTGTATTCTACCTACACACTGCTATGGAATTATTTCAGAATCCCGAAAAAGAAAGACCACACTAACATCTAGAAAAAACATGAAAAACCAACCATAAGGGACATCATAACAAAAAGGAATACTGACGTTGCTATTTACTCCCTACTCACAAGAGTCTTTAAAATGAAGTTAGTGACCTAAAATGACAAGATGGTATTAAAAACAAAACATAAACACAAGGAACTGAAAGATTTAACTATCCAAAACTTACTTCCCAACTCATTTCCATTTACATTGTTCATTTATTTTCAGTTTATTACAGGGTAGTCTAACACTTAAGTGGCCAGGGGCCCCGCATGCATTGCTGCTCCCTCCCTGCCGCACACACAGGGGCTCCCTTCCTCACATACACACTGCATGAGCACAGACATTGCCCCTCAGCCTACCTCCCACTTCGGTACTCTTCCTGCCCCTGAACTGCACAGATGCACAGTGTCCCACCTTACCTTCAGCTGCTCAGTCACAGGCACCCGTTACAGCACACTGTACAGGTGAACAAGGTCACCAACCTGCCCCCCCCCCCGGCACTATGGGCTATGTGGTGCTGCCCAAACTGCCCCATTCCACCCCTTAGGGTTGTGTCAAGCAGCAGAAGCCGAAGTAAGGAAAAGGAGTCCTGAAACTCTGGCTGCTGTTGCTAAACCAAAAGGGCAGTGGTGGTCAGGTGAGAACCCAGGGGCCACATGTTAGCCCTTTGTGGGCCACCAGTTGGACAGTGCTAGCTTAATACATTCATACTAATTAAATTCACACATCTTGCATCCTGAAATACTCTTCAGCAATACAGTTTAAGAATAATAATAGCAAAAGAAAAAATAAACTTTTATGCATTACAAAATAAAGGCATTAGCTCATTTGTAATCTAGCATTATCATATATATATTTGAAATTAATACAAAATTGTGGACATCAATTTAGAGTTTATATCAAAATGAACTACAGCCTCATTTAAATGCCCAGACTATTAGACTATTAGTTTGCTCCCTAAGATATATTCTTATGTTTCTTCAATGTATTCAATCAGGAACTTAGTTTAGTATGCTGCAGAACACTCTACCAAAAAATATTTTAAAAGGAAATTAAAAAATTACATTTCAGAAATAGAACATATGTTCACCGCATCCTATATGAAGAATAAGAATTTTATGGAAGTCCAAAGCCTTACATACATATAGAAGCTTTTACACACAACTGTGTGTGTATTGCTGTATGTAAGTCTGAAAAACTGAAGCTTTAAGTTTCAAGCAAACTAGGCAACTTCAAAACTAAGTGTAGCACAAAGTGAATGGAATATTTAGCTTCTTGGGAGAGAACTTACATATCATAAAAATGTTCCTACAAATGCACTTCAGGGGCTCTAAGTTCTTAAATGATACAACATATAACAAGGAACAATAACTTTCCCAGTTTTGGATGTTACTTATTTAACAGAAATTTAACCTTTAGTAGCTAAAACTATTATATAATATTTTACCTGATTTAATATTACAGGTTGTGTTGTTACTGTAGCCACTGGCCTAGGTACAGGCTGAGTCATTTCAGGAATCGTGGTATTTCTTGATACTGGCTGTGTTGTTACTGGAATCGTTACAGGTCTGCTAACAGGTTGTGATATTCCAGAACTTGATCTAGATATCTGCTGTGTTGATAAACATCCAGTACCAGGTCTCTGCAGTGTTTGTGAGGTTCCTGAAACATTCATTGGTCTAGACAATGGTTGACCTGTCACAGAGCTAGTTGTAGGTCTTGATACAGACTGAAAGACTGAAGAAACAGGCACGGTACCAGGACTGGAGGCAGGAGTCGCATAGTGTTGACTACCAGGCTTGAATGTAGTAACTGTACCTGTTACACAGAATCACATAGTAATTATCATACCATAAATGCAATCATAAGTTTCATTAAGTTTTTCTTAATTACCATATTAGGACAATGTAGTACCTCTACTGGGTGCACCATTCTGCATTCCCGTTCGTGATGAGCTCAGGTTGACTCTGTTCAATATATCTGTTAAAAGTTACATGCGTCTTAATTCCAGTACTGAATTACTAAAAGCTGAACTCAATTTTAATAAAAACAAAAATGAAAAGCAGTAAATACATTTATTTGTTATGCTATCATAAGCCACTAAGAATTGTTCACTTATTAACTGGAATGCCATTTCTAGAATACCTGACAAACCAAGCTGCACACAATCTTTCTTGTACAAACAAGGATCTAAAGATACCTTCTTCTTGCAGTTTTAGTCCCTAACAACCTTATTTACCAAGTCATCTTAAGCTCTAGTTCAAGAAGAAGATCAGAATACACAACTCTCACAAATGGATTTCGTGATTAGCTGTGATGGCTATGAAGACAACAATAACAGCCAGAAATGAATAAATTTATTTCTTATAAAAGTTGCCCAAGTACTGAAATGATTCTATAAAAAGGAAGCAAATTGCCCCCCCAACTAGCTGCTGATTAAACATATTACTCCAAACACAAAGTAACATACAGTAGGAGGAATAATGTGAAGTACGTATTCTAAATTAGCTGCATCAGTTCATCGTTATGGACATCTCAAGGAATATGTTGAATGAGCCATGTTTCTGTATTGTGAGTAAATAAGAATACACAATTTATTTTTGTCATACTATTTTGTATACCTGTCTTGTGCAGACCAAATCTTTGACCGTCATCACAAAGAAATCTTTGATGCAGCTAGAGGCTTTGGTTGGGTTTTTTTTTTAGTCTGGTCCCCTTTTCCATTCTGCTGGATTTTAAGACTTACCAGAATTCCCTGTATTCCAGGTGAACATTCTTATTCCAATGGCTTGACAGTATTTTCTTCTTTATTTCTTATGGCTAATGTGGTCACTCACACAATTATCAGTGATGGCAGGTGTTCTTTTGCATTTGTTTTAACCAGGACAATTACTTCTGCTGTATTGATAAACATCCAGCACCCGGTCTCTGCAGTGTTTGTGAGGTTCCTGAAATATTAATTTGTCTAGGCAATGGCTGACCTGCTACTGACCTAGCTGTAGGACTATATTTTTTAGAACTCTGGTTAACTAAGTACCTTCAAATTATCCCTTCCAATGTGCAGTACTTCTGGTTGGTTAAGAATGGATTTAATTTGCCATTCTATATCCACTGGTACAGAAAAGTCAATTCTCTCCAAGGTTCCCCAAGCTTACCATGATTTGATTGCACTAAATAATTCATTATCTGTAGATTTGACAATGCATCTGTCATTCCAAGATATGAATACATATTTTAATATATTAATTCAAATGCCCAGCTTCTGGATACCTCACTCTTAACCTTTTGCCAAACTGAACATTTACCATTTTTAAACAGAAATTCACCTTTCAACTCATAACTTCCTTTTTGTCTGAACAGTCTTCTTCAGGGAATGTTGTGTAAGGTTTATTGAAAGTCTCAAACTATGGCAGTCATCCCTTCCTTACCCATTACTCAGTTCATATATTCAGAACATTCCAACTAGAGAAGTACCATTCCCCTTATTAGAAGCTGCATTCCTTTGTCTCTATCTCATCACATTAACTTATCTTTACTTTGACTTTCAATTAAATGCTTCAAGCAATTTTTCTAGTATTGAAGACAAGTTTATTACATGTAATGCTTAATACTTTTTCAAACATAATTTGAAGTTTATTGCCCTCCAATACACCAGTAGATTTGAATGAGAAACTGATTATTTTTTGTTGCTGCTAAGTAACTTATACATGCACATTCCTGCAGCAATACAAGTGAGCCAGATAGCCCTATCTGATCCACGATGAACAGCTGGAACACTTTTGCTACACTTGTCCTACTACAGAATCAGGCAGAGGTAACAGTGGCATTGTAACAGCTTGTATTGGTATCCTTTGATACTGATACAACTGTTACATCTGTCTCACACCCAAGCATAACACAAAATCCTTCTCTCCAGAGTGGTCATCCCAATTTTTAAGCCTGTATGCTCATTTCTACTGGTTCAACTAGGATTGGTTTCCATTTTCTGGTAGCGTAAGAGTGATTTAGTAGCTGTGCTGGCCCAAAAATTATGCAAGGGGCAAGGATTTCTTAGGGTGATATCTTTTATTAGACCAACTATGTAGTTGGGATAGTCAGACAAGCTTTCAAATGCAAGACATTTTTCATCAGGTCACTTGTCATTTTCCTTTCCATTTTCTGACAGATACCTGCTTGGCTCAAAAAAGCCCTTAGGACCTCATGTTTTATTCAGTGCTTTCTTTCATCATCTTCTGTTTTTGTTTGGTGTACTGCATACTATGTGCCTCAAATTTTAAATGTAAACAACATGCAAATGGCTGAAGCTACTATGTATTTATTTCTGGCTTACAAGACTTAGCAGTCTTTGCACTCATGGTATTGAAGAACAGCAGTCTCTCTTTTGTTGAGAAAAAAAAAAATCACAGTATATCCTGTCATCAAACTCATGTCTTTATGACTTAATCTGTATCCTTACTGATTCTACCACATGGTCCTCTCCACCCACAACTCTTATCTTATTAATCTAAGAGATCTTTTAAATTTAGCAATTACTTCTTAACTCTTGTGAGGTAACCAGTCTTTCCTTACTGGTTACAAGTACTACTTATGTTATTTTAGCATGTTCCAGTAACATTATTTTGTCAAGTCATCTTCTATTGCCAGGCCTTCCAGTTCCCTTATATATAATACAGGAACTCACACAGGTTTGTGTGAGTGTGTCTGTTGGAGAACCTAGACTGAGCACCTGTTCTCCAGTATTTGTCTGTGATACGTCAACTTTTCCTTTAGTGTTTAGGTGAAGATTTTCCAACATTCGGTCTCTGACATTTGCTTTTACTGTCTTTCCTACAAGTTGCCAGTGTCCAGGTTTAATGCTCATTAGCCCACATCAACCTTTTTCTAGTTTAATTAATTCTCCAAAACTGATGATTTTCTGCACCTCCTTACAAATTCCTATCTGTAAAATGCCAAAGGGACAGAAATATAGGCAGCTGCATTTCACTCAGAGCCTAACTAAAGAGATTCAAAACAGTTTTTTTCTAAGCTACTCTGTGGACTAGCAGACAATACAGCTCAGGCATTTGTGTTTTTCCACTACTTCTGCCACATATTATGACATTATAAAATGCAATCATTCTCTATGCCTTAGTTACCGCATCTGTGAAATGGGAATAAAAAACACTCATCAGCCCCCAAAGGCACTGGACAAGAACCTACCAAATAAAAGCAGCTAAGTAGTGAAAATTCTGACTGGTCAACAGAGAGGCAGGAATCAGGAAATCCTAGGACCCAAATGATTAAATAACCAATTCAGATTAAGAAACACTATTTACTTCAAACAGGACTACTCAAATGAATAACAATTACTTTTAGGATTAAGAGGAGGAGGAAGAGGCTCTGTAGTTATAAACACGTGGTTTGCATACCCATTGGAAAGCAATAACCTTAGCTAAACACTCTGGAACTCAAACCTAGCACTAGCTCAGGCCATCTTTTGAACAACTAGATTGCTTTCTGGCCATCGTAGTTCACAAAGTGTGTTTTTACTTTCAGGCAGTTTGGGGTGCGCGCGCAAGCGCACACACACAATTCACATTCCATGCACTTAAAACATTTATTAGATCATACATGAGACATATTACCAAAAATAATAACATGATCTCAGGATGAACTATTTAAGAGAAAAAAACTCCATGAGAGTCTATTACTGAATCACTTCATAAATCTACCATTTGTAATTTCAGCATGGAACCTTGTTTTCTCACTGCAACTAAATATGATCAAAACTTTATTTTTCAGGTCCTGTAATAGATTAAATATCTTTAAAGTATTTAATAAAAGCCAGAGCTGTCCAACATCACGGCACCAAAGGGTCAAAGACAGCTGGGGTACAGACCTGGGGGCCCACACACCATGGGAGCCACCCCCTGCCCTCTGCCGCATGCAGCCCAGCTTCCCCCTCACCAAACACACAATACAGCATGCACAACCCACCTCCATGACCCCACTCCACCAGATAAGCAGCCCTCCACTCCTGGCCACACACGAGCATCCTGGCTCTCCCTTGCCCCCTCCTAACTGCAAACATTATGCAAGCAGCCCACCTGCAGCACAGGCAGCCTAGCTCCCTCTCTTGTCAAGGTTGCAGCTGAGCTCCATACCCTGCTGGGGGCACAGCACTAGCAGTTCAGCCCCTCTGCACCTCCCTCTCCTAAGAGCAGAGCCAGGAAGCAGAGGCTGAAGGCAGGAGGGGGAGCCTGGAGACCCTGGCAGCCACAAGCACAAGAGCTATGGGTAAAGTGACTGTCAGATGGGAGCCAGTGAGTTGTGTGTTAACGCCTCAAGGGCCACACGTGGCCCACCAAATGAACAACCCTGATCTGAGCAATGAAACATACTGAATACTGTTTTCAAGAAATAACCACTTGTAATCACAGTACTGAAGTCTGCTACCAGTTCCCATCCTGCTTAGTTTTGTGTTCAGCAGTTGGAAAAACGGGGGAAATTATGCAGGAAACCAAACAAAATTTCCATTTACTGTATTAAGTGCTAATCTGGGATGTTAGTCACGGTCCTCCCTTATTCCCCACAACATTCTCTTACAACATGTACAATATTAGCTGCATTAATTGCTGCATTCTGTATCAAAGTGATTGCTTTAACCACAGCTATGTACCTAAAAAAGCATAATCCTTTATGAAAGAGGGAATAAATGTGTCACACTGAGAGCTCTGTTGCTGTTTCACAACGATATTATGTCAAATTTATTTAGTTTACAAAACAGAAAGAGGGATAAGCAAAGGTGTGTTCATTCTGGCTCCCCAATCACCAACACAAAGAAAGTTTTGGAAATTTTAAACTTTATTTTAAACCCCTGTTGATAATGTAAAAGCCAGAAGATGATTAATTCACTCTCTCAGAGATATACTGGTTCTATTTGCCATGTAAGTACATACTACGTTACAAAGGAAATAAATTTATGGGACAGCAAGAAGATACCATATTTACTCAAATACAAGATGAAGCCCCCCCCACCCCCTCTACCAATTAGCATGGGGAAAAAAGCCCTTCATCTTATATTCACATACAAGAAAAGATCATTAAATACACTGTCTACCATTAAACTTCTGCCAAAAGTAGCATGTGCTCAGTAATGTAGACCAAGGATGAAGCTGACTAAACGCAGCCAACACTGAGTGCAATCTGCCACACCACCACCTCTTCTTCAAGTCATGACCAGGCATTATGTTGAATACATTTCAACTTCCTTTTCACTCTCACAGCTGAGCTGTGCCCAAGTCTTTTTTTCTTCACCAGCCTTAAGTCTGGCAAATATCCCCAAATAGGGCCCCAAACAGTTCACCCAGAATCCCTCCGTCACCCCCTCTCTCAGCCTGGTGCATATGATTAATGAGGCCCTGGCCCTCCATGAGGTACAGCCAGACCAGCTTGGCCAGTGCGCCTCATCTGTATATAATTTTTTAAGAGGATCCCAAGACTTGTGATAACACCTAGTCATGAGTGGGGGCTAATTAGTACATGGCTCCTTTGGGGGGGGTGGATCTGGAGTGCACATTAATACACTGAGCAGTGATGAGCTATGGAGTCACCATAGCTTGAAATGCCATTGACTCTGCTAGGGTCCAGCCCAGCTCAGTGAACTGTAGAGTAAATTATGAGCCTTTTGGCTTTACAGGAATATCATGCATAGTTTGTATTATATATGAGTAGATACAGAAGTGCTGCTTAAACGTGTACTTATTTGGTGCCTGTGCTACAACTTGAAGCAGGTTCAAGAAAAAGAGTAAAATTCACCAATTCTGGATGAACCAAGCCTGTGGGTACTATATATGCAAATTACTACAGTGGTGTTTAATACAAAGTCAGTGTTTTCACATTTGTCCCTTGTTTCCACGTGCTTAGGAAGAGCAGGGTCTGACAGTAAGGAGGGGGGAGAAGGGGCTACCTGACCTTCCAGACTTGTTTTCCCTGCTGTAGTAGTGGGAAGGGGACAAATTCAAAGCAAACCTGCAACAAGTAGATTCTATACTTGGAAAATCGTAACAAATTTATAAATTTTCTATAGATAAAATCTAGTTGTGGGGGGAAGGGTATCTTCATCACTACCACTGCCTCTGCTTGCACCTGTGAGGTTTCTGTCCAGGCAGCACTGCTCACCATCGAGGCTTCCACCCAGGTCCAGGTTTGGCGCTGTGGGGACTATGACTTGCAGGTTGCTTCTAGTGATGGCCAAGTGGGGGAATGCCTGTGGTGTGAGCAGTAGGCCTGTGCAAAGAGGTAAGTATTCAATTCGTATTCCGCCAATTCAGAGGGACGCTTTTCACAGACGAGCCTATGAACTTCACTTCATCAACCTCCTAGATACAAGAAACTCATGGACTCTAATATAGACATTGGATTTATGATGCACTATAACCTGCCTGACATCCGACTCCCCAGATACCTCTCCACTTTTACCTGATACATCCCTTCCCGCACCCCCCAAGCCTGTCTCATCCCCTGAGCTGAGCTGATCTGAGCTGCCTGCCTGTTCTCACTCTCACAACTCCACTGCAACCAGTAAGCCTCAGACCTCTCAAAAATCTTACATGTCTGGGCTTTCCCCAGCCAGGACTGTGTGTATGCGCCTTATATGTTGTTTCTATGTCCCTTCCCCAGAGCACTGTGATTGGAAGAGAATTCAGGGAAAGATCAGTCACCGGCCAGCTACAGATGTCAATATCAGAGCAGTCTTCCCCACCCCCTTCTCAGTTTCTGTTTCCTGAATGTCTGCCCTCTGAATCTTTTCCGAATCGATTCAGACCTTTTAATAGGTCTCCCAAGTTGATTCGGATTTAGAGATTCAGCTGCCAAATCAGGGCAAGTCAGCTACCAAAGCTTTGCACAGCCCTAGTGAGTAGTGCCTTCTGGTGGTCTCTTTCAGGGAACAGGCAAGACAGCTACAGGAGGTGGTGATGAGGCTCTGAAGCATTCTCAGTCATGTGGAGTTCATTGATTCAGTGCTAGAGGAGACCTCTGGGACTGTGGAGGAAAAACTGCCAAAGGCAGCACTAGAGTGTGGGGCACTAGAGTGTGGGGAAAGAGATGAGGTCCACCTGAAAAAGAGGAAAGAGCATCTTTGCAGACAGGCTCACTAACCTAGCGAGGAGGGCTTTAAACTAGGTTCGTCAGGGGATGGAAACCAAAGCCTTGAGCTAAGTGAGGAAGTGGGTGACCTGGAGGAACAGCGAGCAGGAAGAAGTGTTCTAATTCTTCCTGAGAAATGAGGGCAATCAACTAGTTACTTTAGATGCCTGTATATGAATGCATAGAGCCTGGGAAACAAGCAGGAAGAATTGGAAGTCCTTGCACAGTCAGAGAGCTATGACATAATTGGAATAACAGAGACTTCATGGGATAGCTTGCATAACTGGAGCACTGTCATGGATTGGTATAAACTGTTCAGGAAGTATAGGCAGGGGAGAAGATGAGAAGGAGTTGCACTTTATGTAAAAGAGCCATATGATTGCTCAGAGCTCCAGTATGAAGCCAGAGTTGGCCTTGTTGAGGGTCTCTGGGTTAGGGTCAGAGGACAGAGAAATAAGAGCAAAGTCATGGTATGGGTCTACTACTGACCACCAGACCAGGAGGAAGTGGTGGATGAGGTTTTCTTCAAACAGCCAGTGGAAATTTCCTGATCATAGCCCCTGGTTCTCATGGGGGGCTTCAATCATCCTGACATCGGCTGGGAGGGCAATATGGCAGTGCACAGGCACTCCAGGAAGTTTCTGAAGTATTGGGGACAACTTCCTGGTGTAAAGGCTGAAGCAGCCAACCAGGGCCTGGAGTCTTCTTGACCTGCTGCCACAAAATAGGGAAGAATTGGTGGGGAATATAATAGTGGATGGCCACTTGGGCAACAGCAACCATAAGATGACTGAGTTTAGGATAATGAGGAAAGAAAGGATGGAGAGCGGCCGAGTAAGGATCATGAACTTCAGAAAAACAGACTTTTGACTCAATCATAGAACTCATGGACAGGATTCCCTGGAAAGCCAGTCTGAGGGGAAGGAGTCCAGAAGAGCTGGCTGTATTTGAAAGAAGTCTTACTGGGAGTGCAGGAACATACCATCCTGATGTGCAAGAAGACTAGCAAGTATGGCAGAAGACCTGCTTAGCTTAGCAGGGAACTCTTCAGTAAACTAAATCACAAAAAGGAAGCTTATAAGAAGTGGAAACTTGAACAGATAACTAGGGAAGAATATAAGAGCATTGCTTGGGCATGCAGGGATGAAGTCAGGAAGGCCAAAGTGCAACTGGATCTGCAGCTACCAAGGGATGTGAAGGGTAACAAGGCCTTCTACAAATATGTCAGTAGCAAGAAGAGGATCAGGGAAAGCATGGGTCCCTTACTGAATGGGGAGGCAACCTTGCGACAGAGGATGCAAAAAAGGCTGAAGTGCTCAATGCCATTTTCACCTCAGTCTTCACAGGCAAGGTCAGCTCCCACAGTACTCCATTGGGCGGCAGAGCTTGGGGAGGTGAACAGACAACAGTGGAGAAAGAACAGGTTACAGACTATTTAGAAAAGCTGGACAGATACAAGTCCATGGGGCCAGATGGGATGCACCTGAGGGTGCCAAGGGAGTTGGCCAATGTAATTGCAGAGCCCCTGGCCATCATCCGTGAAAACTCACGGCTTTCAGGAGAGGTCCCAGATGGTTGGAAAGGGCAAACATAGTACCCATAGTTAAGACAGGGAAAAAGGAGGATCCAGGGAACTACAGACCAGTCAGCCTCGCCTCAGTCCCTGAAAAATCCTGGAGCAGATCCTTAAGGAATCCATTTCTAAGCACTTGGAGGAGAAAAAGGTGATTAGAAACAGTCAGCATGGATTCACCAAGGCCAAGTCAAGCCTGACCAACCTGACTGCCTTCTATGATGAGCTGATGCTTTGTGGATGTGGGGAGACCAGGGGATTTGGTATACTTTGATTTTAGCAACGTTTTTGATAGTCTCACACAACATTCTCACAGGCAAAGCTCAGGAAGTATGGGCTGAATAAATAGACTGTATGGTGGAGAGAAAACTGGTTGGAGCATTGGGGTCAAAGGGTATTATCAACGGCTCAATGTTTAGTTGACAGTTGGTATCAAGAGGAGTGCCCCAGGGGTCAGTCCTGGGGCTGCTTTTGTTCAATATCTTCATCAACAACTTGGAAGATGGCACGGGGTGTATACTCAGCAAGTCTGCAGATGACACTAAGCTGGAGGGAGTAGTAGAGATGCAGGAGGATAGGGCTAGGTCTTGCTGACAGAAAAGTTTTCCAATAGATCTATTT
>NW_017728996.1:32835130-32835486 GCF_001723915.1 Gavialis gangeticus
GCATTGGGGTCAAAGGGTATTATCAACGGCTCAATGTTTAGTTGACAGTTGGTATCAAGAGGAGTGCCCCAGGGGTCAGTCCTGGGGCTGCTTTTGTTCAATATCTTCATCAACAACTTGGAAGATGGCACGGGGTGTATACTCAGCAAGTCTGCAGATGACACTAAGCTGGAGGGAGTAGTAGAGATGCAGGAGGATAGGGCTAGGTCTTGCTGACAGAAAAGTTTTCCAATAGATCTATTTTTTCTGCCCTCCTGACATGGGGCGGGGGGTGTCTGAGGGGAGGGAAGGGGAGGGAGAACTAAGAGGCACCTGTCTTAATTTTGCTTTTTACCCTTGCCAATGAGAGATTAATA
>NW_017728996.1:32835497-32837021 GCF_001723915.1 Gavialis gangeticus
TTAATTTTGCTTTTTACCCTTGCCAATGAGAGATTAATAAAACTCCGGCATAACTGAAAAATCCTTTAGTTAGGATTTCTTATTTTATATTTACAGTAAATGTATGCCCACTGCCTCTCACATACTCTCAATAATGTATATAATGTTTCACTGCTTCTCCAGCAAAATGTTAGCATGGTTCTAGGAAAGTTTCCATGGGTTGCATTAACTATGAACTTTAGTCACAGTATTGTCCACTGATTCTGGGTACAAATGTTTAATACTGATTATGCTCACATGCATAAAGTGTTCAGCCAATTTTGGTCAGTGTTGGTGTAGTGCCTCTCAATTTACCACCCTCTTTAATTTGGATTATTACTGACATAACCCAAAAGTTGCAGGAAGCTGAGGCAGCCTTGTCTGCAAACAGAACATGACATTAATAGAGATTATTAATTTGAAGACATATAATATACATTTTTGTAAATATCAGCATGAAGAGGCCATGAGTTAGCATGGCCTTCAGGTACTAATATTTAATCCCAGCATGCCTCCCTTATTAGCACAATTAATAACAAAGCAGTCTTAAAATTCAGAAGTGATGTTTTAGTTTAGATTCAGAGTGACCTAGACAAATTGGAGGATTGGGCCAAAAGGAATCTCGTGAGGTTTAACAAAGACAAGCGCGAAGTCCTGCATTTAGGACAGAAAAATCCCATGAACCAATACCATGGGGGCTGACTGGCTGGGCAGCAATTCTGCAGAAAACGACCTAGGGGTTACAATGGACAATAAGCTGAATATGAACTAAGGATGTGCCCTTGTTGCCAAGAAGGTTATCAGCATTGGCCTGCATTTGCAGGAGTGCCACCAGCAGGGCAAGGGAAGTGATAATTATCCTCTATTCAGCAGTGGTGAGGCCACATCTGCAGTTTTGGGCTCCCGCTATAGAAAAGATGTGGACAAATTGAAGAGAGTCCAGCGGACGGCAACAAAAATGGTGAGGGGGCTGGGGCACATGACTTCAGGAGAGGCTGAGGGAATTGGGCTTAGAGGAGAGAAGACTGAGAGGGGATTTAATAGCAGCCTTCAACTACCTGAAGGGGGGTTCAAAAGAGGATAGGGCTAGACTGTTCTCAGTGGTGGCAGGTGACAGAACAAAGAGCAGTGGTCTCAAGTTGCAGCAAGGGAAGTTTAAGTTAGATATTAGAAAGAATTTTCTCACTAGGATGGTAGTAAAATACTGTAACAGGTTGCACAGCCTCTCTGGGCAATCTCCATCCTTGGAGGTTTTTAAGACCCATCTAGACAAAGTCTCATCTGGAATAATCTAGTTGAGGATGAACCCACTTTGAGCAGAGGGCTGCAACACTAATTTTCTATGATTCTATATTTGAGTAAATACAGTATTTTTTAAAAATCAGTTTAACTGAAGAAGTGATTTGGTTCAGTGGCCCTAGTTCAGTAACAGTAGGTTAAAAGATAAGTGCAACAGGCCCACTGGCCGAAGTCATTGCAGGTCCCCTGGCACGGCTTTATGAGCAC
>NW_017728996.1:32837032-32845062 GCF_001723915.1 Gavialis gangeticus
GGTCCCTTCTGACCCTAGAAACTATGAAACTATTATAGGCCCCAGTTTCTGGAGTTTTACCAGAATTTCTATTTTTAGTTAAAGAAAAGTACCTTTCCTCTCTCTCAGAATCACAAATAGTCTGGAAGCTGCAACCAATCAATGTAAAGACTTCTGCCTGCAGCGATGTGAAATAACATTCCCAGGCAGATATTATATGAAGCCTTATTGTGATGCACTGACTGCAGACTAAGACCCATTGATGTTAGACTATTAATAGCTACTCAATTGAAGATGCTATGCTTGACAGGAGGGAAACACCATAGTGGTCTCAGCCGACCAATCTTCAAACCGAAGGAGGTCCTTGTTCTCATCACTGCCCCTTCGAAAGGGCCTAGAACCACTGTTGCCAACTCTCCTGTTCCTGAACGAACAGTTCTAGTGCTGTTGCTTCTAAAGGACAAAAAACGGCTCCTTAAATGTGGGACAAGAGTACTAGATTGGAACCCTAGGGGATGTCAGATCACAGCACATACAAGGTCTCCAACTGCCATAAACCAGTCCCATGTTTGGGTCTAGAGGTCAGAAACTTCTCAGCTATGGTCTGATTCTTTCTACAATTTATTTTATTGCCTTGGGTAAATTGCTTACCTAATCCTTTCTCTTACTTCTTCCTTGGTTGCAAACTGGATATTGGCAATAGAGGATCAGTGTTTATACAGCACAAATAGAAATATATTAAACATGCTAAATATTTTAACAAAGAGATATTGAGACCACAGTGAAAGCCAATGCAAATTTTTTTTGTCCAAATTTCAGATGCGTTAGCTGCACTAACTTATTTTGAATTGACATTTTCATACACTTAGGTTTTTATTACTTAAAGACCCTTAATTTTTTTAAGATTTGTTTGGAAAACAAGACCATACGATGCCTCTAGACAACTGCATAGTTCCTTGGGGTATGAGCCAAAGCCCTCTGAAGTTAACTGGCCCTTCAATGGGCCTTGGGTATATCCCCAAGCAGGAGGATTTCCCTTCAGTTACATCTGGAATTACTGAGACTAAAAAAATAAAACAGATTACTAAGAGGTTTTTTTCCAATCCTATATCCTTACTGTTTTAAAGCTGAATGGGAATACTATATTGGGACTCTCTAGACATAAAATAATGCAGTGGGAGTAACAGAAATGTTGCTCCAAATCAACCAAGAACCCAACATTACAATATACTATAAAGTCATCTATTCACCAATATACTCAGCATGGTATGATAGTACAGTCCTTTTCATTTATGCCTTATTACTTAAAATGATCATCTTCATTAACATTGTGCTTTTAACCCATGTTTTTCAAATAATTATAAAAAAAATTGAAAACCAAAATTGTTTTAAGACTGTTTGACAGATACCTCATGGAGTATTTGATGCAAAATGAATTTGTATGCCAGTACTTTTAAAAGAGAGCCTAAACTGGAAAAAGTATCTTTAGTTCTCCAAAATATTTTATATTCCTGCAGGTAACTTATCCCAAGTTTCAAACATCCAAGCATGAACTTTACATTCTGAAATAAAATACCACATTTTCTCACATACAATCTACCCTGGAATATAATATGCACCTTGTTTTTTGAAAGGCAGAATAAATATTTTTTTTCCCTAAGAGTTTTGGCTGCATAGAGCAGGGACACAGCCCAGTCTTCATCTGACTCACTCTCCCTTTCCTGCTTAACTAAAGCTGGAATTCTAGCTGTTGTTAAAGATTGGTCTCCATTGGATGGATCTATGATTCTGAAAAGAGCTAAAATGCCTGTAATACTGTAAAATAGGAGGAGAGAGACCAGAAGCAGCTACCAGACAGCAAAATTGCCCTAAGAAAGGCTAGCTTGATTAGTAGAACCTGAAGAATACTGAAGACGATAGGTGGTATTAATATCTCTGAAGTAAAGAACAGTGAGATATTAAGTCAGTTGACTCCCTTTCAGATGCCTGAATAGTAATGCAACAATTGCTGCACTTGGGAGCAGGAATCCAATCTGGGTGCTTCTATCCCAGTCAGAAAACTAACTACTGCACTTAAAGGCACCCCAGTTTTTGGGGGGCTAATTTCTGGGGAAAAAGTTAAAGTTATGTGTGAAAAAATTACAGTAATGATCTTTACCTATAGCATAATACCAATGCATCTTTAATAATAAAATATGGATTTGTATAATATACTAAAAATACTAAATAGTAGCGTTCAAACTATATAGTTTGCTATGCTAAATTAATTGCAAAGTGATATAGAAAGAGGGACATGTACACACAAGGAGATAAAAAAAAATCTTAAGAAAAACACTTTCTCCTTTACTTACCTGCCAAAGTCCAAGTACAGGACAAACATGAAATTCTGACACAGCTGATCACACCACAATCACCTAACTCACTCCCTGCACTGCCTGTGTTAGGAAAAAAAACTACAGAACTTGATGAACACACACTCTTCAAGTGAAATTCATGAATTTATTAATAATAAAATCTTATTTCTCAGAGGCCTTTAAAGTGATTATTTTAGACACTTTCTCCTGGTTATGTCTTTTGTAAAATACACAGGTAGCGAATGTGGCTTTATTGGAATGAAGTAGTGCCCAGACATTTTAAACTGTCTACTATTCTGATACTTCCTTTTCTCAATGACTCCATGCCTAATTAAATCCCCTAAGAAAACTCCCAACTATAATAAAAGACTGAGAATTGCAGTTATAATACTGGGGACTAAAATTAAAACTCTTTTTTTTCAATTCTGGGCATAAGCAAGGTGTTTCTATTTCAAGGAATTAAATAAAGTGCCCTTACTTTAAAACTTTAGGGACTAATGCCAACTTTAGGCCAAAGAAACAGACAACTTTGTTGTACTTGTGTCCCAAGAGACGTGGTATTTTAACTGAACAACAGACAATCAGGAAGAAACAATAGAAAACACTGAAGGAACTTATTAAATCTTAACTTTACAGATGGCACAAAATCCAATCTTTTCAAAACAGGGTACAATATTACTTTCATTCTTCATCAGACCAGAAAGTATACTTCATATGATTTGCTGGGGTTTTTTTTTTTTAAAGTTATCTTACATGTACTGGTGGGTTTGGAGCTTGAAATCTCCCCAACAAAGATGGGCTCATCATCATCATCATCTTCCTCAACTTCTTTCACTCTCCTTTGCCACGGTTCTAGCTCCTCCTCCTCACATTCCATAAACAATTCTGCCATTTTGATACTAGATAAAAAAAAAAAAGACAAATATAAAACATTTTCACAGAAAACCAAGTAAAGGAAGAAGAAGTGTCCCAACTTTCAACAATTATGATTAACTTGATGCTAATGCTACCACAGCAAACTTCCATTAGTTGCACATTTTGTAAAGGTGAACTGAAATTAGTTAGGGATTAAAAGTCTTCCTTTCTCTGTTAATATTTCTACAAATTACAGAAAGAATATAATCATACTTCCACTGATAAATGGAATTGGTATGATTGTGCCTAAAATGCATATTAAAACTTACGAGGGTCCACTTCCCTTATACATTGTTCCTGCTACCTTCTTCTCCAACTCATTTATGCCAGAACAAAATCCTTGTTTTGAGCTCCTAATCTCATCCTCTTTTAAAGCCCTTCTTAAAAATCAACTTCTGTCTTGTTTCCCACGTATTTCAGTCTTATGGCTTTTACTTGAAATATGGCATTCAATCACTGCTAGACAAGGTGGAACTGGCATTCTTACAATTGTGTTAGGTGTGATTCAAAAAAGGTAAATACTGTGTGAAAAACGAATAAACAAACTGAAGCTATGGGGTGAGTAAAAAGTGTTAATAGATGGAAACAGACCCATTATGAATGGGAACAAATCCTACTGTGATGACGCATAACATTCCCAACATAAAAACTGGGACTGAGTTTCTGCAACAACATAGGATGTGTTCTAGTCGTATTTAAAAGCAAAGGTTCACAAACTTCTTGAAAAGCAATAGATGTCTGTTCCAAATAATCTATAATGATACTTGCATATTCTGAAGGGTTTCAAGAAAACTAGAATCACAGAAATGTAAGATTGGATGTGACCTCAGGAGGCCATCTAATACAACTCCTTGCTCAAAGCAGGATTGTTCAATGGGTAAACCATCTAATCAAGTGGCTGTCTAACCTGCACTTAAGAGTGTCCAAAGACAGGGTCCCCAACCTCTCCAGGTAGCTTATTCAAATATTTAACCACCCTCAGTCAGAAGATTCTTCCTAACACTGAACCTGTTGGATCCAAATTTCCAATTGCAATTTGAGACTATTGCTCCTAGTCCTGTACTTTGCAGTCACAGAGAAAAGTGTATCTTCATCATCTTTATAACCCCACTTTACACATCTAAGAGTGCTATCAAGTTCCCCCCTCAGTCTTTTATTCAGACTAAATAATCCTAGTTCTTTCAGTCTTTCATCACAGGCCATATTCCTCAGGCCTCTATTTTTTCTCACTCTGTTGGACTCTCATCTGTGCACATATCTGATGAAGTATGGGGGCTCAAACTGGACACAGAACTCCAGATGAGGTCTCACTGATGCTGAACAGAGCGTTATAATCACTTCCCTTGATTTGCAATTGATACTTCTAAGCTACTGACCTTTTTTGTAACAAGAGCACCTACTATTCAGCTTATGGTCCACTATAAGCTTTGGGTCTTTTTCTGATGTTCTGCAGCCTAGCCATTTATTCCACAGTCTGTTTTTGTGCATGTGATTGTTCCATCCCAACCACAGGACTGCACTTATTCTTTCTGAATTTCATCTGACTGATTTTGGATCATTTCTCCAGTTTATCAAGGTCATTCTGAATCACAGCCCTACCCTTCACAGTTTCTGCAACTACACCCACTTGGAGGCACACGCAAATTTGCCAAACATGCCCTCAATGCCACCTGCCAAATCATTAATGAAGCTGTTACCATTAATGAAGACACCCAGGACAAACACTTTCAGAACCCCACTCCAAATACCTCCTCCCACATAGACATCAAGCCATTGATTATTATTTGTTGAGCACTATGATCCAACCAGTTATGTATCTACTTTACAGTACTTCTAATCTGCATCTCATTAGCTTACTGAAAATGTCATAGGTGACTGTGTCAAAAAGCTTGCTAAAAATCAAGGTAGGTCATATCCACTTCTCTCCTCATCCATATCACCCATCATCTTCTCACAGAACGGAATCTAGTTGGTTAGATGATTGGATCATGATGAATCCATACTGTCTGCTCCTGAACACCTTCATAGATTCAGAGATTGTAAAGCCAGAAGCGACCTCGGAAGATCATCAGGTCCAGCCGCCTGCACCAAGCAGGAAAGATAACTGGGGGGCCGGTGAACCCAGCAAGTTGACAGTCTAGTCTCCTGTTGAAGATTTCCAGGGCAGGTGATTGCACCACCTCTGGAAGGAGCTTATTCCACCATCTGGACACTCTGACTGTGAAGACATTTTTCCTCATGTTGAGCGCAAATCCATCTTCCAAGAGTTTTTGGCCATTCCTCATGGTTTTCCCCTCAGATGGTCTGGTGAACAGTTGCTCACTAAGCCCTTGATGTACTCCCATAATGTAGCAGTAAGTTGCCACCAGGTCCCCTCTCAGCCTTCTTTCCTTCAGGCTAAAGAGTCCCATACCCCTCAGCCTTTCCTCATATGGCTTGCCTTTTAAGACCCTGATCATAGGGATGACGCTTCTTTGGACTCTCTCAGGCTTGTCTAGGTCCTTCTCAAAGTGTGGTGCCCAGAACTGGATGCAGCACCCCAGCTGCAGTCTCAACAGTGCCAAGTACAGCAGAAGAATCACCGGCTCATATTCACACTATGGTCTATTATCATCTCCAGTTTCCTCTCTTTGGTGGTGCTAGTCAGTTTGTTCTTGTTCTCCTCTAGCTTCTTTGCAGTGACCTTGATAACCTGCTCCCTTCATCTTTCCTGGCATTGAGGTAAGTCTGACTGGTCTTTAATTCCACAAGTCTTCCTCCTCCTTTTTCTTAAAGATGGGTATTATATTTACCCTTTTCCAGTCATCTGGGACCTCGCTTAACCTCAACAAGATCTCAAAAAAGATAGTCAATGACTCTGAAATTACCTCAAATAATTCCTACACTACTCTAGGATACATCCCATTTAGCCCTGCTTATTTGAAAAAACTCAGCTTCTCCAAATAGCCGCTAACCTATTGTGGGGTCAACCCTTTTAGCAGGTGTGCTACAAAGTCCCACACCCCTTCCCCAAGTGCCACTCCGATCCCCTTCCCCCACCCAAACCACTGCTTTCCTCCCTGCCCTAACTACTGCTATTCTCCCTACTGGATATACTGCACACATTTATCATAACCGATTTGTACAAATAGTGATAATGAAAGTTTTTGTATTAATGTTTTTTATTGCGCAACATGGCATAAGGAAGCCTTTCTGAACAGTGTAGGAAAATAATTTAAAATTATTTTTGCCATATGCTGACAAAAACATTTTCTGTACCTAAAAGTAGAGGCTAAAAGGATAAATAGGGAATAGATTTTTCTAGTCAAATGATATTTTTATTGTGTTGAAGAAAATCGCCAACAAAACAAAACAAGACCAGGCCTTCATTAAGCTGTTCAGCTGCTTCAGAAGCAAGCAGATGAGAATCTCTGGTAAAGGTGCTACTGCTCTGTTTCATAATACAACCTGTATGAAAATGTTTTTATCCACTAAAAAAAGCTTTCATGTTCTTGGTGTGATTTCAGCCAATGCATGAGTGCACTAAATTATACAAGTAATTGAATAAAGAACAAGTTCTTCAACTAACTTCTCTACTCAACAAAGATTGTGATCTTCAGGAAAGGACTCTTTGTATTCAGGGAAAGATTATTTGTATTTTAAAAAAAATCCTCAACATACATATAAGTGAATATTTTTCAGAAAAAAAGGTAATGTTTCATATCGTGTGAATGTGCCATTAAGGGGGAGCAGGGAAGGCAGAGAAGAGTAACACTAGAATACTGGTATTGTTCAGGCTGTCCTGCTGCAGTAAAACACATTCAGTTTCTTCCTTCCATGGTGCTAAGCTCATATAAGCTTTTTCTCCTGGTGATTTCAGTATCCACATTTAACTTAGAAACATTTCTACATGATCTCATGATCACCACAACTGTTGTGAGCTCAGCACATTCCACTAGGCATGCTTTGGGATGGCACCTCCAATCACAATGGCACCATTATCTCTTGCAGTTTGAAATATGGATCAAGTTTTGCTCAAACTACATATAAGGGCACTTTGGTGGTCTACCAATGAAGATTAATGCACACTCTTTATTTCTCAGTTTTCTTTAAAAATCTATTATCTGTGGCTGACTAAGTCAATTCATTGTTCTTAAACACAGATACTGTAGCGTGTAAGTAGGTGTCATTATAGGTATTAGTTGCATTCTTTTAGTATTGATTATATTACTTCTAACCTCTCCAATACTGAAAACTGCAATTATAAAATTTTACACCAATTCAGAATCTGCTTCTTTTAGCATTTCAATCTGACTTTAAATTTGGGCATAGTAATATGACTGACCTGGTGACATTAGCTTGTAATCTCTTAAGACTGAACTATGGTCAGTCATCCAAACCATTTTCTTAAATGTAAAAGTAGCAATCAATTATCTTGTTTTCCCTCTCTCCCGATACACATGCCAACTATGAAAGGAGTGAACATGTTTCTGAGATTCTTGGATCACAGAAGCTAGTTTTAGAGATGCTCCTTCTTATGCTGGTTACTGTAAGACTGTTCTCATCAACCTTTTGATCAGCAAGGGAAAAGAAAATACGTAAAAATGGACTGTCATGTTTACACAAGTGATGCCAGCTGTTTCACCCCAAATCATCTGCTTAATTCTGACCAGATATACTACTTTTCTGACATTTGTTTGTCCAACTTGAAAACTTGAATCTTAATTCTGAGTACAGAAATAATGGTGTTTACTGGATTAAAAATTTGGGAACAGAAAAGTGGAAGAATCTAGAGAACAGTGC
>NW_017728996.1:32850062-32851467 GCF_001723915.1 Gavialis gangeticus
TTCTGAGTACAGAAATAATGGTGTTTACTGGATTAAAAATTTGGGAACAGAAAAGTGGAAGAATCTAGAGAACAGTGCCAAGATTGCTCCCCCTTCTATTATAAATGAAATGCATCCACCCTTTATTTAAACAGTTTTGCATTTTGATGTGCTAGGGAATCTCAAGGTACTCCATCATCACAGTGGATTTCTGGCTAGAACAATGTCCAAAGATAGCTAAACATTTGTATCTATGTGGTCCAGGCCTAGTCTACACGACAGTCATCCCTGCTTTTGTGAACTCAAGCCTGGATTACTGCAATACACTGTATGTGAACTATTTTTTAAATCATTCAGAGGCTTCACATTCTTCAGCTGACATGGCACTTGCTCAGCAGAATTAACTACATAAAAGTGTACTAGCCATAAACAGTAAATTAGTCAAGTGCATTGTTAAAAACAAAACAAAATCACCACTCTGGTCACACTTCAGGATTTGATTTTGGTCTACATATGTGAAAAGCTAACAATAAACTACTTAGATTGCAATGTCAAAGCACTCACTATTTAAGAAATACTAGATTTGTCATTGCCCATGAAAACTTAATTCTGATCACTTGCTTTCTTTTTCAAGTTTTCTCTCTGAAAGTTTATTTAGATAATGTACAATTAACAGCAACCTCATTAAGTTCCAGTAGTGACTGAATCCTGATTCTTCACTACTGAAGCACAAACTTCTACCACATGAACTATAAGAATAACCTCATTAGTTGATAGTAAAAGCTATTAGTCCAGAACAGGAGTGAAGAGCTACCGGGATCTAAGACGGACATAGTCCTCTTGTAGCCTTATTTCTACCAGCCTCTCCTCCTCCTACAGTAACTGAGCAAGCTCCTGCATCAAGTTGTTCCCAGGAAGCAGAGTTGTGAAGGGCAACACACAAAACCTCTGGGATAGTGCAAAAAGAATAATATGGTCTCCTCCCCACTTCCCCTAGGAGTTGAGGAATCATGCACCATGTAGAGAAAGAAGAAAAAGGGAAATGGGCTACTTTCGCCACATGCTGGTCCAGAAGGAAGAGGCAAAAAGCTGAGCATTTCCTACCCTACAGTACTCATTAGGGATACCTATTAGGCCTGTGCGAAGCAGCTAGTATTCACTTCGGATTCAGCTGATTCAGGGAACAGTTATTTGATTCGACAATTCGAATCCCCATCTTGAATCGATTTGGCTGAATCTGATTCGGAGATCGCGCTCCTGACGAACCTCCAAATCAGCCAGGCCCATCCCCTGCCCACTCCCCCAGCCCAGCAATGGCTGCCCTGCCTGCCCCAGCTCCTGGCACTTTGAAGAAAAAAAAAAAAAACCCTGACACAGCGGGCGCTGCTGGGTGCAGAGGCAATCCCTGCTGCCCCCCACTGCCCAA
>NW_017728996.1:32856467-32857030 GCF_001723915.1 Gavialis gangeticus
GCCCAGCAATGGCTGCCCTGCCTGCCCCAGCTCCTGGCACTTTGAAGAAAAAAAAAAAAAACCCTGACACAGCGGGCGCTGCTGGGTGCAGAGGCAATCCCTGCTGCCCCCCACTGCCCAATGCTGCATGGGGGGCTCTGCACGAGCACACCCCAACTCATCCCCCACTGTCCCAGCCTCCCCATGGCTGCCCTGCCCACCATGGCTCTGGACCTTTAAGGAAAAAAAAGGAGAAAGCCCCAGACTCACTGCTCCTGCTGGCAGGGGGCAATCCCCGTTGCCCGGAACCATGTGGGGCGCTCTGCATGAGCCCCTCTTAGCCCTGAGCCTGCTTCAGGGGCAGCAAGTTCTGAGGCTTTTCTGGGGTTTTTTTTTTTTCCCTTAAAAGGCCGGAGCTGGCCCAGGCAGGGCACCCATGGCAGAGCCCCCCCATGCAGGGTGGGGCAGTGGGAATCACCCCCACACCTGGCAGCACCCGCTGAGTGGGGCTTTTTTTTTAAAGCACCAGGAGCTGGGGTGGGCAGGGGATGGGGCCTGACAGGGGTCTCCCCATGGTCCCCTTC
>NW_017728996.1:32858589-32869747 GCF_001723915.1 Gavialis gangeticus
CTCTGGTACCTGGCCAGTGCCCCACAAGCACTCATAGAGCTATGCTAGGGGCCCCACTATGATCTCCACCAATTCCCTCAACACCCCCAGGTAAAGAGCATCTGGACCTACTGAAACACGTCCAGCCCCTCCAAAAGTTCCCTAACTAGGTTGTCCCTGGCCCTAGGCACGGTGGTGCCTCCCCTGGGTCCATCTGCAATTCTTGGAGGGGAGATGTCCCAGTCCCTGTTCAGGAATATGGAGGCAAAGAATCCGTTAAAGAGGTCAGCTTTTTCATTTACTGCAATCACCAGATTGCCAAGCCTATCCTGTAGGGGTCCCCCTGGAACCATTACCTGGAACCTTCTTCTTACTTCCTATGTATTTGAAAAAGAACTTTTTATTATCCTTAAATCTGGTCACTAGCCCTAGCTCCATCTCTGCCTTGGCCTTCCTAACAGCCTCCCTACAGTCCTGAGCAAGAGGTGTAATCCTCCTTGGTGACAGACCCTTGTTTCCACTGTTTGTACACCAGTGGTCCCCCCCCGATTCGATTTGGAGATTCGGCCATCGAATCTCCTCCAAATCGAATCACCACCTGAAGCTTCACACAGCCCTACTACATATCAGATCCACCAGAAAGAGAACCTAACTTGATTCACTTCATTTGGAGGATTTCTTGTAAATTTTATTAGTATGGAGGCAAAAATGTATCAACTTTCGAAGTAATGTGCCACGTCTCTCTCTCTCTCCTCCAGACTTGATCATGATTGATAACTGAGTGGATATGTACTATATTTGAGGGGTTTAGCTTTTATTTGACTTGTCTGAAGTTAATATGTAACACCTACTGTGAATCTACCAAATGACCAAATCTTTTAAGAATATCTGCTCCCACTTCAAAGTTATTTTTAGAAATAAAGACTGAAAAGTCAGCATCTTAAAACAGAAACTTTAAAAATAGGGTGCTTCTCTGACAACTCTCTTAGATCCTGCTGCATAATTTTATTGCAATATTGTGAATTAATTTAGAGTACAATTAATCTTGTATGGTTTTCCTTTTAATTAATTTAAAGTATATCATACATTCCATGAATCTGACTCTACAGCTCAAATATGACCTGGAAATAGTACCCTTCATCATCGAAATAAAATTTCAAAGTCTGGCAAAGTAAATTTAAACCACTGGATTACTGGTTCTCAACATGAGGCTTGTGATAAAGTCTCTTGAAGCCACAAGCACCTTACACTCTTCCTATTTTGCCAAATAATAAGATAAAGTCCTGGCATAACAGACACTGAGAACCAAAAGAATCATATATACTCAAACTCTATATATAACGATAGATTTGAATCAGGATAAAAACCATTGTCTAAAAAGTATTAAAAAGTTCAGAAAATTGTACATTTCAAATATGTTTCAAGTTCTCTTGTTCAATGACAAAGCTTTTTAAGAGCTAAAGAAACATTGCAAGAAGAACAGCATGGGGCAAGAAAAAAAAGCATTGTTTCTTTATGAAGTATTTGCAGCTGACACTGCTATGCTTTTAACCAATAAAAGTAAGGCTAATTTGCTACATCAACTTTCAGCATGATACTACTCCACAGAACATTACTACAACAGCAGCAGCCTTGCAACTGCAATAATTAGACAAACTAATAACTGACGTAAATCAGAAAATTAAATTATCTTATGGCATAAAATGAAATGAAAACCAAGTTGTTATTTCTCTGAAGGACTGTTACATTTCTAGTACTGTAGTTACTGTCAGAGTTGCAACAGACTTACTAGAAAAGATGTTTACATCTTTACTATTTGATGCTATAAGCGTATGAGTGCCGACATCCTTAAAAGAGACAAACTAATAAAATTCAATATTAAATGGGAAAACGTTAAATAAATCAGAAGCGTACAAGAAAAGGAAGGGGAAGGACTTACACAAAAAAGTACTCTTAAATGTACATAAACCAAGACTATAAAGTGTCATCTCTGCATTTAACTTTGGAAGCCACAAAAATTTAAGATGCTGAGAACCCTCAATGACTACGTGTTGAGTTATGAAGAATTTCCAACCTGCGTAATTTCCCAGTGCCTAGAACTCCCAGTGCTGAGCAGATCCTGAACTGATTCCCTTGTATGAAATTAGGAAACATGCTTGTAAAGAGAGTGAAAGCTTCTACTTTGCCACCACAGAGCTTTTCCAAGTGGCCTTGTCTATTTCTCAGTTTGACAGGACATTTAGTAAAATTATCTGTGTGATACTACAAGCCTAGTTATTTTGTTTTAATAGTTGTTTTAGGAGACTAGCTAGACACCCTTGTGGCTCAACTTAAATTAGCAGCCAACTTACATCTGGGCACACTACTCCAGTTGACATGATTTAGATTTACGTATGACAGCCTGCAGCATCAGGTGGACACTCCACATTAGCAGTGTTGTTGTGTTTGCAGTGGGCCTTGAGTTTGTATCTGTGACACGTGGCTTGTGGAAACGGCGGTCAGAGTCAATTGTTGAAAAGGCATCAAGTATGTACCCTGAGGGTGAAACTTCCCTTCTCGGGACACCTCCCTGCCTGACAGAGACAGCGAGCTCTGCCTGAGGAAGGGCTGGGTCAGCTTTTGCATACAAGCCTCAAGTCCACACCCCCAAGCTGGGATGGGTGTGAGGCCAGGAGGGAGCCAAGCCCCCCGCAGCAACGCAGCTCCTGCCTTGCCCGGGGCCGTGCACGGCCTCAGCCTCCTCCCGAATGCGCTCAGCCACCCAGGTGCTGGGACTCCGCTCCGGCGTCAGGCAGACGCGGACGAGAGTTGTCCGAGGGGCGGACGGCCTGCTCAGCTCAGCACAGCGCAGCCCATCCGGCCCTGCCCCCGCTCACAGCTGCACAGGGGCCCCGACGGCGGCCACAACCACGGTGGGAAGGTGGGGGGCGCGGTCCCTGCCCGGCAGGCTCCGGAGAGGGCCCGCGTCCCCTTCACGCGAGGCTCTACGGCAGGCCTGCCAGCCAGACGCAGAGCCCGGGCCAGGGCGGGGGGGCTACAAGGCCGCGCTCCGAGCTAAGATGGCGTCGGTCTCGTAGGCGACAACCCCCCGCGGCCCACCCGGCGCTAAGCAGCTGCAGCTCCCTCCGCACTGGAAGGCCCCAGACAGGCCGTCCCGGCGGGGAGGGCACGGCAGAAGGCGCGGGCCGGCTTACCGTGCTGCGCGTGTGGAGAGGCCGCGGCAGGCGGGCTCGCTCACTTCCTCCCTGATTGGGGGAGGGGGCGGCTCTGGCGGAGGATCCTCACATCGCCGGGCCGCGGTGCCCCACCTCAGGCAGCTGCTGCTTCCGCCGCTGCCGCCACCGGCCGGGAGGGGAGGGGAAGGGAGGGGAGAAACCGAGGGGCGGGGGTGGGGGTGCTGAGCCCGGCGCGGTGGCTGATGGGAGGAGTGCAGGTCAGCCCCATAGAGGCGCCTTCTTTCCGGCCGCCATCGAGGCGGGGCTGGGCCGAGCCGGGCCGGGCGGCGCGGGGGAGGTGCGCAGAGCGCCGCGCCATGTGCTGGGCCTCACACCCCGCGGGTCCGGCCTCGCCTGCAGGCCGCACAGCCGTCTCTTCCGTGCCGGAGGCGACTACTTGCTGCTGCTACGGCAGCACAATGGTCTTTTCCTCCGCGGGGCCATATTCAGGCGGCCCCCGCACACGTACACAGCTGGTCGGGGGCTATGCAGACACTGAGGGGCAGGGCACGAACTGAGGCTTTGCCCGCGCGTTGGTCCCGGAGAGCGTCCAGGATCGCAGAGAGCTCGTGGCGCGAAAAGCAGCCCCGAGCCACCCTCGCCGCACGCGGCGGAGGAGGCCGGTGGCCACTGACCCATACCGCTGCGCCCATGTACTTAGTAGGCGCCTGCCACCGTCAGCGAGGCCCGTGGCGCACAGGAGATGCGCACCAGGAAAGAGCCCAGACTGATATTTACCATCTCCACCTCCTACAGCCAACAACTGCCACCAGTCCCTTGGCTCCTGCGCAGACATGCTTATTCCTCTCCGTGGGAAGTTGTAGCTAGGTAAACCCCACATCAAATGATCTGCAAGAGCCCCTTGTGTAAACAAATTAAGTGCAAAATACAAAATAATGACGTGTGTGGCATTACATACACATTTTTGTGCCACTCTGGCCCATACCATAAAATGCAGATTAACAAATGTTAAACTCCATGAGTTAAGCACTAGGCAGATGCATTGAAATCATGAGTTTACAAGGCCCTAGTTCTACAACACAATCCTATTTCCTATCCCTCTACTTTTAGAGAGAAATATCTGTTTCCGGATGGTTCTTCCTATTACTGGTTATGGAAACTTTTATTTCCAAAGAATTTGGAACATGCAGGACTGAGAGATTTACATTGTATCAATTCAAATTTAACTGCACACAAAATTATACTTTCTATTCTCTCTTTTTTAACTTCATGCATTCTGAAGACATACTGGTAGTGATAACTTGCAGTTGCACAAAAACAAGCCTCTCTAGCTTTGTTTCATATATGGGCATTTTCCAGAAAAAGAATTCATCACAAGCTTCATTCTTATGAATTTAAGCCCCAGAGAGCCAAGAAGGATCTGACTAGAGAAGCACATTAGTTAACCTGAGAAATATTCTGTTCATTTTTATATGCATTACAACTTTGAAAGACCAGACAGTCTGCAGGATATCAGAGAGGAAAATTAAATTCCAAAATCCAGATTAGATGCTCTTCCACATCTGCTTGTAGTGATGTGTAAGAAGAGATGGATCCTTTTAGTATCCTGTCAGGAGGTAAGGTGGTAATGAGGTGACAGAAACTCAGCTGGATGTTGGGAAACTGGAAAGATACATCTTTTCTGTATTTTTTAATCAAATTGTAGTTATTAAAAATGTCAAACCATTAGAAATCCAGATTATTATTATACTGTACTTTTGCTGTCCTTATTAAAGTTAAACACATGCTTGTATATAAAACTATCTGGGGAAAGAAAAAACCCTATCTTCTCAGGTTTTACACCAACTGTACACTAAAAACAACATTGAAATAATATGTTAATACTGCAAATATTTAAAAGTTAGGAAATGCCAGTATTAAAATTGATGGTGTAACCTTAATCTGTACCATTTGTACCTTCCGCCCACCTCCTTGTATATGTAACTAATGCATAATCATTTATCATTTTTTCCATAGGACCCCTACCTCTCTCAGCGTATATGCCTGTGAAAAGGTGGGCCTGGATTCACCCTTTCAATAAAAGACAAACTCTGTTCAGAGGCACTCTCCCCAGGTCCATAAATGAATAAGTAAAAGGTGAAATAAAGGCACTAGGGACTCTTAGTAAAAGGTCCTACATCTTGGTGCTGGGCTAGGAAATGAGCAAATACAGGTGTTCTTTGATATTATTCAGAGGCAAGTCTGTCTGGATCTTGGCTGAGCAGCTGTAGCTGGGTATAGGTTTCATAGAATAGTAGTCAAATATCAAGACCAATAAGGATAAAGAATACAGATAGCCAGGGAACACCTTTCCGTTGGACTTGCATCTGGGAACAGCGCAGCCTTCATCTCCTACATCACACAAGCAGAAACTACTGATGTGGACAACTTCTTGTGTCACGTTTGCACTACAGAGTACAACCAAATCCTGCCAGCTGAAGATCTGTTACTGTAAGTCTGGTGACAAGAACCAGCATCAACCTCCAACACACTACCTGTGCAGGGAATTGTGGCTTTAAGCAACAGGGATGCAGCAAGGAAGCTTTCATCCTCAAATGCCACAATACCCAATTGTGGAGAATAACTCCTAGGTTTTAATGAGGTTCTGCCACAAACACAACTCAAAGTGGTATCAGGGAAAAATCTCTTGGATAAATATAGAAGATACTTGTCATATCAGAGTTCTTAGAAATAGCAATGGAACCCATATGAATGCACAGCAGGCCCTGTCCATCCTTTCCCCACAGGAAGACATTAAGACATCAGCTTCCCTAGCCAAAAGATTCTCCCACCTTCCCTGAAAATTGCAGAAACTCTGTTGAATCTTAACCAGTACCAAATTAAAAGATACTGGATAAACCCTGCTCACAACTCAAGTGGTCAGAAACCCTGGCCTCTAACTTGATCCAACTGAAGAACAGATTTATGACTGAGGTAGACACCCAGCTACAGCAGTAGACTAAGTGTCTATGGTCACCAACTATCCAAGGGTTTTGTCAATGATATATTGATAGACGATAGCACCTGTCATGGATTCTCTAACCAAAGTTGACAGGTTTGGTCAAGATCCAACAAAGCTTGACCTTATATATGCCACAGAGTTGCATTGCACCTAGAAGAACAACAGTGAATTTGGGATGAAAGCAAGCACTCCCATATCCCCTTAAGATACCAGTGATCCACCCTATCAAATACTATTTTTTGAGCAGGAAAATGTAAGTGACACATCATTCCCACATGCTACCGGTTTCCCTCACTTTATGCTGTACGTGCACTCCTGGAAAATGGTGCATAACTTGAATTCGCATAAGGGAAACCCACTTTACAATGTAACAAATAGGAATCCATTCCAAGGCTTTGTACTGGCCCACAGACCCATTTCTGCCACTTTTACAAGGCAATTTTGGTATTCAGCAACAGCAGACAGTATACACAAGCACAGGAATGTTACGCTAGCAGGATGCTTAGAAGCAATAATGGGGATGGCAACTACAGAAACGTGTCACAGACAACGAGCAAGGGGCACAGATCTACACAGGAGACTATTTTGGTGTCTGTTTCTCCCACAATGCACCTGCATTAAACCTGCATAAAGCGAGGGAAATCTGCATATGGAAAACATCCCAGATACAAGTTGTCAAAAGTTATATAAACTGATCTCAGACAGCGGTCTGTTCTGGAGGGATCTGTTTCAGCAAGAGGGTTTTTTGTTACAACTTAAAAAGTATGGCTGTTTGCAGACAAAAAAAACCCCATGCTTTAATCGGAAGCAGCAGTGTGTTAGTTCAACGCACATTAGTTCATACTTCTCTGCAGCATCTTTATAGATCAGGTGCTTTAGTGGGGCTTTTTTGGCAGTTTAGCTAAAGCTGATTCAATCAGCTAATACAGGAGTTTTCAGCTGGGGATATACATACCCCTGGGGGTACTTTGGAAGGCCCCAGGGGATATGCAGCAGTGCCGCGGAAAAGCCAGCAGCACTTCTAGTTTTGCCACTGTGGTGCCATGAAGGGAACCTCCCCACCTCATTTGTCAACTGGCCACTGGAGGACCCTCCCCCCGCTTGTTGACTGGCTGCCAGGGGGCTCCCCGCCTTTCAACCAGCCACCGGGGGTACCCTGACCAAAAAAGGTTGAAAATGCCTGAGCTAATAGATAAAAGTGCCAAAAAAGCCCCACTGAAGCACCCAATCTCTACAAATGTCAGGTGAGCTGGGTCTAAGGTGCTGCCTCTTCTGGGCATGCACAGGGCTCAGTGCAGGGATGTGCCGAGTTTAAAGTAAGGTGCCATTTTGTGGGGAAGGCGGGGCAATTAACACCTGCAAGCAGCCTATGTGATTTGTAGAGCTGTGCAAAGCTTCAGTCCCTGATTTGATGCGGCCGACATTCGGCCCAATTTAGTGGCCGAATCTCGATCTGAATTGAATCAGAGGACCCTTTAATCTCTCTGAATCAAATCAGAACCCTCTGAATCAATTTGGAGAGATTCAGCAATTTGGACATAGACACAGCTTTAAATGTCTTTTCTACATACCTCTAGGTAGCAGGCAGCTCGTGAATGCTGTGATACTGGGGCTCATGGGGTGTCCCACAGAAGCATGGACAACTCCGGAGCGCACTCAGTAGCTGACCTAGAAGTGGACCAGAAGCACTTCCAGTCCACTTCCAGGTCTGCCAGAGAGCACCACGCAGGGGGCCTACCCTACACCCCCCCGGCTTGGCAACTTTTGCCTCCTGGGTCTGAGGGAGTACCTGGGGTCCCTCTGCGGCTGATCACCCAGCTGGGAGAGTGCAGGGAGCCCTCCAGCATGCTCCCTGGTGGACCCAGAACTTCTGGGTTCGCTGCCAAGCACTTGGGGGGCCGCCCGTGCTCCTGTGAGATGCTCCATCTGCCCCAGCATCACAGCATTCACAAGCCACAACTGGTACCTTGAGGTATGTAGAAAAAAATATTTAAATCTGTGTCTATGTCTGAATTGCCAGTTCTCTGAATCAGCATCGAATCTTCAGATTCAGATTTGGCTGAATCAAATCAGGGACAGTGATCTGAATCAACAAATCGAATCACTGTCCCAGTTTGGACTGAATTCGAATCAAATAGGGCCCGCTTCACACACCCCTAGTGATTTACTACATTACGAGCGGCAGTTCTAGCTTCTTCAGAGCTCTACCTTCTTCGGCAGCGGACTGGATACAGCCCAGCTGTACTAAGGTGCTCACTGCTGGCCAGGACTCAGCCCAGATAATGGAAAGGTCTGATTTAAAGAAGTCACTTGATTCCCATTCCAAGATCCATAGTTGCTGATGCAGAAGCCCAGCACAGCATCTTCTAACAGCCACAGTATGCCACCGTCTCTCAATATAAGTGGAAGGGTGGATGAAGGGAAGACATTTTTATGCCGAGATGACAATGGGTATTTCTATAGCAGTGGCATACCAATTAAAAAAGTCTCAGCACCATTTACAAAATCTGGGAGTCAGCACAAACATGACAGGCAGATTTCCTCTTTTGCCAAGCTCCAGACTCCTGAGCTTAAATCTCAAATGGGCATGGGGTCACACCATTCTGCTGCAAGGGAGGACACTCCAACAGGTCTGGCCCTTCAAGCTTTTACTACTATGCGCTCAGCAGCTGAATGGTCAGCAATGTGATTCACCAGGACCAGGTCAGAGCCACAAAGTTCCAGTAACAAAAGTACAAGGTCAAAGACAAAAAGTAGCATAATAACATCATTTCTAGAACCAGAGCCCTTGAACAAATAATCATTTGTTAGCTGGGTCAGCTACTATCAAGCCCAGGGTCCCTAGTCTTCAAATCACTCTGAGGCTTCTATCTACAACAAAGAAAAATATTTTGAAACTTGGTACCAATTGGAGGGAGATGGATGTTAAAGGCATAAAAATCTCACCAGCAACTAGTAGCTCCTTTGCCAAGAAGACAAGGGGAATACTACAGTCCCTTTCAGAAACCATCTCCTTAGTTGACGCCACTAAGCTTCCCAGCATGTGGCAACTGGGGCACGGCAACATCAACACTGGTCTCTCTCAAAGGTGACAAGGGGGGGAAGCCTTACCCAAAACAGAAGGAAATAGCTGCATCCATTCCCTGTGCTTCTTTTTAGCTTTTCACCTAGCTCTCCCCATACCCCAGACAGCCTTCCACTCTGTAGTATCAGGAAATGAAATGAAAGCTGCTGGAAGGAGTAACCTAGCAGGATTCAGTAGCAGCACCTCAGGGGCCATATCATCTCTTACTGAGTTTACTTATACTTTTTTGCTGTCTCCTCTGCCTCCAAAGCCTCTGCAAGATGAAAATCAGCAGAGTCCACACATTTAGCTAGGTGTAATGGGAGAACATTTCTAGACCCAAGAAAGACCAGAGTCTTCAGGGAAGAGGCTGGCTTACAGTCAGTGGGTAAAACATTGGTCCTCTTGACTCTGAGGGGCAGTGGGCAGGACATGGGGCAGTGTTTATGAGCATATCCTTATTCCAAGTAGAAGAAGAACTGTGCCTTTGCCAAATAGTAACTGACCCTTTACAGGGCTCCCTGGAGGGACAGCAGAAAAGATCCTGATGCCTTCAACATCTGACAGTTGGATGTTATTTTTGTGGTGGAACAAACAGGTTACAGGGATACTTATACCTTAACAAGGGAACAAGAAAAAAAAGAGTTCCCAAAAGGCAAAGAGGGAGAGCATGAGGCAGTGCTGAAACATACATGGATGGAGCAGAATCTGTACCACTTTAGGTTTTTCAAGTAGACCAACAGGGGCAAAAATGCCAGCCACAAGATCTCCCTCTTGACTACGTTTGGTGTAGCTGCCTTTGTTGGTCAGGAGGCTGTATCTTTTGCAGGGTCTTACAATATCTTAGGCCTCATACAAACATTTCAGATGCCTTCACGTGAGACAAGGCAGCCATCAGGAAACAGCAGATCTCATGCCTTCTGGTGAGATTGGGAAAGGAGATGATAGAATTAATGGAAATTACTAGCATTATGGCTGCAGAACAAGTGGCTTCCTTAAACTGACAGCCTTATAATCTGTTTCCACTGTGGATATACATCCTGGGGGATGGGGTCATGGGTGCTTGTTGCAAGTTTAATAAGAGGGAGTACAAATGCAATGACCCACAGTGGACTGTTTCTTAGCCAGGCTTTGTCTTTACCACTGAAAGGTGGAATCCTAGCCCTCATAGATTAGTCCCCTGCTTTTGCTGATGATGTTACAGAGTGATCTTCATATTCTGGGTATTGTTACTTTCAGACGTGAGGGATAGAAGTAGCAATTTCCTTTTGTTAACGAATGTCTGCAAAAACAGGGGGTTAGACTCAACGGCCCCGGAGCACCTAAAGATAAGGGCTACTGAAGGGGGTATCCAAAGACTATAATGTAGTATCCTCCCACAGACTCTCATTACCAAAAAAAAGACTGTTGATGGAGAAGCCTTCATGAAAGCAGATTAAAGATTTGCCATGAAAGTTAGCAACTGAAAAAACAGCTGAAGTGATAGGAAAGAAAGAGAACACCATACATCCTCCTCCTACAAAAACAGGGTACCAAAACAAGGAGAAAAAAAGAATACTTGAAGGACAACGTAAGGGATCCATCCCTTCTGGCTGTACTTTAATACACAGGGAAGATAGGGACACAGGTATAACAAGACAACCAAGACTATATACAGACAGTCAAAAAGCCTGAGTCTGAGTAGATTCAGTCTTTGCAGGTTTGTCTAAACTACGCAAATTAAACCGAAACAAAAGTAAACTGATATTTACCTTTGATTCAGGAAATGCAGCCACATGCCTACAGTGGCTCAGACCAGAAGCCAGGGCATGCTAGAGCCGGGCTCTCTAGCTGTGTGTTCACTTCTTTTTCCTGGAGTACTACATCCAGTTTTGGGCCCCACAATTCAAAAAGGATGTGGAGAAGCTTGAGAGAGTCCAGAGAAGAGCCATGCGCATG
>NW_017728996.1:32869823-32878471 GCF_001723915.1 Gavialis gangeticus
TACACCAAACACCTTCAAGAGAGAATTGGATGCTTATCTTGATGAGATCCTATGACCCCATCTGACTTCCTGCCCCTCAGGCAGGGGGCTGGACTTGATGATCTTCCAAGGTCCCTTCCAGCCCTAATGTCTATGAAATCTGTAAAATCCTGCTGCCCCTGAGGTCTCTGGTATTTGTAATCCAGAATTACAGCAGTAGGACTCTGCAGGGTTGCTTATCACTTCCTCTTCCTTCTTCCAGGTACCTCTGGGATTCGTAGTCCACAGTCACAGGTGGCAGTATGTTTGCGCAGGGGGAAAAGGTGTTTAATCCCCCTCCCTGGCCTCACACCCCAGCCAGGGTTTGCCTGGGTGGGGCAGCACCTCCCCCTCCTTCCTCCCCTGTAGACACCAGGGGACACCAAAATGGAAAATAGGTTTTACCACAAGAAGGGGATGAGAAGACAAGAGGAGTCTGCTACCTGAGCAGAACAATCCAGAGTTGCAATAGTTGTACTACTATCATCATCATTCGCAGAGTACACCCAGCAGCAACAATAAGGATGGTGCCCGGGAAGGGGAAAGGGAACAGTGGCCCATTCAGAGTACAAACTGACACTGCTGTGGGAATGTATTGAGGATGTGTAGTTATGGTGGCTTCTTTGTTCAATCAGTCCAAGCCTCCTCCTAGATTCTTATTTAATCTCAGTAAATTCAAGCCAACTAAACTCCAAGTTTCCCTTGCATTTTTTTCCCCATCAGCTTTATTCCCCAATCCCAGTCTCACCCAGCCAATCCTCATCTTAGTTTACTTCCTCAATTTCTTTTTATTTGTCTAATCCACTCCTTTCCCTCAGTTCCATATTTGCTCTCTCTGTATCCGTATAAGAGTGCTACAAATTTTGTGGTCCCTATGGGTCACTGTGATCACACTTCAAGTGTATTCCCTGTTCTGAATTTCAATGCCAAACCTCACTTGAGTCTGGAGTAATTGAAATAGTCCTTACAGATAAACTGAGCTTCATCTGAGCTACAGTATGCTCAATTACTCTATGAAGTTGATGCATGGTTGAAGCTAATCAGACACTGAGTCATCCTTTGAGGATGGCACATACTGTCTGGTCAGTGCTTGTAGCAGTTAGTTCAAGCATGCTCAGAGAACACACAATTTTCAGAGATTTTAGCTGTTAACATTTAAATCTCTTATGTGTTTCTTACTGTCTCTAAGTTTTCTAATTTGGACAGATTTTCATGGGGATAGCAGGAGGCACATCTATGACACACAAACTACTCTTGCCACATTTTTAGTCCATTCTCTAAAATGTGGGGCAGTAGAATTATTAATAAAGAAAGCATAGCAGAAAAGGCCTTGTTCTCAGAAATGGCTCATTCATTGACAGATATTTTCTGAAAAATTCAGGCTGAAACGGGTATCTGGAATGGAGTATATATGATTATATTTTGAAAGTGTATGAGCAACTAGAAACGGTGTTGTAATGGGAAGGCAAATACTAACAAACAGTGCTACCGTTGTTACACAGAACTAAAGAAACCTCTTTTAAACTTTTGTGATTTTGGCAGTTAATTTTGAGAACTATGAGCCCTTACTTTTATTAGTGCATAATTTTATTGAGGAAAAACTTACTAGAAGACAGTGGATAAACAATTATTGACTCATAGGAATAGTGCATTCTTGCAGATCCTCTGAAGAATAAACTATTTTGGGTTACCTTGTCCTGCAAGGTGACTATATTCTACTGCTGTTAGATGGAATAGGGAGTTCCAAGATGCAGTGACCTATGGCGTGAAAATTTTGCACTTCACTCTGCTAGGCAGCATGTTTGGTTTTTGCTACATCTAGAAGGTGAGGATTTCAGTGAACCCTTCCTGTAAGCTTACAGAGAAGCTAAGTCCCAGTGAAACACTGGGAAAGGAAAACCCTTTAAACATGGTTAATTACAGGCTATGATTATATTTCATGCAATTAGATTGCATGCACTGTCAACTATGATCGTAAAACTGATCTTGAAACCTGATTAATCTAAAACTACCTCATTTGTAATTTACTGCCCTGTTACCTAATTACCAGAGATCTTCCTCCACCTCTGTTAAAGTTCTACTGTTAGTCAGCTTTTGACAGAGTTTTATTTTTACTTCTTAGAAAGTGAGTCTATACTAGAGAGATCAGGTGATTGTGATGTCCTTCACTGGATTAAAATGCACATAACTGTTTCAGTTGCTTGCACATAGGAATCAATACATTGAAGTCACACCAATAACTAGGGGTGAAGGCTCAGTCAACTGTGTGCAGGTGTAGATGAATCCCACTGGCCCTGTGGATAGTCAGCTCTGACACCTGTCAGAGCTATCAGCTCACTCATTTTGAAAACTTCTTTAGCTCACTGACTAAGTTGCCTTCTGCATGCTCCTCTACTGTCACACTTCATAGAAACGTCTTTTAACTACAGACTATCTGCATTTCCTTTAAAATCTCCTACTGTCCTGCCTATTTTATGTTTGTAAACCAGCTGTGGATTGCTGGTTAAACTCAAGTCTGCCCTTTCCAAACCAATCCCCACTTAACCCAACCTTATTTACCAGCATCATGCCCCTATATATGTTCTCCCCAACAAAAAATAGCCCTGAGAAACTGCCAATCAGCTGGTGAATCACTAACGGTTTACCAGATAATATTTTCACTGACACCCTACAACTGAATTGGCTAGAGAAGCAATATATGAACACCTTGGAGCACACCAATTATCAATTTCTGTCTTGTGGATCATCCAACCTTATCTGGAGGTAGAGATGGGGCAATACTCTGGGGGTCATGGCATAATAGGGCATATTGCAGTAAGTGAACCAACATACTAAAGAGGTGCTCTGATCAGGGATGCTGTAAAATGATGGCTACCTTATTTAAATTGGTGCAAGCCAGCCCTTAAGACACAAAAACAAATCTTGCATTGATTCAGGGTGACTGGAGTAGAGCAATCAGTATTAATAAGTTATCTGTTTTATCAGTTATTTTTCTACCACACAGATGATGCAAGACAATGCTCTCAGTATGCTTATCCATTTTCCCCATGCAAGAAAAAAGGGACAAATAAATCAACATCCCCATTCACCATATTTTACCTGGTGCACCTAGAAACAACACTCCTCCTGGTGCAATTGAAAATTGATGATTGCATTCCAGCCTAAAGTAATTAATTCTAATTAGACAATACCTTTAATTCTTAACAACAGTCAACTAATATGTAGCTGAAAGGCAGATAGTTTTCACCAAGTTTTTATTCTTACACTTGCAAATACTTTCAGGATCATGATTTATATTGCCTATCAAAAAAACCCCAAAACACTCAAGTACCTGAAATCCAGGAAAAGGAGTTTAACTGAAAAGGAATCTAATGCATTGAAGCAAAAAAATTCACTCAGCTGGCTGTGCTTCTTCCAGTCTTCTGCAGGTTTCTGCTGGAGTCTGGATCAGGAAATCTCAAGCTGTATGTGCAAAATTAGGATGGGGAGAGCTAAGTCTCTGAATCACTACGATGAGTCTCAATTCCTTGTCACTCATGTAAACCTACTATTCAGAGTGGCTACATGTGTAAGCATGAGGCAAGGCTCTCACCCTCATTCTGGTACTCCGAATTGTTTTGGTGTTTCCCAAAGGGAGAACCCCAAGCCAAAACAGCTAGAAATCAGTAAGAACAAAGTGGACATTAAAAAAAGAAAGAAATGGTGGGGGGGGGGGAATCCCCTCATATATAGGTATGGCATAAGTTAAGTTGGACAAATAGTTTAATTGTAACAATACTGTAATAGTTACCAGAAAAAATTACTTGTCAAGTGTTACTAAATATGCCAGTATAGGAAACTTTGACTGCAAGTATTTAATCCCTCCCACCAGGGAGACTATTATACATTTGGATGTTACTCAGGATTGTGCAATTAATTTAAAGCTTCCTCTACATGTAACTACTTGATGGTGAGTTGTAGCTGCAGACTGCACAAGTTGCTGCAAAATTCCCAGAGCTGGGTACCTGAAGTGATGATTTTAAATCTTTATTTAAGGATTGAGTAGAAGTAGCCTGGTTTGTTAAGGTGCTGGGCACTTAGTTTCCTTTGTTATCCACAGCATTTATGGGTGCTTGAAATTTGCTAAAAATCAGGTCACTATTTAGGATCTTAACATCAAGAAGTCAAGTTTTTAAATTGGCTTAGAAGCCAAGCCCACTTTTTGGTTTTATACTTGTGAGAATCATCAATAACTCCAGTGAAAACTTCAGGATTACTCCAGTGAGTGAGGAAGATCAGACCCTCAGTTAACTTATTTTGAGGATGGGAGAAACTGAAGAAATCTTTTGAACTAAACCCAAGCCAAGGTTAAAACGTTAGTAAAACCATTTGTTCTCAGTGCCTCATGAAGCACCCAGCTGCACACATACCTTCACAGGGTGGATTTCTCACATTTTTTGCTCTCCTTCCATTGTGTGTTTGTTTTGGTCGATTTCTTCTTACCTTGCTCCTCTCATACTTTTCACTAAAACTTCCCTCCATCCCTGGACACTCTGCTTTCCCCTCCAAAGCGAGGAGTACCGCTGTTGCTACCTCTTTTGGTCTTTTCTGCCTCTCTCCAATGGTCATTCCCAGCTGCCACAGAACCTCCTGCTCCAACCTTCCAATGGTTCTTCCCATGAAGGGCAACCGATAAACATTCACACCCAGGCAGAGCAGCCCATGTAATGCCCCAAATGCCACATAAGCCCTTTAAAATGGCAAGGATAGTCTCCTGAGGGCACTCTGCCCAGCAGCCTTTTTGCATCTTGTTTAATGAAGGAATAGAAAAAACAAAGAAATGAGCAAATACTGCAAAATTTTTGGTAGATAAATCACACAAACTGAAAATTATGATTCAGCTGGATTCACTCCCATTGTTTTCACTCCCTCAAACACCAATGATTTAGTTTTCTTCCAAAATTTCTTTCTAAAAAACAAATTTAAACCTGGCTTCTTGAGCATTCAGACATAAAAATACGTCTCTAAGATAAGATTTTGATATCTTATGTATAAAAAAGGTAGGTTTAGCTTTCAATGTGAAGCAAGACTTCAACCTTTATTTTATCTTCAGCTAAAACTGTTATCATTAAGGTTGCTGACTAGGAAGTGGGCAGTTGGGACTTGGCTCCTAGAGAGCCACAGCCCAGCAGACCAAATCAAGAACAGACAAAGTTTAGACTAGTGTCAAGAATCAGGGCAGACAGATTAGGAGGCTTAAGTCTATAACAGATTGAGGCATGAGTGGTCACCCTAGGTACATCCGTGAGCCAGAGAGACCACAAACAGGAAGCAGGAATTTAGATCAAAGTTGTTAGCCATGATACCTAGAACATGGGCAATCACCAAACTAAAGCCACAAGCCAGAGGTCTGCACTGGAATCAGGTGGCAGCAAAACTGGAACAAATGGATCAGCAGGTATGACCCAAGGAACAGGAAGCTAAGCAAGACCCAGGACCAATCAACAGAAAATAGGAATAAGAAGCCAGAAACCCACAGTTAGACTATAACAGACATCTGCTTTGTTAACTAGCCAACTGGGTATTTAAAGGGCTGCTGCTTATAAGCAGGCAGGCATGTTCATGCAGGCAGCTGCAGCTAACTAGAAGTTATTAGACTGTTGGCAATCAGGGCTACTCAGATAAGCAGGGCAGCTGGGGGCAATTTAGTCTGCCTGTTGCCTTGACTCATGACAGTTATTTAGTTTGTGAATTTAATTTTTAAATAGGTACTCTTAAAATGGGGATTAGTGGGAATATCTCAGGAGTGAGAATGGGTCTAATACATGGTCTGAACCATCTTGAGAGAGACCTTGGGAGATGACAAGTCCTTGAGTGGTGGTTTGAACCGAACATACCATTGCATTATTGTTAATAATATTAAAGGTGACCTAGTCACAGGTTATATGGAGACACTGTAGAAACTCCATCACAGGAGGTTTTGTAAGAATGGGACAGAAGTTCATCCAGGATGGTCCTACTATACCTAATCTTGTCTCAGGGATTAGGAAATGTTAGGTCACAGGAGTCAAACATAAGGCCTGTGGGCCAGATTTGGCCCACAGAACATCTCTAGTTGGCCCACTGGGCTACTGGAGGGCATTGGAAGCTAGGCCCTTTGGCACCTTTGGGTGAGCTTGGATTGCACCTGCAGGCCATCTGCACTCTGGATCAGACCCATGGAGTGACCCTGCACATGGGATCTAGCCCACATTCTGGCCCTATATTATTTCGAGCTGTTGGGGCTGCATAGGTTAAACACCAATGGTATATATCATTTTTAGTTACCTACCACACATGCATCTTTCACAAAATCAGCACTTGCCACTGGAGCCTGTACTCCTGCCACCCCAATCCATGCCTCCCTATAGTCACCCCTGCCAGACCCTGTACCTCCATTGTCACTAGGCCCCATGCTGCTGCCACTCCTGTGGTGACCATTGCAGCAGCCCTCATGCCCCATCTTGGATTTGGCCTGCAAGTAACCCCATGGTCCGGATCTGGATCTGGCCCGGGACCCCAGGCATTCATATTTCTATAAAACTCTAGAAATGCAGAGAATTTGGACTTTCCCCAATATGTGGTCAATATCTGAGCGTCTGGGAAGTGCATCTGCCCAAAACAGTATATTTCTATTTTGTATATCAACAAGAGACACCTAGCAGATGGAGGTATTCCTGCGCATTGCTAAGTCATAGCTTTGTTGAATATTATTTTTCTTTCTTACAGGCACTAGATCTTTTGCAAGTGCAGATGTGCATGATATGGTAGTCATAGCTGCTGCAAATATTTTTAGATTTAGAAGTGGAAAGCTTGAAACAATATGAATGCACAGATTCTAAATGAACAGCTGCAGAAAGCCAACATGCTATTTAACACACATGTAATGAATTTGAGTACTCCACTAGATGTGTACCTGTAAAGCTGATAGCATTCAGTCTCCTGAGGATTGTTGTTACTTATAACTTCATACCTTGAGGAATTTGACACAAGCACAAACACTTCAGAGTGATCTACTGTGTTTATAGAAAGATTACACAATGTTTTCTAGGTATATTTAACTTGTTTATATTTTCTTTTTTAAAAACAATGTGCAAAGACTAACATACAGTATAATACAGATGTATAAATCTTCTATCTCCAAGGTCCTAAAGTTCCAAAATTTGCCTCCTGTACACTAGGCATTTTTCAAAATAGGTTGCCTTCTTTCAACAAATCAGCATGCAGAAAAATAAAAGCCAATTAAATCATACAGGAGTCTAATTCTCTCTGCAATGTACACGTTCATCTCCCATTTACACTAATGGAAATCACTCATTCATTAGCAGAAAAAAATACCAAAATGTTTTAAATGATAGGAAATGGTCTAACCACGTTAAAATAAGGTGAGAAAAAAAAAAACAGTGGTACTGCTACATTAGTCTTTTTACTGAAGGATAATACAAAATGTTTCGTTTAATATAATAAATAATTTTGAAGTTTTTTCATAATAAAGTTATTAATTCACTAAACTAATCTTAATCAGTCACTACCACAAAATAGATAGGTGAACCTTTTGTAAAAGAAAGAGCAAACCATTCTGTTTACCTATTGCAACACCTCCTAAAGTTCTAACATCAAAGTCAAAAGGAGTTAACCTTCAGAAAGTCTACTGAATTGCACTTAACCCAGAACAAATTCCATACTAAGTTTTTACAGTACTACCATATGTATTCCTGACTGCAGAAGAAAAAAAACAAGCAAATAAATATTTGGTCTAGGTTTTATGTCCACTTCTGCTCAATTAAGTAATTCAGCAGTAAAGAACATTGTTCCGCTGGGATAATGCCAGACATTGTTTCAGTCCTTGGCTGGAGTCTTAAACAGCATGAAAAGTGGCTCAATAACAGCTTAACATATGCCCCAGAGAATCTTGTTTAAAAGTGACACAGCAGGACTTTTCCAATTGAGTAATATTTATAGACATATTCTTAACACTTATAGTAAAATATGTTAACAGTTTTAATCGACTGCAGGAGTTGTCTATGCATGGCAATTATTTGGGTCTCCCATACAAGAAAAACTCTACCGCCAGATCACTTAGTTAGGAAGATAGATGATCACTCCCCACACAAGCTCATAATAGATAAAGGGAAGAACTCATCAGCTAAAAGGGAAAGGCACTGTGTGCTATATTTCTAAGGCACACTAACTTCACATCAGAAAAATATTAACAAGTATTCAGCTGTAGTCTTGCCTACCTCTGGGAAGTGGAAATTCCTCTTGTAACAGTTCCCTAATTTCTGGCTTGGAAGTCACTTGAAATTAATCAGTCTGGATATACAATCCCCAAAGTAAATCGGGGGAACAGAGAGCTAAGAAATATATGATTAGGCTGTATTGCCTAAGAAGGGATTCCTTCCTTATTTATCCTGCATTATAGCTACCTAGATTGAAACTCCAGGCACCTAGGGTAACACAGGGATTTTGCAGAGGTTGCTTCTCCCTTGGGGCAAGTAGGTAAGCATGTCTCTTTTTAAATATCCTGTCTTGAAGTCATGTTCCAAATGTAATGATATGGGGGAATTCTGACAATAAATGAGAATATGTAAGCCACAGGAACAGATCAGCTC
>NW_017728996.1:32883471-32887389 GCF_001723915.1 Gavialis gangeticus
AATATCCTGTCTTGAAGTCATGTTCCAAATGTAATGATATGGGGGAATTCTGACAATAAATGAGAATATGTAAGCCACAGGAACAGATCAGCTCCTAAGCAACAAGTATTCTCGCATCATACAAAATAACCTAATAAAGGGAGAAGACATGATAAACACAAATAATTTTCCCATAGTAGAATGCTATTCAGTTTCCTCTGAGGTGTCAGCAGCTCTGGGCAAGTCATATTAAGTAAAGGAAATGTCTCACTTTCAGATTTTTAGATGTTTCTGTATTCTGTCCAAGGAATGCTGTATTTGCCTCTCAGTTTTTCTCCATAAAGCTAGAAATGAGGCTGCTTTCTTGGCACTATCTCCATAGCTATGATGTAAGTCAGGGAATTATGAGTAAGACTGTGCAAATAATTGATTTTTTGCTCTGGCTGCCACACTGGAAAAAAGTTTTAAAAATTGAACTGAATCAACCTTAAAACAATTCTGCTTTTCTTGCCAAAACAAAAAAATCTAAAGTATTTCATTTGGGATACTTGTAACCAAAGCCAAGGAAACAAAATACTAGATTAAAAAAACTGGAGGAAGAGAGGAAGAGTAGGTATAGAATTCCAATAGTTCTTTGGTTCAAGAACTCACCCAAAATATAGGAGCCCCAGATTAAATTCCTTTTACTAATTCTCTCTAAGGGGAATAGGATATACAATTTAGGAGAGTGACCTAACCTGTCATATTATAGAATAATTTGGGGTTAATTCCTCTCCATTTTTCCCACTGATGCTGTTCTCCATTGTGTATACCAGTGGTATTCAACCTTTGGCCAGTGGGTCAGATCTAGTCTACAGAACTGTCATCCAGTCCATGGGGCTTCCCACAGGTCTGGAAATTCAGCAGCAGGGGAGCAGTGGCAGCATCATCACAGCTCCCAGAACCATTCTCTAACTGTCAAATTTCTGAACCCTGGTGAGCTCCATAGGTTGGATGAAGTGTACCAGACCGCAACGGTGTGCTGGATCAGTTTGTGGCGAGATGTGGTGTATGGTCCAGTACGTGGGGTGAGACCACAGCCACATCTACCACACAGAGCTGGGGCATGCAGGGTCACTGTGCAGCTGGATCTGGCATGTGGGAATGGGCCAGCACACTGGATTGTACCTGCAGGCCAACCCCACTCTGGGTCAGGCCCATGGACTGACCCCACACACAGAATCTAGCCCACATACCAGCCCCACACTATTCATCTAGCTCACAGGGCTGCATAGGTTGAGTACCACTGATATATACTATATTTACTCATCTACCACACACACATTTTTCCTCAAAAGATCAGCCCTCCAAAATTGGGGTGCATCTCAACCAGCAAAGATAATTTTTGACACTGGAAAGAAAGAAAGCACGGAGACACTGTAAAATTACTGTCATGCTTTCCCCCCCTGTCAGGCAGTGAGGAGGGAAGTAGCAGAGTTCACCCTTCAAGGTCAAAGCTATAGTGTTAACCCTTTCACAGTCACTGTGGAAGAGGCAGTAGCTTCAGGCTTTCCACACTGCAGATCCCTGACACTAGGAACTTTGACTACCAACTACCTTTCCTCCATTCCCTTTCTTTAAAGATAACTAGGTTGGTACCACAGAGGGATCATGAACTGCATGCTACTTAGTGCAGAAATATCTTTGTTCTTCAACCAAAATGTACCTGCAGTGATAGGTATTTCATCAATGCTGATAATTACATAACCCTGTAATGGACAAAGAATCTGCTTGCTGCGTGATGTTCCTGATGGAAAAGTCCTATACAAACTTAGTAGTAAATCACATAATTTTGCAGGAAATTTCTGATTTTCTATTAAATTCTATAGGCTTTAGGATTCATATATAACATGACTTATTAGATTCCATATGAATTTCAAGCAAGTATTTTGTTTGACTTCAGATGTCATTTTAAAAATCAAACTATTTTTTGGTTTCTTTTAACAATGGATTTAAGAAAGTGCATACCCCATAAGTTTTCTGATTTCTGGGGCAAGGATCATCAACTTGTTACATATCTATATGATAACCAGAATGATGAGACACTGATTCTTTGAGACTAGAAGCATTACTAGCAGACAAATGACAGACAGTAGTAATTCTGAGATAGTTTTCATATTAAACACTGTTCAATAGAATTTAAATAAAATAAGGGATTAATTCCCACATATCTCAATATTATGTACTATACAAACTTTCTTAAATCAACCATAAACAAGTTTCCAGTACACTCACTAGAATAAGTAGCTTTATTTTTGCTTTAAAAAAAGGAATGGAAAGATGGATCATCCTGCTCCTCCCTCTCAATATCCTTTGCTGCTGTGTTCTCTCTCAGCCTGTCCTGTTACCATGTTATCCCAGCAGCCATATGTCTAGCTGTCATTGTTGTGTACTTGCAACTCTGCTCACTTTTAGTTGGAAGAGCTGCATATGGAGCACCCCCACACACAAATAATTTAAGTTTTATAGTGAATTTAGCTGTAGGGAAAGGAACACACCTGACAGCTCTGTTGGGTGACATAATTTATTCACTCATACAACAAGTAAAGTAGTGGCAGAAGCAGTGCAAATTTTTCATTAGTGTCTTATGACTGGTTTGAATTCTGCCTTTAAATGGCTCCACATTTCCTTGAGGTCACTGGAAGCATGTGCATGTTTAAATATATAATTTGGTCCAATGACCATTTTAAAAGAACCACCTCTTGGGGTTCTTTCTGCAGGTCCATTGAACCTTGGTTTCTCTTCTGAGATGGTAAACCAAAATGCTGACTGATGAAAATGAAAATCCTTATTAAAATACCCAAGTGTTGCGCAAGCAGCAATAGAACCTCACAAAGAAGGTGGGTCAGTATTGCCTCTATTTCACAGGCGGGGAACTGAAACAAGAGTTAGTGACCTACTCTATGAACAGTTAGAGCTAGATCCTATTCTGCCTGTTAGATGCCTAAGTGGAGGAAGGAAATTGTAAACTAAATGCAATCCCATTCCATCCAGTTTGAGTCCCTGAAAATCCATTAATGCAACTACTTTTGCAATATACTTTCATGTTACAAAGTATCCTTAAGACTAAGTCGCAAAATGGAATGAGGAGGAGGAGGCCCCATCTGACTTGTGTATTTAGTTTTTTTCAGGTATTTGAGCAGGCTGGAATAGGATCATACTTAGGTGCCTAATTCTAATTAAGCATTTGGCCCTTAATATCAAATACAGGACTAGAATGCCAGTTCCTTTCTCCCAGTTCTGTACCAAGCCCTTGCTTCCCATGAGCACCAATTGCTTGAGTGATAATTTTGTGATGTGAGCCAAGATATGGAATCAGAACACCAAAAAACTTACTGTACAAAGTTAGTGTAGGAACCCAAAAAGTAGTCAGGGAGGCACTCAGAGCCCAGGGTGTAGCTAGTATGGGGGTCCAGGAAAGGTGGTCCTTCCTCAAGAAGGCTATCCTTGGGGCACAGCTGGACGCAATTCCTCTGCGCAAGAAGGCAGGAAAAGGGTCCAAGAAACCTTCATGGCTGAGCGTGGATATCCAGGCTGGCCTGAGGGCAAAGAAAAAAGCATACTGGCGGTGGAAGCAGGGGGCAGGGACCAAGGAAGAGTACACCACCCTGACCTGAGCTTGTAGGGATTTGGTAAGGAAGGCTAAAGCAGCACTGGATCTTAGATTAGCTTCTGGGATTAAGGATATATAGGTAGCAAGAAGAAGTCTCGGGGTAACATTGGACCCCTACAAGGCAGGGCAGGGCAGTTGGTGACGGACGTGCGACAGAAGGCAGAACTCTTCAACAAGTTCTTTGCCTCCATGTTCCTGTCTGCTGACAATGGGGTGCTCCCAGGTGACAGCGTAGAGAGGCCCGGGAAGGATGTGAGTCCCCCAACTGTTAGTTCAGACATAGTTAA
>NW_017728996.1:32887738-32896159 GCF_001723915.1 Gavialis gangeticus
CAGCAGGGACTCGGGGAAAGTCTGTTCACCAGGGCCCCCCTTGGAGTCACCAGGAACAATCACCACAAGCTGAGGGAGGATAGGTTTAGGTTAGATATTAGGAAGAACTACTTCACTATAAGGGTGGCCAGAGCCTGGAATAGGCTTCCCAGGGAAGTGGTGCTCTCACCTTCCCTGGAAATCTTCAACAGGAGACTGGACAGGCACCTGGCTGGGGTATTATGACCCCTCCCACCCCCAGTGCTCATTCCTGCCCCTGGCAGGGGGTCGGACTCAATGATCTGTCTAGGTCCCTTCTGACTCATTGATTCTGTGAAGCACATATATCAATTGCAAGCTATTGTTTATTTAAATAAATAATTTACACCACTCACCTACTTGCAATGTGCAAGCTGTGTTGGTATGCACAGATATGAAGAAATTCATATGTATCATCCATCATAATAGAGCCCATATTTGGTAAAGTGTATACTAAGTTTGTATTTTAAATGTTATATCTGAAAAAAGTATATAGGCACAGGAATGGATAATGATCCTGATCCTCTTTGTAAAGTAGTTTGAAATCCATGAATGAAAAACACTATACAGGAAAGCTAGTTATTGTTCCTGACTAGGTATTGGAGGAAGAGACTACTATCTGCCATATCTGCCATGCTTCATAGCAAAGGACAGCTCCACAGAGCAGTTCATCATTCTGTTCCAGACGCTGCTTATCAAATGGAATACCTGGATTGTCTTCAAAACATGACAAATACTAGTTCAGAAGGGCAAGAAAACAAGATCACCTAGATAGAGATAACAATTTAGATCAAAGACATCACTTTGATCTAAAAGATATCTAAAGGTGTCAGGCAACGCATCTGACTCCAGGGGCTATTAGCAGTATAATAGACCACTGGGTCCATGGTACTTTCCCATTTTCATCCATTCAAATTCATCTTAGTTAGCCCCAGTGGAGCTAATTTGGCCATCACAAATTTTGTCCCAGGTCGAGGACAAAAAACTATGGTCACATATGACACTGTCAACCTAAAAGTGGAACAGGACAATTCTAAAACTCCAAGACAGAATGCAACCCTTAACTCATACATACCATTGTGCAGCCAAGTACGTGCTTTACAAGCTTCTTAGTCTCCCTTTGACACATCTGATATTGACTATTACTTAACTTTAAAGCAAGATTGACTGATCATTGGCTTATACTTGTAGAGCCAGGTTTTTTATTTATATGTATACCATTCTTCCATGTTTGAAAATGATTTAGGAGGTTGATGAAATATTTGACTAGCTGAAAATGTAGATCCTTGATATGTGATGTCAAGGATTAAATGGTAGCCCACCTAACTGAAACCCTAATATGAAGTAGATCCTTTGACTGTACTAGACCAAACTTTTAATAAGAAAGCTTGTACATTTAACATAGGGTGGTTTGTTGGACCTCATGTAGCTGTGAGAAAAACTAAAAAAAAAAAAATGTAGTTACTAGTTAATTTAATTGTTAGAACTTGGAATGTGTCCAGCTCATCACTTCTAGCATGTGATTTCACTGGAAAACAGTAACACTGAATCAATCAATTGATCTTCCTTTTATTTAGACAGGTGGAGTGCAGATATTAAACTTCTATAATATACAGATGCCTATCTGAGGTTGACAGCATTTTTAAATATGTTATTTATTCATATTTTCCAAGCTGATGTGAAAGCTATTCACATACTTTACTACAAGCCAGGATTACTCACTAGATCTGTCAATCCCCAAAATTAGTTTTTTAAAAGACCATGTAAAAGTCTGTAAAAAACAGCTCATCTTTTTGAAGGCTGAAGACAGACTAATATTTTACTTTTCAGGAAAAGATAAGGATGAAACATCAGGAAGCAGCGGCGTATACAGAATGGTAATACTTAGAGCTTTCTGTTGAGTATTATTACATTATATGAGACTTCCACACAAAACTGAGACTCAACAAGTTGCTTGAACTGCAGATAATTTTTAAATTAAATATTTGCTGAAATTTAACCAACCACTTTTATTAAGATATCTTGTGTGGAGTGTAATTAAACCCTTAAGTTAGTTTTTTGTATGAAAAAGAAACTAATCTATAGATGCAGTGCATTGGCAAACCGTATAGGAGGTGCACATTGAAAAAATAGGCACTAACTATAACAGCCTCTAGTGGCTTGAGCTACAAGAGCTGTTCTTTTAGCTCAGCAACAAAGTACTCATCTGGGAAACTGGTGATGTAATTTCTACAGCAGTTTCTCAAACAAATTTTCTATTTGATCTGCTAATTGAAAACAATTCACAACAGCAGCCATATTCACACTTAACCATTTACAGTTACATAATTTGGGACCAGATCATGCTACCTTGAAATTAAATGCAAAAATCTAGTCACACTTCAAGCCTCTCTCTCTCTCTGGTATTTTTTGTTTAATTAATTAGCCCTATGCCTAGTTGATGTATTTTTAAAAAAAAAATAAATTTTAGAACCAGTGTACTTGAAAGCAAAATATAGAAGTTGTAAGATCCAAACAAGGTGCTCAAGTGATATTGTTAGAAATTAGCTGTTTCACAGATACCACTTTTTCATCAACAGTACAGTAATCATTAGTTTTTAAAAATCTGTTTGAACCAAATTCTATTTTCAATATTCATCTCAAACTTAGGTATGTTACCAGTATTCTGATTAAAGAGTATATTTAAATGAGGCAGCCCTATGTAGTATATTTTCACATATATTTGTTTTGTTGAAAGTCTTCTTCATTTACATTTGCTTTCACACTTAGAGAGTGGTACTACTGCAACATGTGTGTTTCTCTTAGTGGGAAACATTAAACAGCATCTTGTGTCAAAAGACAGTGAGCCTCACTGAGAATTAGTCCAGCAAAAGTAATAACCTGGTACTTTAGGGCATGTGTAGATGAAATGGGGGACCTAAATTGAAGCTGTGGGTTTTTAAAAACACTGCTTCAATTTAGGGCCCTTTAAACCCCTGTGTCATGCACACACACAAACTCACCTACCTTTTCAGCAGCAGGAAGGGGAAGGCGAGCTGCCAGTGGGCAGAGCAGTCCCTGGGCTGTGGGAGTGGGAGGGGCTGATGATTCCTTCCATGGCAGCAGTGTCCCTCACCCCCAGGTGGCACCCGGCTTGAGCAGTCCCAGGGGCAGCTGTGGAGGGAAACACTGGGCCACCACGCAGCTCAGGCCAGCAGGCTCCAGGGGGGGAAAAAAAAGATCAGGCTCCCTGCTTTTTTCCCTCTTCGGTGGAGCTTGCTTTCCTGGGCTGCTGTCAGGCTGTCCGCACTGGCTTTCTGCAAAGCTCCTGAGCTGCACGGAGCCCAATGCTTCGCTCCACAGCTGTAGCACCCCAAGTCATTTAAGGTGCATTATGCCCCCGAATTTGCTACAGTGGCAGGAATATGCTGCCGACACGTGCAAACACCAGGCCTCAGTTCTGCAGAGGGATGCTTATAAGGAAAAGACTACTTCTATGTGAATCCATGAAAAGGACTGGACCTTTGGCAGATCTTATGCATGGGGTTGTCTCATGTATTCTACACAGTTCTGAGAAGAGCACTTAAACAAAATTTGTCATTTTGTCACAGTTCTGTGCCCTTTTGCACACTCAAATTGTAAATACATGAAGAAGATTGTACTACGTTATAGCTAATCTATTTTCAAACACTACCATGAACAATGCTATCAACATGTATAAAATTAATCAAGAACCTAAACTTACCAACCAAATGTGTGCATGTGCAGGATCACAGCTTTCAACTTCCATACCTTCCCAAAGGATAAGATGGTAAGCTTTAAACTTGGAGCTGATTTAAACATAAAGCATCATTCAAATACATGTCTAGATGCAGGGAAGAGATATAGTTAGCCATGTGAGTTTGAAGTCAAGGAAAAGGCAGAGTAGATTTGCACCTTATAGACTAGCCAAAGTGCAGTAGATTTCTAGCATCTCTCTCTCAAATAACTATTCAGAACATAACCTTCAGTCTAACTGTGAACAAGGAAGGATATGTTTACTGTTTTTCTCTCTATAGCATGAAGCCTGATGTGGGATTAGCGCCTGAGGAAGATTTTACACACAAGTAGAGACAGTGCAAACAGAGTTTCCTTGTTCAAATGAAGTCCCTGATTCTGTGCCATTATAAGACACTAGGGCTGCCTATACTGCTCAGCGGTGGGGGGGCACATTTTAATTAGAGCAGTTCCCAGACTGCTGCTCTAATTAAAACAGCTCACTGTTTTAAAACAGCTCACTTAAATGCGTGTATTAAGCTCCCACACATTTCAAAATGGCCACAGAACACTTTATTTAAAGTTCATTTGAAAAGGTTCAGATAAAGTGCCCCCATGGCCATTTTGAAATACATGGGGGCTTAGTACACATGATAGTGAGGCAATGCTGGAGTGTTCCTATTCGAACATGAATGAGCACATCTATAAGCACCCTAGGTGGATTTTTATTTACGCTATACATAGGGAACTCCATAAATCACAGAGGAAGTTCCTCCTGAAGCAACTCCTTTAGATTTGTTTGTTACACTGCTCCACCCTCCTACCCCCCCATCCTGATTGGCAGAGGGGCCCAGTTGGCCAGGCCATTTTCCGCTGTTCCCCACTGATCAGTGGCAAATGGCCCAGCTGGCAGGGCCCGTCTGCCAATCAGGGTCAGGGGGGCAAGCAGCGAAATAAAAAAGAAATTAAAGGAGCTACTGCAGGGGGGTACTTCCTCTGTGATTTACAGAGATCCCTAGCTATAAATTCTTCCACCTGTTTTGTTAAATAGTGGCATGGGCATCTCAGTTATAGACACTAGCAAACATTACACAACTTAACATCTGTCCTTGCAATAGATCTGTCCCTGTCTTCCTAATCTTTCATGATTTTCATTGGAAAGGAAAGTAATATTTAGCTTAAAGTGTCCCTTTCAAACTTCTTTATTAAAGCATTTGGTTAATCTGTAAGACAGTGTTTTGTTCTAAGAGTAAAAAACAAGAGATTGTTATTTTATCTGAACTAACTTACCAGTTCCTGCATTTATCTTCCATCTCCCCCACTACCTTCTGCTCCTACACCCCCTTAAAAAGACAAGAGCTAAGGATATACTGTATTTACTCAAATCCAAGATGAGGTTATTACCCCCATTTAACATGGGGAAAAAAGCCCCTTGTTCTGAAATGGAGTATGAGGCAGTGGAGGGGGAGGCAGCTATCATAGCTCCAACTCAGGGCTGGAACCACAACTGCTCCCAGCCACCTGCCTGACTCCTTCCACTGCCTGCCCCCACCCCTCTTTCCACCATTGCCTCCCCCACTGCCTGCATCCATACCATCTGTCCCCCTACTGCCTCCCCTGCCACCTTTCCCACACTGTCTGCCCCCTGTTCTCTTACCACCTGCCCCTTCTGTCACTGCCTTCCCTACTGCAGCAGCATGAGGAATAAATTTAAAGAGATCCCCCAATAATTAGCTTCTATACATGGAGTATTATAAACATTTTTAAGATTGTCCATGTATAGAATCTAATAATTGGGTGGGGCAAATCATTTAAAATTCAGGGTTTTTTTGGAATTGGGTCTGTGGTAGTGGGGACTGGGCAGGATCGCCCAACCCTTTGAGAAGCTTGCAGGGAACTACAGGAGGTAGACTGATATTGGTGAGGGACCTGGAAAACTTACTTGCCAGAGAGGGAGTGCCTGGGTTGGCACAGCGCATGGCGCAGCTGTGCCGCTTTATAAGACCACTGTCTGCCTGCCTGGGCAGTGCCCAGCAGATTACCCCAGCCCTGTGTGGGGTTTAAAAGGCACTGAGGAAGTGCTGGTCAAGGAGGACAGGGAAACAAGCACCAGGCAGGTGGAGTCCAGTGGCAGAGCAGGCTGATAGGCACTGGACTTGTGTGGCACCCGTGGAGCAGAGTCCCTCTCAAGTGTAGGCACAGGGGACCAGATACCCTCCATGCAATTTCCCCCCTCTCCCTCCCCTTCCCCTCCACCCCCATCTCCCTTAGGGGTGAGCACACCAGATAAGGCAGCACATTTTTGTCTTTTCTTTTTCTCCCCCCACTTTTTTTTTTGGTTCTATCATTGACCCTCCAGGTCTCAGAGGGAGGGCCTCTACCCCAGTGAGAGAAGGACTGAAGGACCAGGCCCAGAGAAAGGGCCTGAGAATGGAGGCAGAGAAAGCCCCAGACATACCTGTGCTGCAATGTTTAGCAGCTGGATGTGGAGCCAGACTATGCACCCTCATCTGTATCTGGGTGAGCCAGGACGGTGGCCTGGAACAGCAAAACCAGCCAGAGAGCCTTTAACACCTACACCTGGCAAGTGGATGGGGTGTAGGGGAGCCAGAGCCCCAAGTCAGCTGCCACAGTAATGTGAGTACTCTTGCAGGAAGCCCATTGAGTACAGCACTGAATCCTCCTATCTTTAGTAAGACCAGGACATGGCAGGCGAGTAGGCTGGGGGCCCCGCCAGGGTGCTTGCAGCCTAACCATCATCAGAACTGCAGGTGTGACAGGGTAAATACAGTATGTTTCTTTATTAGGGGACCCTAATTCACACCAATATGTTTTCAAAGTCAACTGCTTTGTAAACCTTTCCCCAAAACTAAACTTTAGATGTTATCAGTTAGAGTCATCATCAACAATGATAGCATGAAAACAAAGTTATAAAAACCTGGAAAAAAAAAAATCACATCACTATTTCAGTGAATCCCTGTGTAAGCATCTCCCCTCAGGGTATAAATGTGGGAGGTTACAGGATCTGTAAGAAAAACTAGTTCCAAAACCAATAAAGTACTATGATTTAGAATACAAGCTAAAATATTAATGCTGTTGAATAAACTGATTATCTTCATCAGCAGAACCATGATGCACTTTAAAGAGATTTAAAGAGAAAATATTTTAAGAATAAATTACCAGTGGAGCTGTGTTAAAAGTCAACATGCTAAATAAAACAGAAAAAAAGTGCAAAAATTATTAGGAATAGGATCAATATTAGATTGAAATTAAATTAATCTCAGAGTACACTTTGGAATTAATTTACATGTGAAATTGCACCTGCTTTTCAGTGAGGTGTTACTTCATATAGTGGCCAGATGCTCCATATTTGGTAAGGCTGTCCTATTTTCTGGCAAACTAACCTACTTTTGCCTGTCTCTTGGTAGCACAGTGCACTAGCTTTTTTGTGCAATGTTAGTTTCTGCTCTGTGGTCCACAGGGGCAATATCTTCATTTCAAAGTTAACACAGGCTTTCAATCAGGTGTTATCACCAATATTCACAAAATCCTCTCATGATGTTTGATGGGGTTTTCAATTTCAGCTACCTAGATTAGTGGGGTAAGGGCTAGAGCTCAGGTATATCCTCTGTGCCGTGGGGATCTAGGCTAAATCATATGAGTGCTATAAGTTCCCATTGTTTCCCACAGTTTACTTTGACCAAGTAGGCTGTTATTTATGAAAAAATATACCTTTTTGAAATAGTTAGTTTCTAAGGTGTCACCCTGCTCTGCCTTCTCCCTCCATATGGTATGTTCAAGATAGACAAGGTCCTCCACAATTCACTGGAAGAGAATCATGGGATGTACCCCTAGAAGTCTGAGGAATATACATGACCAAAGATGGCACCAGTTAGGTATAGTAACTGAGGTATGGCCAATATCACTGGGCATTGGTTACCTGAGTTATCACTGAAGTGAAAACATGCCTCAGTAGAAGAAAAGCACACCTTCTACTGTGATCAGCAGGAATCCTGGTTTTCCCTGATAAAAAACAAAAAACAAAAAAAACCTGTAAATTCTCTGATTAAAAACCCCAAATCCACAATTAAAAATGAAAGGCCACTATACATACACACACACACACACACACACACACACACACACACACACACACATATACATACACACAAATTTAAAGCTATTTGGAAGCCTACCAGTGCCTCATCACTGTGATAAAACTAGAAAATTGCCCATCATGAGTGACGGGGGGTGGGGTAGGTAGGGACAGAGCACCCCACCCAGCACCCCACAGTGCTACCACTCTGCCTCCAGCCCTGTGTGCCCCCATGTTCTCCCCACGTCCAGCCCCATGTGCTTCCCCCACCCCCTGCATCTGGCCCTGTGCGCCACCCCCACCCCCTGCTACTGCACCTCGCACTACCACTGGCTTCCAGGAACGGGGGGGAGGGGAATTTGCGTGTAGTAGCAGCCACCACCACCTGGCGGCAGGCAGCATCCCCTCCCCCACCATTCCTCTCTCCCTCCCCACTGCCTCCCCCTCTCTGCCAGCTGTTGGGGCCAGGCAGTGGCAGCAGCAGAGGCGCGGGGGTGTGGTGGTAGTGTGGGGGCACTGCCACTGGAAGCACCCCCTTCCCCTTCCCTTTCCCCTTCCTGCTCCCCTCCTTC
>NW_017728996.1:32896211-32939827 GCF_001723915.1 Gavialis gangeticus
GGGGGGGGGGGCCAGAGCAGCAGCTCCCTCTGTCCCTAATGCTCCGGGCCCTCACAGCCAATCAGCACATGCCCTCTTGACAGCACATGGACAGTTGGCCCAGAGCATTACGGACAGACAGACAGACAGACAGACAGACAGACAGACAGAGGCTTTTATTGTATTAGAATACATTCTAAATACCAATTTTGGTATTTAATTTTGTGTTTTTTATAATGGGAAATTAGAGCTCCCCCTGCCCTCTTAGCTCACAGAACGCAGATCTAGACCCCTCACTCAAACCACAACCCCCTGGCCCTGCTGGTGCCCCTTACTTCCCCCACAGACCCCTGGACCTGCTGGTGCCCCTCACTCCCCAACCATAGCCCCTTGGCTGTGCTGGCTCCCTCACTCCCCTCCACAGCCCCACCCCAGCCCTGATAGTGCTCCTCACTCTCCACCCACAGCCCCCTACCCCCAGCCCTGCCAGACAGGGTTCTCAGCTGCCAGGGATATGGGGCCAGGGACCTGGGTCCACAGCCACCTGCCTGTGCCCAAGACTGGCTGTCACCCACAGGAGGTGGCAGCTGCTGCAGTGAAGCAGAGTGTGGAGCCTAGCTCCCCACCCCCCTGCTGCATGCCTGCTGCGTGGGTGGTGGGCTAGCTCCCTGCCACTGAACACACTCCTGAAAGGGCAGGGGGACCCATGTTCCCCAGATCTGTGTGCAGGGAAAGGGCAGGCCTGGGTATGGGCTGCCTGCTGCAGGCTCAGACTCCCTGTTCTGCTGCCCTCCCCTGGGGCCTTTGCAGCCCAGTGGGTGTGACCTGGCACTGCAGGGCAGAGCAAGGCTGCACAGGGAAGAGCCTTGCCACTGATGAGGCATCCCCTGCCTGTGTGACAGCAGTGAGGGGACAACCCCGTGCCACTGCCCCCACTGCTGCTGCATGGGCAGGGGATGCCTTGCCAGGGTAGCACGGAGCTTGCAGCAGCATGGAGCTTCCCCACATGGCCCCACTCTGCCCTGCAGTGCCAGGTTGCACTCCCTGGGTCGCAAAGGTCCGGAGGGAGGGCAGCAGGGCAGGGAGTCCCAGCCCACAGTGGGCAGTCTGCACCTGCCCCCACCCCATGTACATGCATGGGTCCCCATTTTCCATCTGGGAGTGTGCGCAGCTGTGGACAACCAGCCTCACCTCCCACCACCTGAATGGAGCCACCTGTGGCCCCATCCTGCTCCCCACTAGGGCCCTGCAGCCACACATTGCAGCCCCAGGCCCCAAGCCCCACGCACCTCCCAGCTGGGCAGCAGCCCCAGCCCCAGCCCAACTCCCTCCCTCCTTCCCTCCCTATGGGGGCCTCAATTCCCCACCCCCACATACTTGCAGGAGCTGCTCTCCACGTTGCCTGGCAGCCATGTGCATATATATGCCCACAGTGCCGCCTGCTGGACTGCCCTCCTCCAGCTCCCCCTCAGCCCCTTACAGGTTGGAACTCTGCCAGCCTGCAGAGAGCTCTTTACAAAACTGCAAAACCCACTGGTTTTTCTGTTAAAATGAAAAACCCGTGTTTTCCTTGGGCGAAGGGGGAAATCTGTGTTTTTCTCTGTTTTTTCATGGGAGACAAAAAACCCAGATCCCTGATGAGCAGCCATAAACTTTTTTCTCCTTCCCATTTTTTTAAATCTGAAGTAGTAGAAGGCCTGTGTATTAAAGTCAAGGAACTAACATTTTAATACCAACTCCCCACATACATATGTGCTTTGTGTATTAGTTGTGTTTCTAGCACATATATTTACTGCTTTATTAGGATGACAGTCTCTTTTAATAGTGCTATTCAGTACCGTCAGACCTTTCATAAGAGAGATATGTGTTACAAGGGAAGGACATATTCCCTCATGAATTTGTGCAGAAGGCACTTACACATTAATAAAAGGGTTTTCTTCACACTCCTCTGCTTTCCTTCCAAGTAACACAGTATTCTTCTTTCAACATTAAAACTGATACAGAAGCATTAGTTTTGCCTAAATCTATATAATATACACAAACCTACCTGTCCTTTACCATACCAAAAACGCTAAAGTATTTTAAAAAAATCATTTCAATAAGGCTGTTATAACAGGAGAATTTGTGACATCATGTTGAGAAATACATTAGTACTGGTATACTTTGCACAAGGGGAAAAAAAACTTGGAAAACACTAGTAATCAAAGAGAGATAGTAACACTAGGTCTGCATCTGTGGGAGATGGGACTCTCAAACCCTTAATGTCAAATGTTAAAAACAAGGGACAGGCTTAAAAATCATGAGATTAACAAACAATGAAATGTTGGGAGCTTATTAACCTTTTGTTTTTGAGCCTTTAGGATACACTTGGGTCATATTTTCAAGCAGCAAGTAATTCTAACTTCCCTTCAACACAAAAATCATGCCCCTTGTTAAATTAAGCCTTTTATAGGCATAAGATTCCAGCCCTAAATCTATAATGGGCAAAACCTTTTATTTAAGAAATTAAGCTACTGGTAGTGTCCATACTCACTTATCACTAAGAACAAAGGTTTAGATAAATTAGTGAGGGACAATCTTTTCCGCAAGCATGCCACAAGTTAACACCTGCACCCTCCCCAAGTGCCACTCGCTGCCTGAGCGCTGCTCTGCTCTCCGCACTATCTGTCACTGTGTTTCCTGCTTCCTCCCTGATCTGTCAGATTCCACACACAAAGGCTGCCTGTACCACTTGTGGCACATGTGCTGTGGGTTGGCCACCCCTGAAGTAAATCATGCTACATATTGGAACTCACAATAAAAATCTTGAGATGACAACATTGCAATCAGACAGAAAAAAGGATAGGACTAACCAGAGTCCAAAGACAAGACACCATGTGGCCTGCCTATACCCAGAAATTTAACCTGAAAGCAATCAACCGCCATTCTTCTCTAAAAAAAACTGCTGCTGACTCTCTGAGTACTACTCTGTCCTGCTGCTTTATATTCCCCTACATATTCTGAGAAACCAGCTGCCTTCTGCCAGTTAGGCTTGTAAAAGCACAAAGAGCTTCTGGGGCAGTGGGAGAATGTTGACCAGACTAATTGCTGGATTACTGGCAGCAGCTGTAGGAGCTTCCACTGTCTAGGGCAGGTTTTTAACCCTCAAGGTGCCAGATTTCTCTCTCCCCCAAGCAAACCAGGATGTAGAACTCAATATGAACTAGTAAAGGAACATCACATTAACAGAGTATAATGTCAGTGGAAAATTACCATAATCATTCTGTACCCTTCTGCAGCAAACTTGAAATATAATTTTATCACTCTACTGAAGGGACTACCCTGTACTCAGGATACTCTGAATTTAGTTATCAGTTTAAAAATAGGTAACTTTTGAAGAGGTGAGAGATAACTAGCTAACACTATACAGAAATAATCAGGGATAAGACAGTTTCAGGATAGCAGCAGCTCTGATGTTTATGTTGATTTTTTTATCAGAAGATTATTTTCACATCTGCCATGCTCTCTTCAGAATCCAGGTAAACACAAATTTAGACCCAGATGCCAAAAAAAAGTGATTAACTTGTCTCGCTAACTGCATTTTCTTTTGTTGCTTAGACATTTAATATAAATTTGCCAACATTTTTCTCAAACTAGTTTTTCTCTCAGTCTTGAAAACAGAGTCATTTTATTATATCATAATAATCTAAGCTTGATTCTATTTACCAAGGCTGCAGAACATAGATTCTTATCTGTTAACAGTATTTCATAGAGACTATCCAATTCAATTACCTTCTTTTTTGTATGAAAGTCAAAATTTTTTGGTCTGTTAAATTCTCTCCTACTGACAGACACTTGTTTCATCCCCATTTCCAAAGGGACCAGTTTTCTAGTTCAAACTGTCAGCCTGATTTGAAATTATTCTTATTGCATCATATGTAAACTTTACAAAAAGAACCTCCATTATAGGAAGGGTAGGACAGCTCTTTGACTTCACAGCTTTCTGCTTAAGAAACAGAAGGCCTGAATAAAATTCTGACTACATGACTGTTAGGTAAATCCAAGAACAAGATTAGGCAAAAGAACAAAGTAAGGTAGAGGTATTATTGTGGTGGGGGTCTGCTATAGACCAACAGATCAAGAGGAAGTGGTGGAGGAGGCTTTCTTCAAACAGTTAGCAGAAGTTTCCCAATCACAGACCCCGGTTCTCATGGGGGACTTCAATCACCCTAACATCTGCTGGGAGGGCAATGCAGCAGTGCACAGGCACTCCAGAAAGTTTTGGGAGAGTATTGGGGGCAACTTACTGGTACAAGTGCTGGAGTGGTCAATTAGGGGCCATGCTCTTCTTGACTTGCTGCTCACAAATAGGGAAGAATTGGTGGGGAATGTAGTAGTGGATGGCAACTTGTGCAGCAGTGACCATGAGATGATTGAGTTCATGATCCTGTGCAAAAGAAGGATGGAGAGTAGCAGAGTAAGGACCCTGGACTTCAGAAAAGCAGACTTCGACTCAGTCAGGGACCTCATAAGCAAGATCCCCTGGTAAGCCAGACTGAGGGGGAGAGAAGTCCAGGAAAGCTGGCTGTACTTCAAAGAATCTTTACTGAGAGTGTAGGAACAAACCATCCCAATGTGCAGGAAGACTAGCAAGTATGGCAGAAAACCAGCTTGGCTTAGCAGGGAACTCTTCAATAAACTAAATGACAAAGGGGAAGCTTATAAGAAGTGGAAACTTGGACAGATAATTAGGGAAAAATATAAGAGCATTGCTCCGGCATGCAGGGATGAAGTCAGGAAGGCCAAAGCGCAATCGCAGTTGCAACTAGTAAGGGATGTGAATGGGGAACAAGAAGGGTATCTACAAATATGTTGGTAGCAAGAGGAGGATCAGGGAAAGTATGGGTCCCTCACTGAATAGGGGACTGTGGCAGGGACAGGGCCCCAGCCCCTGCCACACTCCCACAGAAATACCCTGGCAGACAAGGGAACTCACCTGAGGACACCAAGGGAAGTTCAGTGTTTGGTGTCTCCAAAAAGCAACCTGACCAGAGGCAGCAGGGAGGGGGAGGAACCTGTAGCAACTCAGACCCTCAGGAGCTGCAGAGAGTGAAACAAGCACTGAGGAGAGAGATCAAGCCTTTTGGCTGAGAAAGATAAGTAACCAGGAAAAGGGGGAAGGACAGAGCCCCAGTCCTTGCAGAAGCCCATTTGGTCATCCAGGGGAAGAATCCCTGTGGGAAGAAGTTGGGGCCAGCTCACCAAGGAGAGAAAGGGAGTGAATGAAAAAGAGGACTGGTTGCTGCAGCAAGTTGGAACAGAGGCTACCCTGAGGCTGCCAGCATAAAGAATAGAGCCGCATCTTGCCGGTGAGCGATGAGCCAAGCATAGTCATACTGCCAATGGCAGAATAGATCCAGAAAGGGGGAGATGAGACCTGAGAGAGGTATGTTAATTTTGAGTTAGGAAACAATTTAAGTTAGTGAGAAAGGACCCAGGTAGGGGCCCTACCTTTGATTTAAATTCCTCCACACTAAGGAGGAGTAAGGAGGGAGGGAAAGAACCCATCAATTTGATTTGAGTTTTTAAAAAATGGGGGTAGGGGGAAGAAACTACAGCCCTTAGAGAGTATAACTGAAGAGGACTGAGGCAGAGGCCTCAAGACCTACAAAGGGAAGAACCTCAGGGGATCTCAGAGGGGTAACACTTCTTTGATTTGAGAAGAATCTTCATAGAGCGACAGAGCTGAAGAAGAACCAGGACAAGCTACCACAAGCTGAGGGTCAGAAAGAGAGAGAGGCTTGGACCTCCAATCACCATCCATAGAGAACAGTGAATATCCACCTGAAAAGAAAGGAGCAGGATATAGGGGAGGTTGGAGCCCTGCAGAAGATCCGTGATGAGATCAGATGGATGTGCAAGCACGAACATCCATCCTCCCAAACATAAATTCCATCAAGGCATAGTAGACAAGTGTTGGGGGATACCTTGCAGTCCAAATCACTCAAAATAGTTCCAAGGTGAAAGAATGAGTTGCTCACAGGCAGACAACCTTGTGAGACAGGATGCAGAAGAGGCTGAAATGCTCAATGCCTTTTTTTTGCCTCAGTCTTCACAGGCAAGGTCAGCTCCCAGATTACTGAACTGGGCAGCACAGTTTGGGGAGAGATAGGCAGCTCTCAGTGCTGAAACAACAGATTAGAGACTACTTAGAAAAGCTGGACTTGTACAAGTCTATGGGGCCAGATGGGATGCACCCAAGGGTGCTGAGGGAATTGACTGATGTGATTGCAGAGCCATTGGCCATCATGTTTGAAAACTTATGGTGATCAGAAACGGTCCCAAATTATCGGAAAAGGGCAAACATAGTGCCCATATTTAAGGAGGGGAAGGAGGATCCAGGGACCTACAAACCAGTCAGCCTCACCTCATTCCCTGGAAAAATCATGAAGCAGATCCTCAAGGAATCCATTTATAAGCACTTGGAAAAGAAAAAGGTGGTTAGGAACAGCCAGCATGGATTCACCAGGGGCAAGTCATGCCTGACCAACCTGATTGCCTCTATGACAAGGAGACTGGCTCTGTGGATGTAGAGACCGGTGGATGTGGTGTACTTTGATTTTAGCAAGGCTTTTAATATGGTTTCCCACAACATTCTCACAGGCAAGCTAAGAAAGTGTGAGCTGGATGAATGGACTGTAAGGTAGATAGAAAACTGGGTGGAGCATTGGCCTCAGAGAGTAGTAATCAATAACTTGATGTCTAGTTGGCAGCCAGTATCAAGTGGAATGCCCCAGGGCTCAGTCCTGGGGCTGCTTTTGTTCAATGTTTTCACCAACAACCTGGAAGATGGCACAGAGTGCACCCTCAGCAAGTTTGCAGATGACACCAAGCTGGGGGGAGTAGTAGATATGCTGGAGGGTAGGCCTAGGATTCAGAGCGACCTAGACAAATTGAAGGATTGGGCCAAATTAAATCTCATGAGGTTTGAAGACAAGTGCAAAGTCCTGCACTTAGGACAGAACAATCCCATGCACCAGTACAGGCTGGTGGTTGACTAGCTGGGCAGCAGCTCTGTAGAAGAGGACCTGGGGTTACAGTGGACAATAAGCTGAAGATGGGACAGCAGTGTGCTCTTGTTGCCAAGAAGGCTAATGGCATACTGGGCTGCATTGCTAGGTGTGTTGGTTGTAGGTCAGTGGACCTCGTCACCGATTATTCCCGTCTATTCAGCACTGGTGAGGCCACATCTGGAGTACTGTGTTCAGTTGTGGGCTCCCCACTACAGAAAGGACATGGACAAATTGGAGGGAGTCCAGCGAAGAGTGACAAAAATGGTGTGCGGGCTGGTGGACATAACTTATGAGGATAGGCTGAGGGAACTGGGCTTATTTAAGTCTAGGGAAAAGAAGCCTGAGGGGGGATTTAATAGCAGCCTTCAACTACCTGAAAAGAGGATGGAGCTAGACTGTTCTCAGTGCTGGCAGATGCCAGAACAAGGAGTAATGGTTTCAAGTTGCAGCAAGAGAAGGTTAGGTTATATATTAGGAACAACTCTCTCACTAGGAGGGTAATAAAGCACTGGAACAGATTACTCAGAGAGGTGGTGGAACCTCCATTCTTGGAAGTTTTCAAACCTGGCTAGAAAAGTTTTGACTGGGGTGATCTAGTTGGGGATGGTCCTGCTTTGAGCAGGGGGTTGGACTAGATGACCTCTTGAGCTCCCTTCCAACCCTAACTTTCCATGGTTCTATGATTTCAGCTTAGGAAAAGAAGGAACCAAAAGCTGACATCTTAATACAGATTTATTCTTTTGGAATCATTGCACCACATCTCAGACCAACTAAAAAATTATCAATATCCAATCTAAATCAACTGAAGCAGGAAGGAAGATGGGGACATTTGTTGATCAGTTAGCAAGCCAATATGGCATCAAATGGTCCACATATTTATTATGGTAATTGGTCTCTCAACAATTTTGAAGTGTTCTCAGTTCAACTTCCTTGATGACACTATACAGAACTACTTATCTTATCCCTGATGCAGCACATCTAAATTGTCATCGTTTAGTTATTTTTCTGGTATTTGAGTACCAGGCATATATACAACCTGTGTGCCCTAGTTATTAATAGGGATCCTGGTTTTCCCCGATAAAAAAAATAAATCACAAATTCTCTGATTAAAAACTCCAAATCCATGATTACAATGAAAGGCCACCACACACACACACACACACACACACACACACACACACAATGTTTTCTTGATATATTTACAATTTTAAAGCAATTTGGAAGCTTACCAGTGTTTCATCACTGTAATAAAATAAATTCTAAATAACTGTACATTTTGACATTTGATTTTTCTATGATAAAAAATGAAAACCAGAGCTCCCCATGACCTCTTAGCTCACAGATCAGGTCCAGGCCCCTCACTTCCCACCCAGCTCCCCAGCACTGCAGGTACCTGTCACTCCTTGCCATAGCCCCCTGGCTCTGCTGGTGCCCCTCTACACTTTCATTTTAAGAGGAATTTCTGCTTGGAAGAGAGTACTTGTAAGTACTGATGAGTAGGAAGGTTTGGTTGGTTTAGGCTTGGTGGCATAGCTTTAGGTTGGGAGCCATTCTGCAGGCTTGTTTGGAAAAGTGAGATGATTGGGTTGTACAGTATTATCATAAATATCACTTGCAAATGCTTGCTGAAGAGGATAGGGGGACAACACAGCACCTTCCTGCTGCCTGACCTTACAGAGTTCCCTACTGGCTGGAAGCTGCACCCATACTGGACCTGGCAGGGTGGGGAGATTCTGGGAGAAGTGGCAGTGGTGCAGGTGCAGATCCCAGCTGCTTGGCCCCAGTTACCAAACCACAGTTACCCAGCCTGCATCAGGCCAGAGCCAAGTTGTTTCAGCTCAGGGCTTGTAGTGTTTGCCAGCTGCTGCACTACATTGATTTTCACTCCTGGGTAGTTCCCTACCTCTCTCAAAGTAGTAGAAAAAGAAATAATTTGAAAGGAAAGTGTCTAGGGTTTTCCAATCCAAGGCCAGCAGTAGAATGATCACCAAATGCATGCCACAGATAGGTTTCTTATGGGATGAAGCTTTATTGCTTCTGAATACATTAACTTCTAATGAAGTACTGATAACTAAAACCTAAATGCTTTTTTTTTTAAATCTCAGGCTTTATCAAGAATATCAAGTATTTCTCAAGCTTCAGGTATATCATCATACAAATACTTGGGTATACTGTGTAAAAAAGAAAAGAAAAAGAAAAAAGTATTCTTTGTTTATGCTCAGATATAATAATAATCTAGGAAGACTAGAAACCTGGACACCTGGGAGGTAACACTTTCTAGAGCTCAGACTGCTTTAAGAATTAATTTCCATCCCTGTGTCCTAATAAGGTCCCTTTGCTACTGGTACGTAATGTATTTTGATAATGAGGAGGTTATCGATGCCAGGGCACACTGCTCAAGAATTCCATACCCATATATTTCATAATTGGGACACAGAAATAACAAATTAGAAAGACCTCATGCTGATTACTGCACAAATAAGAATGATCTCAAAACCGCACTCAATAACAACAACTCTGAAAAGGCTTAACCACAGATTGAAGAGTCCTGTCTTCTCCTGGGCAACATCTCTAACAGAGAAGGAACATTCTGCACTACTCTTCTTTTTAAAATTAAAAACCAAAACCTATAAATACTTCCCAAGTCACCTTTCTTCATATAGGTGAATTGGTACTGGTTGTATTTAAAACCTTTTGGCACAAAGCACTTGTCTGCCAAAACCATTCCAGTTCCAAAATGATATGTTCAGAATGAGAGTATCCTGAAGGGTGGGTATTTCTCCAAGGATACTCTGGGTATAGAGAGTGGCAATAATTGCATCAATATCAAAGGATGACAATAGAATCCAATAAAAAGTAAGTGTTATGATGGCATGATTTTGTAACATTACAAATGTAGCAAAACCACTCCAACTTTAGCCTTGCTTTATTTGGGGTCAAAATAAAAGGCAGTGTATTTACTTGTTTTGCTATGGGTTCATACAGAAAGAAGTAAGAGATTATAATGGGTGATATGTGATCCTAAACAGCAGCTTCTCCTCCCATTTTAAAGACGTTAAAAGATAAGTTCGTCCATACCCGGTTTCTTGTATATTCTGTGTAAAATAATTAGTGCAAATTGACTAGTACTAACAACTTCATTTAGAATAATTATTACTCTGTATCTAAAAAAACCCATATTCTGTTTACTTTTCACACCATCATTGTAGTATTTACACCAGGACTTTCCACCTCAGACAGATTTTCCTGGGATTGGAATGCCAGCATTTCATTAGAGAAGTACTCTGTATATAGATATTGGCAATGTGATTCTAAAACAATATTTCAAAATCTATAATAGAACATGTTTTAATTTATTTTAACATTGATTTGTGTGATGCAGCACAGGAGATTCTGTAAACTATAGTTGATTAATTGTAGGCTAGTAGCATTTCTTTCCCATTTTATATGCTTGAGACCAGGATGTGTGCATAGCTGGTGCTGGTTTTGCAGAAAATATATTTTTTACATTACAGTTTTGATTCTGAACAAGAAGCATATACTTTATTGCTTTTCTGAATAGGGGCAGGTTACTTACATACTTAAAGTTTGCTGAATACGGTAGTCCAACCGGCACTCACTCCCTGGAGGTCAGTCACTTTGACAGCATGATGATGCCCTACAGGCTCCCCTCATGAGAGTGTCCAAGGGTATTCTAAATAGTGACTGTAGAGTTTAAGGCTAAGTTGATCTAATCATATATGTGAATGGCACCAGGTATAATCAAGTAGAATGATGAAGGGTTAATAGTGTTTGCATAAAGAGATAGGACCTGCTGAAAGACAGAGTGCTGTGTAGGCCCCTGTTCTTGGAACCTATAATTCTGATACCTTCAAAATTATAGGTGCCAAGACCACAACACTTGAGTAAAAAAATCTAGACAAACTAAACAATACAATATACAGTCTCTTTAACGTGGATACGTCTAAAATGGTGACTAACAGATACCTGTAACTACCCTGCCTCTTCCCTGTCTTGAATATAGAGCTGCATATTTTCAAGATAACAGATTGCAGTATGGACTGCACTTTCTTGATGCAAGAGGCTGCTTAGATCAAGACAGATCATTTCATGCTGGGATTTATAATCTCTATGGGCCACACTGCCACCTTAAAGATGAAGTCAGCTACCATCTGCTCCATGTTATGCAAATTAGATGTGGCCCTTGAACTTCTGGCAACTTTCCAATTCAATCCTCTGCCAAGCAGACTTTTTTTCACACCCTTGCGTTAAAGGATATCCCATTATTCAATTCAGATAATAAAAACTGCTACGCGTGCTGATTTGTCAGCCAGGTGGATTGCTGAACAGAGAGCGGGAAACAAAACTTTCCATCCATTTTTCTTTCTTATTGAAAAAGCCTTGCAGCATGCCCTCACAGAGAACATTCAATTTTTCTAAAAGTTGTCATTCAATAGAAGGTCATTCTTTAGCTCCTGCTTGTGGTAGAGACTAGAAATGTAATGTAAACGTGTGGAGTTCTGACTTTAATTCTTTAAAACTTTCTGATGCATTTAAAAAAAGATAAAACCCTTAAACCTACTGAACCATTAGACTAAAAATACAAGATAAAGAAAAAGAAGTTACAAACCAAATATCTAATCAAGAACTTGATGCAACCTATGTTTCAGAAAATTCAGTCAAATTATCAGTATGGTTTAACTTTGTGTTTTTATAAGGGATTTGTCACAAAATATAAATGATTACATTTTCCCATTTATCTCTAAGTTAGCTGTTCATTAACCAAGACTGAGGTGTCTTTTAGTTTGTTCTTACTGTTAAAAGGAAAACTTTCAACAGGTATAGCTCTTCAAATAGTTCCCAGCTGTGGTAGAATGTTCTGGTTTTGGTCTGTATATTTGTTAAAGACAACACGCTAAGTGGAGTGTTTTTTCAAAAAACAAAACAACTCCCCCCGCACCGAAGAACTTAACACGTAGTTATAAAATGCCATTTAATTAAAGAAAATCTATTTAAAGGCCACATTTAAATGTTACTTAAAATAAGCAGACTATAATTGATGGTTACATGTAGGACTACAATAGCAACAATGCATTGACTTGAAATTAAGCTATATTTGTACTTCTTATTTTTATATTTGTAGTTTACCTTCATTGTGGACATGGGCAGATTCATAAGCAAGTGCTCCTCCATTCACATTAAGTCCTGCAGTTGCAGTGTTTCCATGCTCACCAAAGGAAAGAATCCAATCTTGCAAAAAGAAAATAAATCTGACAAGTACTGCACACTTCAGTTGAAAATCTGACAACATGCAAGACTCCTGAATGATTAGAGATATTTAGTGAGCCACACCCTAGAAAATGCAAATAGTTTAATGAGGAGTAGTGGGGTGGATAAGAATAGGAATCCTGTATGTAAATGGAAAATGGTTATTTCTGCAACAGCTTCCACCATGGATTTAACAAATCAAAATGCTACTGTAAAACACAACTCCCCAGGTCACTAGCATTAACAACATGTTGCATTTAGCCCTTGTCAAGGCATGTCTGAACAACAAAATCTTTTACATTCTCGTAGGTACTGGAGCCCTGCCAGAGTTCCTGCACTGGTGATTTACAGTGATTGGAAGGGACAGAAAATTGTTCAGAGGTGTTCAAATGTTAGCTTCTTAAGGGTAGGAACAGACATTACCTTCGTGCTGCCATAAAAAAAAATTTGGTGGCACGAAGTGAAAGTAAACAGATGTCCAAGCTTTCTGTTGCACCACAAATGCTCAAATTTGTGGTTGTGACAGAAGATAGTAACAAGCTGAGCTGCTTGATTGTGGCCCACAGATGTTTGGTTATGGCGGAAGAGCTGGGGCAATTTGAAGCTGCCTGGGCTCTCCAGCATCCCTGGGGCAGGGGCTTCTTGAACTTGAGTGGCCTGGTCCTGCACACTCCAGGAATGCCCAGGAAGGATTGACCCTGTCAAGAATTGGGAGCATCTGCCTCGCATTTCTCACTCATCCAGATGCATCCCTCCAGGGGATTCTCCTGTTCCCCAACGTGGGGGGTGGGGGGGACACATCTGTAAGTTGGGAGTTCCCCCCCCTTGCAGACATGCTCTAAAATGGGCACAGCAACTGGGGAACACTGATACATAAGGATCTACTCAAGTCAAAATTTCACGATTTCTGTGGAAACCACAAAAAAAAGTTTCCACAGTCACTGTGAAAACTGGTGTTCCCCATGATTTTGAGTAGAATCACTACAAAAAAAAAAAACTACTAAAAATAAAATCCCCTAGTGGGAGCCAGTGGCCACTGCAGCCCAGCCTCACAGCCTGCCAGGGTAGGGGTTGCTGCTGGCATAAAGGGGAGCAGCCAAGATGGCAGCCACCCGTTCCTTCCTCCACTACTAATTGGCTGAGAGGGCTGTCTTTTGTGTGGCTCTCCCCCTCTCTGACAATCAGCAGTGAGGGGTGGAGCTACATGAAGGGCAGCCATCTCCACCAATCAGCAGTGAGGGTTGGGGCTACATGAAAGGCAGCCCTCTCAGCCAATCAGCAGTGAGGGGTGGGGCCACCAGGGCCCTTTGCCCAATCAGTGGCAGGGTGGGGCTCACCGTGAAAGAACTGCAAAAATGGTGCCAGTTGCCATGAGCGGTCTGCAATTTTTACTTTCCTCCATGCACTTTAAGTAGATTCCTATCTATAGATGTCCCTGGAGCATGATCAGCTGTGCTGTACCATGTGGCATAGCTGATCATGCTCCAGCAAAGACATCTGTTTCTAACCTAAGATCCACTTCTTTCTTGATACCTTCAAGTAACCAGTCAGCCTTGCCAAATTATATTATTTCAAAAAACTAGATAAAACCAGAAATATTAACCATGCTGCATGCACACTTTGTCTACATAACCATGTAACCTTGTTGCTGTGTAAGTACTTTTCAACTGCTGCACTTAGAGGTAGTGACAGAATATCTTAAGAGGTAGCTGAGAGCTGTGCTGGGTCAGGAGAATACTTACAATAGTTTGCTTCCCATCCCCTTATTCTGTGTCCTTAAATGATAAATCATAAAGATAAGACTTGTAGGGTAAGGGCCAAATCTCACCTTGGAAACTTTTCTGTGCTTCCTTTGGTTCATATATTGGCTTAGCCTTGGCGTCGATAACCAAAAAATTCCAGGAGACCTAGGATTCCAGGAGGGTTGCACACATGCATTCCCAGCATTGCCCTCCTGCTGCCTTGATCACTTTCAAAGCACAGGATTTTTCAACCTCTTGCCAAAAAAAGGTGGCACCCATCTTTGAGAATGTTTATCTTCAAAGGACCTGGCTGCACCTACTTGGAGGGCATCATAGGCTGGCAAATGCAACAGAGATAAGTTCTTTACTTCCTATAATTATTTAGCCTTTGATGCATAAACAGATGGCCCTGATCTCCTCCTCCTCCACCCATGGATTTTTCTAAAATGACACCCAAGTTTTTCTTGGCAGCAATCTGAATGTCTGGCAACCAGCTCGCTTCAGCTCCAGCTCTTATGACCACTTGAACGGAAAAGATCAGCAAATGAAATGTTTCATATTCATTTCCAAGAGACGGATTAGAATTTGCCATGAAAAAAGGTTAAAGAGAAATTAGAAACAAATGCCAGTTATTCATATTATCCTTTTACCCAAAGACTCATTGCAGTTCAGCTTTCTCACAGAACTAATACCTCTTGAAAGCACAGGCTACTGGCTCTGTAACATCACTCCTTAAGACACTGACTACTTGAGTATACAGACGTCTAAGAATGACTTTATAGCAAAGGAATTAATTACCACTGCTTTGAAAGTTTAAAGGGATGGGTAGCTAATGGCAATTGTTATTTAGGAGCACCTGAATCTTTGGACAAGAGCTCTCTCTCTCTCTAATCCCTAGTCTCTCAAAGAGAAAGAGAATGTCGTACCAAAATGGCATGAACACAAGAACTCCTGCAGTCCTCCTTCCTCATAGTTTTTAATTCCTTCCTTACTTACTAGTGGGCGTTTTTAAAAAGATAGCATCATCTGTTAGAAGCATACTCCTGCAAAGTCAGTGCCTTCTCAAGCAGGGTGCTTTCCTTCCTTTTTCATGTCCTTGTGAAAAAGTATTTAGCAGAATTCATAGATTCATTGGAATCTGACAGGGCCATGCCACGACCACTTCTGCTACAGTTTCAAATTTGTAACTTCTGGGTTGTTGGCCATGTGCCTTGATGCCCACACCACCCCAGCCCCCAGCAGAATGCTCATGGTAAGGGAATTTCTCTTCTGCTCTTTCTTCCACCCTTGGTCATAGAATACTTTACTGGACTCACTGTACTGCATTCTGCCCCCCTTCTGCTGAAAACTACCAATTACAGTAGTTGTTGTTGTTGTTTATTCATTCTTGTCCATCAGCCTCACATGTACAGGTTAAAACTTTTTGCACAGATATGCGAGTCATTGCAAACAGGTGTACCCAAGAATAAAAAGATTTCCAGATAAATTATTAGTAGGTGGTTATATTTAATTCAATGATGACCCATCCCCATAAGAGGAACAGACTTAGCAGAGTGGCTGCTAAGCCCCTTAATAAGTATTATTTCTATTACTGTACAAATTAATGCCTAAAGTAAAATATTGACTTCAAAATTAATTGTGCACAGGTTGTTAACAGCTATTCAACATGCAAAAAAAGAGAGCACTGGTTCTTAAACAGCAAGAACACTGACCAGTCTGTAAGCTTGGCAGGAACTCCTTCTGTTTGTATAACTATATTTAGGCCAATTGGACTTGCATCATTATATGCTAATTAGTACCATTTGTATTTATACAGGCTCACACAATGTTGTAAGAGCAATCAAATCTCATGGTTTAGGTCTCTACCCAAAGACCTAAGAACATGCCTAGGCTACATAAACAGTATTTGGAAGGATTTCCTGAATTTAGTCCCCACCCCACCCAATCCTGTTTCCTCCTCACTCCCACCCTGGCTAACAGTGTCATCCCCCTCCTCCACTGGGCACATCCAGTGCAGGGCTACAGGTCCTGTCCTAGGCTGGTGGGCGCAGCTGCAGCCAGGGAATGCAGATCAGATGGCCAGTCAATGCTAACTGTCCTTTGTCCTACTTGGCTCCCTTTGTTGTTGTTTTTTCTTTAAAGAAGCCCCCAAATATGCGTGTCCTGGATCCAGTGCTTCTTCCTTTTTCATTTATACAGCCTTGGCCCTGCTTCAAGCAAAAAAAGGTAAGTTCTACAATACCTCCTTTTTCCTTAAAGATTTATCTCAGTGTCTTCATCACCAGTAGGTTTTCCTGCTGTTTAAGCCAAGTGTAACCTTTGGAAATGTTAGCCTGTTGCTACTAATTCTTTAATATTGGTATTCAATACTCTGTACATGAATTGCTGAAAGTTTAAATTACTTCAAAGGTTTTAGCTGCTTTTCTCCTTATTTTAAACATGTATTATTTTTGTTAAATTCCGTTTGAATAGGAATTCTCTTGAGTTTGAGGGTTCTGGACAAAGGAAGATGTATAAGACCCCAGGTTAACTTTTACAACTTGGTATGGGAAGTGTTTGGCAGGGGCCAGGTTGTTTGGGGTTATGTGACCAGATGCAAAGCCCATGAAAGTCAGTAGAAGGACTGCCATCAACTTTAGCTTCTGCCTTGGGCCCCAGGAAGAGGGAGGTTGGCAGCAACTTGCATAGCTTATGGACCAGAGTGCTTGTTCTGGCAATGATAATGTTAGGGGTTCAATCTCATCTTTTAGGGAGCATATCACAGCAGGGTACTAGCCTATGTATACCTTGTGTGATTGTACACATGTCTAGAAATGTGTTTTTTCCTTGAGTGTGTCTGTTTCCAGAATGGGTTTGTAGAAACAATCAGTTCTTAGACCACAGGATAACAATTAAGAACTGGTGGTCTATTAAATACTTGGTATAAGTTGATACCGAGGAATCACTCAATGAAAGGAATGAGGGAAAATACAGAAAAATACCACAAAATATTCCACATTCAGTTTATATTTGGAACTAGAACCTCAACATCTAGATAATTTCCTACATCTGCGTTTTAACCACACTATTTTGTTTGCAAATTCCTTGCTCAACAAGTGTACTCTTCCAAGCCAGTGCAGCTGGGGCCTCTCAATACAAATATGTTTATCTTCTGTCTGCACAGATTTTACTGCTAGAAATCTAGTTAGGTTTCATGTGCCCAACAGTTATAGAAATCTGATTTTCATTGCCTTTTCCACACCTACACAATATCCCACTGTTGTAAGTATGAATGCAGGTGTCTACATTATTTGAAACTATAGCAGTTGCTAACCTGTTACTTTAGGCCAGGAGCCAGTTCTGTATCCCCTTTGTTTGTAGGGGTGCCAAAGTCTATTGAGTGTGGGGTGAGAGGAAAAAAAGCTCTAACACTTCAAAATGATACTGACATTCCATATGAGATAAATGAGTTAGAGTAAATCAAATTTTAAATTGTGTTTAGATGCAGCAAAGACAAGGAAAGTTCCTATCTAAGGTTCTACTGCCCTTGACTTTCTTTTAAAATAACACTACAGAATTAAAATATTGTTCTGACAAACTCTGCGGCAGGGGTGTCAAACTCATCTGGCCCTGTGGGTTGCATAAGTGGCAAAAGACCAGTCCGTGGGTCAGATGAACAGTGCAGGGCCAGCCCCTGCAGGCTGGATCAGAGCCACAGACCATTCCCTTATTCCTCCCTGCATGCCAGATTCAGTGCATATACCACCCAATCCATGTGTCCCAGACAAGCCAGAGCAGGTTATGGATCTGGCATATCAGGGACCCATGTAGCCCACCCCACATTCCAGATCCAGTATCTGCCCTGGCTAGTGTAGGACTGTGTGCCCATTTCAGCCAATCCAAGACTCACATTGCATGCAGATTTCATTCTAGACCGTCTGGAGAGGATGCGGAGTGCAGCATAGTCCCAAACCAGCTGAAATGGCCACTGTGTGCAGCATGCACCCCAGACCCTGGATGTGGAACTGGCCTGATGCATGCCAACTATGAGACCCAGGAGCAGCACTGGGGGCCAGATAAAGAGCTCCGCAGTCTGGATCCAGTCCATGTACTGTAACATTGACACCCCTGCTCTATGGTATTCAGTGAAAGGTAACAAGCCTGTATGGGGAAAAAGCTGAAAGAATAAGGAAAACCTTCTAGCTCCAAAGTGAAACCATCCAGCAACACATGTCCTCCCTGAATTCCTTGTATAAAGGTGGGCTTTACAGTATGACCTGAAAGTCATCAACCTCTGGTTATTTCAGGCTGGGGAGAGAGCAAGTTCCAGGTGGAAGGGTCCTTGTGTAGAATGGTCATCCTACAGCTGCGTTTCCAGCTCAGTTGTCTCAGATGGGACCATATGAATTGGGAAGGAGAGAGGTGGTCTGTCAGATGACAAATTCTGAGTTATCAAAGACCTGTGAATCTGTGACTCTACCTGGAAAGATACAAAAAGTCAGTACAAAATACTAAGTGCGCTTGATTATGCATATCATTCACAGCAAGTGGGCTGTGGATCTATACCAGCTTCCAAAGGGCTGTAAGAATTAATCCCAATCAGTGCACTGCAGTAATATACCACTAAAATATCAAAGGCATGAATTATACCATGAGGATGCTTAAAAGAAGTGGTTTTGCTCTTCTGGGGAAGAGAGAAAAATAATGTGATAAGGAATGTTTGTTTTCCCAATCTCTTTGGAATATGATTCTTTTTATTAAAACTGGGGATAAAACCCAATTCCCAAATCACAGCTATAGGCAATCAATGACTGAGAAGCCCTCCAGTCATGGTAACAGACAAAATCTTTACACAGATCAATCCTGGCCTTCCCAAGGCAACTTTACAGTTACAAGCATGGTTAGCCAAATACCTACGATGTGTCAACTATCAGTAACAGTATCAAAGACAGCTGATAAAATCATCACAGACAGCCAGTCTTTATCCATAGCCAGGAAAAAGTCATCAACTAATTCAACCAAATGTGAGACATCTAGATTCAATGGGTAAATACTTTCCTGTTGTCAGTTTTTGCCAGATGCACCTATGAATGAGGATGGAAGAGGAGATGGAAGAGAAGGGTGCTGTTCAATGTATGAAGCTGTGGCACTTTGCTATTGGGGCAGGTTTTACTTTACCCTTGCCATAGGTTACAGCAGCCTGGGAAATACTTTCCTTGCTTATTTGTGGTCCTCAAGGGACAATAAGCCAGCTAGGGACTGCCAGGGTACAGGCAGCTGCGGTCACATACCTGCCCCAGCATACTGACGTACGATGGGAAGGGGCCTACAGGTCACTGAGCAGTATCCAGCTAACTGACTCTGTACCTGTTGGGTGGTTAGTTCCTGGTCTCTTTGCACTACTACAGCAGTACAAAGAGAAGCAGTACAAAGCAGCTCAGAGATTCAAGCTTTGTGTAGCTAAGTTTGCCTGCATTTGGATTGTTCTGGAATTAAATATTGTGAAGCACCACATGCACTATAGCAGTGGTTCTCAAACTTTTTTTTTTTTTTTTGCAGACCACTTGGAAATTGCTGAGGGTCTCAGCAGACCACTTAATAAACTTTTTTTTGTTCTACAAATCAAAGCACACAACTCATATTTTAATATCAGTAGTCTTACAAGTACAGATATTCTCAATTGTTTCACTACCTTTCTGTGGACCACCTGAATGGAGCTTGTGGACCAGTGGTGATCCATGGACCACAGTTTGAGAACCTCTACACTATACAATGAATGAAGTGGCATCTGGTGACTGTGCTCTGACTGGTCCCACTGGAAGCTTTCCTTTCATTTCTCTGCAGTTGCATATCTGGGAGATTTTATTATGTTGCATAAGTAAATGAAACAGCTGTGAGGTTTAAATGAAGGAAGATGCATAGAAACCCAATACCACCCATAGTTCCTTTGCTACAATGCAAGCCATAAATTGCATTGAAAGAAAACTGTCAGACTTTGCACACACAAAGCAATGCATTTCTTGAAGCCCTCAAAGAGTGTGAGAATTTTATTTAATTGCTTGCTGATGTTAGACAAATTATTAAATTAAACACCAACTGCCAAGAATCCTTAAGAAGTAATTTATAGAGAATGGACAGATTTACATCATTTTGGTGGGATTTTTTTCATAATGAACAATGGATAGTTTTATCCTGGTGAATTTCAGATTTGATATTTTCCCAGGAAGTAAAAACAGACAAATACATCTCCTGTCTTCTTTCCAATCAGGCTGTCTGCCAATGTCTTTTCTCTTCTTTAGTTATTCATCTGGTATATTTTCCCTTTAAATTTGTGAGTACATTTCATGCTTCTGAATGTGAAGACTAACAGCATTTTAACCAGGCCAAGTTCAGGAAGAGACTGTGCATGCTTCCCCCATGCAGTGCTGCCAATTGATTTCAATCCTGGCTTGCAACACCCCCTGCTATTTCAGCTCTGGGCCTCTCTTCCTCTGAGATTTCTAAGTATGTGGTGATTTTACAGCCGGGGTAAATATGTACTATACTGACTTGCATTAAACAACATAAGTTAGCATTTTAACTTAAGCTTCTAGAAGGGAAATATTGGTGTTCTAGCCAGCCGCACCCATAAGACCTTTTTTTATTCTGGGTGCAACTTTATAGCTAGAGCTGTAATTAGCATTCCGCTACATTCTTTCCATCCCCATCATCCAAGTTCCTCAGCCCTAGTTTCATCAGTGTGACATTTCAAATTTACTGGAGAAGAACAGTTTTTCTACCAATACTCCAGCTGATGCTTTCCCCCATGCATACACACAAAGGGTATCATAGGGTTGAAAGACAACTGTAAGTATCAGGCAAAGCTCTGCAGCTACTCTGAAAAATGGGAGATTCCTCAGACCCCTCTGTTCTAACTTCAGTCAGTTTTCTGGATGAGAAAACGGTGTGCACAGAACGGTTCAACTAGCTCATATAGCTGTATGATGCCCTCTGAACTCAGGTAAATGACATAATTAATTACAATATTTTCCTTTCCTAATCAGTCAGGCACTATTTTTCCAGCAAAACAGCAGTCAGCTACTAATCCTGCTTGTGTGGTGTAATATGCCACGATATGGCATTTACCAGCCTGAACACTAAGCATGTTGCCTGTGGCAGATCAGGGATTTGTAACAGGGCACTGGAGCATGCCTGCTTCTCTAAGGGAGCCAGAGAGGCTGCCTGCAGGTGGTGAAGGGAGCTAATGAGAGATTCACCTGACCAGAAGAGGGCCCAGGCTTAAGCTATATCACCCCAGAGCCTGCACCATTCAGGGGGTCTTGCCCTGGCATCTATGAAGTGAACAGCTCCTGAAAGCAAAGCAGCAGGACTACTGTATTGACAGTGGAGCTGAATGAGAAACTCTTCAGACTGGGAGACAAGGGAAGGTACCTCGGGCACAGAGGAGCTCCTATATATAGGCAGGTGGCCTTGGTTTTAGATTAAGCCCAAAGATGGTTTGGGTGCCTACTAGGGGATGCAGGTGCTTTGATTTAGTTGCACCAGGGTTTACACTTGAGCCCTGCTGGGGCAGGCTCAAGTCCCATTGTAGAAACTTGGACCAGAGGGTCCATGAGTCTAGAGGGGGCTGAACTGGACTAGGGACCAGGACGCCCAAGGGTCCAGGCAGGGTCCAAGAGCATGAGGTGAGAAAAATCATGTAGGGGAGGAATGGAGCCACACAATTTGCCCTTAAGGTTACAGGTGCAGGGGTACAGACAGGCTGAGAGGGACTAACTTGAGGGGCAGGACTGTAGCTAAGGGGACGCAGGAGGGGCCTAGTTGTGATTGACAGGCTTAGGCTCATTCAGAGCCCATGGGCAACCTCCCTTTAACAGCCTTTAATAAAAACAAGATGTGGTAAACAAGTGATCAAGGGAGGGCTATGGTTGAGCCTGAGCTGGGTAGGGACTGCACAGCCACCAGGGGCATCACAGCTGGCCCTGCGGCCACCAGCCTGCTACAGAGTCCACATCTCAATGTCCTAGCCTGTAAAAGAATACACAGTTGCTCTACCAGAGCCCAGGATCAGGGAAAATACTACCAGGCTTTATTAAATATGTCTACTTCAGCTATGTAGCCTGCTCTTATTTTCAGTTACCTATGTATGTATTTTATTAACAATTTCCAGGAAATATCTTGTACTTCTATATTTAGCAATAGGTTTAAGCACATACAAAAAGACTTTCTGTTGATGATTGCTTCTTAAAACAAGGAAGTACCTGGAAAACATGGGATATCCTTCTACAGGGTTGTGTGGAAGAAGCCCTGGGAACAATGTGTCATTTTTCTGTGCACAGTTGATAGGAAATGAGGGTTGAGTAGCAGTAGCAGGCTCCACATTTCTTAAGTGGAAAGGAACATCCTTTGCAAGAGCTCCTTGTGCTTCATATTCAGCATGGTTGGGCAGTCATGCAAGTGCCAGGCACTTGGGCCTCCAAACTGGAACCCTCTGAATCGATTTGGAAACATTTGGAAAGATTCAGCAATTTGGACATAGACACAGCTTTAAATGTTTTTTCTACATACCTCTAGGTAACAGGTGGCTTATGAATGCTGTGATGCTGGGGTGCATGGAGTGTCCCACAGAAGTGTGGGGGGCACCAGAGCACACTTGGCAGGAGACCCAAAGGTGGACCAGAGGCATTTCTGGTTCACTTCCAGGTCTGTGAGAGAGTATGCAGGGGGCTCCCCCATGCCCTGCTGGCTCGGCAACTGGTGCCTCTTGGGTCTGGCCACAGGGGGACCCCAGGTGCTCCCCCAATCACCAAGCAGGGGGGCAGAGGGCCCTCAGCGTGCTCCCCAGTGGACCCAGAACCACTTCTGGGTTCACCACCGAGCAGGTGGGGGGCCCCCCCATGCTCCTGTGGGATGCTCCATCCACCCCAGCATCGCAGCATTCATGAGCCATGCTGGTACCTTGAGATATGTAGAAAAAACATTTAAATCTTTGTCTATGTCTGAATCGCTGATTCTCTGAAATCAGCATCATATCTTCAGATTCATCCAAATTGAATCAGGGACAGTGATCCAAATCAATGAATCAAATCACTGTCCCCGATTTGGGCCGAATCGGAATCCAAATAGAATAGAGCCCGCTTTGCACACCCCTACTGTGTATGGCTCCCTCCACATTGGCTGCTCTGTGCAGCCCCGGGGGAGGTGTGAGGGACATGTTCCCCCTGGATTTGTGCATGGGGTGAAGGAGGGCTGTCCACCGCAGGCTTGGGGGGCCAAGGGCTGCACCAGCCTCTTCCTGGTGGCGGGGCTGTGCTCAGAGTGGGCATGGGCAGAGTGGGGCAGGCAGCATCAGTGCTGGGGGGGGCTATAGGGTGGGCTACAGCCACCCCAAAGTTCACCATACCCACCCCTCCTGGCACCACTGCTGCCCACCCCACTCCTGCCCACTCTGAGTGCAGCTCCAGCCCAGCCTGGCTGGAAAGAGCCAGCCCCAGGCCCTGAGCCCAGTGGGCAGCCCGCCTTCACCCTGAGTACAAATCCAGGGGCACATGACCACCATGCCTCCCCCAGGGGTGCATGCAGCAGTGGGGAGCCACCCTCCCTTGTCTCCCAGATGAGCTGCCCATGGCTCCATCCCACACCCTGTCCTGCCCAGGCATCACCTGCCTCTGCCCCACTCTCTCCTTCACCCTGGGGGCCTCAATCTGCACCCCAACACCACACACCCCTTCCCCTCTACAGACTTACTGGCCTGGCACTGCTCTCCAAGCTGCTGGGCTGCATGTTGGCTATCAGATTGGTATCAGCCACTATGGCTGGTTAATAATTGGGCATCGGTAATCGGCCCAAGAAATCTTTATCGGTGCACCCCTAGAAACAAGAAGGGTTTCTACAAGTATGTTAGTACCAAGAGGAAGGTCAGGGAAAGTGTGGGTCCCTCACTGGGGGAGGCAATCTAGTGACAGATGATGAGGAAAAGGCTGAAGTACTCAATGCCTTTTTTTACCTCTATCTTCACTGAAGATGGGATGGATTGCACCCTAGCAAGTTTGCGGATGACACCAAGCTGGGGGGTGTAGTAGATATACCAGAGGGTAGGGCTAGGATTCAGAGTGACCTAGACAAATTGGAGGATTGAGCCAAAAGGAAATCTCATGAGGCTCAACAAAGACAAGTGCAACATCCTGCACTTAGGATAGAACAATCCCACATGCTATTACAGCCTGGCTAAGCAGCAGCTCTGCAGAAGAGGACCTGGGGGTTATAGTGGAGAATAAGATGGATACGGGTCAGCAGGGTGCCCTTATTGCCAAGAAGGTTAACAGCATACTGGGCTGCATTAGTAGGAGCATTGCCAGAAGACTGAGGCAAGTAATTATTCCATTCTATTCTTCACTGTTGAGGCCAGATCTGGAGTACTGTGTCCATTTTGGGGCCCCCACTACAGAAAGGATGTGGATAAGTTGGAGAAAGTCTGGCAGAGGGCAACAAAAAAGGTTTGGGGGTTGGAGCACATGATGTATGAGAAGAGGCTGAGGGAATTGGGTTTATTTTGTCTGCAGAAGAGAAGACTGAGGGAGAATTTAATAGCAGCCTTTAACTACTTGAAGGGTGGTTCCAAAGAGGAAGGAGCTAGACTGTTCTCAGTGGTGACAGATGAGAAAGCAAGGAGCAATGGTCTCAAGTTAAAGCAAGGGAGACTTAAGTTGGATATTAAGAAAAAACTTACTCACTGGGAGTGTGGTAAAGCACTGGAACAGGGTACCTAGAGAGGTGGTGGAATCTCCATCCTTGGATGTTTTTAAGGCCCAGCTTGACAAAACCCTGGCTGGGATGATCTAGTTGGAGATAGTCTTTCTTTGAGCAGGGGGTTGGACTAGATGACCTCCTGAGGTCCCTTTCAACCCTAATTTTCTATGATTCTGTGATTTGCCTGGTCTGAGCAGGTTCTAACAATATCTTTTTTAAATCTCTGTGGCACACTTCCTGTGCACAAAGTTTTGCTCCTTCATGGAAATGGGACCTCATGGTCCAGCTGTCCTGTGACCCAAAGACAGGTGCTGATCACAACACACCATAGTTGCTTCTGTGCTCCAACTTTCTGGGAACTCTAGCATACAGCTTACCTCTAGAAAGGCAAGTCATAGTTTAAACAAATAAGATATACTTTACCCAAGACATTTAAAAATTAATTGCTCCTTACTTCAGGAAACACAACAAATGTACGTAGCCAGATAAAATGGAAGAACATTCACAAGCTTCCCTGCCCTACTTTCCCGATGACTGTGTTTGTGGAGTTTAAGTTAGTCTTCCAGGACAGACCTTCTCAAACTTCTTCCATTCATGGCCCACAGACAATTACTACAGATCATGTGCCTTCAGTTAACAAGGGGTAGGGGCCACACCACAACTCAGCTGCTACACAGTAACTGACTTTGTTCCCATTCTTACCTATAGGATCATAGGAAAGAAGCACTAGAAGGTTCTAGTATCCCAAGAGGTTATCTAGTTCAGCCCCCTGTTCAAAGCAGGAGCATCCCTTACTACACCACCCCAACCAAGAGTCTGTCCACCCTGCTCATGAAAACTCCCAAGGATGGAGATTCCACAACTTCTCTAGGTAGCCTGTTCCGATGCTTGACCACCCTCATAGTCAGAAAATTCCTTCTAATATCCAGCCTAATGCAATTCTTCTGCTGTAGCTTGAAGCTATTGCTCCTAGTCCTGGCCACTACAGCCAAAGAGAAAAGCCCATCTGCATCCTCTCTGTAACTGCCTTTCAGGTATTTGAAGTCTTATCAAATCCCCACTCTGTCTTCTCTTCAGGCTAAATAAGAGTTCTTTCAACCTTTCCTCATAAGTCTTACTGGCCCAGGCCCATAATATTTTTTGTGGTTCTGTGCTGAACTCTTTCCAAATTGCTTACATCCTTTTTGAAGTGTGGGGTCCAAAACTGGACATAGAACTCCGGGTGACACCTCACAAGTGCTGCATGGAGTGAAAGAATCACTTCCCTTGATTTGCATGCGACACTCATATTAATACAACCAAGCATGCTCTTGTTTTGTTTTGTTGTTTGAAACAAGAGCAAACTGTTGGCTCATCCCACTTATGATCTACTGCAGGTGTTCTCAACTTTTTTCTTTTTGAGGTCCCCCCCACCCTGAGCATGCTATAAAGACTCCACAGCCCACCTGTGCCACAACAACTGCCTGGCTCCCCAGCCCTGTCCACATGGCCCCAGGTACAGCAGGTGGGGCTTAGCAGTGGGGAGCCCTGGAGTCCTACTCACCTTAGCAGCAGCAGCACAGAGGCTTGCCCACCTACCCTTAGTACTGCCTGCAAGATGGAGGCTGTGGGACCAGATGACACAGGCCTGCCTTCCTCAGGGCTCACCTCAGCCCCAGGGGACTGAGGCAGATCCTGGCAGGGCCAGGTTGGAAGGACCCCCTGAAAACTACTTGCAGCCCCCCAGGTTGAGAACCGCTGGTCTACTGTAACCCCCAGGTCCTTCTCTGCATTACTGCAATGTAGCCACTCATTCCCCAGTGTGTATTTGTGTATATATATTTTTCCATCTGAAATGCAGGACTTTCCAATCAAGCTTATCACCAGCTTAACACTGAAACAGGAATAAGAATTTCACCCCTAAAACAAAGGCAAGAATACAGAAAAGCAGACTAGCTTTGTCATCAGGATGGAGCTTGCAGTTTGACAAAGATCTAAATGTGGAATTCATAAACTGTATATACAGGCTTCCCAAGCTGTTACCCACATGTCCTTCAAAAATTGATTTAGACCACAGATCTTCAGAAAGTAAGATCCAATGACTGACGGCTTTCAGGCTATCCATTTGTGTATTTGCTGTGTCTCTGTACAGATCAGTTGCTCCCTCCCCACTGGCAGCACAGACAGTTCCCTTCCCATGCTGTTATTAATTCTTCCACTGGCTGATACACTTACGTGATCATAACCTCCAGTAGGGTTGACAGGATGTGTTTGGGGAGTGAATGTTGACTCAGTCAGCACTAATTAACATGGTAAATATCAGCTCAACTTGCACGGATTTGTCAGATGAACATGCCACGTACACTGGCTGCTTCCTGCCTCCTGCTCAAGTCTGGCAGGCCCACCTCCATTTTTCCTAGGTAGAGGGTTTCACACTTGTCTATTTGGTGTGGAAAGTTTAAACGGCAACCATGTGACCACCCTTCTGACCAACCATGTGAGCACAGCTTTCCTAGGCTCTTTTTTGCATTACCGATTATGCGGATCACTACTTTCCACAAAGTTAGGCTTTGTCTATCTGCAACACTTATATCACCTTAAATGTACCGGTGTACACAGAACAGTACAATCCTTCCCCCTCATTGTACAGGCATGACTAGTCATACCAGTATACAGGTTTCTGTGTGTGTGAATTCTCTTTTATATAATGACCCTTTTTATACCAAAAATTCATTATATGCAAGGTACATTCACTCTTATGTGATCAGTGTAGTGGAGGCCCAGAATCAGCTGTTTTGTACAGTGCATTGTGGGAATGACACATACCAAAATATAGTCTCCTGTGAAAAGCACAGATCCACACTCGTTGTCTGTGACATGTGTTTCTGTAGTTGCCAATGCCATTATGATAGTGCCCTGTGCTTGTGTGTACTGTCTGCTGCTGGTGAGTACCAAAAGTGTCTTGTAGGAGAGGTAGAAATGGGCCTGGGGGTCAGTACAGTCAAGGTCTTGGAACATATCCTTATTTGTTACATTGTAAAATGGGTTCCCTTTATGCGGATTTGAGTTGTGTCATTTTCCAGGAATGCATGTACAGCATAGAGCAAGGGAAACCTGTACGTAATTTCTTCTGGTGTAACACTGCCATAAAGGAAGAGATCCCATTCACCTTACGGAAAACTAATGTTATAGTCACTTATAAACTGACTGAAGAACACGTAAATTTTGAAGGAAGCACTTGTAGTTACTTTGATAGTTATGACACCAAGAAGTTCTTAGGATGCTCAATTAAATAAGAGTGCTTCTGCTATTCCTGAATTTGTTAGGAAAATGTTTTGAACTCAACTATTTACTTGTGACTTGTGCTGGAAATGATTAATGAAAATATTCTTGATTTAACTGTAATGGGCTAATAGTTTCCCATTTCACTTGTTTTCATAATGCATATTTTCTTGTATGTTTCCCTATATTTACCTTTTTAATTTATCTTAAAAGTATAACTATTTTATGAGTACAGATTAATTCCTATGCATGCATCTGCCATGGAAATCAATATATAATTGTAAAGAAATAACTACAAGCCAAAAATCACTCCTTATTTCATGGCACTACAGGAAAGAAAAAAAGGAAGGAAGCATATAATAGGTCAAAACATATATCCTAAAATATGTATATGGAATTAGATAAACCAAAATAGAAAAGAGACTTTCTATTTTTAAATAAAGGCTTGTATTTACAGCCCAGATTTGGGCAGCTTAATGCCTCCCCACAATGGCCTCTGTCCTCACACATGGAATAAAAACTCTCCAGACTGCCCAGAGTATTTAAATATATTCAGGTTGTGCTTGATTAAGTGAGTGCATGTCAGAGTACAGCCCTTCAGCATGCACTCCCTATCGAAACATTGATTTAAAGAACTGCTAGGCAAATGATGATTTTGACAGTCATGGTGTAAAAGTGGTTTCCAGACAGGGAAGACCAAAACTAAATATATAATAGGTCTGTGTGAAGCAGCTAGTATTTGCTTCAGATTTGGCTGATTCAGGGGACAGTGATTCAATTTGGTGATTTGAATCACTGTCCTGAATTGATTCAGCTGAATCTTATTTGGACATTCAGCTGCAGCAGCTGAATCTCCAAATTGCCCAGGCCTATCCCCTGCCTGCTCCCAGGCCAGCAACAGCTGCCCTGCCTGCCCCAGCTCCCAGCACTTTGAAAAACAAAAGCCCCGACTCACCGGGTGCTGCCCGGGGGTGGGGGCAGTAATCCCTGTTTCCCCCCAGTGCCCCATGCTATGTGGGGGTCTCTGCACAAGCCGCCCAACCCCCACCTGCTGTCTGTTCCCCCATGGCTGCCCTGCTTGGCCCAGTTCTGGCCCTTTAAGAAAAAAACCCCCAAACCCCTGCACTCACTGGTTCCTGCCCAGCAGGGGGTGATCCCCACTGCCCCGTGCTGCACAGGGGGCTCTGCATGAGTCCCCTGAGGCTAGTGCAGAAGCCAGTGAATCCAGGGGTTTGGGGTGGGGGGTGCTTTTTTTTCTTGGAGCTGGGGTGGGCGAGGCAGCCGGGGGGGGATGAAACAGTGTGGGAGTGGGGAAGGGGACTCATGGCAGAGCCCCCCATACAGTATGGGGCAGTGGGGATAGCCCCCTGCCCAGCAGCAGCCAATGAGTTGGAGTTTTTTTTTAAAGCACCGGGAGCTGAGGCAGCCATGGGGCAGGGGGCGGCTGGGACAGTGGGCAGGAGTCAGGGGGCTCATGGCAGAGCCCCCCCCCACACACAGTGGGGCAGTGGTGAGCAGCAGGGATCACCCCCCCACCCAGTTTTTTTGTTTTTGTTTTTAAAGGGGCAGGGAACTGGGGCCAGGTGGGGCAGACATTGGGGGGGGCTAGGGGAGCAGGCAGGGGAGTGGGGCCTGGTGGGGGCCCCCCCATGGTCCTGTCTCCCGTCTTTCAGCCCCTGCCCGCCCCCTACTTACCGGCATAGAGTCTCGCTCCAGCGGGCAGGGACTGCCTGAATCAAAGCTCTCTTAATCTTTTGTGAATTGATTTGGAGAGCTTCGAATCAATTTGGACCCTTTTATTGGTTCACAGCTTCGATTCAGATTTGGAGATTCAGCCACCAAATTGGGCCAAATCTCCTTCACATTGAATCAGCACCCAAAGCTTTACACAGCCCTAATATATAACTCTCCGGATCAAAAATCAATACTTACAACTGTACCCAGAAACAAACAAGAAAACCAAGAGAGGTCTGGAAAAGCAAACATTAAATGCTTCTGAATGCTGACCCACAACAAGTTGTGCACTACTTAATGATTATAGGTGGTATAGAACAGGGGTCAGCAACATTTTTGGGCAGAGTGCCAAAACCACCTGCAACCTCAACTTGTAAGATGTTGGTGTGGCACACTGGGCTAATTAAAGTAATTATGAGTTAATTAGTAACAATTAACACCTTGAAAACCAAACTAAGGAGAGGAAATGATCAAAACAGACAATCAACTGCCCCAAGACAGAGACAGTCAGTTGCACAAGCACCCATGTCACGAGTTTTGCCTGTCAGCAGTCAGAGGTGCAGGGCCCCAGAACCCAGAACGCCCCCTGCACCTATCTCCTTGACAGCTGGCAGGCTTCATGGCCTGAGCAGGGGCCACCACCCCTGCAGTTTTTAGCCCGCTGCACCTTAATACACACAGTGTCACCCATGTCATGAGTTTTGCCCATCAGCAGCTTGAGGTACAGTTCCCCCCTAACACCTGCCCCTATCTCCTCAATAGCTGGCAGGCTTTGTGGCCTCACCAGGGGCTACCACCCCTGTGGCTATCACCCCTACAGTTTTGACTCCCCTATGGTGTAACACATACACATGACATGAGTTTTGCTTTCATGAATTTAGGGTGCAGTTCCCTTTGAACCCCTGCACCAATCTTCTTGAAACTTGGCAGGCTTCATGCTCTCAGCAGAGGCTACCACCCTGGCAAGTTTCATCCAAGTCAGACAAAACACAACAAAGTTATAAATATTTCATTGATTCCCCATTATACCCTATGGCTGGATCTCCGAGGTGGCTCTGAAGCCTTGGAACTGCTTTGGCTGAAACAAAGCGGGAACCTGGTCTAGAGCTCTGGATTGGATTGCTGGCATCCAAAGCGGGCAGATCCAAAGCCGGACTGAATAGCTGCCTACTTGCACAGGCCTAGTGTCCCAGCCCTGGTGGGGATGGAACATGCCCTACCCACCCAAGTCTATAAGCATCCTCTAGACCTTGAAATCCAATAAGGCTGCTCCAGTCCCATCCCTAGCATCTGCTCTTAAGCCTTTGGTCTGTGGTGGGTGCAGCAGATGCTAGGGTCCAGTCTGGAGCAGGCTTACAGACAAACTTGTGAGTTTAGAGCTTGCCTGCAGTCATGGGTCGGGCATACTCAGGCTCTATAGTACCCAGACATGCTGCTGTTACAATGTACGTAAGCCCTAAATGTCTTCCAGAACTGCATTAAGCAGTGTGACTACTATTTACCATATATGATACAATGGCTATAGGAAACGGAACCACTTTATGTCCCAGTGCTACGGTCTCCTCTGGAAGAACCCCCTCCTCCCCCCCAGCAATATATGCAAGGACTGAAGATGCTAGAAATGTTCAGTAAAGGGGGAGAGGATCAGCACCATGACTTCAGCACATCTAAAGACTTTCAATATAGGCTGGAGAACAGTGTTTGAAATACAGGAGAGTTCAGGGGGGCCTGAGAGCTTCCCCAAAGCCCCCAGTCCACCCCATGCCTTTCTAAGCATGTCAGATGGTGGCTCCTTCTGGTAGCCACCACTGCAACCTTCTGGCCCCAAGAGTCTGAGTGTAATTTGAACCCTGCTGGACAAGGAAGGAGGGCAGAAATACCACTGCCATAGTTCTGCAACTGTGCTATTAGATCAGTTGTGAGGTTGATTCTAGAGGGATTGGGAGCCAGCTGCAATATTATGCCAGCAATACTGATAAATAGCAAATGTGACAAGGGCTGGTGATGTACAATAAAACTATTCCAAGGCCACTGGGCAAATGCAGGCTGCTGATAAACCCAAGAACCAAGAGGCATTTTCACTTGAAATTTATAGTAATCGACACATAGGAGTACCACCCATTGCTAGGTACCAGAGCAATATAAGCCATGGATTTGATCACACTACAACATTAAAATATCCTTAACATGAGAGAGAAGGGAAAACAGTCATTGCGAGTTCTGTCCAGCATTCTAACAGAAGGTACGAACGTAACTCACTTCAAGAAGGACAAGATGAGGTTTGAAATAGATCCCTATATGCCCATGAGATTATTATGACCAAGAGGTGAATCAGGAGGGTGGAATCAGTTAGGAACTGGCAAGACTACAACATAGCAGCAGCATAGACTGGATCAGCCACCTAGCAGTAGAAAGAAAACCTTCAGGCAAATTGAGAATCTGAATTGACCTAGAACCACTGAAGAGAAGCCACTGCCCATTGGTACAATTAGACTTATCAAAGACAAAAAGTATTAATTGTTTGTGACATCAAGAATGGATTTTGACATACCGAGCAAGATGAGCCATTGAGCCACCTGACAACCTCCACCACACCTTTTAACCAGTAGTGGATATTGTAACAGGAGTAGCTCCCTAGAGGTCGCCGTGCTCTTCCCTAGTGCCCCTTACCGTGTCCAGTTGGTCTATGATGCACCCTCAATCTTGCCTGCCATGTCTTTGATGTCAGTTATGTAATTAGGGAGGCTGCCTCTTCGGTTCTCCTGGACACGGTTATCCTCTTGTACATTAGCCCAGCTGCTAATGGGGATTCCTGAGCACCCCAGCCTTATGGGCCATGCGTGGCTCCAACCACTCCTTTACCATGCCCCAAGCCTCGCAGATGTACCAGACATTGTTCAGTCAGTCTCGCTCTCTGCGCCCTCTCTGGCGCTCAGGCTCTCCGTGGCCCTCATCTCGCAACCACACCCTCTGGCGCTTGTCAACTGCTGCCCCCTTTTGCTTTGGGGCACTTACCATGCTGCCCCCTTTTGCTCTGGAGTTTACCAGAGCCTTGGGGCTCTGGTGGCCGTGGCCATGCCTGGCCTTAACTCTCCTCCTTGGGGTCTCGATCCCCTGCTGGGCTCAGGCAGCTCAGTCTTACCTGGCCTCTGATTCTCTGCTCCCCTTTGCCTCAGGGCTGGAGTCAGTGCACCCCCAGATGCTGTGCCCTCTATCACTGGGGTCCCCACGCTACCGTGGAGCCCCATGAGGCCTCCTCCAACCCCTAATAGCCTCACCCAGTCCTCCGGTGTAAACCACAAACACAAAGCATAAGCCCCTGGGCTATAACATAAATTCTAGTTGCTTAGCTGTAACATCCTTTGAGCCACCCAATGGGTACTCCATCTCTTCCCCCCAGTATCAGCCTGCTCATGCAGTCCAGCTTTTCTTCTTTACTCACATAGGCAGCATTCTCTCTCCCTTGGTGGCCAGCAGCCCCTTTTGCCTTGGGCTTGTGATTTATATATAGGCACCAGGCCCTGCCCCTTCTGGTCAGCTGACCAGGCAGGTGTAAGTCGTTACCCTCATTAACCGGTTGGCCCGGCAACCTGCACCTGGGTTCTTATCTCTGCTCTCAAAGTAGCAGGCACCTTGGTGCCCTGCTACAGATATAAATGTCTCCAAGCATCAGTCTGGTCTCAGAACTGATGTAATGTAAATGAACCAGACACTAGAGACTTGTAGACATCAAAACTGCAGTTGATGACAAGTCATGGCAGGAGAGGCAGAGTTAAAGGAAGAAGCAATCCAGAGCAATGATACCAATCTGTGACAAGTTCTGAATAGAAAGTGCCAGGAGCAGAACATAGGCTGAATGAAGCTGAGGAGCACCAATGTCTCCTACTTAGTAAACGATAGGAACCGTGTGGTCAGACTGGATTTCTACTCCAAATTCTGGGGCAAGGTGAGCACACTTGAAGGGAGAGAGAGGCTGCATCTAGATTTAGATAGACTACAAAAGTGGACAGATGAGAATAGGATGGGGTTCAACATAGATAAATGCAGGGTGCTGCACCTTGGGAGAAGGAATCCACCAATGCCAGACAGCAGCCAGCAAGGCCAGCCATACCTTGTCACGCATCCAAAGATGCATCTCAAGCTGGTCCAGAGAGGTGATACTCCCCCTCTATGTGACATTGGTTAGGCCGCAATTAGAGTACTGTGTCCAGTTCTGGGTGCCACACTTTAAAAAGGATGTGGCCACCTGTTTGGTGAGAGGGCAGCAGGACAGGCCCTATGAGGAGAGACTGAGGGACCTGAACCTGTTCACGCTCGGCAAAAGGAGGCTGAGGGGGGACCTGGTGGCTGCCTACAAACTCATCAGGGGGATCATCAGCAAACAGGAAGAATCCTATTCTCCCCAGCACCACCTGGGGTGATGAGGAACAATGGTAATAAGCTGATGGAGAATAGGTTTAGGTTAGAGATCAGGAGGCAATATTTTACAGTTAGGGTGGCCAGAATCTGGAACCAACTTCCTAGGGAAGTGGTCCTTGCCCCTACCATGGATAAATTCAAAAAGAGAATAGATAATCACCTGTCTGGGGTCTTGTGAACCCAGCATTCATTCTTGCCTGTGGCAGGGGGTCAGGCTAGATGATCTGTTCAGGTCCCTCCTGACCCTAGCTACTATGAAACTATAAAGAGTCAGGCAAGAAGAGTAATCAGGAAATTGAAGGTACGTGTTTTGGCATACTTGACACAATGCTCAGACAATAGGGCACAGTAAGATGCAGCAGAATTCAAACAATTCAACTCCACAAGGGAACCTTCATTACAAGATGTCTCTTGGGCACTGTCACAGTGCACGCAGGTACCCTGCGTCTAAAAGCAGAAATGGCAGGAGAGGCCCCTAGTGGTGAGAAGGGGGAGGCTCAAATGTCAGTCACCAGGGCAGCACAGGTGCTGGTTGCCAAGGAAACCAAGATGGTCAGCTGACAGGAAGGGGCAGGGCTTGGCTCCTTCTTAAGCCCAAGCATAAGGCCAGGAGGGCAGTTCTCCTCCGGTGGTCAAGGGAGGAGGAACTCAGCCAGAGCAAAGGGGAGAACTCTGATGATTGGAACATCCCCTGGTTCCTGCTGGGGGTTGAGCCCCTCTCTGGTAGGGAGGGGTTCGTAATTTTTACCAGAACGGTCTAGCTTTTATGTTATAGCCTGGGGGCTTTGTGTTTGTGTTTTCTGTTTCACTGGAGGAGCGGGTGAGGCTATTAGGGGTGGAGGAGGCCTCATAGGAACTCCACGATAGCATAGGGTCTCCTGGTGCTGTAGAGGGTGCAGCTTTGTTTGGGGTGCATTGGCCCAGCTCTGGAGCTAGGGGGGCAGTGAGGAGCCCTGAGAGAGAGGAGGGGCACTGAGGAGCCCCGAGAGCAAATGAAGGGCCGAGACATAATAACAAGGCCCACATCAGATTACACCAACACCATCTGCGAGGCTTGGGCTGCGGTGTAGGGGAGGAAAAGGAGCCACAGGTAGCGCCCCCAACACCAGGCAGATAAAGTGGGCAGCCTCCCGCTAATTACATCACTCAATCAATTAAGATCAAGGCATGGCAGGCGAGTAAGCAGGCGGTTAGCCCAAGACAGGAAGGCAGAGCCACGAATAGAAAGGCTCCAGCGCGCCAATCCTGTTACGGGCACCCACAAAGCAATGGAAAGGCAGAGCTGGCTGGAAAGACATCCAAAAGACTGATGGCAAAGGTGAAACAAACAGGAAGGGATCCCTGCCTGGCAATACTGGAGTTATTTTATGTGGCTAGAACCTTTCATTTAAAAATGTAATTATAATTACTGAAGAACCACCATAGAACTAGAAAGTTGTATGAAAACACAAAGATTACTATTTAATCTGCATTGCTTCTATTCCATAATAAAACAGCCGCATATTAATACCAGCTGCTGACCCTAATGATTGCTACCTCCCCTCCAAAAAAAATCATTAAAACAATGAGTTAAGAAACTCTTAAATAAAAAGGAGACATTTCTAAAAAGTCTGATGTAGAAAGGGGATTGTCTCAAGGGGTGTTCTAAAACTGGAGGTAGTTTCAAAAACCAAGCACTACAAAATACTAGTGCAAGTCAGCCAAACCCATCACTAGTTAAAAAGGCATGCATCTACAGACATGACAATACACTGTAAAAGACACTGAAAACAAAGGATCAGAATCAGGGCAAAAGGGAGAAGCAGTTTGTGCCTCCCCTCTGCAGCAGCTTTTGAGGCAGTGTAGCTCCTAACCCAGATCAGAGGAGTCCTCGTAGTGGCGCCCCTTTTATAATGGCCCTTTGGGCCACTGCAAGAGTGTAAAATGCCTCGGGAACAGATTGAGCCATGCTACAGTCCATTCCCTCCTACCTCTGACCAATGCAGTCCCCTTTCTTGTGGTCCCTGATCTTACCTGGTACAAAGGATCAAAAAGCAACATGGAATATAACCTTTAAACATTAATACTGGAAACACCAACAGATATTTTAAATGTCCTAGTCCAAACATGGCATTGATTTATCCTTCTTGCAACTCACAGGGTTTCACAAGCAAAAACTCATGAGAAAACATAGCCAAGACTTGAAAGCATGACATTTTGCAGAACCACACCCTTACTAAAAAGCACAAACTTAGTGCCTTCAATAACCTGCTGCTGCACTGGTTGACTGGTGCTACTCATAGCTCTTTAGGCCTCTTTTAATATGTGCATAAATGTGTAACAGCCAGACAAAGCTGGCTTTAGGGGTAAATAAACAAGACAAATGCTCAAAACCCCACTATGTTAGGTTACTGCAAGTGATCCACTATGGGGGGGAAGAAGGACAAGTCCATATGTGGGTTGCCTCTTAAGACTCAGAGAGGGGCCTGGACAGGGCTGCCTCTGCTGCCATAAAAGTCAGTCATCTGTTTCAGAATATTAGAACTAGTACTTATTAGATCAGTGATTCTCAACCAAGTCGCCATGGCACACTGGGGTACCTTGAAATGCTTTCAAAGGTACCATGGAGTGCCATACAATGTTAGCACTGTTAGGTATGCAAACATAATTTATAAGCTAAGCCCAAGGGCCACATCAAGACGAGTGCTGCCGTGTGGTATGTGGTGCTGCAGACCCACCTGCAGCACCACATACTGCATGTTTAGTTGTTCTCTGTACGACAAGGGAGCAGCACAGAGGGGGTTTTTTGACCCCTGGACATCCAGGGGTCAAAAAAACCCACAGGGAAAAAAAGCAGAGCAGTGCATGCAGGGGCTGTGTGCACTGCTCAAAAGTGGAGCCAGGCTAGTCTCAGCCATGCTCCAGCTGCTGGCCAGGCTCCATGTGGCAAAATCGCCACTGATGCAGCCCCAGGAGGCCCCGAGGGCCCCAGGTAAGGCTGCTGGGGCCAGCCCAGTGCTGGTCACAGCCTCCCCTACCCCACCCTGGGTAACCTGCCGCATGTCAGACTGCACGTGTTACAGGCGTTTCCCAGGGACAACTAGCAGTGGCACAGGGTGTGCTGCTTGCTAGTTGTCCCAGTGGAGCCAAACATCCACACCACATGTGAACGCGGCCAAAGATTTCAAATAGAAATCTACAGTTGTGGTTTTTATGAGATTTTTGCAACAAAGAATTGCTCTATTATTTTTCTGTAGCTAAAAAATGGGTGAAAGCTAAAACCTGGCATTTTCCAAGGGGTATCGAGTCTAAAGAGATTCAAAACTAGTGACTTAGTGTCAGATCTTTTGATTGATCCAATCATCTTCTACAGTTGAAAAAAGTTATAGACTAAGTCCAAAGTACTGCAATAGGCTCTACTACCAGCCCAGCTTTGTTTTCATCACATTCAACATGAATGGCATTCAGCATGCAAGAAACAGCATGAATATAGATTCAGGGAAGCAAATAAGCAAGTGTTTAAGAATCTGTTTACATCCTAATAAAACAACACTGTTACCAGAAAAGCCTCGGTTAAAGTCCCAAAGTAGATTCTATTATAAACCTATTTTCATTGATCAATATCTTTAAAAGCTTCTCCTTTAGTGTTAACATGCCCATGCTTAGGCCTCGCTATTTTAATCTGTTTCATGGGGTCGTAGGAATGTGTCTAGGCAGAACTCTGCAGGACTAGGGTCTTTGTTTCAGCTTAAATGAATCTAAGGGCTGGCTACTTTTTGCATGAGGGGCTGCATCATACTGGGGCTCAGAATCAACCAATGCTAGGTCCACACGAGGGCATCAGGAAAAGGTAATTTATTTAACCATTACTTCCTTCTAGTGGGGCGCTACCAGCAGCAGGCGAGCTACAGGTGACAAACCATACAGTAAGCCCAGATCAGACTCATCTTCCTCTAGGGAAGCAATAGCTACTCTGTCTCTATCCAGAGCAATATTCCTGCAATGGGCCTACCTTGCTTCAGGGAGAATTTGGCTGATGTTTGTCTCAAATAATTCTTAGTTTCATTCAGGCCTCTTACAAACAGAGCAGACTTAAAGTCTGTCCTCCTTCCCACTCTACATCTAATTGAACTGTGCTCTACCTTTTAACCCATCCCTCCTCATTTGATACCTACCTCAGGTGTAGCATCCATTGTAGGGCCTAGATTTAGGTCCAGTGTAACAGTGCTGGGAAGATCAAACTCACAATAGCACATTAACCCTTTCCTGTCCTGTATAGAACTTGCAAACCCTCCAGAGAGACAAGAGATGAATTCTAAGAACGTGAACAATCTCTAGCAATAATAGTAAAATACAAACAAGCAGTAGTTTATGCTAAATGTCTACAATATTTCAGATCTTTTTAATGCTGGTTGTCCAATCCATGAAAAAAATTTTTTTACGAAGGAAATGTCTGGGGGTTTCCTCTTGAGTTGTTGAATACAGAGCCAAGTTTCACATGCTAAGAAATAAACATTTTAATGTAATTTTAGACACACTTACCTTGTACTGTCTTCCAGCTTAACAACCATAAATCCTTAAGTTATTTGAAAAACACAGCTGCAACAAAAAGAGAGATAAATTGGTCTCGCTGAACAAAAAGAAATACAGTAATATCTGTTTCTCTGTTAACAGATAGACTGTAGTAACTATATTTAATATAGAGCTATAGTATGTTTCATAATGTTCTAACAACAGCACATAGATAATATAACCATGGAGACTGCTAGCTATTTAAAACTAATTAGTATTCTTAAATAGGATCTGTTACAGAAAAGTTTTATGGAGAGGGATTTGCCAGAGAAAATTAAGTTTAATTTAAGATCATTGGATACAAATGCTAATAATAAGTCTTGCTTACGCAGCTAATAGGGATTATAGTTTGATAATTTGTAATATTACACAAATGTTTAATAGCGATTTTATTGTCAAGAACAACATACTAAATACACGTCTCATAAAGTTTAAAGGAGAACATGAACAAATTTCAAGGCATAGTCTCTTTAAAATATCTTAAATGAGGATACAATAATGACCCTTTAGTCAGAAGGATGTTTGTTGTATGTGCAGCATAATCCTGTACGTTATATCACTTAGGACTTTTCTAACAACTTTTATCAGAGAATTTATAAACAGCATACAACAAGTATATTTCTGTTGTTTAACTGTTACACAACCAGTTGCATTATAATGGACATTCTATCTTCTTATATCCAGCTTTGAATATGGTATATTTAGCTGTACAAACTATTTTACAAGATGCAGGTATAGGGAAAGAGTACAGAGCGTGGGAGTGAGAGGCAGCACTTCCAGATACTAACTTTAAAGGAAATTTTAAGCTAGGGCTAAAGAAAAGGCAAACTACCAGACATCATGGTCTTGTCCCCACAAGCGGGAACATGCGTTCCCTGGAAACCCAGTGGCATATCAGTAAATTAACTTCTATATTGAATAGAACAAAATTATTTATATATATATGTATATATATATATATATATTTTTTTTTCTATTCAATATAGAAGCTAATTTACAGCTTTGTTTCAATTATACTGTTCTTGTTTTAGGCAAATATTTTCCAAGGGGGCAACTCAAGTAGAACCAAGCCTCTCCTAATATAGAATTATATATGGTATATATATATCGGGAGAGGCTTGATTCTAGTTTTTATTTCACTGAGGCCTACATCTGACATGCTCTCACTCTTTTTAGGACCTGCAGCTCAGCTGTGGTCATGTTTGTTGCACTGACTCATGTTGTAAGATGTAATTAGTGCCAGCCAAACACAGGACAACTGGAAGCATATGTATACCCACTATAGAGGTTAGCTGCAAATAAATGGGAGACCATGCTGTCTAAAACCAAACAGAGTATACTTGACCACTAGACCAGCGATAAATTATGTCATTCAATGTTATATTACAAAACATATATAATTATTCTTTGTTGCTTTTTAATTAGAGGGCAAACAGTTAAAAATTGTGTTACATCACATGCTAGTTAGGATACACCAAACATTTGGAAAGTGCTTCATTGTTATTACTGCTGACTATCTGGGTCTATTCTTAAAGCCTTTCTATATATGGAGCAAAGACAGTATCGTATTAGATGATACAAATTACCTCACTAAGCACACATACAGGATTGCTGAAGTCATCTATCCTTGTGACATACGTATGTCTGTTGTAAAAAAAGAAAAGAATTTGTGAAGACACTAGTAAACTAAGTACAATACAGTTGATAGCATTTATCTCCTTGGAAACTATAACTGTCTCTGTCTTTCTACAGAAAAAAACAACAGATTTGTCTACACTTAAGTCACCCATTAAATCATACTTATGTTCAAACCCAAGTGATCAAGCAACTCTAAGAATGAGCAAAAATGTATGTGGTTATTTCCTGCAGTTCTTAGTCAGGACCCCCTTAAATTTAGGATTCTGTTCCCACAAGCTCTCTGCAGACTAAACACTGGAGTTACTCTTCTATGGACAGATATCTTGTAGAATTGGCCCTTTATATTTACCTGTGAGAAATGATTTTACAAATGTTAAAAATAAATTATTAACATCTATAGCAAAATAATTCTAGCAATATTAGTTACTAAAAACACCATGGACCAAATAACTGGACAAAAAAGCACTAAGCAAAAACCTATTACATTACAATTTAAAATACAGGGCTGTGTATGTATCTGATATAAAGATCCCTGTTTGTTTCCTCCACAACTGTGATTTCCCTCTCTGGGCTTTTACATAACTTCCCAATCATCTCCTAAGACTCCAGAACAAATAGTAAAATGGTCAGCTGACTACATCAAAGGCCTAATCCTGCTCCCACAGAAGTCAATGATAGGATCACTGCTTAGTCTGAATTCACTGTGCCTGCACAGGGAGGGCTATCTGAAATTGACTGGCACCAGCTGTAGTGAGATTTCAACTGCAGTATTTTAAAAAGGAAAAATGTTAATTGTGGGTTATGTTGCTTTTTCTGTAATGAAGAAAAAACTCTGCATCTGGTGCCTTGAAACCAGGCAATCAAGAAATATATTAAAACGGTTTATATTAAATCAGTTGTTAGAATCAGGGACCAGATAGCCGCAATCCAAAAACTTTGGCAATAACTGGCAATCTTGTGGCACTCCTATCAGAAATGTTAATCGCTTACGTTTTCTTCTAGAGAGATGGCCCAACCAGCATAGATCTGAGGTATCCTGGAAGGGAGAAGCATGCATTGATCCTGCATTTCAAAAGTGTGATAAGGGAACATCAAAAATATAAGAAACATGTAGCTCTGGGACCAAAATGAGTGGCATCCCTCATAAAGGAAGTACACTAGAGTTGTATGTAGCTTTAGGAGCTGTAGCACCAGTTCCCATCACTTAAAAAGCATAGGTAGAACTTTGTCCGGCACTATCAGATTTTCTAATCACTTTTACACCTCTCACACATTCTTTATCTTGTTAGTATTAACCTTCCGTCCATTCCTAATTTAATAAAAAATATGGATATGATAGTTGATCATTTTGTCAGTTGCCAGGCAAAAGGACTAAAATTAAATTAAACAGATAATATAAGCTGCTGTAACATGGGTGCTTAACTGGTTGGATAATTATGCTCAAAGACTAGTTGTCAGTGGCTCACTGTCAGACAGGGAGACAGCAATAAGTGCCATTTCCCAAGGGTCTGTCCTAAACTTAATCATGTTCAGTACCTTTAATAAATTGACCCATAAAAAGAAGCTGAGTGGAATAGAAGATGCATTAGAAGACAGGATCAAGATTCAAAACAGCCTTGAAAAAGTTATCTGAAATAAATAGGGTACAATTTTACAACTGAAAGTGAAAGTATGATAGTTAGGGAGGAACAAATCAAATGCATGAAGACAACATGGGGAATGACTGATAAGGCTACAGTACTACAGAAAAAGGATCTGAAGGCTATAAAAGACCAGAAGCTAAATATGAGTAGACAATGTAATATTTTTACAAAACATTGAGGTGTGTTGACGGGAATGTCTTACGTAAGGCATGGGAGTGCTTCTTTCATTCTGTTCAGCACTGCTAAGGCCTGATAGGAAGTCCTGCAAGGACAAATTGGAGAAAGTCCAGAGGAGAGCAATAATAATTCTTACAGGTCTAGAAAACATTTGGTTGTGGATTCTGCACCACTGGAATTTTTAAGAGCAGTTTGAACAATTATTTCTCTGGAAAGGCTTAGACAGGGATAAGGTTGGACTAACTGACCTCTAAGGGTCCTTCGGGCCATATTTTCCTAGCATCCTAATTCTCAGAGGCTGTTAGCCATGAAAATCATATTCAGAAATATAAAAGAATTTATGAAGTTAAGGGCTCATTATTACTGATTTTTAAACTAAACTCCCCCTTTGAAATCAGTGTATTTTCAAACAAATTTTAGAAGCCCCTAACATAAATTTGTGTGCAGTCACTTACTTCTGTTTAAGATCTTCACATTTTGGTGTAGCTTAAACATGTTCCTAATTGACTTAAGCTGAACTGAAAAAGTCTAGAACTGTATGAACAAAAATAAAATGTGCATACAGACTTCAGCTCCGCTTCAAAATCACACCTTCATTTGATCTGGTACAAATGTATCAAGTCCATTCCTCAAGTTACAACCACAGGGCAAAAGTGGTCCACCTGTAATCTACTGCCATGTTCTGGCTCCCTACCTGGCCATCTTAGACTGATGTCTCTGGCCATTCTGCAGAGATAGGGGAAGCAGCATACAGAACCTGAGAAATTGTACGGGCTGGAGAGAAGTATGTTGCCCTAAAAGTAGCGTACGTAAGTGACAAATTAAACGGCACCAGCTACGAAAAGCCAGCGGGGCCTTCTTCTGAACACACTGAGGAGCAGTTACGCTTGCCACAATCCTACCCCATGACAACTGGAACCAAACCGTGAGGCTCTGCAAAAATGAGGCTGTGTGAGGCCACACGGCCACTTGGCGTATGACTTTGGCTGAATCCGGTTCCTTTGTGAACCCGGGGTTAGCGCACAGGAGCCAGGCAGAGGAGCTCATCCCCCCCGGGCCTCCCCTCCGAGGGGGCTGCGGCGCCAGCGCCTCCCTCAGCCTCCAGCGCCGACACCCGGCGAGGGGGAGCATCCACCACAGCCACGTCCCGGCCTGGAGCCCCCAGGGGCTGGAGCAGGCGGCCGGGCTCCGCAGGACGCTGGCTGCCAAGGGCCTCAGCGCCCCCGCCTGCCTGCTGTCCTCTCGCTGGCGGCGGCGGAAGGACAAATCAGCCTGGCCGCCACCACCAGCCCTGGGCAGTCTGCCGGGCCGGCAGGGTTAAGGGGGAACTTTCTGCAGGCGCCTTCCCGCCGGGGCCGGGGCCGGGGCCGGGGCCGGGTGGTGCGGGACCTGGAGCCCACGGGGGGTTCATCCCAGCACCCTCC
>NW_017728996.1:32944827-32950579 GCF_001723915.1 Gavialis gangeticus
GCTGCCCGCTTCCTCCGGCCTCGGGTCTGCACACATCTGTCAACCCAAGGCTGCCGGGCCTCAGAGGAACAGGCTCTTTCTCAGAAACGTTCAGTTTAATAGCAACAGTAATAAGAATAACGATAAATACTACTACTCCTTAATTTTTATTAGTTGTCAGAAAGATATTTCCTCTCCAAAACGTCTTAAATAGCACGTGGTCCACTGAGGCTGCAGCTGACTTCACACCCACACCTGTTTTCCTGGGGGGGTGGGGGGGTGGGAAAGGGGAGAAAAGGAAAACAAATGCATATGTTTCAAAAAACCCTGGCTATGCAGAGACTTTGTCAAGGCACCTTTCAGCTTGAGGCAAATATTGGACATTTCCTTAAAAAATGTCTGATAGCATTATGAATAGCGTTAGGAATCTAGTTATGACTCGAGACCTAGATGGGGGTGTTTACATGTGTAAGCACTATGAAATCCATCGGGGGACTCGCATGAGTGAGTAAACAGGCTGGGGAAGGATACTTTTGGGTGTTTGCTGTCAGGAAGACCAAGACCACCCTTAGTGCCTTTTTATAGCCTTATCCAAAATCAGCCAAATGAAGAGGACTCTTTTTTCCCCACTGACTGTAATGAGCCGTGGCTCAGGTATCCTGCAGAACATTTACCAGTAAATGCAATTGTCTTTTCCATTCTGCTTGCTAGGACTGAGGATTTACCTTGTGTTGACCAAAAGTTTGTCAGAACCTGTGCAAACTAGTCCCGGGGCGGCTTGGCAGTAGATGTGGGAGTTTGCTTGTGATCAAAAAAATAATTCATGGTGGGCGGTTTGCTGTTAGTGATATTTTATCAAGGTTGGGGCATGTGCTGAAAAATGAAATTTACCCTGGGTAAATAATTTGCATTGATGCCAGGGTTTGTATAATAGTATGACTAACTGGGGATTGTCTGTTGGAAATTCACTCAAGCCAGTTTTCTGGTGTGTTTGTATGGAGAGAACCAGTAGGATTTGATACTTTATTTGGATGGGAGTAGAAGAGTTAAAGTACTGTGAGTGCAAATTTAAGAATAAACCAGAAGGAGACATACAGACTTTTAGTCATTTTATTCACACAGGCATAATACATTAAATAATAATATGGAATACATTTACTTGCATCTCTGAATACATAACAGCTGTTCTGCTTTATCACATACTATTCCTTTAAGGATGGGTTGGTACACTGTGCATGCAGCCTGTCAGAGGAGTGTATGAACACTCTCCATTTTTAGGGTTCTGTGATCAGGTGATTTAGCTTTTAAAATTCCCTTCTTTCAAGTCCTCCATGGGTCAGATTTCTAATATCTTTACCATTTGCAGGCAGCTGGATACATCAGTGGTTGACTTAGTTTCATATCACATTTCTTGCCACATCTCATGGGGTCTTTATTCATCTGCATGGCTTTGATTTTCATTTACACTGACAACAGTGTTGTCTTTTTTCTACTTTTTTGGATGACATTATCCACCATGTCTGCCAGTGTTTAAAAGATTTTTTTTAATTAAGTGTCAGAATTATATATTAGCATTATTGTGTGCTGACATTATTGTGTGACAATGAGCTAAGCCAAGTCACAGAATAACTTGAAAACTGGATTTAGCATGTGTAAACTTCCATTCACTCTGGTTGCAAAAAAGACAGTCCTTTGTGATACAAGTCCTGGTCTGTATTTGGTTACATCTTCAATTTAGGTTGTCCTGAGAAAGTCATCTATCTACTGGTAGTGCACTGGCCTTGATCCATGCAGAAATTATTCAGGAGGGTCCACAGGCAACATAGCAGATCAAAACATGGCTTTAAAATGGTGGGATATTCAACAAGAAAGAATTTGTCACTGGTAATTGAACCTATTATCTCTGCCAGCAAGATTATGCTGAGAAGTTATAGAGTGGCAAAGCTGACCTGAGGATGTGTGGATTCGATCCAAATGTAAGGGAGGTCAGGTGAGCTTTGCTGCCTTTTTGGCTGAACCACCTTCATGCCAAATGTGCAGTGGAGTGATCTTAATACTGGCAGCCAGGACAGAGGTTTGCCTTAGACTCCCTCATGTGATGTGCATAGTTGCATGGAGCTGTACATCAGCCAACCATGTGGATGAATGGGCCCAGACTGAAGCACATTATTTGGGTGCTGAGTGACAGAGGGTGAGGACACATCTCTGATGACTGTCAATGTTAGATTCCCAAGCAAGTTGCTGAGTGGACTATTATGAGTCTTAACTTTTAATTTTTATAGAGTTTTGTTGCTTGTTCCTAGGGTCATCATTCTATTGTTGAATCTCATTTCCATGCCAACACTTCCACTCTGTCTGGTGTTGTTATGAACTTGAAAGATATGGCTACTTTTGCTCAGCTTTTATTTAAGCAAAAAACAAAACAAAAACAACCAGAGCTAATAAGCCAAAGCTAATTGACTGTACTGGTAGCTAAGATGCTGGTTATTTATTCATTATACATTTTGACTGTTGTAGTGATTTATTGACCATTCTACTTCCCTCATCTATCACTGCCTCCCATCTATTCAGAATGCAATGGCACATTTGATTTTGTTCATTTCCTTCAAATCTGATAGTGTTTCTCCTTTTAATCAGGTACCAAAGCTACTCATCAAGATGATGATAAATTAACATTTATTACTGGTGTTAAAAGTACTTTGTGGTTTAGTTCTTTTATATGTAATTTGATTTGTCTGTATAACCTGCACATAGTCTCTGTAAGATCTTTTGCTTTTGTTCTACTGTCTGTGGCCTTTATATCTAGATGAAGTGACTTCTTGCATCTGACCCCAACCTGGTGGAATTATTTTTGGAAGAGAGTAAAGAAGACAAATACTGAGAAGTCAAGAGAAACGAGAAAGAACAAAATGATTTAAAAACGCATTTAAATGTTATTTCTCTGAGAGATTATTGTACGTGATTAAAAAGTTTAGGATGGGATAATTTTCCTTATATTAACAAAATAAAGTGCCAAATAGGAATCGATAGCATCAAATTATGTATGTGAATTATTGCTTGAATATATATTATTGTATTATAACATAAACAACACAACTCATATCAGAATGTAAAATATAACAATAGAAGCAATATCATTGCTTTAAATTAATGGAAGATATGTTGTACTGTTAATTTTCTGTGACACTAATAGAAGATAAAAGAATTAATGGCAATTATAGTCCTACATAGAGTTCATATATAGTACATATTTTGTGTGTGTATTTTCATACACATGTATACACTATATCTTTTACTGTGGGGTCACATAAATGTTTCTATTCCTCTCTGTTTTTAGATTATTAAAATGACTCTTGTTATGCTGTGTTACTCTATGCTGAAGAACCTTATGAAAGAGGAATATAAGTGCTATAATCCTAGGCTTTAGGACAGAAAGGATTAAGGCTTGATGAAGTGAATTAGTTGAATTCCCTGCCCCCTTACCCCCCCCCCCCCCCACTTCTTTGGAGACCACAAAAGTTTGTAGCTACTCATAATGTACATACTCTTATGTATAACCTCATAAGAAAGGGAATGCTTTGAAGTCCAAGGCATTTGGGCAGTCTAGACGGTGTTTAATCTTAATGGGGAAGCCCAAAAATGTAGTTTCTCTTTAAATTGTCCCTTTTGTAGTTTTAAGATAGAAGCTCCTATTCAGAAGTAGAGCAAACTGAAAGAGCACTTGGGGTCCAAGTTCAGACCTTTGTGATCACGCAAGAGTACCATCATAGAAGATGCAACATTTTTTAAACTCATTCTTTCTTCTCAATATCCTCTCTGTACTTCACTTCCCTGGGCAATTCCATTGTTCTCACTGTCACTCAGCTGTACTCTGCTGTTGTCATTTTTGTTGTTGTTGTTCTTTCTTCTCCTATCCAGGATGTCAGAATACTTAGCTGTTTTTTCTTACACATTGTTTTCAGAATTCACTCCTTTCTTACCATCCTTGCCATCAAACCTTTAGCCAATGTCTTGTCCTCTTCTTTCAGCTGTGTTCTGCTGCTCCTCTCTGATTTCTCCACTTACATCTCCCTAAAATGCTGCTGCCAATGCTTTCCCACTTTGTGCTCTCCCACTTCGAGAATCTCTGCTTTAGCTTCTCCTCTTCTGCATACATCTTTCATTTGATTCTCAGGATTTATCTGCACAGAGATTTTGTACTGGATTTTTTTCTGTGCTCTAAGCGCTGTGAATTAAAGATTTATAACTGAGTTGAACCCACATTGCTTTGTAATACCAACTTAAGATAGTTCTCTTGTTAACCTTTGCATTTGGATAGTTCTGTGTTTGAACTAACTATGGAGAATTCTAGGCAGATATCTCAATGTGCAGTAGTCCCCTGCCAAGTGCTATACTCCAATTTTTTTTCTTTTCTTTTTTTTTCTTGTGGGATGTCTATCAAAACAGACAGGAATTCTGGAACTTGAGTTTAAATGAATGAAACCCCATGAGTCTTCTCTTGGAATCACACAATTTTCTGCATTTTTCTAGTACAATTTTCAAAGTAATGTTTTGTCAGGCAGGATGGAGAATAGTTTAATGAATGTCGTGATTTTTTTGATAATCCTCAATACAGTTTGGATGCATATGTAATGGCAGTTATGGAGCCAAATAGATTTTCTTTGTGGTTTTAGATGGGGTTGAATGCCATGATAATGTGATTGCAGAGTGATTAGGAACAGGGGGATATAACTGAGCAGTTATTTCTTTTGGAAGCATGTTGTCACCACGTAGGACATCACTACACCTGATGGCTACCAATCAGTTGCTGACCTTTTTTGGTATTGCCAGGCCTGTTGCTATAAAGGTACAAAATGCTACTGTGCTGTGACATAAAGACTGGTAGTGAACAGGAGATTTTATAGCTTTGCTTGAATTTGGTTCCCCAATGGGATAGGGGCTATTGATGGTACCCAAGAGCCTGTTATTTGGCCCTTACGCAAGACTAACATTTTTATCAGCAAGCAGGTACTTCTCCATGGTGCTGCAAGGCCTCATCATTCGTGGTGAAAGACTCACCGATGTTATTGTGGGGTGGTCTGGAAAAATCTATGATGCCAAGATCTTTACAAATTCAAGGGCTGAACAAGAACATTTTTGCTCCCTAGATCACTATGGAGATTTAGTTATGTTTCCTCTGTCACTCTTGAAGACCCAGATTACTCTTTGTTTCTTGCTTTATGAAGCCTTTAAAGAGACACAAGGACAAGAGAAAGGTGCGATTCAAGTGTACAGTGAGTAACTGCAGCATGACAGTGGTGGTTGCATTTAGAAGAATGAAGGGAACATGGTGACACCTCATTGTGAAGTTTCTCATCATGATGTACCTCATATGACAAGTACTTGCAATATTTTGCACAATGTATGAAACAAATGAGAGAGCCTTGACAATGGAGGAGCAGGAGGTGGAACATTTCTGAACAGAGGTCCATCACACCTCTCAAAATGTATTGTTCTTGTTCCAATACAGCTATACCAGCAATGGAATGGCATTCCTATGTTCTCCTATGAAGATGCTGTGAATTTTTCCACATGTATTCCTCCTTGTATAGGATCCCTGTAAAAATGCTGTATGAATGTATGGCAGTGGTATTTTTTAATGGGTGGAATTATGGCTGAGTAACATGTGTGCTTCTTTAGGCTCTTCTTAAATTGTGGAACATTACCCTGAGGCAAGCTCCCCTCCCTTGTCCATAAGAGATATGGAAACATCTAGTTCTGTTACCAAGTTCTC
>NW_017728996.1:32955579-32958477 GCF_001723915.1 Gavialis gangeticus
TCTTTAGGCTCTTCTTAAATTGTGGAACATTACCCTGAGGCAAGCTCCCCTCCCTTGTCCATAAGAGATATGGAAACATCTAGTTCTGTTACCAAGTTCTCTTTTATGACATCTGCAGATAGACATGAAACCAATAGAAACCTGTAGTAACTTTCTGACTGAATGATGCATTGTTTTAAAAAGTCTATGCATTTTGAAATGTCTAAGAAGCCTGCTTTGGACAACATATCTGAAAACTTCTGAAATTAGCTAGAAGCTATGGACATCTATATAACTGTAAACCAGTATACAGCAAACATGTATGCTATATGATATATTTGAATCTTTAAGCAGGGAACAGTTGGAGAAGAGAGATTTGTGGGGAATGGAGGTGGGGAGGGAAAGCAAGCAGGAAGTAGCTTGAGAATGAGGACTTGGAGGAAGCAAGTGTCCTGATGGCTGTGGGTTTTGATATTACCAGAAAATAAAACTGCTTTACAGCAATTTGTGTCTATGTGGTAGAGATGCTGGAATTCAGAAGACATAAAGAAAGTTCTAGCTCTGCCCATGGGCATGGCAGACATTACTCCCCCCCGAAAAGCTGGATTGCAATGCTGCACATGACACTTACTGATACAACTCCACTTCAAAGACATTTTGGACTGGTTGTCTGTATAAAGTTATTTGTGATGTTTCAGTCTGCCAGGCCATAGAAATCTTGCCTGCCAGAAAAATATCCTGGTCAGAACAGATGGTAAACATAGGGTGTTGGTGCTTGCTGTGTTGTCCACTACGTCATTTTTAGGTGAGATGGTAGCATTGGTGACAAAAGTGTAGTCCTTTTTTTTTTCATGGTAGGGATAGTGAATGAGAACACTTCCAGAGGTCTTGTTTTTTCTCCTTTGGCCTCGGGGACCTCAGCTAAACTCCTTGCACTCCTTGTTAAAGCATCTCTGCTTTAATTCAGTACTAGGAATACCTCTGGTACTCCCCTCATCTTTTCTTTTTCATATGCTTTGAAAGTATTTTGTAGATGTCTGCATTCCTGTGACTCATATCCAGGTGACACTCCCTCCTAAATGCATCTCTCTGAATAGGGCAATCAAAACCTGGAACTCTTCAGGAGTGAAAGTAGAAAATGGGCGCTGTGACAGGTATGTGACTTCGGGGGTCTTGGGCAGGTATAAAAAAAGGATGCACAATATACAAACAAAGTGTAGAACTACCCTGGGAAAAATAGGGGTAAAACTTCAGTACTGTAAATTACACCAGTCTATGTACCATGTGACTGCAAATTATGCCAGGCAGCCAGACAATTACCCTGCCATTTAAAGGTGCTGTAGTAATACCTTCTATGTGCAGCTATCCCAAGATGGATAGCTATACATCTATTGCAGTGATTCTCAACCAGGGTGCTACAGCACCCTGGGGTGCCTTGAGATCTTTTCAAGGGTGCTGGGGGGTGTCACACAATGTTACACGTGCAAAAATAATTCACAAGATAAACCCAGAGATTTCAAATAGGAGTCCATAGTGTTGAAATCATTCTTACCTGTTGTGGTCTATCCAAGTTGTTTGCAACAGAAGTGCTCCATTGTTTTTATGTAGTCAAAAAATGAATGAAAACTAAAAGCTGGTATTTTCCAAGGAGTGCCTTGAGTCTCTTGAGGGGTGTCTTGAGTTTAAAAACATTGAGAACCACGGATCTATTGTCCTCAAGCTCTTGTGTAATTGACATTGGTGTGTGAAACAGATATAAACTACACTAGTGTAAACATATTGTGGTGGCACCCTCGGAGCGTTGTCTGTCAGTGTTTGACATTGAAAAGAGGCATGCTTAATTAGTGCTGGTGCTACCACTAGCACTAGTGACTTGATCACTATGACTCTGGAGCAGTGGAGGACATGCAGGTATACAGAAAGGACAGTCCAGGTGTGAGAAGTGGAATAGTTAGGAATGCATCCAAACAAACCTGAAAGTGATAAACTTGCTGCAAAATGGAGATACCCCTTTCAAAGGTGGGTGTCTTACTTTGGCTAAGATGCCACAAAACGTGCTTTAGAAAAACAGTTGCATCTGGAATCAAGGTACAGTAAGATGAACAAATTAAGTCACTTCAAAGGGAGATTCCTATATAAAGCCCCTCACTTTCAGAGTATCCCAGCTCCACTCTTCTTTGTATCACTCCATCATTTTTGTTGCCTTTTCATTTTCTGTATTTTCCCAGTTTCTCTATTATTCCCTCTTTTTTAATTTCTGAATATCTGCTTTTTCATGCCTTCCCAACTGCCTGCTCTAAAATCAGCTTCCTGATGAATGTAGGAAAACCCTTTCTTCTCCTGCCCTTTGAAGTCCACTTGTTTTGTCAAGCCTTGCTGCTTATTCTTTTTTTGTCTACCTATTAGCACCTGCAGTGTTGCTAAATCTCACCGTTTTATCATAAGTCTCATGATATTTTGCATTTTTCTGTAAGCTCCAACTCCTGGAGTATATGAGCATCTCTGCTTTTGGTTTTTTTTTTATTTTTAAGGCTATAGCACTTATGGTCACAGGAAAAGGCTACTAAATGGGAACCTTAAAAACTCAAAGCAAAAAGCATGTAAAAACAATCAAAATACATTGTTTTTAAAACTCAGGATTTTTAGACCAATTGCACATTAGCACAAAATAATTCCTATACTGAACGGTAATGTGTCTGGTTACTTTATACATAATCTATTTTTCTCAATTGGTATTCACCACTGTGGTAAAAGTTCCAGTGTTGCTGGTCCTAATATATAGTTGAAAGACAAAATAACTTTAAACAACATTTTAACAGTATAGTAGAAATCCTCCCCGCTGAAAAACTGTTAGGGAACAGTCTTGCGAAAACATGTAATTTTGATCTCTGTCATTGGTAATTTTCTTCTAAAGTGGAT
>NW_017728996.1:32958809-32959148 GCF_001723915.1 Gavialis gangeticus
GTCAGGGCAGCTACGGTCTGGAACCAACTTCCAAGGGAGGTGGTGCAGGCTCCTACCCTGGGGGGTTTTGTGTATTTGTAGGAATTGTTTGGGATCACAGATTTTTTTGGTGTGTCCGGTACATCTCACGCGTTGGTATACGGCACTTGTATTATGCTTATTGCATATATGCTTCTTATTAAGCTCATAGTATATGCTGTCTTGTTATGTCCTGGATATTTTGTGTCTGTGCATTGTCAGCTACATTTCGTAGGCTGTGTTTTCAGCGTTGTGTGTACGGTGTGTGGGCCGGGGGTGGGTGCTGCGTGCTAAGGATTGGTGTGGGGGGGCGGTTGTGGG
>NW_017728996.1:32960182-32962227 GCF_001723915.1 Gavialis gangeticus
TGGTTTTTTTTTTATTTTTAAGGCTATAGCACTTATGGTCACAGGAAAAGGCTACTAAATGGGAACCTTAAAAACTCAAAGCAAAAAGCATGTAAAAACAATCAAAATACATTGTTTTTAAAACTCAGGATTTTTAGACCAATTGCACATTAGCACAAAATAATTCCTATACTGAACGGTAATGTGTCTGGTTACTTTATACATAATCTATTTTTCTCAATTGGTATTCACCACTGTGGTAAAAGTTCCAGTGTTGCTGGTCCTAATATATAGTTGAAAGACAAAATAACTTTAAACAACATTTTAACAGTATAGTAGAAATCCTCCCCGCTGAAAAACTGTTAGGGAACAGTCTTGCGAAAACATGTAATTTTGATCTCTGTCATTGGTAATTTTCTTCTAAAGTGGATCATTATTTATACATCAAAGCAAAAAAAAAAAAAAAGTACATATTTATGTCCCTCCAGGGCACAGAGAATGGAAATCATTGTGTTGATATTTTAATACAAATTACTTCCTGCATTTTTAAGTGGCAGATGTATGAATATTCATAGATCACAAGGCCAGATGATCTCTCTGTTACATGGCAGTAGAGGGGAGCAAAGGGGAGGAAAAAGGGCTAGAGCAGCCCCAAGTAAGCAGTGTCTATCAGCTTGGAGATTAGTGACTGTTGTCTGCTTTATCCTGCCTGCTCTTCTTGAACATGGCTCAGTTGGGAATCTGGGGTTTAGGGATGGGAAGTGTGGAGCCAGAGGGGTGGAGCCAGGGAGCAACCATTCTCTGTAGCATGCAAATCTCATGGATTTCCAAGAAGAAATCCATGCAGGAATTAACACTGCTCCAAGCACCATTCCCTTTCCCACTGTCTTCTGTGCTCTCCTCTGAATACTGCCTGGATGTGTAGCTTTGCTACCCATGTTCTTCAGAGTTTGAAGACTGTGTCTTTTGCCTTCTTCTAACTCTCCTAGCCAAGGAAAGGGAAATGCAACAGTAGCTCTGCAGTTATTATTTTTTTGTGAAGTTTTCTTACTCAGGAACCTTTCTTGGGAGAGGGGATTTTAGCCCTGAAAAAGCAGGGATGAAAAAGAGCACAGGCCTCTACACTTCTACTGTAGAGTGGGCTGAGGTCCAGGTGGTGGCATCTAGATGCCACCTGGGGGCTCTGCAGACCTGAGAGATGTACACATCAAACCTTCAGACTCTGCACAGGGATCAAGATCTTTGCTATTAATAAAAGTTGTGGACTCTCATGAGCATAGGCGACTGGTAGAGGGTGCACGTGCCCCCCTGACAGCTCACACTGACGCTGTCAGCAGGGCTGGTGCCCCCCCCCACAGGGCTGCCTGGGTCGGCAGCTTCTGTGAGTGCCCCCCCAGATTCAGGAGGCACCAGTTACTCATGCTCACGAGGCCACTATGCTGTTAATATTTTTGCAGGTGTTTCTATCACATCTGAGTACCTTACAAACAGGAATGAACTAGACTCACAAGAGCCCTCAGGTAGGCTAGCATTCTTGTTTCATAGCTGGGGAAATTGAGGCATGGAAAACTGAAGTGACATACACAAAGTCTATGACAGCTAGGAACAGAACACAAGTCACCTGACTCCTGTTCTTCTATGTTAACCCTAAGACTGTTTCTTTTCCTTTAGCTATGTCTTGTGGAAAGATGCCACGTGTATATGTGTATTTTATTATATGTGTAGGTCTTAATTATTAACTGCAGTGTGTTGAACATACTTATGTGATATCTAATAAACAGAAAGTTGTGTGGATGACAATTTGAGGACACCAAGTAGGTCAGTATCAGCTTTACCACGAGGCAGCTTTATCAATCAAGATTTCAAACTTGATGTCAAATAAGTTGTACAAGTCATTTCTATTCTGCATGGTGTGCGCGTGTGCCCTTGCGCTCTGGGCTCACCAAGGGTGGCTGTGTTTGTATATTGTGTCAAAGAGTGTTGTTTTGGTGCTGGTGGGTATTTGTTTTTGTGTTCTGGGCACTGCAGGGTTTGGTTACTGTGTGTGCAGGGAGGGGGGGATGTGG
>NW_017728996.1:32962238-32970100 GCF_001723915.1 Gavialis gangeticus
GGCGCGCGGTAAAGTGCGCGCGCCTCTCCCGTGTCTTAGGACTTGGGGAAGCGGAGGAAGATGAATTCCCAGCAGCAGAGGATGGCCGCGATAGGCACCGACAAGGAGCTGAGCGACCTGCTGGACTTCAGTGCGGTAGGATATTCTTCGAAGTCTTCTTATGGCTTCTCCACGGTAAAGCGATCCGAGAAGTAGGGGCAGCCGCAGCGGGCCGGGCTTGGTTGGGTCCGGCTCAGCCACGCTGGACCCCTGAACGTTGATGAAATGTCCAAGGCTTCCAGATTTTATGCTCTAAATCGCGGCCGGGGCAGCTGGTTCAGGCTGGCCCGGAGATGGCATCATGTCATGATGACTTGTGTGCAGCGGGCGGGTGCTGCGGTTAGTTTCCGCGTGCTGGGGAGGGGGCTGTTTGGCTTGAAAAATTGTAACGGGATGATGTCTGAAAGCTACAAGGAACTCTGCTCTTACTTTACCTTGCAGTCGTGGAGGGGAAGTTACAGGCAGAGCTTTTTCTGGGTGATGCTTTTGTTTAGACCTTTTTGCTTTTGCAAGACTCATTTTAAGAACCGAACCAAACTAGTGGCTCTTTAGAACTGTCTCCTGGTTCAAGTCATCTAGTGACTTTAATCTTATAAATTAGCAAGTGATATCTTTTGAATAATATAGAATCATAGAAAATATTTCTAATGCATAACTGTTTTAAATAAATAACTGTATCACTTGACTTGTTACGGTTGTTTGTTTCCTGTGCAGTCAAGTTTAGTGGCATTAATAAAACTGCAAAATAACTTTGGAATGTGATTCTCAGTGCATGTTCTAAATAGTGTTTTCTTTTTTTGTTAGAAATGTATAGCAGTGAGTTGCCTTATGAAACTTTTTTTAGCATGCAGTTCATAGTAATAGATGTAGTTTTGAAGTTAACTTAAGCATATCTCTTGTTTTACAGATGTTTTCCCCACCTGTTAATAGTGGAAAAACCAGACCAACTACATTAGGAAGCAGTCAGTTTGGTGGATCAGGTAAGATACAGTTGAAACATTCAAAGTTCAAGTCAGTGGATTTGTTTGTTTTTTGTGTTTATTTGTTTTTTAAGCTTAATGTTTGTACAGTAAATATGCCAGTCTGATGATAATGCACCTTTTCAAATTAAATAATCAAAACCGTTGAAGATGCTTTATTTTGATTTACTTAAGACTTTTTTTTTTAAGAATAACTCAGCTATGGACTGTACCCTTTGTGGCCTAAGATGTACAGCTCAGTACAGTGAAACATTGAGTATTTCTCACAATACTGACATACAAATTGGGTTTCTCTGGCTTGGGTTCAGAATGTATACTTTCTTGCTCTTTATTATTGTTAAAATTGAACAACTTTGTCTTTAAGCATACAGTTTTAATAGGCATTACTTTGTCCCTATGCCAAAAGGGAGACCATTTAAATACCAAATAATGAAATAAATCTTAATCAATGTGAATTTATTTTAAACATTCATAGTTAAAGCTTATCAATGATAGGATAAATAATGTGGTAGATAACTTGTGCTTAAAGTAAGAATAATAAGAGATGTTGACACATTAGTGAGAAAAATAATTTTATATACATGTGTTGTGTTCCAGATGTGTAAGTCTGAACTCTAGGACATGCATCATTATGTTCATTTAACAGGACTTTGACCAGTGAAAGAGTCTTTCATATTTTTCTAATTGTTTTGAAATTCTACAGTACATAGCTTTTTTGTACTTTCTTAATTCTTGATAATCAGTCGTTCAGATTAGCCTCTAAAAGAAAATTGCCAAGAAGAGTTAAAAGGCTAATTTAGATACATACCCACACATAAGTGTTGTACATTTTTTTAAAACAATAAGTAAGGAGAAAGATAATACTACTGTAAGGAGAAAGATAATACTACTGTGTTCCCTTTGGAGCTTATTTTGATATAGGAAATTACCATTCGCTTGTACTCTCTAATCCTTTGAGCTTCGGGAAGTATGATTCTCCTTCATTCACATTTTGTCAATGCAACTTTAAAAACCGACAGCTATGTTAATATAAATATGTGAATTTCATTTCGTCGTCTCCTGTTACTTTTTGTTCTTCACTGAGCTAGTATCTGCCCAAGATTGTATTTTTTCAGAGAATTTGAGACAAACCTATAATATGAGCTATAAATTCAGCTTCTTTAGTACTCTTCATATTCTATAGTCTTTGGAAAGAACAATTTTTTAAAGAAATAATACTTAACTAGAAAACATACTAAAGTATTTCTCACTGGATTGTTTATCTTGTAAGAATAAAAGAAATTGGCTCAATTGGTTTAAAAGAATTGTTTTTATTTTTAACTTAATGAAAAGTAACGTTGTAGAGCACTTCTGTAATATCACTAAAATATTTCTCTGTATTTAGACAGTAATGCTACCTGTGTTATATACTAAAGAAGGCAACATTCTAAAGAGTAGAACGCTTGTTTTAAATTCGTTGGAAATATTACGTGATTTTTTTTTTAATGAGTTTTTTTTAATTAATGCAATATGAAAAATAAACATAATTAGAGTGTAAAGGGGAAAATAAGAATGTTTGTAAAATGTGTATGAAATATTTGGCTGGATTCTTGCATGCTATAACATTTTAATTTTTGTAATAGTATTACAGTAATTCAGTGTACCCTCTTAATCTTTTCTACAAACTTCACGCAAGTTTCTTAGACCTTTCTTCTGTTATTTTTTTAAAGAGATGCAAAGTTTTCAGGGAAAAGTTATATTGCATCAATTGGAGACTGTCTAATTTATAGCTGATATAACTTGTAATGGAAACTGGATGATGACTGACTTCATTTAATGTTGAGGGATACAAAATGATGTAGGGTTTGCATTATGGACAGTTTGAGGTCATTTTTCTAGCTTGTGTTTCCTAGACAAGTAAAAAAAACTCTGTGTCAAACAATGAGCATTTAGTGGCTAATGGAGACCTTAAATATACCATTCAACCTTTTTAAAATTATTTTTATTGCCTACCTTTTATGCAATGATTTTTCCCCTTAAAAATGAGAAAATGCCAAAAAGTTTAGCCAGGAAGGTAGTCTTCCCTTCTTTCAGGGAAACAGTGTTAATGGTTGGTTGAATTTCTTTGTTGGGAAGTTTAATCTCTTCTGATATACAGTATCATCACATAGATACTATTCATGGGGCAGTGCATTGCAGCTGTCACACGCGCCACAACCTCTACAGAAGCCACTTCCCATGAGAAGGATAATGAGATATTACATAGTAGACCATAACTTACACCAGACCTGTGTAAGAATTACAATATATAACCAGATATGTTTTAATTCACAATGTTCTTAGTTTCGGGGATCATTTGGGTAGTGTATTCTCAATTCCTCACTGTAAGACAATCTGTTATATAAATTGTGTGTTTTCTATACTGTTACAATGACCTTAAGCTACACCTAGGGGGATTACTCCCCGCATCAGACAGAGGTGATGAACTCCTGTATTAGCCCTGTTCTGGGGCACTGTTAGGTATTACGGAGAGACCGTGGTGAGATGATTGACAAAGTGGAAATAGTAGAAGCATTTAATTTCCGATGTCCAGGTTTAATTCACTGTTGTGATCTTGGTTTACTTTCAAGAGCATTCTGTAGTTTGCAGAGCAAATAGTGTTTGAACATTAATTGTTTCTCTTACTCCTAAGGAACATTTTAAAAGAAACATGAAAGGAAAGTAATTACCTTAGGTGTTTATTCCTTAAGGCTATACAGTAGCAAGAAATACTGTGTTTCAGATTGTAAAGTAACTCTGTTTCTATCATTGTTCTGTGAAAAGAGAAGTGTAGATGTATTTTCCCCCCCTCCGAGAAGCTTACTCGCATCCAATTTACTCCGTACAGTCGGAGATGCACCTTTTCATCTTGTTTGACTTTCATTCTGTCACAGTACTTGAAATTAAGCCATACTTTGACAGTGTATTCAGTGTTTTCTTTTTCTTTTTTAAATGTTTTTGCAAGTATATTAAAGAGAAGGCACTGAACTAGAATGGTGTTCATTATTGCCTGTGTATGAAACACTTTTTCATTTCTAGTTAAACTAAAAGATTGTTGATTCAGAAGAAACAGTTTCACCATACTGGTGTTTATTAGGTGAAAACCCAGTATAGTTTCCTGCCTGTCTTCAAAGTGCTTATTAAGATTTTTTTTCATAACTGATTCTGCAAAATCTAAATTAGGAGGTGAGTAGGAAAGGAATGCTCAAGAGATAAGTTGCTTTTGGTGCTCAACAACTTTCAAGGATGGCTGAATGCCTTTTGTTTTCCATGTTTTGACTTTTCTGGGCAAAGGAGAGGGCAGGGTGCACATTGCTAGGATCAACATGCTTTAATTCTTCTGTATTTCTGTTATTGGGTATTGCAGTACATGTGCAACTGAACTACATAAAATATCACCTAGAATACTATGTTTGAAAGTTGCAGTTTGGCAGGGAGGTACTAGAGGTAATGTATGTATGTTGTGCTTTCATTAATTGTAAATTAATATACTCAAGAATATGAGATTTAAATTGTTTGGTGGTTTGTGTGTTTTGTGTGTGGGATTTTTGGGGATATGTGGAGGAAGATTTTGCTTTCTACAGACTCATCGGTTGTGAATGAAAGCTGCAGATGGAATAAGTGAATTAATCTGATACATCATGGCATCTTATGACAGCAAGTCATGTAAGTTGCTGATAGTGTCAAATAACTTGGTCAAAATAGGGGTAGAAATATATATGTTGAAAAAATAGCCTGATATAAAATAGTCACAGTGTTAAATTGCAAAATACTCTGTTATTACTGCCTCCTGTTAAAAGAAGACATTGTCTTCTGAAAAATAATCTGAGAGAGAGACCATGAATGAGAGTGGGAGCAAGCACCTCCCCTGACTCTTATTTTTTCCTTTTCTGTTTCTGCCTCCGATGAAAACAGCCTAATTATTTACATTGGAAGGGCTTTTTATACTTAAATTCAAGGTTATAATGTCAAATCTTTCTGTGATAATCACAACAGTAAAATAAATGTTATCAGTTTGGATGCTTATGCATTTGGCTGGGTGCTATAAATATATGTGTGGGCTGTAAATGTATGTGTGGTAAGGACTCCCTGCCACCTTTAGGGGGAAATCATAATAAATAGATAACTGCCTTTTGCACTAGTTTTCAAGTATTGCTATCATTCCTAATACAAGTGGTTTTTGTTGGTTTGTTTTTGTTTTTTTTATAGATCAGTGTCTACTAGGCAACCACCTTTGAGCTTCATGCATGGCCAGTTTAAAATGTTTCACAGTATCTTCTTTTTGTTTAAAAAAAACAGTATGACCATATTAATGATGTGTTTAAGCTATATCAAGAGGGGCCTCTAAAGAACTTGTCACCTTAGCACTTCTAAATAGCAAGTCTCTGACTTGTCACTATGTGGCTTGGTGCTTGGTTTCTTTTATTCAGTTAGTTTAATAGTACTATCTTGGTTAAAGTATTGGTCAAAAAATTGAAATTAACCTGAAATTATGTACGTCTTTTAGAAAACAAAGTAGAGAGAAAATTGAATTTTTTTCTAAGCTTAATTTAAGACCTAATAATCAAAATGTTGTTTTGTTTCCTGTATACTTGCTTTAAGCTGAGTTGTTGTGAAATAGTGTGCATTTTTCATGTAGAAAAATAAAAATGCAAAATTGGTGCATAGATCTTGGACATGTACATATCTTACCCCCAACAGATCTATATGCTTGAGAACACATTAATGCATCTCTGCAAAGATCTATATTTCTAGCACATGTACTCAATCACTCGTTTCTTCATGTTAGAGTCCACAGGGGTTTTGAAGGAATGTGTTGGGATAAGCCATGTATTACAGTCCTTATCCAAAATTCACTGAAGTTCGTAGAAAGCCTCATGCTAATTTCAGTGGTTTTCCATTTCGGCCTGTGTTCAGATTGGTTGCAGTGACATTTATGTGCTAAATTATTAAAACAATGTAGGAAGGTATGGTATTATTATGCGCTAAATTATTAAAACAATGTAGGAAGGTATGGTATTATCCAGGCTGTGAAAGTTCATCTAGGGGGTTAAATCAGTTCTTTGTAGAGCTCAGGACAATATCCCAGGGCACGAAAATGACATGGGGATAAATAGATTAGGTACTATCACACCTTACAGAGGAAAACCATTGACAATTGTGCAAGTCAGTTCTGTCTACTTCAATCCTAGGAGTCAAGTTTGAGGAATAAAGTACAGAGAGACCCGGTGTAACCTGTACATGTAAGGTTACAAATGCTGTCAATTTTTAAAGAGACAGTCTTTTTTAACAGAACTTCAGTTCTCAAGGAGAATCAGTTGCCCTGCACCTTTTGAAAGCATATGTCTGGTGCAGCAAGCCTCTAGTACCTATATTTTTTGAGCTCTAGGATATGAGAAATGATTCTAGATAGATAAATGTCATTTTTCCAATGCTAAGTATGGTAGGCTGTGACAGTCCTCCTCTTCATTACATATATAAAATGAAGGTGTGATGGAATATATTTGGGGAATTGTATCTGTATTTTTTTTGATGATTAGAAACACCAATATACAGTAGTAGTCCCATTTGGTTTTCCTTAGCTGTTTGAAGGCAGGTAAAATGAATGCATATGTTATATACCAAATACCTAAGGTTGTATATGAATCCAAACCTTAGATTGCATGTTGCTTATTTAGGACTAATGGTTGTTTAGAGGACTGTGTAAAACTTCATTAAAGATGGAAGCAAGAAAAACTGTTTGACTTTGGGTCTGAGGACCCCCAGACTCAGCCCTGGTTTACAAACTTTTTGGAGAACCTGGTAATAATTCTGGGTGCATCCCATCTTGCCTCTTTCCTCCCTTAAGCGCACACTCTTAACTTGTCTAGTAGATTCTGTGTTGAAAGTGTGGCCCAAGGGCCTGAAAACAATCCAAGTTAGTTTTAACCTGACTTGCAGTATCTGGAAGACTTAGTGATATTAAGCTGGGGACAGTAATACCTACCTATCCGTGATCTTTCTTGAATTAGGATGATGAGAGAGTTGACAATCATTGGTTTACTTTCTGGCTAAGTCTTAAGACAGAGTATTGGCGGAGTGGGCCGGTTAAGACGCCCCCAGAAGACTGTTCAGATTGGTGGAGTGGGCCAGTTAAGCTATTTTCAAAAGTTAAAGAACCAGAAAGTTCCAACTTGTGTTCTGAGGTAAAATGGAAAGAGTTGCTAGCCCGTTTTATATGAAGTAAAAAATCTCTTGTGGGGAATTGATCTGTGGTCATGTAGAACATTGTTTTACATGAACCTGAAAGAATACCATTTTGTGAAACTCTGGCTAACTATAACTAGTGGCTTTTGAAGACCGCTGGTTCAGGCCTGGTGAGACTGGCCAGTGTAAATTCCTATTGAAATTGTATTTTAAGTGCTGGGGACTACTTCATATTATGTGACAAACTACTTCTAGGGGCATGTTCACTGAAGCATGTGTGCAGCTGCTGCCAGGACTGAGTTGGACTGGGGCTCCAAACCCCAGTGCCTGGGATCTGGCTGGATTATCACCTTCACATGAAGTGGGATGGAGAGGGAGCTGCTCCAGGGGCCAGCTGTCCCCCCTGGAGGACTTCTCCAGGCAGCATCTGCAGCAGTCTTCCAGTGCCTCCCCTTCCCCCAGCTGGAAGGCATCCACTGAGCAAAGGGGCAGAGCACACACAAAACAAACAGCATGGGGGAGGGAGAGAAGTTTGCAGCCACTTCTCCCTCACAGAGTGCAGATTTACAATCCAGAGACACCATTCAAATGAATGCAATCCTCCCCCCCCCCCCCCCCAACCCCCAAATGCAGGGGGCA
>NW_017728996.1:32970219-32987990 GCF_001723915.1 Gavialis gangeticus
CCCCCCCCCCCACCCTAGCCCCAAATGCATGGGGCAGCACACTGGGAAGGGAGGGAATGACAATGCCAGGCATGGGAACTGCAAGGCAGAGAGTGCAGGGCACCCCTGTAAGGGAACCCATGTAGTAGTCGCATAACCCTTCTTGTACAGAAAGGGCAGGGGGGTGGGGCTGGGCTGTGCAAATAGCCTGGTCTGCCAGCAGGAGGCAGCTTAGAGCAGGAATAGGCGAAGTCCTGCCCACAGGCCAGATCCAGTTGGCCAGAGACTCCATTTCCCAGTCACCTCTGTGTGCATGGCTTGTGCCAAACTCCATGGAGACCCCAGCCACACCTGTATGGGAAAGCTCAGATTGGGGTTGCCATGGAGACTGGCACAAGCCATGCAAGTGGGGCTGGCTGGGAAATGGAGTCCCTGGCCAGCTGGATCCAGCCTGCACACACGGCAGCAGTGCAGGGGGCTGCTCCAGAGCTGCTGGGAATTTGGGATGGGGACAGCTTGTTCTGGAGCCAGGGTAGAGCCACGATCTGGAGCCTGTATGCTCTGGGTAGGGGCACACACGCAGAGGATTGCGGTTCTGCCCTGGCTCCAGACCAGGCTGTCACACTGTAAGGGTCCGGGGTAGAGCTATGATCTCCTGCTTGCATGCCCCTGCCCAGAGCTTGCAGGCTACAGAGCGCAGCTCTGCCTCGGCTTGGGAGCAAGTTGCCCTTGTTGCAAGTTCACAGCTGCTCTGGAGTAGCCTCCTGTGTTGCTCTGCCCTGCGTGCTGCCAGCGAGGCTGAGGCTGGTTTCCATGGCAACCCCAGCCTGAGTTTTCCAGTGCAGGTGTGGCTGGGAACTCCATGGAGACGGGCACAAGCCATGTGGGCAAGGGTGGCTGGGAAAAGGAGTCTGGCTGCTGGCTGGATTGGCCATTTTGTCCATGCTTAGAGCCTGCAAGCAGCTGCATTGGGTCTGGAGACCTGGCCTGGCTCATTGCTGGTAGTGGCTGCATGCGTAACTTGGAGCACCTGGCTGGGAAGGGGCTCAGGCTGTGTGGCTGCAGGCCACTTCACTGCTGCATGCTCTAAGGTGCATGTGCAGCTGCTGCTACCACTGTGGAGCTGGACCGGGGCTCTGGACACTGGTGCATTGGTTGCAGCGTCCTGGCTGCCTGCTGCATCTGGCCTGGGCTCTGGGCAGCTGCTGCCTGCTGTGGAGCCTGGGCAGCTTGCATCAGGGCTTGCAGTCTCTCTACCACCTGCTGTGAGCAGCCTGGGGTCCATGACTAGCAGCAGCTGCGCCCAAGTCCAGGCCAGCTGTGGCATTCCAGGCAAAATGACCTTGCACCATGCTCTGTCACGTGTGGTGGGTTGCTGACCCCTGTTCTGGGGAGTCATAAAGCTTACTGGACCAACTAGTTCTGGATAGTAGGTTAAATGGTTCACCAAATAACAAATTCTGTGGCATTTGCTCATTGCTGGTTGCTATATATTGAAAATCTGGCTTTTCAGTTGCCCTGCTTTTGAAAGTCTGTATATCATGTCAGTTTACAAGAGCTTCTTGGCTTCATTCTCAATATCTGCCTTTAGTGTATGATTGCATTAAGCAAGTCCTCCTAGTTGTATAAGTATTAAAAAAATACTATTAAGGAAAACTCAGTTGCTGCACCAGTTTGTAAAATATTGACCTTAAAGAAGTTAATGTATCAGGTTCTGGCTATTGGTAGACCCTCAAGCAGCAGTGTTACAAATTTACTGTTGTTCCCAGTAAATAACTTGTGTGGGAGAGAGAATGTAGGAGCCCTGCAAACAGATGCAGACACTTCTAAGTCCCAAACCCCTTTGAGGCTTAATATGTAGACTTTCACAATGTTGTCTCTTTGAGTTTTGGAAAATAAAGAACTGGGAACCAAAGTTGTACCTTTAAAATAGGCCTCCTAGGGTGATTTTTTTTTTTTTTTAAACAGAAATAAGGGCTAGGATTCTGCTACATGTTTTTTGTTTTGGCATGTTATATTTTAAAGAGTTACAAGATGCTGAGGTGGTTTTTGATCTTTTTTCCAGGGTTTAGGGAGAGAAATATGATGTCTGAAAGGCTTGTGATCTGTACTTTGTAAAAGTTTGTTTGTAGTAATCTAAGCAATGCTGATATTTTTTCCAGAAAATGACTGGTGGCACTTTTAGTCCTTAAAGAAAAGGACTAGAACATTGGTTTAAAATGGGAGAATGATCATAGTGAAATGAACTGAGAAACAAGCAAGCAATTTAATTTGAAAATTGTTTTCAATCTAAGGACTTGGCACTTTTCATGTGTTTTATTAAAAAAATATATTCTACATCTCTGCATGCTGTAAGCACATTTTTGACTAGTTCAGCATGCTGATTAACACAGCTTAGGTGGTAAAGCTTTTACTGAGGTTTCTATTTTGTTTCTTGAACAAGGGTTTAGGAGGTATTTCTCTTGTATTTTATTTTAGGGCTCCAGTTAAATATGCTATTTAGTCATTTGTCATTCAAATGTTATGTGAACGTGTATGAGAGCTCTTGTTTCAGAGGATGCAAGCTAATCTTTAGCTGAAACTATAGAATCCAATAACACACATTTTTTCACTTTAACAGTTAATGACCCTGTATTTCATTTCCTCATTAAAGTTCTCTTCTTAATAAACATATATAGTATACAGTATGGATCACCAGCTTTTATGATTTCACAGATATCTTTTGTATATTAGTTCATAAATGCAAAGACTCTTAAATTAGTGCAAACCCACAGATTTTGCTAGGCTTAGATGTTTAATTTTTGCTGCGGGTTAGTTTTAAAGCCAAAAGATGTGTGTAAACTTGAGTAGCTAGTTTGTCCCCTGGTATCTGTATTCAGGAAAGCGTTGGTAGCCTTTATAAGCTTTAATTATTTTTCCAGTAGCTGATCGGCAACAAACCATCTTTAGATGCGAGTTTTAAATATAGATAGCATACAAAACAAGTATTCTGCTATTCCCTTTTGGGTATGTTTCACCACAAACCTTAGGGGAGCAGTAACTGGTATTGCTGAAGAATGGCAGTGTACTTGCAGGTTAGATGAGAGGTTGCCAACAGATCCTATAATTATATAATACATGACTAAAAAATTAGGACATTTGCAGGGAGAATTCAACTCTAAATTGTAATTGTTGTTTCTTTTTTCTAAAAGATATACAGCATTAAAATCTAAAGGGTCCACTAGTGTTGACAGAACAAAGGATACGGTATTTATAGTGTATAAGTCAATTTGGTGTATAAGTCGACCCCATATTTTGGATCAAAAAAGTTAGGATTCAGTGTACATCTACCTGCGGGGTAGCCACTGGGCCATGGGTAAGTGTGCCCAGGACAGACTCAATGGGTGCAGGGTTTGGGTGCTCAGCTGGGCTCTGGTGTTGAGGAGGCGGGAGTCTGGCCTGGCCTCATTCAGTGCCAGGGAAGCTGCTAGATACCAGCATGCTGCCTCCCAATGCAGCAGGGTGCCAGCATGGGGTTTGGCTGAAGTACTGATGCAGTCTGTAAGTTGAGGTGGAAATTTAAGGGTAAATATTTTGGCTTCAAACCTCGACTTACACACCGTTCATATTCCAGTCCTAAAAACTCAATGTAATTATTAGATGTCAACCTGAAGGATGAAAAACATGTTTACCTAAATGTGTAGTTAGGTTTAAGATGCTGTTTTGGGGTGTTCTCTTTAAATTCTGAAAAATCCTATTTGGGAGTGTCAACAGGCAGTTTAAAAAGCCCTGAACTATTTCCTAGGTTTCACAGCATGGCAGTTGTGATCTGGTGATATAGTTAATGCTATTGACGTATTCATAATCTTTCTCAGAATAAGAAACAACTCTTGTTTTAAACTTTCATGGACATGAAATCACTGCATCTACAAGTTCAATTTCAAGAAATATTTTTAGTGAATGTAAGGTATTCATTGAGAGGCCTCATTTTTACTAATACTTCTAATTAATTTTATTAGCACTTCAAGTGTATAGTGAAGGTTGGATAATTCCTCCATTTTATGCATTTTTATAAAGGAAAAAAGGAGTCACTCAGCTTAAATGGCATGCAAGTGAAAAGCAAAAAAAAGCTGCTTCCTTCCACATATGGAATTAGTTAGTGTAAATCACTATGAAATACTATAGGTGGTTTTAAAGGGCCTGGGTAACTTTACAACTAATATGACTAATTTAGCATTCAACTATAATATAAATCAAATCCAGTTTTTCAGGATACCAGTTGATCTATGTAGTCAAGAGATCAGCACTGTTATTCTTCACCTTGTATTTTCACCCTGTTATTCTTCACCTCTGTGGGACAGAGCTGTACTGCTACCCAGTTCGTCCACAGGTGGAAGATAGTGGAATGAGCTTCAGAGAAGGTTAGCTGTGAAATAAGCAGGGGTACCTCTGCCAACTAAGCAGTCATGGGCCAAGCAGCAGCACCACCTCCAGGATGTGGTGAGGACAGCAATTAGCAATGGTTTCCCTCCTGAAAAGCCACATATCCTTTGATGGTTCTGTGACATGGCAAGTACAAGTTGCCACTATAATAAGCCTTCCCAGCCCCCAGCCACGGGTTTACAAGTTCTCATTGGTGGAAGAAGATTTTAGAATCTCAGTGCCTGTGAAGGTGGATGAAGGCTCCAACAGAATTAGATCCTTGGTCGTCTTGATCTCCTTGGCATTGGATCAAGGTTCTGTTCTGTCGAGAGTTGTGTGGAAGCTGATGTGTAGTAGCTTCTCCATGACAGAAGTACTCATGCACAAGCATCTTCCATGAAAACAGTTTTTCCAGCACATTCCGCAAGCCCTTTGGTGATCAGCTAATAGTGATGAGAGCAGGATTGTAAAGTCAGGAAGCTCCTAGTCATGAATTGGCACAAAAGGTGGTATGAACTGGCACAAAAATTACAAGAAGGTCATGTACCACTTTGATTATACAGGAGTGCTATTCAGCAGCTGTAACTGTGACTGAGCAGCTCTCTTTAGGATCCGCTGTGCTCACCCCACATGTGGAGGGGGCTAGAAAAGATGCCCTAAACGTAGTCCATCTAATACAATATTCTGTATTTCTTTCTGACTGGATAACCACAGTATTTTATTGTGGTTAAAAATACCAGTGATGACACACCATAATTTTTGGGGCCTGGAAGATCAATGTGGAAGGACTCAAAGACCCAAGCAAGCAAGACCTCTTCCACTAGCGCCTCAATGAGAAACTGGCGAATTCCAATCAACGTCAATGGCAAAGTGTCAGCAGCATTGACCCTCAAGGCCACTGTCATCAGCACCTGTGAAGATATACTTGGATTCGCTACCAGGAAGCAACAAGACTGATTTGTTGAGAATGACCGGGAGATCCAAGAGTTGATCAATTGCAAGTGCGAGGCCTTTGGTGTCATTTTGCCAAGCACGAACTCCAAGCAAAAGAAATTGAATCCCCAACAAGGCAAGGCAGAGATCCAAAGGAGCACCTGTGATATAAAGAACAGATTGTGGGAAGACAAGGCAAAGAAGATTCAACATCTGGCTGATATCCACCATACACCCAGTCAGAGATGAACTTGGAATCCCTCCAACCTTTGAGGTGTGTAAAGCCATCAAGCAGATGAAGGGTGACAGGGCATCTGGAGTAGATGGAATCCCTGCTGAAATCTTCAGGGAGGAGAGAAGCTCACATCACTGCTTCATTCCCTCATCTTAAGGACCTGGAATTATGAAGAAATCCCAGATGACCTCAGGGACATCATGATTGTGACCATCTTCAAGAAAGGAGACATGTTCAACTGGAAATTACAGAGGGGGATTGCCTTGCTGTCCAGCACAGGAAAGATCATTGTGAGATCCCTCATCAACCATCTCTTTCCACTTCCTGAAGAGCTCCTCCTGGAATCTCAGTATGGGTTTAGGACATCAAGAGGTACAACTGACATGATCTTCACAGCTCACCAGCTGCAGGAGAAATGCCAGGAACAACAGAGAAGTCTCTCAACATGGCCTTCTTTGACCTCATGAAAGTTTTCGACTGTCAGATGAAAAGCATTGGGGAGGATCCTTCTGAAGTATGGATGCCCACCAAAATTTGGATTTTTTTTGCCCACCAAAATATGGATACTTTTGAGGTTAAAATAGGAGTTAAGCAAGGCTGTATCATTGCTCCAACACTGTTCTCAATATTGCTTGCTGTGATGCTACACCTGATCACCAACAAGTTTCCAGCAGGACGCTAAACTACCAAATGGATGGTAAGCTGTTTAACCTCAGCTGACACTGAGCCAAAACCAAGACCACCCAGAGCTCAGTCTTCAAGCTGTAGTATGTTGATGATAATGCATTGTTTGTTTAGTCAGAGGCAGACCTTTAGGCAATCGTCTTTATCGAGGCATGTGAGAAAATAAGACCGATGCTTAACATTCAGAAGACTAAGGTCCTCCATTAACAAGCTCCTAATGAACAGTCCTCAGCCCCAGTAATCCAGATCCATGGTGAGACTGGAGAATGGTGAGTAGTTCCTGTCCCTTGGAAACCAACTCTCGCAGAAGGCTGATATTGATGAAGAAATCCAACGTCACCTCAAATGTACAAGTGCAGCCTTTGGACACCTGACAAAATGGGTGTTTGAAGATTGCAACATGAGATCTGAAATCAAGCTCATGGTTTATCAAGCAGTTGTGATCCCCAACATGCTGTACAGAGCTGACACACAGACAGAATACAGCAGACATCTTAAGTTGTTCCACGGGAATCATTGATGGTACTTCCCCAACGTCTTCTGAATAGAGTGGGAAGACAGATGCACCAATGTTAGCGTCCTCCTGCAAGCAAACACCATGAGTATTGAAGTGATGATCATCTGACATCAACTTCATTGGGCTTGACATGTCATCTGGATGTCTGACTCCAGACTCCTGAAGCAAGTTTTATTCTCTCAGCTCAGCCAACTCATACACGCAACAGAATGGCAGAGAAAGCACATCAGGGATGTCCTCAAGGCCAACTTAAAAAAAAATGCAACTTTGATGTCAAGTCATGGGAGACTGTCACCCAGGACCGCCCCAGATGGATGGAGTCTGCTGCAGGGATCTCAATACTTTGAAACCTCACAACAACCACAGGAGATGGAGAAGTGGGGTTATAGACACAGCATGTTGCACATAGTGAAAGAGTAAACGCAGACACGGCAAAAAGAGCCGGAGAATGCTGCTTCCAGAGCTGTTTCCATGTAAGGATGGAAGCTTTGAGAGTGGAACAAGGAGAGGAGATGGGAGCTTCAGCAAAAAGGAGAGAGGGGCTAAAAGAGAAAAAGGGAGAGAGAAGATCCCCAGGGGATAAGAAGCTTACCTCAAGACTTCTCACAACGCCGGAGAGAGCGGAGCTTAGAGGAAGAGGGGTGGATCCCTGAGGAGACAAACTGTGGAACGCGTCTGGCTACTGACCTGGAAAGTAAACAAAGAACAGAAGGGAGTGAATTTTGACCCACTTTCTCAAGCTTGGAAATGGCACCTGGTTGTCCAACAAGAGGATTCAAGGCTTCAGTCACACGCAGGATAAAAGGTAGACATATATAGCAACAAAATAAAGTATACAGTGGAGTTTGAAGATAAAAGCCCGCACAAAAAAACAACAACAGATGAACGAGATAGAAAGAGACTTTGCTAATACTAAGTTCAGTTCAACCAAATTGATAGTGGTTACATAACAACATTATATAGATAGAGTTACAAAGTTGATATTACTGATAAGCCTAAAGGAAAAAAAAAAAAGGAAAAGGATAGAAAAGGACAGCCTAAAAGTAAAGAAAGTTTGTATAGGGTGATAAAAGATAAAAATAAAGACCAGTGTTAATCTGAAACAGACTGTGAATCTATATGTCGGTGAGTGCGTGTGGATAGTCGAGAAGGCATGCAAGATATTTCTCCGTAATACCAGGACCCCTAATAGAGGCACAAAAAACCAAAACAAACAAACAAAAAAAGAACTATATATAACAACCCTCCTGACTAGTGACATCATAAATTAGAACATATAATCATAACATCCAAGACGTGGCAGGAGGGAAAGTCAGGGTACCTATAGTTCTTTGGGAGATTATAAGAGGGTATGAAGAGGCATTCTAAGTGCCACCATCACACACATCAAATCAAGAATCCAGCACCACCCAACCCACACAAACACATGTCCAAGATGCAGTAGAGTCTGTTGATCCCAGATAGGCCTCATCAGCTATCTTTGGACACACAAATAAGACAGTCATGGAAGATGATCATCCTCAACTGTGAGGGATTGCCAAAGATTTTCTTCTTCTTTCAAATATGGTAGTTTGCTCCATTTCTGATCTAGGCTGATAGCTGTATCTATAGATAAATCTGATATATCTATATAGATATATATATAAGCTCAAAAAGAAGATTATATATATTCAGTCTTCTATGATTGTCTTATCTGTTTGTCCAAAGATAGCTGATATAAATATTCCCCAACCCCTCATATTGCTGTTCTTATATTTTCAGTTCTATTCAGTGTATCAACCTGAAAATTGGGAGTAGTCCAAGGCTTTGTAAGTGCCACAATCCATTATTTACTGATGACTGTAAGGGACAGGTTTGTTTCTATTATATGATTTTGGGGTGAGATAATTGGTGATTTTATGACTTTAATGAATGCTTTGTATTTTTGCATTTGTAAAACAAAGCTGTGTTTGTAAACACAACATTCAAAAACATAAAGGACATACTTTTTTGGTGAAGATGTTAACTGAATACCAAGAAAGATGAGAAAAAGAAGCTTTTGTTAAACTTAATAATGTATCACTGTTTTCACTGGATAATCATGCTTATAAATGTACCCAGTCTTTAGGACTTTGTTAGCTGCGGCTTGAACATGAAGTAAAAACAGAAATTCTCTTACTAGTTTTAAAGTAGCAAATATGATTTTTTTTTTCCTGTTGTGCTTACAGACTATCTTACATGGCTCTATGTAGTAATTAATGTTGAGGGGGATGACTTGTAAAGTTGTGTGTGTTTTAAGACAGTACTTAGAGGGACTTGATAGAAGGGTATATTTCACTGTTTTGTAATACGAATGTTGTTTCTCTTGCTGTATGTTGCTGTTGAAAACTGGTTAAATTAAAAGGTGGCATATAAAAACTGCATTCTCTGTTTTAAATGCTATATATGATGTTCATGTTGTCTTAATTGAAAAATTATTTGTTTAATGGTATTTAGGCATAGAGTTTTAGACATAAGTAAGATTGTTTTGAATTGGATTGAAATGATCTTAAGTTTTAGCTTTTTTTTGTTTTGCATGGAAACTGAGGTGTGGCTGGTCCCATCTCACTCTGATCTTTTAGAACAGCTGTTTTCAAGTGGGGGTACGTGTACCTCTGGGGGTTCTTGAGAAGGCCCTACGGGGATGTGCGGGTGGGTGGGGATGGAGTGCCACTACTCGCCATCCTGCGCTGCTGCGCAGGCTCCACCCACCTGACCGGATGTGTGGGGCAGGGGAAGCTTGCATGGGGTGGCTGCTGCTGCTCCACATCTGGCCATGTGCTCCCCTCCCCCGCCCCCCAGTTCGGCATCCAGCTGCCAGGGGTACACTGATCCAAAAAAGTTGAAAACTCCAGTTTTAGAAGGACTGTCAAAATCTGTCATACATGTGAATAACTGTATATTTTTATTATGCTCATATTGAAAACTTTGTTCTTGTATAATGGAGTTATATTTATGCAAACAGCATTATTCTCGTGTACTCCTAATCTTCCTTAATAGTGATCTGTCCCTGAAATCTTTTTGAGCTTTTTTTTTTTTTTTTTTGAAATCTTGTACTATTTCATTACCTTTGCTGGTAGCAATTATGTAAACTCTAGTGACAGCTTAAGATAGTAGTTTTTGTCACTTCTCTGACCCAACTTAGAATAAGTCTAGGGAAGAACCCAGTGATAGAAGAGCCAGCGCTGATGGTGTGGTGTGTATATGAGAGGTTCTGTTGTATTTGGCACTGATTAAACTGAGCCACTAGTAGTGTAGAGGCAAAACTTGAATAGGTCAGTTTAGGATATAGTTAGGTAATTATTTTCTAACACAGCATTTTTACAAAAAATGCTTTTAGAGTTTAATTCTCTCACTGGTTTCCAAAGCAATTTTTTAAAATTTCCATTAAAAAAAAGATGAAGATGATCTATAGCTATGTTTGGGGTTTTTGTTTGTTTCTTTTGTATTTTTGGTTGTTTTTTGTTTTTGTTTTTTTTTGTAGGGCTAACAGATATGGAGTATTTGAAGCATAAACTAAAGTGACTTGGATACACAAGGGCCACACTTACTTTGTGAGAAGCTGCCCATTTTTAGCCACTTCTTAGCCCTATGTAACTTGCTTTTAAGTTGATGTATCCAGTTGTGGTTATATATGTTAATATCTTCTTAGGAAAATTAATTTATTATCTTCTTGTCCCCCTTTGTGCCTAGCTTTTATGGACAAAATGTATAGATACTTTCTGCTTCCAAATAGTGTGTCCTGTGCAAGTACAAAACCAGTATTATGCCATTTTGTATGTAGTAGTTGAAAAATCAGTTAAAAATTGGTTAAAAAGACCCATCTTTTTCTTTTTTAAACTTCAGTGATGAAAACAAAGGGAAGGAAAATGAGCAAGTGAAAATAATGATGTGAAGATCAAATATATTTTCTCATTAGTAGAGTATAATGCAGACCTAAGAAAATAGTTGATTTCATGCGGTCTCTTTCAGCCCTGCTTTCCTAGAAGATGCAACGAATTTTAGTAAAAACTATTTGAACCAGGGGCAGATCCAAGGGGGTGCACTGATACAGTGTCCCGCCCCCCCAGGTTGCTGCTCTACCCATACTTCAAAACCAGTTGCCTGGGAGGTGCAGCAATATTTCTATTCAGGCAGTGCTGAGAGAGTCAGTTGACTTCATGGCTCATTATCTTCCTGATTTCCTGCTTATCTCTCTGTACTCCACAGATGTTAACAGCCCTCTATCCTTTTTAATGATTTTGTTGTTCGACTATTAAAACTATCTTTTCTTCTGTAGTTGTGCTGTCTATTAGCCATTCCTAGTGACATCTCTCATGTATTTTACAGTCCTGCAGACTGTGTTTTTAGCTTTAGCTAAAAGCCTTAACTCCAGTATGGTAATTTTAATTTAGATGTAGAAATGACTGATGATAAAGTATTGGAGGAACTATCAAGATGCTAAAGAAGGCTACATTTTGTTTTATGAATCTGAATAAGATGCATGCATTCAACCATAATGACTGCAGGACTAATGAGACAATAGATTTGTACTTCTTTGACAATTTTTGCCTAGTTTGTTGTATTTTTTTAAACTTTGTATGCAAATCTAGGAAATTAGTGCCCATTCCGATAGTTACATTTGTTTTTGCTTTGATCTTAAACTGAATGATATAGTGCTACCCCAGTCTAACATATTAGTAAAGCTAGTTTCTCTTTAACTGTGGAAAAATGTGTTTTATGTGATTGTGTCACACCATTTGCACCCCCTTTTCAAAATTCTAGATCTCTGCCCATGATTTGAACTGTAAGACCTATCTTGGGTGTTTGTACTTTGAATAAAAAAATGCAGTTTCAACCTTAAAAATCTAGATGATGGATCAAATGTATAAGCCACTGAATATTACTTCTTGTATTAGGTTTTAGTTTATATAGAAAGCTATACAAATATGGGACCAGGTCAGTATTTTCTATCTCCTCTAGGAACATGCAATTCACTGATTTGAATGGAAGATACTGTAGTCTTGATGCTATCCCAACAGCTACCATGGCTGCTTTGTGAAATGATTAAATCAGACAGCTTTGCTTTTAGGTCACGATTTTTTTTTATTTATTTTAATGTTTTGATGATTTTCAATGTGACACCTGTGCTTGGTCTAGCTTTCTCATGCAACTACTTCATGAGTCATAAACGTTGTAAAAGACTGCTGCTTAAAATTATCATTGATTTGTTTTTTTTCACAACTGTCGCCTGCTGCAAATAAACAAGATATGACAGTATTATCTAATTCTTTAAGTTTGCTATGAATATGTAAAACATATTCTTGTAATAGAGAAATAATCCATAAGGAAGATAGCCACTCTTTCATCTTCCTGAATTTTGGGTGAATCAGAGGCTTTATGAAGAAATGGTAATTTAATGAAGATGATGGTTTCAGAGTATGTTTGTATGTTTCTACAAATCAAGGACCAACTCCTTCAAAAACTAACATCCAGGTGTAGTAACTAACTATTGTAGAGAGTCCCAAAAACTATATTTTATGGTTTGTGTTTACTGGATTGGTAATTATGACACTTGAGATTCAAAAGCTATCTGCTTAGGCAGTAATTTGTTTTCTGATTTATAAAATAAATGTACATCTTGGTTACTTTTCTGCACACAAATGCACAGAGGCTAAGATGTCTGTTTGTCTTATAAATTTCCTGCCTACGTGGCATTTAAAGGTTTTATTTTATTCATTTTGAAATTTTATTGCCTTTGTTCTTGCTGGAGGCCTTTTTAAAAGTGGAAAATAAAGAGATGAAAGCATGAAATTTCTCAGTCTTCTGTTGGAGACATTTGAACCTTCAAATAATTTTTTTTCTTCTATGTGTTTGCACACTTGATTGAAGCAAGCTGACTAAAAGTACCTTTGCCTTTTGTTCATATTTTAAGTCATGGTTTTATTAGTCTTTTAATCTTCTATAGTCTTTCAGCAAAAACAAGCCTAATAAAAACTTTTAACGTAAATACAGGGAAAACTTCTAAGACAGACCTCAAACCTTATCCCCCCCCCATGCCATCCCCCCAAAAAATACGCTACCAAGCCTTCATGAATCAGCAGAAGGTGCTGCTCCTATTACTGCCTTTGCTGGGCAGCTTTTATAAAGTGAGAACAAGTCGGTTTAAAAAAATAGCGATTTCTTGCAACATGAATGTATTGTAAGTTTCTTGAAAAACACACGCTTTAAAAGTGAATTCTGTTGCTGTATATAATTGATACAAGTATGGTATCTATTTAATGTGTAACTGAAATTTAATCTGAAAGCTTTGTAAACAAATAGAGATTTGTCTGAGGTAACAGATATCACAGGTGCCAAGAATTTGAACATAGTGGCTGCTAGACTCCAGACACTTGGATTGAATCAGCTGTTAGATAAAAGCATCAAAAAGCCCAGCTGAAGTGCCTAATCTGTGTAGATGCTGCAGAGCTGTGTCAAACTAACGTGCTGCTTCTATCAGTAAGTGCATTTCCAGCCCCACCCCCCGCATGTCTGTCAGTGCCCTGTTATGAATCCTTTTTTGTATTAATTCAGTGATGCTTTTGACTCTCCAGGGTAAAGAGACCTAGGTAATGAAGTAGAGACCAGTCACCTGTACTTGCTTCTTGAAATGTGAAACATAGTACATCATGAAAGCTTATAGATCTGAATTTTATTCCTCTCAAGCGCCTCTGTAACCTATTTATTACCATTTTACTGAGTTGTGACTGTGCAGTCTGCTTATGTTAATGTGCAAAATGTTACCAATGTTTCTGTAGCATAATGTGATATAGCTTCTGTTCTTTGGTTTAATCTGGGCTTTATGCCCAAATGGTTTGTAGTGCTTTTGTTTCTGGACTTAAACACTTTTAGGATCAAGTAGCAAGCTAGGTCTTGGGATGGAGGGGCAGAGGATGGTTTTTTTCTTCTTTGCTTTGCTGCAGTTAGGGGCTCCAGCAGAGGGGGAGCTGTTCATGTGCTGCACTACAGTTAAGGAGAGCTCTGGTGTAGGGAGCTTTGCCAGTGCCACAGTTGGGCAGCACAAGTGGTGGGGAGAAGCAGCGACTGGGTCCTAATGCCTGCGTACCTTGTACTTGATCTAGGTTATTCCTGTGCTCCGACCAGAAAATACTGCTTATCTCTTCTCTAGAAACAGCTTGTATTTTGTGTCAGTTCTGGAAACCACCTTGAGTTTTAATGCCCCATAATACTTATTTCATAGAGTGTAAAGAGACTCTCTATGTCAGCAAAAATCTTAAATTAGTTTTATGGAGGCCAGTTACTAAGATACTGCTTAAGTTGAGCACATGATGGCTGCTTCACTTTCTACTAATTCACTTCACACTCAGTATTAACTTTTTCCCCCCTCCTTCCTGCAGTGACATTGGGGTTAGAAACTAGGGCTGTGTGAAATTTCGCCTGGTGTTTCATTTCAAAGCTGTTTTGATGCATTTTGAGCTCGAAACAGCAAAATAAAAACAAAACAAAGGCCTTCAAAACAGCTTTGAAACAAAACAAGGGCACTTGAAATGTTTTGAAAGTTTTGAAACATTTCGAGTTTTGAAGACGGGCTTACTTGGCTTCAGTGCCAGTCCCAGCTGGCAGGAGCAACCTACTGTCATCCAGCACAGATCTGGGGGCCATGCTCCACAGGAGGATTCTGGCACAGTCTCCAGCCCTCCCAGGGGTGCGGGCCCCTGGATTTGCACCAGATGACAGCATGCTGTCGCTGCCAGCTGGGGCCAGCAGCAGCACCAGTCTTCCCAGCTCAGCACAGGCTGTGCCTAGTGCCGGTCCCAGGCGGCAACAGCCTCCTGTCATCTGGCAGGCAGATGGGAGACCCGCAGCCCCGAGAGGAGTCCAGCTCCACAGCCCTCCTGGGGGTGTAGGCCCCCGGATCTGGGCTGGATGACAGGAGGCTGCCTCTGTTGGCAAGTGACAGGAGTTTTGCTTGTCAACACCTTGAGGTACAATTTTCCAGAAACCTGTGCACCTATTTCCTTGAAACTTGGGAGACTTCATGCCCTCAGAAGGTGCCTTCCATCCCTGGAAGTTTCATCTGAATCAGGCAAGAAATAACAAAGTTTTAGGCATTTTCATGATTCCCCATTATAGCCTATGGGCAAAACGTTGAAACAGCAAAACAGTTTCGATGAAATGAAATGGAAAAGTGCTTTCGAAACAAAACACTGTTCTGTAGAAGTGGAATGGTGCTGTTTTGTACAGCCCTATTAGAGACCTGGAACAGACGCTGTAAAAAAAACATCTTGCCTGTCATGGAGCATTTCATTTCATGTGGTCCTAAAATTGCCAATATCAGTGTTGTAATCTGAACAGTGTTTCTTCTAGATACAGCTGCTTATTTTTAGATAAACTAAGTATCCTATGAGCTGTTGTCAAACACTGTTTAATACTTGGTATTCTTGTGAGTGAAAATTGGTATGTACACAACAGCCTTCCTTGTGCTGCAAGGAGAAACTGGAGTTGGGACATCTTTCACGTGTGTCACAGACCGCCTCTGACTTGGTTACTGAAGAACATGCTGTTGCCATAGCAACGAAGGTCTGTTTTAAACGCAGAATTCTTGGCAGAGCTGTTGCAACTCTTAAAGTACTTGATGTGTGTATTTGAAAGTATTCTATGAGCATAAGCACGGGACTGTAGTTCTTCAATGGGAAGAAAAAACTATTCTAATGTACAATTCACAGCTTGATTTTTGTGCTGATTTACCATTTGAACTATTGTTCATGATGCTGGTTGCTAGCTCTTGTTTTGTTTTGTTTTGTTTTTTATGCTTTTAAAATTTGTGTGCGACTGTATGAAACAGTGTTGGTTTCACATATTGGTCCGGATACTGTAACACTTGACCATTTTTTTGGTAAAAATGTTATGTGGTATGGCTTGACTCTAGTACTTTGCTGTATTTGCTGTAGTCTGTACAGAACTGTATTAACTGTAACCACCTCTGAAGATGTAATATAAATAGCATGTAAAAATATTTTAAAATACATGTGCCTCCAAAACATTTATGGTTCTGTCAGTCTCTCTTGGAGTATTTATGTCCATGGCATAGCATTTTGAATGAGGTACTTCATTTTTCTATACTTTTCATTGATTTGGTGTTTTTCTGTGCCCCAACTAAAGTACATGCTTTGTTTGACTTCTTAAATGATAAACTCCTTAAATATGACTAAAAAATTGTCATCTTGTCCAATGATCCATTTAATTTATACCTGTTTAGAAAATATACTCTTTATTGGAATCACTGTTCAGCAAGCATAACGTGTATATGTGTGTGTAGCTTAGACAAAAGACTTGTATTTTCCCAGTTGACGTATAGCATGCAAAATAACTTATGTATAGTATTTCAGACTGATGATAAATAAGTATGCATGTGCTTTGACCTACTTTGATAGGAATTTGCTGCTTATTTTGTCTTTGGAGATGTAGGAAGACTTTCAGCTCTTAAAAGTTGAGTAAGATTATTTTAATATCTCCTATTTAAAATGTCAAGACCAAAAACATTTATTTATAATAAGAAAAAAATCAGTTGAAAACCTGCTGTACAATGCACGGATTTAATGTAAACTTAAGTTTCCTTCTCTCTATTTTTTCTCAGGTACCAAAGCCAACAGCCTAAGGAAATTAAAATACTGAAGTAATGTTTGTAAACTACCCTTCCTTTATCCCTTAACTTTTTAAAGTGTATTCATTAATCCAATTTATCAAATAACATATTTAACATTTATCCCTTCCCTCTTCTGGTAGACTCTAGCTTCATCATTTTTTCACGTGGATAAGTTATTCATTTTGATGAAATGAGACACTTTAAGTTGTTTCTTTTAATAAAGGAGCATGAAATCCCATTATGAACACTTTCTTGTCTTGATTGTACTTTATTTGTACTTGGGGAGAATTTTCCTTCTATTATGGCCAGTACATATCAAATTAATCTGATCAGTAGCATTTTATAGTTCTGATGAAGTGTAGCTTCAGTTTGACTCGGCCTTAGGAAGTGTTACTGCAGTGCTACTCTAAACAATTTAGACATGTCCTGCTACTTTCAGATTCCACATCGTTGTTTTAACTTAAGTAGACAAGTTATTGGCTAAGTGACCTTGGTACAGTGGCATAACTGTGATAGGTAGAAGGGGAGGTCAACAGTGATTACAATGAGAATGTGAAACAAGGGAATTTAACTGCACAAGGTATTACTGTATTACTTTTTTCTTACATTTTAAGTGTGTTTTAATGCTGCATTGGTAGTCCCATATGCTGAAGCTCTCTAGTTTATCCTTGAAGCAGATGCAGCCATGACAGTATGAGCTTCCACTTGCCATGTCACCAGTTGGTTACAGTTCAGTTTTGAAGAAAGCCTTTCAGGATTCATACAAACATTTAATTTGTATGCCCATTCTGTCCTTGGGTTGTCTACTGATAAGGCAGGAACAGTGTCAGTTAATTTGGTAGTTTGTCTTTATGTATTGTGACAGCATTTTTTGCTGAAATGTACTGAATTGATTACATATTCATAGGAAGTATCATATAGTGATTTGACTTGGTCTGTTAGCAAAAATTGCATTTAAAGTACCTCATGTAAACTGTTCATTATTCCAGTATAAGCCCCCATGCTGACCTGGTACCTGCAAAATCTGGTGCCATTTTCATTTTCATATTCCTTGTTTGGTGCCACAAAGAGTTTGAGAGGTGGGAATAACTGACGAATGTCAAAGGATATGCTAGTGGCTTCAGTAGGAGTTGTGATGGACTGAGATGGTGAAAAAGTAATGTGGGTTCAAAGGCATATTATTTCATATTATCAGTTCAGATAAAGTGAACTCTTAATGACTTAAAATATGAATTCAGTATAGTAATTCTAATAAAATATATATATTACACACATGGTCTGTTAGCTTTTATATACACAGTGGCGTGTGTACATGCACACAGTGAGGTGACATCTTGTTAAATGATAACTTGGTTATCCACAGGAAGAAACCAAAA
>NW_017728996.1:32992990-32994179 GCF_001723915.1 Gavialis gangeticus
AATATATATATTACACACATGGTCTGTTAGCTTTTATATACACAGTGGCGTGTGTACATGCACACAGTGAGGTGACATCTTGTTAAATGCATAAACTTGTTCACTAAACTTGCAAAAATATTTGTCTAGTGCCCCAGTTACCTTTTTGTTTCTTTTGTACACTAAATATTTCAGTCTTCTAAGATTTTGGATTACAAAATTGTTTAAAATATTTGTTAATTAAATTACAATTCCAACTTAATTATATTTATTATAAAATGTAGGTATTGCATAATTTTACAGTTTTTAGTCCAGTTTGTTTCTGTGTGTATGAGGTGGTGAGACAGTTTTTTCTTGGATATATTTATTCCACTAGACTTCTTTTTTAATGGGAGAAGTTTTAATTGTATATAATAAAAATTTGCTGATTAAAATGATATTAAATTAAGGGGTTTTGGATTACTGGGATTTTCAGAAAAGATGCATTTTTCCCTCAAACTCTTAAAAATTCTTAATTTGTGGGGTTTTTCATTCTAAAACTTGTTTTTCTTATTATACTTAATTCAGTAAGAATTCATGCATCCAGTACAATAGGTATAGGAAATGTTATTGTTTACTTGATACTTAATGCATTTTTGTATTATAAACAAACTGAAGCAATAATTAACGTATCTATCAAATTCCTGTCAAGGTTACATTCTTGTGAAATAATCTTACTTTATTTATAATTTAAAGGACAGTGATAGGAGGCAATAGTTCTTTTCCTAATTCTGTAGTAATTTTTTTCCGTGTCACCTTGGCTAATTCAGTAAAGCTTGCTCTGCCTTTGTTTTCTCATCTGTACAATAAGTGTAGTATTTATATTATAGAGGAGGTATTCCACAGTTTAGAACTTTTCATCAAAAAAAATTGCAGAATTGCAAATATTTAATAAAAAGAGTTTTGGGAAAAATAAATTGGTTTGCATGTTGGTTTTTGCAAAAAGTTCCATGCAGGATATTAATTTTTTTTATAGTTTAAAATGTCTTAATGAACATTTCTTATCCATTGACATGATCTTCTTTTTTTCTGACTTTTTTGTGTTTAAGTTGTCGTTGTTATCCCTTTTACTAAGTGCCTGCCTAAATATAAAATCTTTCGTTTAAAAAACATGAATCTGCAAATATGAGTATAGGGCTTAATACTTCTTTTTTTTTTTTTTTTTTTTTTT
>NW_017728996.1:32994190-32996852 GCF_001723915.1 Gavialis gangeticus
TTTTTTTTTTTTTTTTGAGAGAACAATCCTCAACCATGAATTTGTGCATATTTTTAAAGGGCTCAAATTGCATGTGCTGCTTTCTTTATTACATTCCTCCTAATAAAAACATGTTAGGAGGAAACAGATAGTTGGTGAATCTTTTTCTTCAATCAGGGGGAAAATCCTAAGTCCAAAAACTGCTTCTGATGTATAAATGGAAAACAGGCCTGTCCATAGCTATCTTCTGTATTTAATAGATTAAATTCACTTTGACATCTGGATATATGTACCAGTGTCTAGCCTATGGCCATGATCTAATAATCATGGATATGGTAACAAGTCGTCTAAAAAGATTCAGTAATCAAGTGTGTTTTTGACAAAATATGCTCTGACTGAAACAAGAAATAAGGCTGTGTTAATGTGACTGAATTTGCTACTGTGCCCTGTATTTTGAATATTTAATAATGCCCTTTGGGATGCACTAGATGGAATATATACTTTAAGGAAGATGGAAAACCTAATCATGCTCTAACCATGGGTATTTTTAAATTATGTGAAGTAAATTGATTTAACATGATGGTCTTGAAACTGAGTCCTCCATAATTTGTCTCCCCTTAACCCTAGAAATATTAATTGCTTATTTAATTTGTCATAAAAACAACAGCTTTATTCCACTAATATAGCTTTCCATGAAGGATCTATGACTCCTGTGTCGTGATTGAGGTAGATGTGTGAGGGGAAGGTTATGAAGTACTGTTGAATAAATGCATATTGAATGAAGAATAATTAAGAGCTATAGATGCTTTGAAATCTGGGTTACCTTACTGTACTGTAATTTAGTGGTGAACATTGATTCATGGATCACTTCTTCATGATCGATTAAAACTTCTTAATATGAAAAAGAACTTAAGAGCAAAACAAAATAAACCCTCACCAAAATCTTAGGTCCTTTCTGGATTTATATCTGTATCTGTTTTACTGATTTATGATAAACAACTTGTACCCTGTCAAGGTACATCATGAAATGTAATCTAATAAAAAAACAATCTGTTTTAGTAAATACCTGCGGAATTCAGTGGTGGGGAGGAACCAGTTCAAAATTTTATTTCAAAGATTTAATATGAGACAGTATTGGCATATCAATTCAAAGACAGTGGTTTTTAATCCTATAAAACACACATAATTATGGCCTTTAATAAAACTGTTAATTTAATTTTTTGAACCTCTGGTGAAGATTGTAATTTATTTATAAAAAAAATGGTGAGGGTTTTATTAGCAGTTACAGAATCTAACAGGACCAGTAGTACTTTCATACTATGGAAAAGAATTGTACTTCTGTAGGGTTCCCATGGAGGACACAAAAGTATTTTACAAATACTGTTTTTATTCAAATACAAGATGAGGTTCTCCTGCCCAGTTCGCATGGGAAGAAAAAGCCCCTTGTTTTATAACTGCATATAAAGAAATCTCACTAAATACACTGCCTATCCTTAAAACATTGCCAAAACCATCATGTGCTCAACAATGGAAACCAGCCATGAAGTTGATTAAATGCAATACCCATGAGCATAGCTGTAAAACACATGGCCCGCATTGGCTGGGAGCAAGCAAGACAAGAAGGTGTCTGAACCCCAAGGCCTCAGGACTTGGGGCTTCTATGTAAGATGCTTGCCATGGATTTGGGCAAGTATCTGAAGCCCAAGATTGAGTCTGGGAGGAAGGATACTTGCTTGATTGTAGAGCCACACACACACTTGAACAATTGAGTTTTTAGCTGAAATTTGGAACTTGACTAGGGAGCGTTGCCTAACAGAATTCAGAACGGATTTGCCCCTTGAAATGAAATTAAAAAAGTTTGCGTTTCTCAGCCTTTTGGCTAAGATCAAGCAAGACTGGGGGTATCTAAATCCCAAGGCCTCTGGGCCTGGGGCTTGTATGTAGGATGCTTGCTGGATATGGGGAGTAATTTAGCAAATCTAAGGAAGTAGGAACGTTATGGATCTTGGAGAACTGACAAAGTAGAGTGAGATATTTTCTGTTGTCTGCATTAGATTCGTATGTAAAGGTTTAAGTGAGTCTCATCATAGTGATTGCTGTTATTAAGGTGAAAATACGTTTCTTGGACAACCTAGGTTATAGACAGATGTAACAATTTTTATCAATATTAAAGGATGCCTTTACAAGTGCTACCCTGCAACTGTTACATCCCCATGATTGTCATGATTAAAAGTGTGGCTATTTCTGATGCTGAGGCTGGGTAAAAATAAGTAATCTTGCCCATATTTAAAGTAATTCCAGAAGGCTTTTTCTTTGAAATGATCCCCATACTTACTGTGAAATATGGCAAGGAAGTGTCAGGGATACACCTGGTGTTTTTCTCTTAAATCTACACAAGTATGGCCTAGTTTTAAGCTTCCATAAAATTTCAGTTCTTGCGTGCCCTGCAGAGATTTGCTAGACCTTCACAGACCCAATTTCTGATGATTTCATTGGTACTGTGCATGTTCATCCTGGGACTTCAGCTCCAGGCTATTATGGAGTTTGGTTAGTCCCTACTTCCAAAAGCAAAGTGTGTCTTTGACTTCTGGTTCTGGTACCTTGCCCCACAGCTTCAGATCCAGGAACCACAGAAGAGGTGGCTGTCTAAATTGAATATAGGAATGATAAAAATTGAACGTGG
>NW_017728996.1:32996863-32997693 GCF_001723915.1 Gavialis gangeticus
GTCTAAATTGAATATAGGAATGATAAAAATTGAACGTGGGGCAGGGTAGGTAGTAGATTAGAACATGGAGACTGGAATTAGAGGATGGAAGTTTGTGTGGCCAAGGAGAGTGGGAGCCTCTGTACTGGGGAAAATAATGTGGGAAATCAGGAACATGGATCATGGGGAGCCAGAGTTGTAGGTGCAGAATGGGGGTTGTACAGCAAAGAGTCTGGGAAAAGTTGGTAGGTTGGTGTAAGTGAGGACACTCGACAAGAAGCTTCTGGAGGGAAATTAAATTTGAGGGGAGTCAGCAAGTGGAAATGGTAAATGTGTGGACACAGGTTGACTGGTGCCTGGGGTCTCAAAACAGATCAAATGAAGAGTTGGGGTGGGCTACGCATGAAACTGATGAGAGAATTTTGGCTTTGGGGGAAAAATCATGAAAAGTGGAGAAGTAGAGGCTTGAATTAGAATAAGAAACTAGGATGGAAAAGATGCAGAATGGGTATAGTACTTACAGGAGGAGCTAAACTTAAGGGTAATGAACCTCCTTTAAAGTGCACCTTTCAGGGCCTGGATTGGAATCCAAGATTTTTGAGCCTTGACATTTTTTCTGTTGTCAGAAGAGAGCTGTGAAGCTTGCTGGGTAAGTATGACAAATGTCCCACAATTCTGGTCCAGTGGATGAAAGCTTACTAGACTTTCTTCAGCTTGGGTAATACTTGTTTATGCAATAAATTTAAAAGCTACATTTCTGCAGATGACCAACATAAGTGTCATTGTAATGTCACATGATGGAGTTTCTTGGTTTTGTTTTTAAATGTATGAAACCACACAGAGAGAATTAT
>NW_017728996.1:32997955-33010477 GCF_001723915.1 Gavialis gangeticus
CCCCCCCCCCCCAAAAAAAAAAAACAACAACTTTCAAATGCTTGACTATTCGACTGAGGCAGTGCCAGAATTAAGGTTGCCTATGCAACCTTAAATTTTGCTGCCTTGTATATGAATTATACTATACTTGTTTGTTACATGCTAAAATGCTTTTATTGATGTAGAGACTGAAATAAGATCGCTTGAGTGATCCTAGTTCTGGCATTTCCTGACTTGCATTCTTGACTGTCCAATCTGAGTGTTTTTAACATAGCGTTTTTCTGTAGGATGGAAAAAAATAATTATAACTTGGAATGGGTATTTTATTTATTCATTTTTTCCCTCCATGGATGATAACACAGATTTATAAGTTTTATCTTGGAGATCACTTTTTGAAGAGAGCAAAAGTAAGAATTTAGGTTGAAAAGGAAATCTGAAAAGTCACTTCTGGGTTGGAGGTATGTGCTTTTTGTTTTAAATGCAACTCTCCATTAAATTAGTAACTTGTAATAGTATCAGTTTGAAAATGAATTTGAATGCTTTTTAATGGACCTTAATTTGTTAGACCTGATCTGATCTCTGAAGATGTCCAAATTGTTGTTAGTAGTCCCTCAATATGAGAATGACAGTCTTCAAGTAAATAGGGAAGCTGTTGGTGAGTCCTTAGAAGACAGAGGCTGATCCGAGATCTGCATATTTGACTGAAGACATGGCAAAAGGAGGAAGGAGTAGATCCTGGTGAGACTGGGTCACAGCTTTCTCTCTTTGTCTCTCTCATCTATATGCTTCCACGTGGTGAGGTGGATTTGCTCAAAACGATTAATATCTTGTTGTACAATCGTTGTTGTACTTAAGTATTATTGTATTTAAATTGTATAATTAAGTGTCTGAAATGTTTTAATTGGACATAATTTTTAGAATATCTTTAATACTAGCTTGCATTTTTCCTTTAAGCACAACTGCCAGGTGACCTTTTCTTTTTCCTGACCCATCTCTGATATTTGTGTTCAGCATCTTTGTTACAACACTTTCATTTCATTTGCTGAATCTAATGTTTAGGTTTTCTCTTAAACCCCTTTTTTCATGGCTACAGTATTAGCCATCTTGCAATGCAAATTTTTTTCCTTTCTCCTTGACTGCATCAAAATTTTGCCATGTAAATGGCATTGGTCTGCTGCTTTGTCAACTTACATTTCTAGCTGCCTAATCCCTAGCTCTGGTGTAATCACATTTCTTAAGATTCTCTCCTTTCTCCTCATCCAGGAAAATGAATCCCATCATTATGATTTGACCTTCAGATTCTCTTCTAAATACACACAGAATTCAGTGAAGCTTTTGGCAATGTTATCCTCTTCTGTTGCTAACTTCCCACTTACGTCTGTTTTAATGGCCTCACTGATTACTAGCCTGGTGGTTTGCATTTATGCATTTCAACAACTAATTATTCAGTGCTCAGTTTTGCTTTCTAGTTGAATTTATTTCAACACATCTAACCTTTAAAAATCTCATTCTTTCAGTCATTTTTGAACCCTAATTTTTCTTTCTGATATTTGTGCTTAATGAATTTTCTCTACCTGGATGTATTCACAGATCTTGTACTTTACCCGTGTGCAGTTGACTTGGTCCTTGTTTTGATTTTTGGAATGGTTTCATTTTTTGTTCCCAGATCAGCAAGGTACATAAACACACATGTCATTTCAAGTGTACCCCTTGAAATGAGCACACGTATATTGCTAAAAAGTTAAGCATGCATGTAAATACTTGGCTAATTTGGGAACTTTTTCTCTTGGAGTCTGCCTCTGCCATAACATAAATATCAACATGAAATTTTTTTTAAAGTATGAATACTACACAATGAATTTATGTTGTCAGAATGTAAGTACCAGTGTCCTGGACAAATTCCAGCCCTGGGCTAACATTTCTAGTCTTGTTTATATTGAAGACATTTGCTTGCCTGCCTGCCTGCCCTTCTCTTTCCCCCCCCCCCCCCCCCCCCCCCCTTTTTTTTTTTTAGTCCTCCTTGCACACCTGCACTCTTGTTTGTATATGTATGCATCCAACAGATTTGGAAGCATTCTCATTTATTACAGCCACCTTTTCTGGTCTCCTTCAGCAAAGCTGATCACAATCTATTCTGTATATTTGAAAATCTGCCATGGAGGAGGAGAAACGTTCTTCTGTTCCTCAGCAACCCTGTGATAATGGGATTATTACAGCAAGATAGATTTGATCTAATTTCAGGAAAAAAGCTTCCTACCCTAAGAGTAGAAGGGTAATGGAACAGGCTATTTAGGGAAGGTGTGGATCTTCTCCCTCGGAGACTTTCAAGGAAAGGCTGGATGAGTAACTGACTGGGATAGTTTAGGAACAGTGGTGCAGTGGCCTGAAGTAGATGATTCTTGAGGTCCCTTCCAATCTTTTGATTCTGTCCTGTTCTGTATCAGTGAAATACAAGTATGGATGGAGATAGTTGTCATGTGGTTCAAGTTGTACAAAGAAACCTCCCTTTGCTGCTCAGAGTGAAAGAGTTTCAGCTTAAGTGGCATATCTGTTTGTTTCCTGTGCACAAGTCAAGTTGGTTGGAAGGCACTTATTTGTACAACTCACATTGCACACATGGTGGAGCTCAGTTGTGTGCTATTCCACAGTGAACAATTTTATTATGATTCTTCAGCCAGCATGTTTCCTGAATGAGCAGGAGATGGATGCTAATGGTGGCCTAAGTGCTCCAAAGGGAAATATTCAACAGTACATGAAGATTTTCAAGGGATGGGGAAATTTCTGCAGTGTAGACCCTGCAGGTAGCCCTTGCATCTTATGTCTGCTGCACTGTCTACCTAAAATAAATTGAGAAGATACTAGTCAGTTGACTGCTGCTACTCTCCAGCATTTTAAGCATTCCTCACTGTTTCTACTCCTTGACTAGATTGTGGAAAGGAAAATGAGAATCCCAATTTGATGCACTTTACTAACCTGGAAGTTTATATCTCTGTTACCCTTAGTAGTGTATGTGTTGCATGATACTGCAACTGTCCTACAGTTTTTTTGTATGAAGTAGTAGTTTTTGGAGAAGATGGCTCTGTAATTTGTACATCAAGCATTTTTTTTTTTAATAAACATGAATGCAGATATCAGTATACTTCATAAATTCAAACACCAAAACCAATATACATTTTTCAAGTCTGGGAAAAAATTAGTGTAACAAACAGTTTGAGCTTGCTGTAGTTCCTAGTGTCTCTTCCCTCTGTTGCTTGCAGAAGGCATCAACTTTTTTGTTTGAAATTTGTATTTTTGTTTTGACAAGGAATATGCCACCACGAACTTTCACTTTAATATGTGGTTGGATCAGTCTCTTTAGAATTGTGAACTTGATTTCAAAAGTGTAGTGTATTAGGACCACTCCTCTGCTACCAAATCTTGAAGAAAAATATTTTTTAAACTGTAGCATCATAACTGGGAAAGTATGTGTGTATGTATATGTGTATGTATGCACACAAACACACAGGTTAACAGAATGGGGCTTTAGTTTGAATGAGCTCCCCTGTGCTTAGCTGAAATATCAATAGGTGAAGATGATTCACTTTGGCTATGCTTTATACATGTTCAGAAACCTATTCTGGTGATTCTAGTAAAGCAGTGCTTCTCAAGCAGGATGCCATGTCAGCCTGGGGTGCCTTGAGATCCTATCAAGGGTGCAACATTTTGTTAGCACTGTTTATTTTACAAGCATGGTTTATAAGATAAACCCAGAGATTTCAAATAGAAATCTATAGTTGTAGTTTTTCTGAATTTTTTAACAATAGAAAAACTGCTCTATAATTTTTCTGTAGTCAAAAAAGAATGAAAATGTCAGAGCTGGCATTTTCTGGTGCCTTTAGTTTATCCACGGGTGCTAAAAATCTAAAAAGGTCAAGAACCACTGCACTAAAAGTTGCATTCTTCTTGAGTAAATTTGCCAATGGAATTAGTGCTCAGAGCCATTATATGATGTGTATCTTTGAATATACATTACCTTTCTTTGCTTAGAACTCAGAAAATAAGTGCTAAACTCTGGCACAGACTTCTGTGAAGGGGAGCATTAAGAGTTTTGTCTTGAAGAAACCAAAACTTCTGTTCAGTTTGCTTGGAAGCTTCTCAGTGGCTCTCCCCTAACACAGGGGTGTCAAACTCACCCATGCCCCTGCGTCAGATACAGATTGCCAGGCTCCTCATAGGTTTGATCCAGACAAGAAGCCGTCTGGGCTGGATCTGGATCTGTTGGTGGCAGAAGAGCAAGTGGCAGCGTGAGGATTAACGCAGCAGTTGCTTGGACCCCCCTGCCACTGAGTTGTGTGCCTGTCATGGCTCTGTCACTTGAAATTTGTTGGAAGGCCCCATCCCTTCTCATCACATCCATGAATTCCCAGCCACTCTAGAAGCCCAGGTGAAAGCTCCATGGCCAGATATGGCTTGTGGGCCAAATATTTTGCACTCATGCTGTAACAGATTTCAAAATTCTGCCCTCTGGGTTCTCTTCCTTCCTTAAATCACTTCAGAATATTTTGTTTTTTCCTTGCTACTTACTAAATATAACTACTTATTTGGGCTGATCTCTGGCATTTGAAACCTACTTTGGTTGATGTGCTGAAAATCGGAATTCAATAGAAACATTCAGATTACTACAGCTGTAACTGTTGCTAGTAGTGATAGGGATGGTGATTTGTATTAGCACTGACTTGCATTGAAATTTAATTTGTGTTTTAGGGAACAAAATAGTTGTGAAGTGACTTTGCATTTGTTTGCTTTGATCAAGATTTAAAAGCATTGTGTAGCTCTAGAAGACATTTTCTGCAGCACAGAACTGAAGACAAGATCTGGGAACTTTTTGAGTAATTATAGATATAACCCTGAGAGGATGTTCTAAAGTTATAGGTGTGGCCTTGGTAAGCATTTTAAGAATTCCAGAATTGAACTTGCTGTATACTCCTTCAGTCCTGTGAAATAGGAAAACGATTGGATTAATGTTGTTTGAAGCTATATTGGTAATTGTAGTAAAGTTGGTACAAGAAATTGGTGAGTTTATTTAAATAAAAACATGAATACCTCTGCTGTTCTTTATGTAACTTGAGCTCTAGGCTGTATCAAAGTAGCTCTCTGCCTGTTACATATGATCTGCTGTTTCCAGGAGGGAAGTGTTGATTAAGTAGTTTCCATTTTGGTATTACACTATGTCCTGTTGTAAGTTGCTGACTGTGTTAAAAAAATCTTTTGAGTCAAAAAATCAGCTCAGCTTAAACCCTAGTATTTATTATGGGAGAGACCAGAAATAGATATCTAGCAATAGGCTTATAATCCACTGAATATACTGCATGTCTTTCAAATACAGTGATTAAAAAAACAAACAAAAACTGGTGCAATTAGCAAGGAAGTTTGTCAGAAGTGTAGTACTTGCCTCTATAGTAAATAATTTTTTCCCTAGAACCAGTCTTTGATTTGCTAACTAAAAAAACCTGCTTAGGGAGGAAAAAAAGATTTTTGTTTGAAGAAGTGAGTATTTGAAGGGCAAGAGGAGCATGAAATGGCTTAGATCAGGGATTGGCAACCTTTTGCGAACAGCAGGCTGAATTAACACAGCTTGGTCCTCCTCAGACTGGAGATGGCAATTGAGAGGCAGTCACTAGACCATTACATGATATATTTGCATGCAAACATGCTTGGTGGGCTGGTTAAAATCTTTGTGGGCCAGAGGTTGCCAACCCATGTAATTGCATGCACTTTAGTAGGATTACTAAACTGCATAATAACCCACCTACCCACAAATGACTTTAGAGTCTTTTTAGTATCTTGTTTTCCATGGTGTAGTTTTGCAGCCAGAGAAATCATAACCACCTGAATGATCTTTTGCTTATTACTGAGATTTTTTTTTTGGTGGGGGGGAGTCAGTCTGTTGTTGTTTAAGACTAGATCACCTCAGGCTCTTAGAGTTACCAAGGAATGCTTGATATGTCTATCCCTTTCCTCCCATGGTAAGGAATGGTGCTCACTTGAGGAAGAACCATTTGTCTGCTGATGCTTCTTTGGGGGATGTATTCATGGAAGGTTACTTCCTTGAAAAAATGTATTAGGCTCTTTGATAGAGCCAAGTACCTGAATGGCTCCCTGACTATGTAAACTCACTAGCCTCAGCTTGTAGTGTGGCAAAGAAACTGCGAGCTGTGGAAGCAACAACATATGCCTTTAGACTAATAAAGTTAATGCAGTACACTGAAGGAGGAATAATAATAATAATAATAATAATAATAATAATAATAATAATGCCAACAGAGCAGCTCAAAAGAGGAGGTTGCTAGTAGAGAACAAATCCCTGCAACACCCTGGTTGAGAATCACTGGACTAGGGTTATGAATGCTTTGTGTTAGTGGAACACTGACATAGCCAGAGCATTTGCTCTATTTCTGTACCACAAATAATAATAGATCTTGTCACTCTGGTTGTTGGTCTACATTTCCTTCAGGTGATTTTAATCTCTTTTTTCTTGACCTGTGAAGTCTAGAAACTGTGCTGGGTCAAATATGTAGAATGAACATTTAATTTTTAATTAAATGCTGTTTTAGAGTTCAGTTTTGTTTTCCAACAGCATGTACATTTGTAACATACTCTAATTTTATGATAGCTTGACTTGAACATCAGTGTGTAGTTTGATAGTTGGGATTGATATTTTTGTTCCTTCAGTACTGTAACAGTCTAACAATATTTTATGTACCAGCCAGAAATCCCACTGCATTACTTTCATTATGAGCTTAGGTTTGCCAGGAGGGTGGTATGTAGTTATCAGGATTTACATTTCATTTATAGAAAATGCTGATGAGTATCTCTTAAAGTACTATAATCTTATTACGTGAAGTTGCTAGTATTTAGCATTATGCTCATGCTCTTTGTATGCCTTCATGCAAGAGGGCAAACTTGTTTGCAACTATGAGCATGACAGGTGTGCCTATTCTACAAAGATTAAGTTGTACCTATATATTCTATGAAGATTTGAAACATATATATTCATTTTAATATACCTTAAGATGAATGTACAAAACTGCATCTTGCTTGCTTGCTTATTTATTTATTTCGTTTTGAGTGTCTGACCCTAAACTAGTTTTCAACTGAAATGTTTTGGAATATATTTAGAATATATTTTATTTACCCTGTTAACCAGTTTAAGATGGAAGATCAAAGTGTGTGCTCTTCAGAGGCAGAAGCAGAATACTTTGATTTTTATGGAGTGCTTTTCATTTACATCCTTGAGACTGTGTTTTGTTTTTTTTTCTTGAACAATTCTTGGCAGTGCTGCCTTAAGGCATAGGGGCAGCCTGCATGTTCCCAAGCAGCAGATCTGAGTTTGAATCCTAGACTACTTGATCCAGGAGGCATTTTACTCAATTGCTATGGGAAGTGTTGACCTTGTCTTGCTGTAAAGTGGCACCTGCTGGCTAACTTGGGTTAATATTAAGAGAATTTAGTAGAGACTTTGGCCTTCCCAATAGGCCAGTGATCAGAGTCTGAGGATTAAGATAAGGGAGAAGGGAAAGGTGTGGAGAAGAAGTGGGTAGAAATGGAGACTTTAAGAAAGCACTTATTTTCACCTCAACTTGATGCTGATTAGTGGGTCCATTTATAGCCTTGTATTATTTTCTGCTTTGCCTTGTGTGGATGGGATTGTGCCTTGAAGGGATTGGATTAGTTATGGTAGACAGAACTGGAGGATTTCAAATGGGTGTCTAGATTAAAACAAACAAACCCATATCCCTCCCCATGCCCAAACAAATGCACAAAAGCAAACCTAATTCTTTTGCTACAGAAAAATACTCGTACATGTTTGTCAAAGCTGCTCTTAAGAGAGAGATCTCAGCACTTCAGTTGCAAAACTAACTTGTTAGTTTTATAGGCTTTGAGAGAATAGAAATGTCTAGAAAATAAGATTTATTTATTTTTTACTAATTACAAGGTCAACATATAAAACACTATTTACTGCTTTTTATTTCAAGTTTTAGTTTCCATTTTGTTGTTTATGGTCTGTGTATCTAATGATAGGGAAAATATTTGATGGGGAGCAGCAATGAGGTTTCATGCTGTTATTTCTACAAGTTCACTAATACAATACAAAACCAATGTTTTCCTTGTCGCTAGATTTACACAGACTTAATCACAGCTATTGTGTGATTTTTGTGCTGAGAGTTGAGACATGCAGGATTATGTTTAAAGAGTCCTGTTCTCTCCACCCCCCACAAAGATCTTCAGTTTCATGAGGGCAGGTTGTGTAGATTGTAAAGGACATACTGTTCTTATTTTGCATGAGCCCTAATCAGTGGGTTTTTTTTTTAAATTGAGTTACTGCTTTGAGTGTTAAATTCTAGACTGCATTTAGTAGGGCAAATTGCTTATAATCCTGAAAGCACTGATCCTAATAGGGAAAGGGTGATAATTAGTTTCTAATATGGACAGAATTGCTGTTATTAGCTGTGCTCCACATGTTTGCTTCCCCTGTGGCATTCCTCAGAGTGCAGCAGATGGATGAACTAAGGGCAGAGGTAATGTGTGCCATGATAGGCTGCTGTGTCCCCCCCCTTGGGATATTTTTTTAGAATGCTGAGCTTTTTTTCTTTCCAGCAACTTTACCAAGCAATATCCAAATTAAGATTTTTAGAACATTACTTTTTGTATTTCATTAATCCTGCCATTTGAGAGTTATACTTGTGTGTCAGATTCCTGAAAGAGAAACTAACACCTAACATCAGTGTGTTGGTTTCTAAGAATTTTTATTTCTTACAAAGTGCGTATAAATAAAAGCGTGACCCTTGGTTGTCACACTGTGACACGCATGTCGCTGATGACACTTGCTGGCAAAGCGTCTCTCTTGTCAAATTTATAATTCTCTGCTATCCAGTATCACTGCAAACTGACACACAGAGAGCTCCTTACCACCGCCATGGATGCAGAGGCTTGTCCTGATTTTGTCTGTCTGTAGTGAAGCTCTTCTTGCCCCTACTGACATTGACCCTAGATTTTAGAAGTTCAGAGCTGTAAGATAACTGCTACAAGTCCCAGGGGCAGCTTCAGATATCATTAGAGATTTCTGTAATGTCAGAAAAAGAAACAGTTCAGAGTTGTTGTTATAGGAGACTTTTTAATTTCTCAGATACAGATTGGGGGCAAATCAGTTAATAATGGTAGGGCCCAGATATTTCTGTATGTTCTAGTTGACAAATTTCTTTATCAGATAAGTGCTGAGCTAACATGTGGTGGTGCTATTTTAGACTTGCTTTTGGTAGTAATGAGGATGTTACAGGAGGGCTGAGGGTAGAAAATAACCCTGATTGAATGATCGTGAACTAATTCAATTAAAATCAAAGGATAACCAAAAGTAAGTCTGTTACTAAGGTTTTGGATTTCAGAAGGGCAAGCCTTGTTTAATTAAGGGAACTGGTTTAAGGTAGGTCAAGTAGGGACTTAAATATGGAGAAGGCCTGGAGTATGAAGTTGCTAAACTTCCAAGTGTCTGTTGTTGTAAATATTGTCATTAGTAACCTTGGTACAAATATTTGGACTATTCTGACTAAATTAGTTGATGGCACAAAGTTGAAAAAAAGGATGAGGATCTACAGGAAGAACCAAATAACTTTGAGGACTGATGTAATAGGAATGGAATAAAATTCAGTTTCAGTACTGTCAAAGTTTAAGGCCATGTAGTTGAGGGACTATAACCTGGGAGCAGGAGAAGGACCAGTCAGTCTCAGGTGACAGAGCATTGCCACACTAATATAGGTGAGGTGCGAGGAGGCAAACGTGCTACTAGGATGCATCAGAAGAGGTATTGCCATTAGACTGAGGAATACTTCATAGTATTGCACAGTACTTAGGTGAGACTTTCTCTGGAATTTTATCTGTACTTCTTTGTTACCCATGTTTAAGAAAGATGAATTGAAACTAAAAGAGGCACAGAAAAGGGCTACCAGGATGATTAGGAAATGGGGTGCCTTTCTCCTGAGAGGAGACTGGAACAACTTGACTTGCGTAGACTAGCAGTGTAAAAGCTGAGAGAAGCTAAAATTGCTGTTTGTAAATATATTGGGGTAAATATCAGGGAGGGAAAAGAAGAGGAAAGGAAAAAAATGATATAGAGTGGCTTTAAATAAATGTGAGCTGAAAATTACAAGAAGGTCTGTAACTATTAAAGCTGTCAAATTTTGAGTAAAAAAACGTCCCCAAAATCTATTTTTGAGGATACAGCTTTATACATTTTTCAAGGGATTTTATGATATGGTTGCCTGAAAAACAGGACTATACTTAATGACTGCAGGAGAGCTTTCTAATCCTGCGTGATTTTTTTTCTTTCATTAAGGAACCAAAATTCTTATCCCTAACACAGTGTTCATTGTGTTGGCAGCCTATTACTTTCAGGACAAGACCTATTTTTTCCTCTAAATTAACAATAAGTGCTAGAATGTAAGTCTTTATTATAAAGTCATGATCTTCCTGCATTTTGATTAGATTTTGTTTGATGCTTTTTACCAGTGGTGGCCAAACTTTTAGTGCTTTTAGCAGGTGTGCCACAGATTAGCCATGTACCCTTCCTGAGTGTCACTCTGATCCCCTTCCTCTGCCTGATCTGCTGCTCTGCTTTCTGTTCCCTGTCCAATGTCCTATTCTGCTTTCTGCTGCCTGCTTCCTCTCCTGCCCTTTCTTCTGCTTTCTGCTCAGCTGAGCTACTTGTTCTTTCCCTTATCTGTATGCCACCCCAACACATTGATTGCCATCCTACTTGTTGCAATGTTTCCTATTTCTTCATCAGCCCTAAATGCCTGAGAAAAGGGGCCTCAGACAGTTCATGCGGCATCTCTCTGTCACTCTCTTTCTTTCAGCTTGGCACATATGATTAGTAGGGCTGTGCAAAGCTTCAGTCCCTGATTCAATTTGGTGGAGATTTGGCTCAATTCGGTGGCTGAATCTCCAAATCCGAAGAGAGTCAGAGGACCCTTTAATCTCTCTGAATTGAATTGGAACCCTCCAAATCAATTGGAAGAGATTCGGTGATTCGGACATAGACACAGCTTTAAATTTTTTTTTCTACATACCTCTAGGTAGCAGGGGTACCTTGTGAACACTGTGATGCTGTGGCACATGGAGTGCCTCACAGAAGTGCAGGGGGCTCCCCAGCGTGCTCAGCAGCAGATCTGGATGTGGACCAGAAGCACTTTCGGTTCACTTCTGGGTCTGCTGGGGAGTGCACTGCCCACCCCCCCCCCGCACCTCCCCAGCTTGGTGACTGGTGCCTTCTGGGTCTGGGGAGGCATCTGGGGTCCCCCCCACAGCTGATCACCGAGCCGGGGCAGTGTGGGGGGCCTCCCCAGTGTGTTCCCCAGCAGATACAGAAGTGGACTGGAAATAATTCTGGTCCACTTCTGGGTTTGCTGCTGAGCACGTGGGTGCCCCCCCCCCCACCACACTCCTGTGGGATGCTCCATCTTCCCCAGCATCACAGCGTTCATGAGCCACACTGGTATCTCGAGGTATGTAGAAAAAAACATTTAAAGCTGTGTCTATATCTGAATTGCTGATTCTCTGAATCGGCATTGAATCTTCAGATTTGGATTCAGCCGAACTGAATTGGGGACAATGATCTGAATCAACGAATCAAATCACTGTCCTTGATTTGGGCCGAATCTGAATTGAATAGGGCCCACTTCACATACCCCTAATGATTACTATGGTCTGCTGTCCATGACATGAAGCCAGACTAGGTTACCCTGCATCTCATCTGCATAAATTTTTGAAGCATCCCATGACTCATGACAAGAACACCCAATTCTAGTCATTAGTTGTGGCTAGTTAGCACAAGAATCCTTTGTGAATTATGTCTGGAGTAAACGCATATACTGAGCAGTGCTAAGCTGTGAGGTCACCATGGCTTAAAATGCTGTTGTCGCTGGTAGGGCCCAGCCCAGTGAACTATATGGTAAATTGGAAATCTTTGTCTTTGGACTTAATATCACACATCTACACATGCATGAATGCATCTTTTCTAGTATTTGCACTATTTTAGTTGCATTTAATGCACAGTAGACTATTTTACTGCACATTAGCATAATGTCATGGGTTTTTATTGCATGCTTTAATGCTCAGTAAAATAGTCTACTGTGCATTAAAGCACATGTGTAGATAAACCCAGTTTGTACTATATACAAGTAGGTGCCAAATTGCTACTCAACAGTGTGTTTATGGAGTACCTATGCTAAAACTTGAGGCAGTTTTGAAAAAAGTTTTGAAAATTGCTTCAATTCTAGATGAACTAAGTGTATGGGTACTATATGTAAATTGCTGTGTTCACATTTAATTTCAAGGTTATTGTTGTCAAATCTGGTCCTCACGTCTGCGTGCTCAGAAGGGCAAGGGGCTGCCAGAGGAAAAATTTGGGGGGGAGCAGAGAGCAAAGAGGTTACCAGACGCCCCCGAAGGGGAACACTGCAGTGGAAGTGGCAGGGGAATTAAATTCAAGGCAAATTTTTAATAATTAGA
>NW_017728996.1:33015477-33020314 GCF_001723915.1 Gavialis gangeticus
CTGCCAGAGGAAAAATTTGGGGGGGAGCAGAGAGCAAAGAGGTTACCAGACGCCCCCGAAGGGGAACACTGCAGTGGAAGTGGCAGGTGAATTAAATTCAAGGCAAATTTTCAATAATTAGATTCCATAGAATCTAATTTTTGGGGGGTCATCTTGTAAGCAGGGTTGTCTTCTATTTGGGTAAATATGGTAAATCAAAACAACTAAGCGTCTTACTTAATTCACTTGGGGGAACAATGTGAATCCTGTCTGCCCTTTTTCACTTTCCATGTTCCCTTCCCAATGGCAAAGAACTTCATCTCCCTTTGGGAGGAACAAGCAGCAGTGGGCTTTTTCTTTTTGTTGTTGTTGAGGGAAGACCAGTGCTGGTAGCAGGCGGTACCTGCCATCGTAGCCAGGGCTCTGCAGTACAGTGAGCACTTCTCAGTGGAAGGTGCAGTAGGGCTGTGAGCAGACAGTTCTCAGGCTAGTGCCCTCATTTGCAATGTTAGTTTGGGAGCCCTTTCTTGAAACATCATGTAGGGCAAGGTTTAATGTGTGGCATTAAATTCTGAAAAAAGAAATGACCTTTTAATATTCTTAAACTGGTATGCATCTGCTTTTTTGTTATTTTTTCCGTCTCTTTTTATTCATATTTTTTCCCTTGCTGTTTTCCTTAGTTAATAAAACTAAACTTCTATCTTGTAACATGACAGTGAAGCAATTTTGGCTTTTTTCTTGATATTTATATTTTTATAAATACTTTGTGAAACCGCTGTGTCCTAGTAGATACAACCCAATAAAAAATAAAACCAGTACAAAAAATAAAATCAAAGGGCATTTATACATGTGCTCCAGTAGTGTGTGGGGGGCACTTTTTAATTTGAATGGCTCCCAGGGCACCTTTGCACATACACTGAGGCTGCTTTGACATGCTGTAATTACAGCACCTCCTGGAGCATGTGTATAAATGCCCTAAGAGCCGCTCTAATTAAAGCTCTTTGAATGAGATTTAGTTAAAGTGCTCACACCACCATTTTTCAGTCCAGGGACACTGATACATGTGACACCTGGAGTCTTCTGCATTGTGGTACTTACTGTGCTTCAGCAGACTTGATTAATTGAGTCTATTCTGCCGCACTGTAATTATAGCGTGTCAGAGCAGCCTCACTGCACGTGTACAGACAGTCCTCAACTTATAGTGTTTCATGTTATAATGGTTTGCACTTACAACGTTTATAAATTGACACCCTGTTTCAACTTTCTGACGTCAGTTTTAACTTTACAATGCTTGATCCGATGCGATGCGATGCCATTGAACAACTTCGCTGTGTCTCCCATCTCTCTGGAGAACATCTGTCCAAACTTCCTTGGACACTTTCTTCAAGAAAGCAGCCAAGACTCAAGAAGAACCTGTAGCCAAGACTCCTGAGAACTCCAGCCAAGAACCCTTCAAAAAGTCCAGGAAAGTCACCTCCAAGAAGTCCTTCCAAATTAATATGATTGCTATTTACAGTATAAATACATTAATGTAGCTATATTGCTCATCTATACTTGATTGAGTACAAAGTTCTGGGTTATTTTTGGTGAAAATAAGGTATTGGGCTTTGGTTCAGGAGCCAGTCCCCCATTTATAACTTTGTTTCCTATGGGAAAATCAGTTCCGTGTTACAGCATTTTGACTTGACGTGGTTTTCAGGAACCAGTTGTTTTGTAAGTCTGAGGACTGCCTGTATAGGTTCCATAAAAGGCCTCTTGGTCCATATTAGTTTGGCCCTTTTTAGGTTTAAAAAACTGTGAGGTTCCCCCCCTCACTTTCCACTGCCTCATGGTACAGCTACTCTTTGCTTAACATCATAGTTATGTTCTTGAAAAAGGAGACTTTAAGTGAAACGATGTTAAGCGAATCCAGTTATGTCACAGTAGTTACCTACTAGCAGGTGGCGGCCAAACAACTTAATAACCAAACATTGCACAACTTTAAATGAGTATGTTCTCTAATAGATCAGCAACGTAATAATGAAACAACATTAACTGGGATGATGTTAAGTGAGGAGTGCCTGTAGAAGCATAGTAGAAGTAGAGTCCATTAAATATACCTTGTATACAAAACTCCCTATGGTATGTCAACCAGTCAGTCAAAAGGATTACCTCTTAGATGTTCTTGAATGTCTTTGCTGTTTGAGAACGGGTTGAATCTATTTAGAGACTTCATGAAGTGACATGCTTGACTGACAGATGTCTTTTTTGCAAGTACAATGCACTATATATGTAATCATAAAGGACAAAGGGGGTTTGCTTCTAAAATATTTTCCAATGTGTTAAACTTTTTAATAACAAAAATAACCAACATGAAGCGGGTTGTTTGTTTGTTTGTTTATTTGTTTATTTATTTATTTATGTATTTATGTTGAACTTGCATAGTTTATTTTTTAATGGGGTTTACATTAAAACATTTTGCATTCCAAAAGCAAACTCGTGATTTTCAGTGTGCAAACTCCTTCTCCTGTGTGATATCACTGGTGTGCCAGTAGGAGGTTCTGCATTGAGCCACCCATCTCTCTGCGTCCGACCACCTTCCAGGCTCCGAGTGCCTCCCTAGGGGTACCTCATGTCCAGCTGTCCCCCTTCCTGGAGCACACTCGCTAGCCTGGGGGTAACGTAAGCTGCCACCATCCTGAGAAGGGACTCTCTTGGCCCTGTGTCCTCGGGGAAACACAGGCCTAATAGTCCTACAGGTACTCAACCCAGTACAGGCACTTGGGGCAGTTCCCCAAGTCGGGGGCCAAAAAAGCAAGTCTCCCTTAGTCTGCAGACCTAAGGGGCCTCTTGGGCATAATTTAGTCCCACCCCTCAATAAGTCTCCTACACTGGTCGCAAAGGAGAACTTTATTGATTACAGGGGTAGGGCGAAAATAGGGTACAAGATAGAGCAATATCATAGAAATCCTATAGAGCAAAACAGTCTGGCTGAGGTAGCCTTTTGATCACGCATCTGAGTTACTGCCAGCTATATATCTAACCAGATCTCAAGTAGCTTACTCACAAACATCATCCAGAGGCTGTTGGAGATTCCCTCTGGAGGCAGGCTGTTCCTAGTTCATGAGTTATGGGGGAGAGAGCCAGTTTCAGATGGTAAGGCTCTTCTCTAAGTCCGAGTCCCCCGCATGGCTGCTGCCCCCTCCTCCTGGGCAGTCTTAACTTATATAGCCCCTGTGACCTCATTCACCTGGTCCAATGGAGGCCAGCACCTGTTGGCTGTTGGCCAACCAATTTGAAATACATCACCAGTTGCCGGGCAGACTCTAGCCCACCAGGTAGAAGCCCCTCACCCAGGTAGCTGATACCAGTCACATAGGCAGAGGGAGCAGGTTTCCCCCCTCCCTCAGGAATGTATCCATCTCAGGTTACCTAAAGAGATAGGGTAAAGGTGTGTCTCCTCTGCTGGGTCCATCCTAATCAAATTGTCACAGCACAGAGATTTTGAGGAGAAACAAAGGTGGCTTCCTGCCACAGGGGGTGCTCCTGCATTGAGCTACCCACCTCACCACGCCCGACCACCTTCCAGGCTCTGGGGGGTGCCTCACATCTGGCCAACCCCCTTCTTGTAGCACACCCGCTAGCCTGGGGGCAGAGCTGCCACCACCCAGGGATGGGCTTGATTCTGGCTCTGTGACCCCTGGGAAACGCAGGCCTAGTAGCCCTTGAGGGTACTTGACTCACTTCAACAACTTGGGGTGCTTCTTTCAGTTGGAAGCACAAGTAGTGGTCTCCCTTAGTCAGCTGAACCAAGGGGACCCTAAGGCATAATTTAGACCCACTCCCAATAAGTTTCCCATACTAGGTACAAAGGAGAAGGTTATTGGTTACAAGGAGTAGGGTTGGAATAGGGTACAGAGTTGAGTAGTAGCAGAGAAATTCCATAGAGCAAACAGGATGGCTGGAGTAGCCTTTGCTCATGCATCTGAGTTACTGCAAGCTGTATGTCTAGTTAGATCTAAGGTAGCTTACTCACAGGTATCATCCAGAGGCAGGTGGAGATTCTGTCTGGAGGCGGGCAGTTCCTTGATCATGAGTTTTTTGAGAGAGCGAGCAAGTTTCAGATGGTCCAGCTCCTCTCTCTCTGAATTTTCCTCATGGCTGCTGCACCATTCTCCTAGGCGGTCTTTAACTTATATAGGCCTTATGACCTCATTTACCTGGACCAATGGAGGCCAGCACCTGCTGGCTGTCAGCCAACCAATTTAAAATGCATCACTGGTTGCTGGGCCGACTGGCAGGCTCTAGCCCACCAGGGTGCCCAAGACCCTCACTCAGATATGTGATGCCAGTCACATAAGCAGAGGGAGCAGGTTTCCCCACTCCCTCAGGAATGTATCCAGCTCAGGTTACCTAAAGACATAGGATAAGGTGTGTATCCTCTGCTGGGCCCATCCTAACCAAATTGTTGCAGAGCAGAGTTTTTGGGGAGAAACAGGTGGCCTTCTGCTACAATCACCATATGTCTGAAAGTTCCTTGGGGTACGGAACATGTCATATTCTTCCCTATGAAATAGTACACAAAATTTTACTACGTGGACACTTTTGTATATGTGATGATTTAACTATGGTTCAAAGGGGATGGAATAAGGAAAAGAGGACTGTTTTTCATCATGACAACCTTAGAACCTAGTTTCTGTACTAAACTTGATTAACTTCTTAATTACTGGCATTCAGGTTTATCAAACACAGTGTAACATTATGGAGATATTTTGATTAAAAAATATGGGCAATGGTTCTTGTCACTTTGCTCATGTATAAATCTAATGATGTTCTTCTAAGGCTTTATGTGCCCTGCTAAAAATTGAGAGCTGACAAA
>NW_017728996.1:33025314-33032921 GCF_001723915.1 Gavialis gangeticus
ATAGGCAGAGGGAGCAGGTTTCCCCCCTCCCTCAGGAATGTATCCATCTCAGGTTACCTAAAGAGATAGGGTAAAGGTGTGTCTCCTCTGCTGGGTCCATCCTAATCAAATTGTCACAGCACAGAGATTTTGAGGAGAAACAAAGGTGGCTTCCTGCCACAGGGGGTGCTCCTGCATTGAGCTACCCACCTCACCACGCCCGACCACCTTCCAGGCTCTGGGGGGTGCCTCACATCTGGCCAACCCCCTTCTTGTAGCACACCCGCTAGCCTGGGGGCAGAGCTGCCACCACCCAGGGATGGGCTTGATTCTGGCTCTGTGACCCCTGGGAAACGCAGGCCTAGTAGCCCTTGAGGGTACTTGACTCACTTCAACAACTTGGGGTGCTTCTTTCAGTTGGAAGCACAAGTAGTGGTCTCCCTTAGTCAGCTGAACCAAGGGGACCCTAAGGCATAATTTAGACCCACTCCCAATAAGTTTCCCATACTAGGTACAAAGGAGAAGGTTATTGGTTACAAGGAGTAGGGTTGGAATAGGGTACAGAGTTGAGTAGTAGCAGAGAAATTCCATAGAGCAAACAGGATGGCTGGAGTAGCCTTTGCTCATGCATCTGAGTTACTGCAAGCTGTATGTCTAGTTAGATCTAAGGTAGCTTACTCACAGGTATCATCCAGAGGCAGGTGGAGATTCTGTCTGGAGGCGGGCAGTTCCTTGATCATGAGTTTTTTGAGAGAGCGAGCAAGTTTCAGATGGTCCAGCTCCTCTCTCTCTGAATTTTCCTCATGGCTGCTGCACCATTCTCCTAGGCGGTCTTTAACTTATATAGGCCTTATGACCTCATTTACCTGGACCAATGGAGGCCAGCACCTGCTGGCTGTCAGCCAACCAATTTAAAATGCATCACTGGTTGCTGGGCCGACTGGCAGGCTCTAGCCCACCAGGGTGCCCAAGACCCTCACTCAGATATGTGATGCCAGTCACATAAGCAGAGGGAGCAGGTTTCCCCACTCCCTCAGGAATGTATCCAGCTCAGGTTACCTAAAGACATAGGATAAGGTGTGTATCCTCTGCTGGGCCCATCCTAACCAAATTGTTGCAGAGCAGAGTTTTTGGGGAGAAACAGGTGGCCTTCTGCTACAATCACCATATGTCTGAAAGTTCCTTGGGGTACGGAACATGTCATATTCTTCCCTATGAAATAGTACACAAAATTTTACTACGTGGACACTTTTGTATATGTGATGATTTAACTATGGTTCAAAGGGGATGGAATAAGGAAAAGAGGACTGTTTTTCATCATGACAACCTTAGAACCTAGTTTCTGTACTAAACTTGATTAACTTCTTAATTACTGGCATTCAGGTTTATCAAACACAGTGTAACATTATGGAGATATTTTGATTAAAAAATATGGGCAATGGTTCTTGTCACTTTGCTCATGTATAAATCTAATGATGTTCTTCTAAGGCTTTATGTGCCCTGCTAAAAATTGAGAGCTGACAAAAGCATGGCACTGAGTTTCCTGTGTGTGTGTGTGTGTGTGTGCGTGTGTGTGTGTGGTGTTTTTTTTCCCCCCTCAAAACCTAGTAGTTATACAGTTAAAGTTGTATGACATGGCTTTTAGAGAACATTTAGTTTTAAATGTTTTTAAAAGTACTTTTCTCTATATGGAGCCTGTTGCTTGACATCAGTGTTCTTACTGGTACATTATGGGATGACTGAACTCTGGCATGGTGTCTTATTCTAATACTTGTATTTTGATTGGTCTGACTGACAAAGTCCTTTTCATCAGTGTAGGCACACTGACAACATTTTGAGAATAGCACACTCAAGTATTGCATCAATAGAGTACATCACATTACTTCGCTAAGATTTTTCTTTCATTTGAAGCTTTAAAGATGTATGTACTTTTAAGCTAATGGTGCTCAACCTTCCAGACCCCTGGGCCAGAGGGGTGGTGTGGGGTTCATCTGCAGACTGGATCCTGCATGAAGAGTCAGTACACTGGTACACTCCTGTGCACCAGCCCAACCCTGCATCCTGGATTAGGCTGTGTGCTGGCCTGGCCCCACATGCCAGATCCAACCATGGACTGGCAGGATCTAGTGCTCAGGGCCATGTTGTCTGGAAGTACAACATAGAAGTATTTTGCTAATGGCCGTTTAAGTCACTGCCTTCAGAAATCTTTCTGTTACTACAGACCCTTGTTACTTTGTAGTTATGTATTTATTTTGTGAAAGAGAATTCTTGACTTTAATTTATAAACATTTTAAATATTGATTGAATTTATCAGACCAAATTACATAGCTCTGCCAATCTGATGGGAGGAAAAATTATTAACAGCTAGTGTTCATAATTATCATACTGTATTGCATGTAAGCTGTACCTTCCTCCCAAAACCAGTTGGGGATAATTGGGGCATACCTTATATGCGAGAAGAGGGGCTCCCCATAGGTCTGGACAGTATTAATTGCTGTGTCTCTGGGACCCATGTTATTTTAATGCTGTCACCATTTACTTCTTCCCCTTCCCCTGCCCCCAGATCTCTGGACCTGTGGCGAGCCTCCCACTCCTCAACCACCAATTGGATCAGGATAGTGCATGCGGTTGGTTTATGGCTGGATGTGGTACACCAGTCCTGGATCCAGCATGTGGCTCCAGAGTCAGCTCACAGTCCTGGACTTAATGCATAACCCTGAAGCCAGTGTGCAGGGTTAGACCTAGCATGCATCCCCAGCCTTGGCATGTTGAATCTGGGCCCTGCTGCATGGCCTTCAGTGCTGGAGACCCCAGACCTCCAGTACTTACCTATACTTCAAGGTAATTTCCCACCCTCCCCCTTCTAGGGACCTTCCAAAAACAGGGTTCATGTTTTATTCAGGGGTGGGTTACAGGTGAGAAAATATAGTATCTGTGATTCTTGGCCATCAGCAACTTTAATTTGACCAGAAAGTTCAAGTCAAAGTCCTTCCCTAGGCTGCATATGGAACTTAAAGTTGGCTTTTAACAATTGAAGAGTTCAAGAGAACACACAAGTTCTGATGTGGTTTTTTTAATGATTACAATATAAACGTTATTTTGCCTCATGTCTTTCAAGTAAGTTACATCATAAAATGCTTTGCATTATAGTTGTAGAATGGGAATTAAAAATAAGGGAAATGGACACAGAAGCAAGAGAGAAGAATGAGATGAAGAGTTGATGAGGCAAAAAGTTGCAGTAATTTTTTTGGGGGTGGGGGATGATAAATGCTAAAGGGAAACCTCTTACCTCAACTGTTGCCAGGTGCACCAGCATGTGGGAGGAACCATTGTGGTTGGCACCAAACTGAAAGAAGTCTCCAGGAGAGCAGAATGCATAAAAGTTCTGTGAAATAAGATGCAATAACTTTCAGGCTATAGACAGACATACATTTGTAGTGCTCTAGATCTTGCAGTGCATCAAACCTGGTGCCATGCAGACATGCAGCCTTCCTTTCCCCGTGCCCTCTGGAGCACTGCAGAATGACTGTGAAGGAAGGCATTCAACAGCAGCTGCTCTCTGGCCAGGGATCTGGAAAACAGGAATCCATGCATGCCTCTTGGCCTCCGGTCTCTGCAGGTTCCTGAGGGCAGCTGTGCATATAGGAGAAGTGATTCTAAGGTACTGCTCATTTTTTGAGGGTCATTTTTGATGCACTTTGGCCACTTTCGAAGCTTGCACATTTGTGTGCTTGCTGGTTGGAGTGCTTCAGAGGGACTTGGAGTGCTTCAAACAGAATGCCTGTTTAGGGTCTTGGAAAGTTTTGTAAATGTCAAGGTAGTTGTATGGTGGATAATTCCATGCAGTGGTTTAGAGGTGGAACTGCTAGGCTGAGCTTATTTGGATTTTTGGAAAAGAGGAGATGTTGCATTAGAATGTTTTGGAGTTGAAGAGCTGAGGACCAAACAGATGTTGCAGTGAGGTGTCAGATGGATTCAAATCTCATCAGAGGTAGAGTTAAGGTTTGGAATAAAATAGGTGGTTTTCTGGAACTATTGAGGGGAGATCTATATGTCCCAGAAAAAAGCCTTTTTAGTTATTTAAGAGAAAAAAATGGAAATGCCTTTATACCAGGGGTGGGCAATTATTGAGGGTGGAGGGCTGCTTACCGAGTTTTGGCAAGCTGTCAAGGACTACATGGGTATCCCCACCCCTTGACAGGCATCCCCTGGTCGCCATCTTGTGACCAGAAGTTCCACCCCTTACTCCTTTCAGCAAGATGTTTTGCCATCTCAGAACCAGACAAATATCAAATTATATTCTAAAAAGCGATTATCTACAACATTCATTAATTTTATTAATTCATTAATTTTATTTCAAAAAATATTTCTGTCCTGATTTACATGTGTTTGTAGAGTGTACGCAGAAGTGACTGCACAATAGCTTAAAATTAAGTCTTACTCCTGTATATTGGGGGTGGCTATAGGTTTGTGAGGGCTGTGGGTATGTGGGGTGTGGGTGGGTATGGGGGGAAGGTGACTGGGGTTTGTGTATGGCAGTGTGAGGGGAGGTGTAGGTGCATGTGTACGGAGGGGTGTGCATGTGGGACTCACCCTGTGGATGCATACGCGCATTCTGCCCCTGTGCCCACAGACACACATGCATGCACACCCCTACCTGCATGGTCCCATGCTCTGTGTTCTGATGATGCAGCTGGGAGCCACAGGAAGCCACAGCCACTTGGTGCTGAAGCAGGGCAGGGGCAGGAAAGCAGGAAAGTGGGTGGGGCTGGGCTGCTTAAGCCTGCTGAGGTCCCTTTCTGGGTCCTACTGCCCCTGACTGCAGCCAGCATTTGACAGGGATTTTTACTAAATTAAATTAGGCACGCTGGAGGGGAGGGACAGAATCCAGCTAGACCTACACAGGTTACAGAGGTGGGCGGATGAGAATAGGATGGTATTCAACACAGACAAGTACAAGGTGCTGCATCTAGGGAGAAGGAACCTGCAACACACCTATAGGCTGGGGAACACCCTTCTTGTTAACACAGTGGCAGAAAGGGATCTTGGAGTCATTGTTGACTCCAGGACGGGCATGAGCCGCCAATGCGAGGAAGCGGTCAGTAAGACTTAACCGCACCTTGTCGTGCATCTACAGATGCATCACAAGCAGGTCCTGGGAGGTGATCCTTCTTCCCTGTGTGGCATTGGTCAGGTCACAGTTGGAGTACTGCATCCAGTTCTGGGCACTGCACTTCAAGAGGGATGTGGCTAGCATTTAGAGGGTCCAGAGGGGCACCACTCGCATGGTCAAGGGGCAGCAGGGCAGGCCCTATGAAGAGAGGCTGAAGGGCTGAATCTATTTAGTCTCCACAAGAGAAGGCTGAGAGGGGATCTGGTGGCCGTTTACAAACTCACCAGGTGGGGCCAGTGGAAATCAGGGGAGGTTCTGTTCCCCCAGGTGCCACTAGGGGTTATTAGGAATAATGGCCACAAATGGTTAGACAGAAGGTTTAGGCTGGACATCGGGAGACATGACTTTACAGCTAGGGCTGCCAGGCTCTGGAATGGGCTCCCAAGCGAGGTGGTGCTCTCTCCTACCTTGGGGGTTTTCAAGAGGAGGCTGGACAGATATTTGGCTGTGGTGTTATGACCCTGCATTCATTCCTGCCGAGGGCACGGGGTTGGACCAGATGATCTGTTTATGTCCCTTCTGACCCTAAGCACTATAAAACTATGAAATTTTTTAGGGGCTCTGCGGGCTGGATGGAATGGCCTGGCGGGCCAGATTCGGCCCGAGGGCTGTATTTTGCCCATCCCTGCTTTTATACAAAGGCAGAATATAAATTCAGTATAAGAAAGGTACTTGACCTCAAATTGCCATGTGTGCTTATATGAACTGTGCATAAGAATTTCATAAGTTCACTTATCGTATTTGTATTCTGTTGAGTACTACTAAACATATGTAAACTAAATGTATATTTTGGCATTGAACCCCCAAGTACAGCAACTTGGAAGAAATTGATTAAATTTGTCATGTTGAAATCCATTTTTTAACAGGAGCTTAATGCTTCCATGCAATATGTTTTTATTTTTCACAGTCTCTCCGAGTAGGATTATAGTCTGCTTAATTTTGATTTCTTAGTTGAAAATATCAATTTCTTGAAAGGTTTAATATTATCATAAGAAAAACTATCAAAATAAAAATGTTAAGTAAGGATTAAAGTAGCTTTCTTCAATAAAAACCAAATTGGGCTAAACATCCATATTCAGACAAACCTCTTTGAATTTTAAAGGGAACTTGTGGTAATTTGGGTATTTTATACATGCATTTGAAGGTTGAACTCATCACTTCATCTTGAACTTTTATACCTGAAATTACTTGGCTAAACGTGGACATTTCTGCAGGTATTGTATGCAAAACTGCTGCTGTTTGAAGTATCTTAAGTACTTTCAGCATGTAAGGGGCAGAATTAAAACAGCGTCTCTCTTGATTATTTTGTTTGGATAAATATAGAACATTACATGCATTTTAAATTTATTATCTAAAACAGTTATTTAGTGTTTACACAGGGTTAACTCAGTGTTATATAAGTATGTTCCTTTTGTGTTTTCTCAGCCGCCTTTGCTTGGTCTTTCATTGCAAATTTGACCTAATTTGAAACACTTTTTATAAAGGTCTGGATGAATTTAGCTTAGTAAAGTCATTCTAATTAGTAGTAGGTTTAAAGGGCTTTGATTACTTTTCTTCCTTTGCCACCAAGAAGTCCTTTAAATCAGCAGTGCCCAACCTTGTTGCTTGGTGGGCCAGATGGGCAGTGACTGGTCCCTCCATGGGCCATATTTGGCCAGTGGTCCCAGTCTGGCCACCCAGGGTGGGTGTGGCAGGAGTTAGAGGGAAGTGGGTGTGGCCTGGCCCTGACCCAGCTCTTCCATTAGTAGGGGGAAGGGGACATGGCCTGTCTCTGACCCAGCCTTGTAGGGGGGAAGAAGGTGTGGCCCATCCCCAAATTGGCCCTGTGGGAGGAGTGACTTCTTTCCTGGGGAAAATCTTAGAAAAGTTTATTAAAGAGGCCATCCTCAATGGACTGGCTGATGCCAACATCCTAAGGGATAGCTAGCACAGGTTTGTTGTGGGTAGTTCTTGCTTGACCAATCTCATTTCCTTCTACGACCAGGTGACCTATCACCTGGACAAGGGAGATGAGGTTGATGTCATATATCTTGACTTCAAAAAAGCCTTTGATCTGGTATCCCATGATCACCTCTTGGTGAAACTGGCCAGTTGTGGCCTTGGGTCCACCATGATCTGCTGGCTGGGAAATTGCCTGCGTGGTCGGACCCAGAGGGTTGTAAGTGATGGCAGTCACTCATCATGGTGTCCTGTGACCGGTGGGGTCCCTCAAGGCTCTGTCCTTGGATCCATATTGTTCAACATCTTCATTTATGATGTGGACATTGGAGTCAGGAGTGGACTGGCCAAGTTTGCCGATGACATCAAACTTTGGGGCAAAGCATCCACACCAGAAGATAGGCGGGAGATCCAGGCTGACCTGGACAGGCTCAGCAAATGGGCGGATGAGAACCTGATGGTGTTTAACACCAAAAAATGCAAGGTTCTCCACCTTGGGAAGAAAAACCTGCAGCAT
>NW_017728996.1:33037921-33041671 GCF_001723915.1 Gavialis gangeticus
AGAGTCCAGAGAAGAGCCACGTGCATGATCAGAGGTCAGGAAAACAGACCTTATGACAACAGGCTGAGAGCCATGGGGCTCTTTAGCCTGGAAAAGCGCAAGCTCAGGGGTGATCTGATGGCCACCTATAAGTTTATCAGGGGTGACCACCAGGATCTGGGGGAACATTTGTTCACCAGAGCGCCCCAAGGGATGACGAGGTCGAATGGTCATAAACTACTGCAAGACCATTTCAGGCTGGACATAAGGACGGATTTCTTTACTGTCAGAGCCCCCAAGGTCTGGAACAGTCCGCCATTGGAGGTGGTTCAAGCACATACGTTGAACACCTTCAAGAGCAAATTGGATGCTCATCTTGCTGGGATCCTATGACCCCAGCTGACTTCCTGCCCTTTGAGTGGGGGGTTGGACTCAATGATCTTCCGAGGTCCCTTTCAGCCCTAATGTCTACGAAAATCTATGAAATCCCCAAATTGGCCCTGTGGGAGGAGTGGGGAAGAGGGAGCGACCCAATCTTGCAAGGGAAGAGGGTGTGGCCCAGTCCCAACCTGGCCCTGTGTGTGGGGAGATGTGCAGAGGGCATGACCCAGCTCTGAACTGGCTCTGCAGTGTAGGGGCAGGACAGGAAGGTTGACTGGCCCTGGCCCAGCCTGTCTCTCCAGAGGGGGATGAAGGAGGAGTGGCCTGGCCTTGACTCAGCCCCGCAGCGGGGGGTGGGGGAGAAGAAGAATTTGAAAGTTGGACAGTGTGGTAGTATTGCCACTCTTCCCCTGTCACCAAATTTCCTGATGCATGGAAAGCCCTATGTACCAGATGCCCTGCCTCTGCCAGCTGCAGCTAGCCTGTGGGCCAGAGGTTGAGCACTCCTGCTTTAAATTATTATGACTTAGAAATGAAACCTGTTTCAGCTAAAATATTTACAATTTCTACTGTTAATTTGTTTTATTTCTCTATACTGCATACTTTGTAACTTGGGAAGACTTTTTAACACAGTTCCACTTAGGCATGATTCAGTTATCATAGACATTTTTTCTGTTTAAATCTAAAAGATCTTTTCCCAGCTTAAGAGTGCCTAATGAAGCTCACCTGTCTAAACATTTCCCTCAGGAAAAGTGGTACTCAGACTTGTTGATCAATAAGGATGTTATTTATTTTCGAAATACATTTAATGATGAGGTCCAAATATGAGCATGTAGAATAATGTTCATATTTGCAACATAGTTTGCTGCTGTTTGCACTGAATTAAATTTAGAATTAAGGTGCATAGAATCATGGAATCAATGAGTCGGAAGGGACCTAGACAGATCATTGAGTCTGACCCCCTGCCAGGGGCAGGAACGAGCACTGGGGGTGGAGGGGGTCATAAGACCCCAGCCAGGTGCCTGTCCAGTCTCCTCTTGAAGATTTCCAGGGAAGGTGAGAGCACCACCTCTCTGGGAAGCCTGTTCCAGGCTCTGGTCACCCTTACAGTGAAGTAGTTCTTCCTAATATCTAACCTAAACCTATCCTCCCTCAGCTTGTGGCTATTGTTCCTGGTGACTCCAAGGGGGGCCCTGGTGAACAGACTTTCCCCGAGTCCCTGCTGCTGGCCCCTGATAAGGTTGTAGGCAGCCACAAGATCCCCCCTCAGTCTCCTCTTGCGGAGACTGAAGAGATTCCGGTCCCTCAGCCTCTTCTCATAGGGCTGGCCACGGAGGCCCTCAACCATACGAGTGGCCTCCTATGGACCCTCTCCAGGTTCTCCATGTCCCTCTTGAAATGCGGCGCCCAGAACTGGACACAGTGCTCCAGCTGCGGCCTGACCAGCACCGCATAGAGGGGGAGCAAGACCTCTCTGGACCTGTTAGTGATACCCCTGTTGATGCATGACAGGGTGCGGTTGGCTCTGCCTATTGCTTCGTTGCATTGGTGACTCATATTCATACTGGAGTCGATCATGACTCCAAGATCTTTCTCTGCCTCTGTGCTGCTGAGAGGGTCAGCCCCTAACCTGTAACCATAATGCTGGTTCCCTCTCCCCAGGTGCAGCACTATGCACTTGTCCTTGTTGAACCGCATCGTGTTCAGATCCGCCCACTTCTCCAACCTATCCAGCTCTGCCTGGATGCAGTCCCTGCCTGCCGGTGTATTCACTTTACCCCACAGCTTGGTGTCATCAGCGAACTTGAACAGGGTGCTCTCCACACCCTCGTCCAGGTCGCTAGTGAAGATGTTGAACAGCATCGGCCCAAGGACTGAACCCTGGGGGACTCTGCTGCCCACACCCTCCCAGGTCGACATTGACCCGTCCACCACCACCCTCTGGGTGCGCCCCTGGAGCCAGTTTGCCACCCATGTGACTGTGCATTGGTCACTGTGTATGGCCTTCCTCCCCCGCCAACAAGTCATAGCCTGGGGACCACCAGCAGTAACAGTTGTGTATGTTGATTGGTTTTTATATTTTTGTAATTGGCTGTTACCTCTCTTTTTTTCCAGATTTGTATGCATTAGGTCCTGCAGTGGAAAAAATCCAAGTTTTTTCTTCTTTTCAATGTGTACTTTATTAATTGAAAAAACAAAAACTTCTCAAAGTTCTCAGGAAGTTATCTGTAGCCTCTTTTTTGTGCAACTGTCAGTTGGTGCAAGTGCTTTGCCCCATAGTGTTACCTGTGCTGCTTTCCCACATGTTGGGAACAGAAAGGTCAGAGTCCTCACTCATAACAGTTCCAGCTGATGGTTCTTTTGGGAGGTTTTTATTCTTCCACGTGAAACAGGAAGGACTCCAAACTTGCCCCTGTACACCTGCCTACAGGTTCAAGAAATTTGTTGACTAGAAATAACTTCTTGGTTTCTGTCATGTGGCATAACACTTTTTGAAGACTTTGGTTTTTAACAGAGTTTAGTTATGTGTATACAGCAAAAAATAATACTGTAGATGAATTTCTCATTTATGTTCATGGGTATTTTACTCTTGCCTTCAGTAAGACCAGGAGATCATCCTCTTAGAAAACCTGGGGAATATCTGAACATGGATTTCAGTGGCATAACCAGGGCTGTTGCACTGTGCACCAACAGGAGTATGGTGCACAATCATAGCAGCAGTGGCAACCAGAAGTGGCTGCTGCCCTGGGCACCCAACTGTGGTGTTATATTACTGGTGGATACTTCCAACTGAGTTTCATTCAGAAGCATACAATTTCTTTTTTTTGTGGGGATGCAGTTACTGACAACCAACTAGACTCCTGACAGCAATTTTTTAATAACTCACTGTTGGTTTTAACTATTTTTGTTAGTCCATATATGTAATATGGTGCACTGGTCTGATATTGGATCAGCACCGAGATCAGTTTTCTTTATAGTATCAGAATTCGGCCTGATGTGGCCAATAATTTGGCCAATAAATGCTTGTGTGTGCGTACAGCCACAGTGCAGCACGTAGGCAGCTTGGAGAGGAGCACAGTCCAGCAGGGGCTGGGGCAAGTGCTGCCCAGGTGGGGTGGGGTGGGTGTGGGACAGAGCCACAGCTCATCCGGAGAGTATGGGGGGCAGCTCCCACCACTTTGTGCTGCTTGTCTGGGAGCTGCTGATCAGGCACTTGCCTGCTCATGTAGGGGCTCCTGCCACTGCTCCTGCTGCTTGTCTGGGAGGGCATGAACGGGGCGTGTGCCTCCCGGATTGTGCGGGGTGGGTTGCGGCAGGGGTGTGTTGGGCTCTTCCCTGCCTGCCTGGCCCCACCCTACCCTGTGCAGATCTGAAGGCACGTGCCCCCCC
>NW_017728996.1:33041738-33044368 GCF_001723915.1 Gavialis gangeticus
TCCTGAACAAGTGGTGGGAGCAGTGGGTCCTGGATGAGCAGTGCACAGTGACGGGAGCCACCCCCCAGATGAGCTGCAGCTCTGTCCCGTGCCCACCCTGCTCCAGCTGGGCAGCGCTTGCCTAGCCCCACTCCTCCCTCACTGCGGGGACCTTGATCTGCTCCCCCCACCCCTTTCTTCCCCCCTCCCCTTCCACCATACCAGACTTACCAGCTGCACACAGCTCTCCAAGCTGCCAGGTTGGTATTGGAAATCAGATTGGTATTGGCTGATGTGCCTTCTTAAAAATTGGCTGTCGGCATTGCCCCCCAAAATCTCTATCGGTGCACTCCTAAATATTACCCTACATGGACTTTTAGCTGATGTCTAACCATGAGAAGATTCTGTGTGGCAAATGAAACATTTTAGAGAGGAATAACAATAAAGAGAAAATTATACATGATAGAGTAACTAAGATAGCTCAGAAATGCATGTAGTTAACATCAACTGGAAACTGAATTTTATGTTCCAGAGAATTGGGCCATCTTAATGAAAAGTGCAAAATTTCATTTCCTGCTTCACAGCAGGATTACTTGTCAGTCCGATCTCTTATTCAGAAACTATTACACACCCCAGATCAGTCCCTGTCTCTTCTTAAAACAGGAAGCTGTGGCTAAGAAACAGCTGACTGCTAGAACAACTACCTGGCTAATAAATGACCAAGAACTTATCACATTGATTGTAGAGATTTTCTTCCCCAACTTTGATTCTCAAAATACCTTAAAAAAGGGACTTTTAGTTAACAAGAGTGTCTTAAGGAAATTACTCATGAGCCTTGGGCTCCCAGAAGAGCTTATGTTGACCAGATGCCTTATCCTCTAAGGAGGAAAATATAAAACAAACAGAGAAATAAATGCTGGCTGAGAAAAACAGTTACGATTTAGGTAGGTATGCAGATAATGGATAGAGAAAAGGGATTAGAAGAGAAATACGAAGCAAAACTGGAATTATTTGCCTGTGTGGCAGGTAACTAAATAAATTGAAAATTTGCATCTTAAGCAGCTTTCAGTACAACTTGAAGGTTCGTGTGTTCACCTTTTACATACATAGTGAGTTTAGAGTCTTCATTGATACTGACTGAACAGGTAATTGATGCTGATGACAGGAGTAAATGTGGATGATGCTGCATCAATGAGACAAATGTAATGGATGATAGAGGATATGACCAGACAGCATAGTGTCAGGGTAATATTTTTTACTTTAATTTTAATTAAAAAAGCACAAGCACTTGCATTCCAGTTTGGGATGAGTGATGTTCAGATTTTTACTATATTTTTTATACCTAAAGAATTTATTTAAAGTGTCTTTCAGACACATATTAAATGTTCTGTAAAATGTATCACACTATATGTTCAGATTTCAGTACAGTTGCTGCACTTTTTTTAAATGAAGTTGATTGTGAGACATTAATGTCTAATGACAGTAGACACTGACATTCTCCTTTCTGGCAAAGAGCAGGGTACAACATGAGTAACAACAGTGAAAGCTTCCCCAGCAGGTTGCTTCACCTGTGAAGTAGTAACTGTTTCCATGCCTACTTCATCTTTTGCCATGTTCAATGTTAACAGAGTGCCAATTGCAGTGGGGTGTAAGTCCACCCTGAACCTGTCCTAAGGACAAGTCTAAAGTACAAAGTTCTGCTGACAAAATATTTGAGTGTTCACATCCAGTCTTTGTAGCAGTAGAACTCTTCTTTCTTCTGGCAGAGGTAGCATAACTCTGCCTGATGGAGTAAGGCTTCTGCTGATAACTGGCAGCTGGCAGAAGGGACTTGTAGACATTTCTGTGCCTTCTTTCAACTGACAAAGTCTCTTTAGCATCCGATTCTTTCCTTGGGGTACTTTACACTCTAATGGGTCATTGCCTATAGCAGTGCCATACAGAGCTGCCAGACAATCATAGATATGTGCATGTTCTTGTGGTGTGTGAGTGGCAGCTGCTGTTTTGCCACCAGAACGTCTGAGGACAGATCAAGATAAACATAGATGAGGCTTTGGACTAGGGGTGCACCAATAAAGATTTTTTTGACCAATAGTAATGGCCGATTGTTAACAAGCCATATTGGCCAATGCTGATCTGATTGCTGATATGCAGCCTGGCAGCTTAGAGAGCAGTGTTGGGAAGGGAAGGGGTGTCGGGGGGCAGATTGAGGCCCCTGTGGTGAGGGAGGGAGTAGGGCAAGGGCAGGCACTACCCAGCCATGGCGGGGGGCAGGACAGAAACATATGGCTCATTTGGGGTGTGGATCATGGTCTACAGGGTGGGCTGCAGCCACCCCAAAATTTACTGTAGCCCCTTTTAATCCCTTCTATGTCACCGCTGCCTGCCCTGAGTGCAGCCTGGCCCGAGCCCAGTGCCATCAGCAGCAGCAGCAGCCCTCCCTCACCCTGCACACAGATCCAGGGGGTACACTTACTCCATGGCTCCTCTGGAGGTATGTGTAGTGGCGGGATCCTTCCCCACCTCCCGCCTGCCCCCCCAGAGAGCTGTACAGCTCTGTCCCACCCTGGCTGGGCAGCCCCAGCCGCAGCCCCACTCCCTCTCTTATTGCATGGGCCTCAATCTATGCTCCTTCCTCCCCCCCCCCCCCC
>NW_017728996.1:33044514-33046644 GCF_001723915.1 Gavialis gangeticus
GCCCCCCCCCCCCCCCCCCCCCCCCCAAACCCCCCCCCCCCCCCCCCCCCCCCAACACACACAACAGACTTACCAACTCGACGCTGCTTTGTGGGGTGCCAGGCTGGCTGCATCCATGCTGCAGTGCCACTCATGCACACGGCATTTATTAGTGATGTTATTGGCCACATCAGCCAAAAAACCCCAGATTGCTGATAATGTCAATTTTTTCCTTTTATTGGTGCTGATACAATATGGACCACCGCTACCATATGGACCAAGCTCATTGGTGCACCTCTACTTTGGACATCAAACATTTTTCTACATAGGCTGCTTAAACAGCTGTCGGATGTTTAGCCTCCAGTTACTGTTAATTCCATAGACAGTTATTACAGATGAATTTGAATTTATAAATCCTTGATTGCTCAAGGAAATACAAGAATGAATTGTTGACTATTATGTATGTATTGTATTCTTTGCAAATACAAATTATTAACCTACTTTTGTTATTGTATTAGATTGACTTGGAAATTAACAAAAATGTAAACTTCCCCCTCCTGTCCTTAGTCTAGATTCCCTCCTTAAATACTATATTTATCACATACAGTATGCCTTGGAATAAGGTACGTGCCTGTGATGGGAGACAAGTTTTATTGTGATACTAGCTGAAACCTGCAAAACATTTGTGATTAAATTTTTATTGCACAAGTATTTCTTTAAATAGAAGGTTTTTAGTTATTCTTTGACCAAATACTGGATTTGTAGCTATCCTTTGACTGAATACTGTAATGGCAGTGTCATGCAGCCCTGAGCTGCAGGGAACCCTGGTGCTTCCTTCTGCAGTGGTGGCATCCCTTGGGCAGTACCCATCTGCTGGCACCCTGCCCCAGGAGGAAGCCCCAGGGCCCCCCACAGCTCAGGGCCCTTTGGCAGCTCACCTCCACGGTCATGGGAAAGGCAGGCTCCAAGGGGGAAAAAGAAAAAGCATTGGGCCCCTCATGGTTTTTTCCCCCCACCTTTACCAGAGCCTGCTTACTCCATGGGGACGGGCCCTAGTGCTTTATTCTAGCTCTGACTTCCCTGCATATCTGTTTGAAATGCCTTAAAATTCTAATACGATAAAGGGGTCGGTCGGTCTGTCTGTCATGCTCTTGGAGCACTCTGACTGGTTACTGAAACAACCAATCGGAGTTTTCCAAGAGCGTTACAGACAGGAGGCGGTGGTGTGCACTTCCATGATGGCAGGGATGGAGGTGACAGCAGGGGGAACCCCTCTCCCCTCCTGCCTGGCCCTACTCCCTGGAGGCAGCAGTGTTGGCATGGGGTGCTGGTGGAGGGGACAGCGGGGCAAGTTCCCTCTCCCACCCTTCTGGGAGGCGGTAGTGACAGCAGAGTGGGGTTAGGGTTAGGATTGGGGTTAGCAAGCTTCCTCTCACCCCTGTCCCTGCCATCCCTCCTCCTCCCTCCCTGTCATTCTTGATGGGCAATTCACTAGTCTATAATAACATGCATATTCTGTCTGTCCAGAGCACTGTGGTTGTTTCAGTAAACATTTTGGTTGGCTGCCGAGACAACCAAGCGGAGAGCCCTGGACAGACGGAATAAGCCTATTATTATTATAGATTAATGTGGTAGCTGTATTCATGTTGTTATAATCTTATGTGACTCAGTTCACCTGATTAGCCTGTGCACAGAGAATCAAGGGTTAAGTGCCAGAGCTGGTTACACTGCAGGACAGAACAGATACAGCTTTAGCGTGGGCAGACCCTTGAATGGTTTTGTTGACATACCAACAAAAGTGAGATAGATGTCTGACACCCAGAAGGTGTCCAGAGGAGATGACCATGACAATAGGGGAGCAGGCTGGAAAATATCAGTTTGGTAGCTTTTGGTCAGAAGAGTCTGAGGGCTGAAAGAAGCAAAGTAGCTCTGGGGAGCTGGAAAGGGAACAGCTGAGTATTTTGGGCATGGTCAGGGTTGTGTGGGTTGGATTGGGATTAGACTGCTTTACACCTTTGGAGAGGGCAGAGAGCCTCTGGCTGGGTGGCCTTTACTGGGGAGCCAATCTGCTGTGCTGCTTGGAACTGTGGTTTGTATTGGGTTATCCCAAGAGGAGGTGAAGTTTCTCTCTTAGGAGCAGAATTGTAAGCT
>NW_017728996.1:33046655-33048022 GCF_001723915.1 Gavialis gangeticus
CCCCCCCCCCCCCCCCCCCCCCCCCCCCCCCCCCCAAAGAAGCAACATATTGGTTTGACCCGGCTCTGCAGCGTCTGTATATATTGGGCACTTCATTGGGGCTTATTGGCATTTTATCTCAAGCTGATTCAATCAGTTATTACTTAAAAATGCCAATAAATCCCCACTAAAGCATCCAGTTTATACAGGTGTTGGGAGAGCTTGGCCCAGTTAATGTGCTGCCTCTTTGGGGCATGTGCTATAGGCATAGCACAGGAGCATGTTGAGTTTAAAGTGCTGTTTTTGGGGAGGGGAGGTTTGTCTGTAAGTATGCTCAGAGACCAGACAAAGTTTCTACAGTCCTGAGCAAGCTCCCCTTTGAAGGCACTCCATGACAGCACCTTGTTTTTGAAAGGCAGAATGAAGAAGAAAAAGCTATATCTGATTAACAGAAGCCAGGGAGATGAGCTTGCTCATTGTTCTGCTCCCTGTGGATCATGGAGTAAATGACAGAAACCACCTGATAAGTGGCAGAAACAGTTTTTGCTGTATTTCTTGCATACCATGTGCATGCACTCCAATATCCAACAGTTGGTTTTTGGGGAAAAAGTTGCATTGTATGCAAGAAAATGTGGTGTACATTTTGTTTGCACAAAATAATAGGACTGCAAATATTGTGGTATATTCACCTGAATTAAACATAGACTGTAATACTGTGGCATGAATTTATGATTTATTTCATTTTGTACTTATAAATCAGGGTTAAGCAATTATATTTAGAGCTGCATTAAAATGGTCATCCAAGTATAGGTTGCAATATTCATATACAAGCAGATGGAGAAAGCAGTTCCAAATAACTGAAATGTTAGTATTCTCTAAAATGAGAAACCTTTTCACTCAGAGCCTTGTGTTGTTATTTCTATCCCAACAGGTGAAGTATCACCCTTCTTACGTGCTGTCTTCTTGCTGCTGTTGTTTTTTGTTCCTGTAGGGTATTTGAGGATGGTCCTTTTTTGTGCCTATAAGGCCTAATGTTGGGTTTATTCTGTAGCATAGAGTTAATTACAGACTTTCACTACCATTAGGTTGGCTTCTTTGTAACAATTGAATTTTAGGAGAAGCAGATATTTAATCGTGTTTCAGGTTGGTTTTAGGAGAAGCAGAATTTTAATCCTATTTTTCACTGTTTCCTAGGGTTTCTGGTAACATGGAGACACAAAATTTTTAAAAACTGCTCCAGAATGTTTGAGGTGTGTCCTGTAGAAAGCTGGTTAAAACCTGGGCTAGCATAGCTGAGTTTATTTATTTTTTTTTTCTGTCCAAGGCATTGATCCTCCTTTACAGATCTAGAATTCTCTTTTACCCCCCCCCCCCCAAGGAATCCGAAT
>NW_017728996.1:33048172-33048495 GCF_001723915.1 Gavialis gangeticus
TTTGGAGAGGGCAGAGAGCCTCTGGCTGGGTGGCCTTTACTGGGGAGCCAATCTGCTGTGCTGCTTGGAACTGTGGTTTGTATTGGGTTATCCCAAGAGGAGGTGAAGTTTCTCTCTTAGGAGCAGAATTGGATGCTAGGTCCTTGAGTCAGGGGCATGGAGAACAAGGGAGTTTGAGGGATTGGAAGACTGGGGTCACAGAGTAGAAAAAAACACTGGTTCTCTCCTTGCTTAAGAAGCCAAGCCTGAGTTGGATTCAAGGGATACTCTCAGGCTGCTGACGTATGCAACACCTCCCAGCTCCCCCTGCTCCCCCCCCCCCC
>NW_017728996.1:33049106-33049524 GCF_001723915.1 Gavialis gangeticus
CCCCCCCCCCCCCAAGGAATCCGAATCCTCCGTGAAGTGAGACCATCCTCCTACAGTTGTATGGTCATTCTCCATGCTCTAATTCCCCTCAGGTTCCCCTGTAATTTCTGAAGCTGAGGTGTGCTTCAATTTTTTCTTTGTAAGCATCTGGGAGTTGATCTTAAATTCAGAACAGGAACAGGACAAAGCTTTACAGTACTGAAAAGAGTGGGGTTCTTCCACCAGGAGGAGGGGCAGTATTACAGGCATACCTCGGAGATATTGCGGGTTCGGTTCCAGACCACCACAATAAAGCGAGTCACATGAATTTTTTGGTTTCCCAGTGCGTATAAAAGTTATGTTTACACTATACTGTAGTCTATTAAGTGTGCAATAGTATTATGTCTAAAAAAACAATGTACATACCTTAATTAAAAAA
>NW_017728996.1:33049590-33050061 GCF_001723915.1 Gavialis gangeticus
TAATCTTTTTGCTGGTGGAGGGTCTTGCCTCGATGTTGATGGCTGCTGACTGATCAGGGTGGTGGTTGCTGAAGGCTGAGGTGGCTGTGGCAATTTCTTAAAATAAGACAACAATGAAGGTTGCCACAAACCTTCAATTTGTAAAAAACACAATATCTGCGAAGCGCAATAAAATGAAGCGCAATAAAATGAGGTATGCCTGTATTTTGGAGGAGCTTTTTTATGTCTTATTGCTTTTTCCTGCATTGTTATTGCCTGCATTCAAGATGTATTGTTCACTTGTCATGGAGAGCCAAGATAAACAATAGAGCTTGATGCAGGTTTTCCTGTTGGCATTTTGGAATCTGTATCAGTCTTAAGCTAAAATGACTAACTAGGTTCAATGTTGGAAGGTCATTACCAGCAACTTCAAGCTTTGGCTCAACCTTGCAAAAAAAAATAAAAATAAAAATCTTTTTTTTTTTTTTTTTT
>NW_017728996.1:33050151-33051627 GCF_001723915.1 Gavialis gangeticus
AAAAAAAAATTTTTTTTTTTTTTTTTTTTGTTTCCATTAAAACAAATAAGCCCAAAGGCCTATTCCATCAAAACAGTAAAGTTACTATACTCTGTACTTTATTTCTGGCCTTAATCCTCAGATTCTTGATCTGAAGAAACAAAAGGGACTAATTATTTACCTGGAGGTTCTTTCCTATATGTGCCATCTAAGAGTTCTTGTGGGTTTTTTTTAGTTTTGTTAACCTTTCCTTAATATTCTTTCAAACCATGCCCTTCCTCCAAAAATATGTACTTACAGTGAAGAACTGTGGACAAGAAACTTGTGTCAAGATTTGACTTTGTAGTAAAACTTTCTGTATAGACTGCTTCTGTATTTAATCCATTAAGGAAACTATCCATTAAAGGAAACTAATCACTACATCTGGTTACAAATATATAAGTTACTAAAAGTATTAAAATATGTTAATATTTAAGAGGATAGTAAAATAGCCACCATTTTGATAACCCGATGTAAAGTGGAAAGGAAATTATCTTCTTGCTTTTAAGAATGCATTAGAAACTGACTAGAAATGCAAAACTCTAGAACTCTTGGATCAGAGATGATGTCTTATATTAGACTAACTAAGAAATCATAAAAAATTATTATTATTACAACCAAGAGTTCTAGAGTTTTGCATTTCTTTTGTCTCAGGTCAACACGACTGCTAAATACATCCTCAGAAACTGACTGTCAGCCAAGTTTTTAAAGACTTAATGTAACAGAAACAATCTCATTCCCAATGCCTGCTTAGAGGAAAGCAGATACTGTATTTTGTCACATACAGTGCATACCCAAATATAATATGCACCTTTTTTTTGAAAAGCAGATTGAAGAAAGATTTTTTTTTTTTTCTATAGCTGTATGGAGCAGGGATAGAGCCTAATGTTCAGGTAACCCATCCTTCCTTTCCTGCATAACTGAAGCTGAATCCCTAGCTGCTGCTGAAGATTGACCAGTGCAGGCCAGTCTGTGATTTTTGAAAAGAGCTAAGAGTCTTTGCTAAAGAGGCTATGAAATAGAGAGGGAGTAGCGAGTAGACAGCAATATTGCCCTAAGAAAAGTTAGCTTGATTAGTGGAATGTTATGACCATTAAAAGGGTGTAGGTTGTAGCCGTGTTTGTCTAAGGACATAGGTAGCCACGGTTCTTTGGGTGACTCTGATATCTTTTATTAGACCAACTTAAATATTTCGAAAAGAAATTTTAAGCAAGCTTTTGGGTTTAAAAACCCTTTGTCAGGCTGAGGAAGTTTCTGTAGTTGGTGCGTGCTCTTCCTGGATGGAATGAAAAGTAAAGAAGCCAGAGGTTGGGCTGGTATGCATACAAGATAGGCTGTCAATGAAGATGTAAATTGAGGAGCCAGTGACAGGCTGGGTGGGAAGGAGAGAAGAGGGATGAATAGTGAAGTACCTGGGGAATCAGATGTCAGGCAGGTTACAATGTGTCATAAATCCAA
>NW_017728996.1:33051638-33053249 GCF_001723915.1 Gavialis gangeticus
GACTTAAATGATTTAGGTCAAACCAGTTTATGGAACTTCTGTTCTAGATCCCTTTGTGATTCAAGTTATCTCACAGCCCCCCAACAATCCCAGGATGCTTTTTAGGCCTGGGCTGCTTTGTCCCTCTGCTCCTTAGCCTGCTTTATGCCTGTGTCCATCAGCAAATAGGGACAAGAGAGGGCAGGGGTACAGACCCCCAGGCCTCTCTAGCCAGGGTCTGGATAGCATATGGGGGGAAGAAGAGTCCCTGTGGTGGGGGGCTTTTTAACCCTTGGCAGCCCTCCCTCCTCCCCTCTGTTGGGGGGCAGCTGGGGAGTTGAGGTGAATTTTCCCCTCCCCCTTCTGATTCCTCCCACCCAGGTGCCTGCCCATGCAACTCAGGACAGGAGCACCAGGGAGCCCTAGACCAGGGTCTCCCAGCCTGGAGCAGCCTCAGGGCATAAAGGGAAATTCTTCTGCTCCTCTGCAGCCAGTTTTGCCTCAGCCGCTGTGACTTTGAGGCAAAACTAGTTCCAGGGGAGTAGAAGAATTTTCTTCTGCACCCTGAGGCTGCCCTAGGCTTTCCCTGAGACTTGCAGGGGATATAGCAAGCAGCTCTGGGGTTTGGGAAGGCTCCCAGGGCCTGCCCTGGGCTAGGGTGAGGGGAAGCCCCCCAAGGCAGAGGCTCCCCAGTGCCTCCATGCTGGGCTTCATGGGCAGGCATGCTGGTGGGAGGTGCCTCCCTCTATTGGCAGCAGCAGAAGCAATCAGCACCTGGGAAAGGTAAGGAGGGGACTTCCCCTTACCTCCCCAGGGCTGCCTGGGCTGGGGAACCCAGGCTGGAGGAAACCACCTCATGGGAGCCTCCCCCAAGATGGGTCAGCACGTGGACAAGGTGGCTCCTTAACCCCCTGTGGGAGGACCGCAGGGGGTTGAGGTCATGTACCGGGAAGACAATCGGGGACACTAGGCTGGGCTGACAATGACCAACAGGCTGGGAGATGTGTTCTAGCACCCCCTGCCCACTGGCCAGGGGCAGTGCAGGCCTCTCCCTCCCTTTCCCAACTGAAAACTGAATGTCTGTTCGGTTCATTATCAGTTCAACCCATGCAGCTTAGAGAAAGCTGCCTACATTTAACTGATTCTGCTTCAGGCTTTTACACTGTCTGTACTTAGCCCTGATGCTGGACAATACAGCAGAGCACTGGAGGGCTTTAAAATAAAGGTTTGAGCATACCTAAGAGCTACAGGGGCAGAAGCAAAAAATGCCAATGTCAAATCTTCAATCTTCTTGCATATTGTAGGGAGGAAGCTCTGGCTATTTATAACACTTTTACCTTTGAAGAGGCTCAAAACATGAAATTAAGTATAATACTGTTCAAATCTGAGAAGTACTGCATGCCAAGAAAGAATGTGGCCTTTTAAAGACACCAATTTTTTCAAATGCAAACAAACAACAGGAGAAAGAATAGATCAGTATATTACTGAATTAAGGTATGCTTTTACATGTGGTGGGGGGGTGGCGCTTTATTTGGAGGTGTGGGTGTAGGTTGTAGCCAAGTTGATCTAAGAACATAGGCAGACATGGTTCTGTTGTGGGGTGTAGTAATTGTGGGAGTGATGGTGATATGT
>NW_017728996.1:33058249-33086680 GCF_001723915.1 Gavialis gangeticus
CTGTTGTGGAGTGTAGTAATTGTGGGGGTGGTGGAGATGTTTTGGCAGGTTTTCATTTCTTGTCATGGTATGGTCTGGATCCATTCGATGTGTTCCATTAAAAAGGAGAGGTGATTGTTAACACCTGTAGAGTGAAGAACAATGAGTCATTAAGTTAACCGACCCCTCAGCTGCCTGAACAGTTGTGCTACAGCTGCTGCACTGTGGAGCAGAAGTTGGAACCCAGGTGTTTTCAATCCTGGACAGAAAATCAGTTTTCCCAATTACTGTATGCACCCTAATTTTGGAGGGCTGATTTTTGAGGCAAAAGGTATGTGTTGTAAAGAAGTACCATATTTTCTCACAACTTGTCATTATTTTCAGAAGTGGCAACAGCTCTTTTTGTTGAATGAAGAAACTGAAAGAATGACAAGTGCTTCTAAAAGGTCCTTTGAAAACAATTAAATCCGAGGTGCATTATAACCACATACTGGGAATTTATCCTTCTTTCCACAGTGGCATTAACAGTCTTATTCAAAGACCTCTCACTGTGTTTTCTAGAGTGGTTAGCACAACAAAGCCCTGATGTGAGGAGGCCACAATGCAAACAATAACCTGCTCTTGCTGAGCATAAACTGAATAAATCCATAGACTATTTATTAGATAGGGCCCTTGAATGCAGCCCTCACTTCTGAGTAGAATTTCAGTCCAGTTTTTCCATATTTGTTTTTTTATCAATACACAGGGTTGTTTTCTTAGTTCAAAATAAATTTTCTGTTGAATTTTTAAAGTTGCTTCCAGTATCTCAGGACCGACTACTTAACCTTGACTTGGGTTTCATTTCATTAAGGCATCTATTCCTGTAGGTATCATCTGGCCATATGGATTATTATTTTCTTTGGCTTTTTACCCGTACTCTTTTATTTATTTCCATTTCTCCCTTTACCCTCTTGCTCTATTTTTCCCCTGCCCCCTCCCCCCTCCCTTCCAAATGGGCTTTACTGTTTGCTTCCTCCTATGCTGTTTGGTTTTTACCTGTTTCTTTCCTCTTCTGGTTGTCCATCTTCCATCCTCATTTTTTTCTCTCTCCAACTTGGCATAAAACTTTGCAGACAGTGAACATGCCTCTGCAGCTGATTGGTTCCTGTATTTTTGTTTTCTTGCATTTACTGTACAAAGATAATCTCCTTTTTGCCTTTATTTGTTCAAGGCCGCTGTAGAACAGTAGAGAACATCTTTCTGTTCTGTTAGAGAAGTTTGTGAGACTTCTCATATTCACAAGATGAATATGAGCCACCAATGTGATGCTGCAACTGGCAAAGCAAATAAAATCCTGGCTTGCATCTACCGATGCATCTCAAGCAGGACCCAAGATGTCATCCTCCTGCTTTACTTAGCCTTGGTGAGGCTGCAGCTGGAGTACTGCATGCAGTTCTGGGCTCCACACTTTAAAAAGGGACGTGGAGAAACTTGAGAGAGTCCAGAGAAGAGCCACATGCATGATCAGAGGTCAGGAGAGCAGGCCTTACGAAGAGAGGCTGAGAGGCATGGGACTCTTCAGCCTGGAGAAGTGTAGGCTCAGGGGGGACTTGTTGGAAGCCTATAAGTACATAAGGGTTGTGCATGAGGATCTAGGAGAACTTCTGTTCACCAGGGCACCTCAAGGGAAGACAAGGTCAGATGGTCACAAACTGCTGGAAGACCATTTTAGACTGGATGTAAGAAAAAACTTTACCATCTGAGTCTCCAGAGTCTGGAATAGACTCCTCCCAGAAGTGGTGCAAGCACCTACTCTGGGCACATTCAAGAAGCATTTGGATGATTATCTTGCTGGGGTCATCTGACCCCAGCTGAGTTTATGCCCTTTGGGCAGGGACTGGACCCGATGATCTTGTGAGGTCCCTTCCAGCCTAATGTCTATGAAATCTATGAGACAGGATATGTAGACTTCTCCTTTTCAGTGAGATTGGAAGCAACTTTTTTCATTGTGTTGAGAGATGAAGTTGAAGGTCTTATTTTTTGTGGTAGGCAAAACCTGGTATGATCTTACAGACTGGAAGACTAGCCTCTTTCTTTTTGGTCTGGTTTCTGGTACCAGGCTTGCTTACTCTCTCCAAGCAAATTGGGAATAATTAAAAAAAAAACAAAAACTTTTTCCCAGGGGGAATCGGAGTGCTGTTGTAAGTGTTCAGCAGTTGCACTTCAGTAATTTTTGTTGTTTTCTCACTTATTGGTGCTGCTGCAATGCCTTTTGTTGTGAAGTGAACATTTTCAAGAATATCATTCAAGTCAAGCAGCATTAGCAAGTTGCAAGGATTTTCTGATGAGAAAGTTTTGCATTGAATGTGTGGGGTTTTTACTAATTTCCTTTTGGTGTTTGTGGTATGTTTCTCTTTTTTTTTAGAACATGCAAATTTATTTAAAAATAATTAAATGAATAGAATAGAATAGAATCCACCCAAATACCTGTCTTATTCCTGGATTTGGGGAGATTACTCCTGTTTTTAAATTATCCAGGGGAAACTGCAAAAGGATTTTATATTGGTACCCTTTTAATACCTACAATTGTATTGCTAATGCATTTTAAGCAGAGCATGTATTGCATAGTGTTCATGGTTTGGTAAAGCAGGGGTGCAAGTCAGAGGAACTAATTATTATATTGTAAACTGTTTTTTTATTATGAAAAATGCTGCCTCAAGCTACTGTACAAATCATTCAGAAGTTGTATAGCCCAACAGTCTGGACCTTCTTTTTAAAGATTGAGGAGATTTTTTTTTGAAGTGTTCATTCTTAAAAATCCAAGACCACGATGACTTGATCTGTCAGCTACAGCAAATCGTAAATTCCCAGAGGTTGAATTGCTAAATTTATATTTCCCTAAATGTGTCTGTCTGTCTGCCATGTTAAAAAGAAAGTAACATCACAGTAGCTTTCCTTAGAGAAGTATTTGAGTTACTATACATTTTAAAAGAGGTTCCCCTTGCAAATCCATGAAATCTCTCTCCAGTTTTCTGTATACTTTGCAAGTTTAATTTGGGCCCAGTTATGAAAGATTTTCTTTTTATAAGGAAGGGCTGAGCAAATACCTGATGAATATGAATCCAGTTAAGTCTTTCAGCTTGGAAGGAAATGTGACAGAGAAGTAGATGGTGTGTTACATTTGTGTATCGCACAATGAGGATTTCTTGTTCTTAAGGCCTTTTGTCTTCACTGTGGTCCTGGTGCTGTGGTGGGCCTCAGGCTGCTGGTGGGGATCTGCAGGTGGGAGGCAGCAAGTGCAGTTGAGCCACTAGGGGGTGATGCCCAGCTGTAGAGCTGCTGCTTCCCCTCGCCCCCATGGGCAGGGGCAGGAGCTGGGGCTATGTCTGCGATGGAGCCAGGGGTGTGCAACTCTCCTGTCCTCAGATCCTGTTGCCACGAGAAGGAAGGAAGGGGGAGGTGCTGCACCCCCCCATGGGGTCAGGCTAGGCCTTCCTGCCACAGCAGCAAAACTCCTGGACCCACCATAGGTCTGTCCAGGCCCCACTGTGGAGCGGTGGAGCCCAGTCAGGGCAACAAGCTCCCTGTGCCTCTGACTGCACTTGTGTTGTTGCTGTCCGGACATGGAAGGCTCCTCTGTGCTTCTGGACCAGGCACTCCCCAGCTCACCCTGGAAGAAGGTGGGGGTCTGGTTCCAGTGGGGTGGCCTCCACTGGGCACTCTGCGTTCTTCTCTCTCCTGTCTGTGGGTGTTGAGGCCAAGTGGGGCCTGGCCCAGCCCTGAGGGAGAGCTGAGCACATGGCTGGCTTGCCCCGAAAAGGCACTGCAGCAACTGGAGTAGGCGATGCTGGGTTTGAGAGGTGGCCACTGACCTCTCATGTGGTGAGTGTGGCCCCAGGGTGTTTCTGAGGGGCAGTGGCACAGCAGGTCCAGCCTGGCAGGCTGCTGTTGCAACTTTAATGCTGCCCTTGGGATCCCTGCTACATCGCTGCCCCTAAGGAATGCTGTGGGGCTGTGCTCAGTGCATGAGGGGGTGGTGGCAACCCTTCAGACCGGGTGCCATCTGCTTTGGCTACCATGGTGCATCCTTGGGCTGAGCCAGCTGTGTGCTCAGTTCCATCTCAGGGCTGGGCTAGGCCCTGCGAGTTCCTAGCGCCATGGGCAGCAGAGCCTGCCCCTCTGGGATCAGCACACCCCATTCCAGGGAGAGCTGAGGAGGGCCTGGCCTGGCAGTGTGCAGGAGCCTTCCAAGTCTGGGCTGTAGCAGCACAAGCACAGTGGGAAGCACAGGGAGTCTGTTGCCTTTCCGGGGGCCAGGCAGATGCACTGTGGGGCTAGGAGTTTTGCTACTGCAGTGGGAAGGCTCCTCCTGACTTGCTGGGGGTCTGGCATCTCCCTCCCTATGGTGGTGGGTTCTGAGTACAGAAGTGGTCTGCAGCACTGACTATCCACGGCTCCAGCCCCTGCCTGGGGGTGGTGAGAGGAAGTCACATCTCTGCATCTGGGCGGCACCCCCTAGGGCACCTGCCCATGACTCCTTACCAGCAGATTTGGGCTCGTGCAGTGCCGGGAGCACAATGAAAGCGTAAGGGGCTGGGGTCATTCCTGCTGGAGGTCACTAAACTAGGTATGAGCTATCAGTTAACCTTCTAACTAATATAATTGGAGGAGGTCAAACAGATTTTTAGAAACAATATTTACATTCCTAATCTAACTGAGAATTATAGCATTCCATAAAGATGGAATAAAGGCAAATGGGTAAGATGAGGTTTGTGTGCAGGTAGTCAAAGACGAATGCTTTGGGACCCATTCATTTAACTCACGATTTCATGGAAACCATAAAATCAAAAAGAAAAAAAAAATACTAAAAATAAAATGCTGGCTCCCCAATGGGACCCAGCATTCCTCTTGGCTGCTGTGGCCCAGTCTTGCAGCTGGCTGGAGGAATGGGGGAGCCGCTGGTGCAAAGAGGAGTAGCCAAGATACTCTCGCTCTTGGGGTCCTACAATGTAGATCTACAGCTGTAGAAGTGTTAGACATTCATTACTGTTTATGGCTTCATAAATTTTCTTTTAATGTTTTCTTTGTTTTTAAAATAATCTGAAAACTAAGCCAGCCAGCTTCCCTTTCTGTAGGAGATGAGACTGAGAGCTATAGAGCAATGTTGGCTTCCAGTCTGCTGTTCCATTCAAGTCTGTGGAAAGGTCTGACTGAAAATCCAATGCTCTGGTTGTGTAACAGAAGGTAAAGAAGCTTGTAGAGAAGTAATATAATGAAGTAACATGTAAAAAGATGGAAAAAAATCATTCCTATTTTGTAGAGTTTGGTTTTTTGTTCAGGATTTGTTAAAAGCGGTGATTTTGGTTGTAATACAAGCAGTCATGTTTTAATCATTTAAAGCTACTGTTACACTGTTTTTGTGCCTATGCTTTTTAGCCTTCCCAGAAAAATGTTTAGTATGGCATATAAATTTCATCATAAGACAGTTGGGCAGACTTTTATTTGTTCTTTGAAGAATCTTTTTACCTTTTGATTGATGCAAATTAGTTTGAGTGTGTAAAAATTGAAAGTAGACAGTAACATTTATATAATCTTTTTAGATAGCACTTCTCATTGGAGTGCTTGGTTTTAAATTTTAAGACTAATCACTTCAGTGTCTCTTTTTTTTTTTTTGGTAAGTATTTATTGCACTGGTGGCAGTCAGTTAAGACTCTTCGTTAGTTTTATTATGTTTTTTCATTTCCCAACTGACTGTACTATAGTGAAAGACAAATTATTTCTAAGAGAATTTTTGCCTACTTAGTAACATTGTATGTGTGTCTTGTCTTTTCAGAATGCACACTAGAGTACCAAGGTCTGGCTACTTTCTCACTGATATGCTTTAAAATGTAGTTGACCTCCAGAGGTAGCTTATTTTTCTCCTTTTTAGATCACTGATGAATTGGACTTACTTGCATTATATTTGAAGAACAACCAAAATTAATCCTATGGAGGGAGTCTATTTTCAAATTAAGCTGACAGCATGAGGGGAAGAGGAGGAAAGCAGCAAGAACTGGTTTATGTTTGTTCCCAAATAGCCCATTTGCACAATGTAAATCCATTTTTTTTTTCTGGCTGTACCCCAAGTTTGAAGTCACAAGGCCTGGACAGCACCCTTTAATTTTGAAAATGCACCCTTTAATTTTGAAATTACTAAACATTTAAGAGATCATTTTATAGACTGAGTTTTTGTATTTCTTTGAAGTTTGCTATCAATATATAAGGCAGCACATCTTACAGGGTTATAATTTAATGTCTAGCTTAATGGCTGATTCTTGTGTGTCATACCTTCCTGGTTCTGACTTTTGTTTTCAGTGTTTATGGCAAAACTGTATTAAAGACCAAGTTAAGAGTCTAAATGACTTTTGGTATCTGGCATCTGTAATTTTCTGATAGTGCCACAGATTGCATATTTCTTGAATTTAACTGATCTCTTAGAAGTTTTGCTGGGCATAGTTTAAAAGAAGAGCACATCCAGCACCACAAGGGGTTAAATTGCAGCCCCTTGGGCTCCCTGTGTTGCTCTGGAGACAATAGCAGCTGGGGGTTCTGGGTTCACTCTCCCTTCTTCAGCTGCTGTTCCCTGCCCCCATGCTTGGGAAGGGGTGGGCAGTGCAGCGTGGGGAGCCGAGGGTATGTCCAGCTGTGGAGTGCATCAGCGTGTATGGAGGAGGGTGCCTGTGCAGGTGCATATGTACAGCAGTGGGGATTTCCGTAAGGTGCACAGTCTGCGGGGTCTGTGGCTTGCCCTGGTGTGGCCTGTGAGGCATGTGGAAGTTGTTAGCTGCGTGGAAGTTGGACAGCCCTGGTTTAAGATGAAAAGTTGATGACCTAAGGAATGAAAAAAGCACAGTAAAACCAGGGAAAGGAAGAAAAAACCTAATAGCCAAATAAATAGAAGTCAGACCAGCTTATATTGATACTTTAAATACAAACCCAGGATACTTCACCTTATGGAAGTTAATGGAGTTACTCCTGATGTACCCTACTGTACATGGAGCAGAATGTGGCCTCACAAACCTTAGGCAGTTTCTACAAGTGTTCTCCTTTCTGTTTGTACTCCTAGTGTATCATGAGAAAGTAGAGAAAAATGCTGTTTTCCTTCAAGTAATATTCTTATTGCTTGATAAGTAATGTGATTTGTTTTCCCCTTCCCTCCCCATCAGTATTTTGTACTGATGATCACTTCAAATGTTAAGCACATTTGAAAAGTAAACACAATAGTATTTTAATTCTTTATGTCAGTTGAAACGCTAGGCCTGATCAGAAATGTTAGCTGAATTATCTGTATAACAGTGAGTTTTTAAAACAAAACAAACTTCTTAGAATTTTATTTACAAAGCGGCAACTTTCATACTTGGGTCACAAAACTGAAATTGTAAATAGAGAAATAATTTATGATTACTTTGTTACAAAACAAACAAAAGCAGTGAACTAAGCTAGCACTTTGTCTTTACAGTTCCTGCTGCAACAGTTTTTGCCAAGCATTGCTCGTCTGCACTCTTTCTATATGCTTAACATGTTTTTTACCCTGTGCAATGCAATAGGGTTACTTCCCTTTTTACTCTTAACCTTTTGAAGTAATTTTTTTACTCATACTCTGCATTGCATTAACATTTTTTCCTCGCTGTCTGATTCATTAGGTTTTACATTACTTTCTAAAATAAATTTTACTTTTTGAGAAGTGACATGATTTGGATCCATGAGTGAAATCTTTATGCATCTATGGAATGAATAGGTAAGGGTATGATGATTAAACACCTGTATAGCCATCAAATATTTTGTGTTGCAGATTGGTCTGTGTTTGTTCAGTCTTGAAGCAGTGCTGAGGTTATAACGTGATTTCATGGTATACAACTATTTTCTGTCATAATTTCCCTATAGGTAGAATGTGAAACTGTTTCCACCCCCCACCTTCCCGAGGAGTTGGCTCTTTTAGTACATAGGGGCATATGTTGCAAATATTACATGTAGACTTTTTTCTGATTAGTCTCATCTCTTCTGTAAGTGAATCCTTATACTGCTACCGCTAATCCAGGAGAGGAAGAAAGTATTTTCCTTTAGAACTGATGCCGGTATTGCTTCCAAGATGATAAACTGGGCTGTAGAAAGCTGTTTGACACCCAGTCCATTTACCCTGGAGTACAGGTTGTTGCCTACAAAATGCTTTCAGCTGCTTGTGTATTAAAGTTAATAATATCCTTTTGCTGGAAAAGAAGTTTGTAACAGTGGATTTCTAATAAAAGTGTCTTAATGGATTACTTATTTTGGTTATTTTGGTTACAAAGGTAGGAGGTAGTTCTGTGTTCTGCACTGATTTTATATTAATTTGTTAAAAGTTAATCCTTCATCAATATGGGATTTTTGTTCTGGACAGCTAGACATACACAAGGGTTTTATGCAGATTTTAAAATGTTCATGCAGCATTGAAGTATGAAAAAGTAAAGAACTAAGTTAAATAAAGATTTAGGGTTGTTGCCAAACCTAAAAAGAACAATGGCACAAAGAGGAGAACAGAATGCAGGGTCTAAAGCCAGCAAAATCCAAATGTGAATTTGCTGTTTGACAGGCGTTGCATATAAATTGGCTTGCTTTGGCAACAGCTAGAGTTTAAAAATACAAAAGGCATCACTTCCTTTACAAAAGGAAAAGTAATTGTTTTTGGTTTGTATTTTTTTTTTTGTAAAGGAAAACATTCTATAACTCAGAATAGTCATTCAGTTTGTATGGGGAGAGCAGATTTATTTCAGTCAAAATTACCTTATTGTGCATGAAGTCCTGTTGCTTGAGGACTATTTTCTTTTACACTTTTTCTATCACTGTTGAATTATCATATGATAAGACAGAAGAATTAGTATAAAGAGAACTATTTTGTTGCATATCCTGCATTAATATGTACTCCTTACAAAATTACAATAAGCATTTTTACATTGTTTTATCTTACAAATTTTGATACGGTGAAAAGATAACTGATAATGGGGTAATAAACTCCTTATACTTCATAGCTTAATTTTGACAATTTTCTTGAATTCAATGCACTTTCTGAAAATTTACTTTAACAAATTAACAAATGCTTCAGTAGTGATGATAGCAGGTGTTTTTAGGCAATTAAGATTTTTTTTTAGTTACGGGTACTGATTTCTACCTTAACCTTGGGTGAATTTTATCCTTTTCTTTAAATTACTTGTTATAATGTATATAATCCAGACATAGGCAACTTTATACTTTACTTTTTCCTGATGTGTCAAGGCCTGTACAAATTTAAAGATTGCACACTGGAATGTTCTTTACCAAAAAACCAGAGAGGTAAAAGTTAAACCAATGTTGTCCCTTCATAAGCCACTAAATTTCATATACCATCCCACATTGTTGTGTCAATTTTAGTTGATATTGCTGCACCAACAGTAACTTCCAGGGTCAACAGTAAATGTCTCCATTTGAGAAGAATGGTAAAAAACCTATTTGCATATATTCAAAGCTTGTTACTTTCTATTGGTATATTGTACTGGATCTATTATTGGAGATTACCTTAATGCAGTTCCAAAGAATGAGATGTTTCATGTCCCTTTTTTGTTGCTTACTACCATTTTAATTTAGCTATTTGTAACTTTATTTCTTGGCTTAAATTGGATGTAAAAGCCATTGGCTCTTAAACCTTTGATTTATTATCCTAGGTATGAGCCCTTCTTGGTTTTGAGGAAAGCTGGTAAGAAAAAAGTGTTGTAGGAATGTGATTAGTTTTCTTTCATGTCTCCTGAGAAAGGGGGATGCAGTTTAAAATGTCATGGGAAGTTGTGGGTTGTGTGTGTGTGTGTGTTTTTTTTAAAGTATCTATTTCATAAATGCTTGCTGACAGTGGACAAGGCAAACTAGCGATTGGCTTGATGCAGAAGGAGGGAGATGGGTTTGACTGGTATAGTACAATCGAAGGGAAAAATTAACAGGTAAGGACACTTTTCAGCACAGTAAGGACTTATACTGGATTTCATTGGTTTTCAGCGTTTTCGGGTTATAACCTAGAAAACTGCTTTAACAGCAGTTCAGTAGAGCGTATTTCTCTATATATTCATAGTACAGCTTATTTTATTTGCTTGAAAAATGCTCTTTCTTAATTGTAACATGCTTATACACCCTAATTGTAAGTATATTTTCTAGTTACAGAAGGAAGACATCTTAAAGTTACTTTGCACCAGTGTAAATTCCATACCTGCTTTTTGTTCAGGGGAATTTGTCTGTGAAATATGGACAGCCTGAAGGTGCATTCCATTAGACACTCTTTCACTTAATTTAACATGTTTTTACTCTTCTAGAGAATAGAGCTGGAAACAGTAAGAGTGTTATATGTGAGAGATGATTTTTGTAGAGATACTTTAGCCAATCAAAATTTTATGCTAGGCATTAAGTGGCAGAGTAGTGGGAGGACAAAGGGAAAATCGTCATCTATTTATTTAAAAAAAAAAAAAGGAAAATAATTTGTTATTAATTACTTTTTCCAGTTGAGGAAGATATTTTTCTCAGCTGGTAAGCAGTACAAGTTTTAAATATGTGGAATATTACAATAGGGAAAGGTTTTTGGGGAAATATCTTAATTGAAAACCAGAAAGAAACATAGATTTGTTTCTTCATTTTCCATTGACAATTTACATGTTGGAATAGCAAAACCTATTTTAAATGAGTTATAATTGATGTTAGTGGACAACATTACTTCAAGCTGAAATCATATAAACTAAATATTTCTGCCTATTTGATACTTAAATTGTCATAAGTAGTCTTCAAAATGTAATCAGGACTGTGAAAAATGGAGTCATTTGACTCCTCTGCTCCACTGTAGAATATTATTTCAGGTTCTCACCTTAATATGAAGAGAGATGGTCATATCCCCTTGCAAGAGGTTGGGAAGTTGTATATGTTGACCAAATGAAAGTGATGGTGGGGGGGAGGGAGGAAACAAATAGTAACAGAAACCTTTGAGGGTCAAAGACCATACTACTTCAGGTATCCTTGTTCTGGAAACAGTTCAGCTATTTAACGGTGTGATTTGTTGATGTCAGACTAGTTAACATTTGTCTCCTGTATCAACAAACAGGGAGGAACAAAGAGCTTCAGTTTCAATTGTGTAGTATCAGAGTTCTTGCATTGGACAAATCATCTTTTACTATCAATAAAAGCTATTCATGTCAAGGAACCACAAAACAGGAAAGCTGACTGGCTCAGCAGGTAATCAACATCCCAGGCAGATTAATCAAGGGGCAATACCACAGTACAAAATACAGTTTTTGCTTAAGTGCAAGACAGTAAGGTAATATTACAGTTTGGGAACTCTAAAGCTAGATTTCCCCTTGAAACCATGTTGCCTTTCTTTTCCCCTTGAGGTTTAGGCTGGAGAGTATCAGTAAAGGATACCATACCATAGAAGTAGGTGGAAAAGAGCTTTGCCATGTACCCTCCTGTGCTGTCAGCTGATAATGGTGGTAATGTCTCATTAGTGAAGCTTTTGAATTTAATCAGTGAGAGCTGTTCTTGGACTTCTCCAAAATAAGGACCTTTTTTTTGCTCATAGAGCAGTAATGTATCTAGCAAGTTTTACAGAAGGAGAAAATGCTAGTACCAGAAAAAATCTGAAAAACAGTAGCTTGTATTCTGTCTAGAGGTTGCTATTACCTCCTAAATTCTGTGAACTGTGGCCCAAGTGTTCCTGTTTTCTGATTATAGAGCAAGCACGGCTTCAAAAACATTTAATAATGGGGTTAAACCTGCATCTTCAAAGCAGAATATGAATGCGTTCTGGCAGATGCTTCTGTTGTTTTGCTGGAACAGACTGGAAAAGCAAGGGATTAATAATCTATAGATAAAATCTAATGTCAAGACTCCTCCTTCCTTTACTGGGACAAGAATTTTTGTCTTCTGCCTGAAGTAAACATTAAGCTAAGCAGGTGGCCAGAGCATTTTTTTTTTTGTTTCTTTTGCTTCTGTCTATGTTAGTGACTCAGTGTTAGTCTGTTAGCCTTGAGTTGAGGTTACCCTGCAGTAATGGAGAGGACATTGCATGCGAGTTTATCTTCGTTGGAAATGCCTAGCCGTCTCTCCTTTTAAAGAAAATAAACCACCTTTGTATTAACTGATAAAATAAAATGCTGACCGTACAGCATGTGTTATGTAGAAACTAATTGGTGTTTCATTCTGCTTTGGGAAAATGTTCCTGTTTTTGAAGATCTGGGTTAGAGCCTATGCTTAGACATCCTCCGATGTGCAGCTTTTATATTGTCTTTGTTTGTTATCAAGAATGAGATCTTATAGTTGGGACTGATGGATATGCTCTTTAGAGAGAGTAACTTAATGTGTAAGGAAGGGTTTCTTTTAATGTAGACCAGTCCTAGAAGTAATATAGAGTACTTTCCCCTTTTAGGTCATTTTCTTTGGATTCTAAATGTTTCTAATAAACTGTTTTAGGTCCATTGAAAGAGCTACTGTATTGATTCATGGGCATTATGTTTCCATGTGAGGAGGCTGTTGAAACTTCTGTTAAATAGATTAGTGTTAGACTTTAGAAGTGCTGAAGACCCACAAATTGCATGCCTGATATATAGAATGTCAAACAAATAACTAATATTTTTACTATCTTTCTGGTTCACATGCATCAGCTTTGCTGCTCTGCACTGCATTGCTTTGCTGCTCTGGAAGCCTATCTGCTCTTTAAGAAACAGTATTTGCTACACCAGAGCTACACTTCTCTTTTCAGAGATAAACATGTTAATGAATCCATTAACTGTCTTGTAAATGTTAATAAAAGTACATTATGTTGCAGTATTTTGAATTGCACTCTACTTTCTGCAGAAACCAATGCCAGCCACCTATAGCATTGATGGGCAACCTTTTCTAGTTGTGGGCCAGAGTGACCCACCTTGGGCCAGGGAGGGTATGTTCTAGGACCCTGCTTCTGCTGCCACTTGTATTCCTGGCTGAAAAGGGAAAGTGTTCTCAGCCTGCACTTTTTCTCACTATAGCATAGGGAGAGTGCCTGGAAGAGGTACCCTCTACTACTGAATGCCACTGAAATCCCAAGTCTGCAGACAGGATCCAGAGATTCTGTGGGCAGATCCCGGACTATGAGCCTGATGCATCAGTCCTTGCTTGGCCGTGAAATATGTCCTATTGCTCCGCTGGAGTCAGTGAGTCTGTGCTCTCCTGGATTTTAACAAATCACCTAAAAGTAATAGCAGTTACATAATCCTATAATGTGCGTTTGCATGTCTAATTAGTGAACATTTAGGGGGTCCCATGCCCATCCATTTCCCCTTTTCCTCCCAAAAAGTTTCTTAGGGAACTTTTAAAGAAGATATGACAAGTATAGGGTAAAGAAAGAAATGTGTATCATTTTGATGCCCTTTTGAGAATAACTAGAGATCCCAACAGGACAGACATTATAGTTTGAGACTAATCTGAAGGCTAGGTTCTGAATATTTATTAACAAAAAATTAGCAAAAGATGAGTGAAAACAGGTTTATACATTTTTCTTAAATATAAAAAGCATTTATTATAACTCTCTTAGCACTTCTTCCATTGAAATACCATGATACTTGAATTTGCAGCTTGCAGTAATGTCATGCAAATGCAAGTAGTAATTAGTAGCTGTTGATGGCAGAAATCCAGTTCGAAACTTTTTGGTGTGCTGTGTTCAGTCTTATGACCAGGGATCTGGGTTTTCCACTTGCCATGGAAAAATGGAGAAACCATGGATTTTCCCCTTTGCCAGATGAGACCATGAATTTCTCATCTTGCCAGAAAAACCTGTGGATTTTGCTGTTTTGCAAAGAGCTCTCTGCAGGCTGGCAGAGTTCCAGGCTGGCAGGGAGTGGGAGGAGGGTGGTCAGGTAGGGGATGCTATGTACGTGTGCCTGCTCACACATGCACATGGCCACCAGGCAGCCTGGAGCAGCCTATTAGCTCCTGCAGATAAGTGTGTGTGGGGGGAGGAGAACGGAGGGAGGGGGTTGGTGGGCCTGGGGCTGCTGCCCAGCTGAGCAGTGTGTGGGGTTTTGGGCCTGGGGCTGCAATGCATGGCTTCAGAGCCCCAGTGGGGAGTGGGATGGGGCTGCAGGAGGCTCATTTTGAGAGTGGGAGGTGGGGCTCAAGGGGGTGCCTGGCTCCACTTCACGGGAAGTTCTACAGGGGAATGGTGGGGGAGCAGGAGGTACTTGCCCCAGGTGCACATGGCTCAGTGTGGAGTGTGCACACACACACACACATAGGTGCTAGGTATGTGTTATCAATTAACTGTTTATCTAATATCATTGGGTGAGTTTAAACATGTAAATGATATTTACATCCCTAACTTATATAGTGCAAACTATGCATAATATTAGTCCAAAACCAAAGGCCCATGCTTTATCATATAGTTCATTGGGTTGGGCCCCACTAGAGTTGCCAGCATTTTAAGCCATGGGGACCTCACAGCTCAGCACTGCTCAGTGTGTCTGTGTACTCCAGATACCTGCTACAAAGGAGCCATGTGCGAATTAGCCTTCACTCATGACAAGAGTACCTGGTTTCAGTCATAAGTCCTAGGATCCTCCAGAAGTTTGTATGCAGGTGAGGTGCAGGGCAACCTGATCTATTTTTACCTCATAGAGGGTTGGGCCACACTAATCGTGTGCCAGGCTAGGAGGGGCTGACGGAGAGTTTCTGGGCGAACTGTTTGGTGCCCTGTTCAGTGATGTTTGCTAGGGTTACTATACGTCTGGGTTTTCCCGGACATGTCTTCTTTTTTAGTCCCTTGTCCTCTATCCGGGTGGACTTTTTAAAATACAAGCAAATGTCTGGGTTTTTGCTTTGCCTCTGCTTTTGATTGGGCCTGTGGGGAAGCCAGTTGGCTGTTGGGAGCCCTAACCCTAACTCCCCTCCACCCCCTCAAGTTCTCTTTTTTGAAATTGGAAATATGGTATCTCTGTGTTTGCCAGACATTTAAAGCTGGTGAAGAAGCAGGAAAAATTGGAAACGGGACAGAAAAGCACAGCTCAGCTATGGGAATGAAAAGGAAGTCAAAATGTACTACTTTGCTTTGGTATTTCACTGGACTAAGGGGAAAATCTTACTAGATAAGGTTCAGAATAGGCATAGTGGGAATGACTGCCTTCCTACTGTTGACTTTGAGCTGGTGCATGATCAGTTAGAAAAGTTAGACATTTATAGTCAGCAGGACCAGATTAACCTGATTTAAGAGTGCTGAAGGAGCTGGCCAGAGTCATCATGGGATCTGTGGCGAAACTCTTCCAAAACATGTGGTGCTGGGTGGGAGGTCCCTGAAGACTGGAAGAGGGCCAGTGTTGTGCCTATCTTCAAGAAGGGGAGGAGAGAGGACCTGGGCAACTATGAGCCAGTTAGCCTAACTTCTATCTCAGGGAAAATTCTGGAAATATGCATCAAGGAGTCTTTACGAAATATGCTTGCAGAAGGTAGGATTCTGAACAATAGCCACCATGGATTCATCGCGGGCAGGTCTTGTCTTACCAGTCTCATCTCCTTCTACGACCAGGTAGCTTGCCACCTGGATAAGAGAGAAGAGGTTGACATTGTATAACTAGACTTCCAAAAGGCCTTTGATCTGGTATCCCATGATGTTCTCACAGGAAGAGTGGTGGATTGTGGGCTTAACTGCTTGACAGGAGGGTAGGAAGCTGGCTGCGGGGTAAGACCCAGAGAGTTGTAATGAATGCATAAGTGTCGTTCTGGTGAAGTGGCCAGTGTCCCTCAGGGGTCTGTGCTTGGACTGGTGCTTTTCAACATGTTTATCAGTGGTTTGGATGTGGGGGTGAAGAGCTCACTGGCCAAATTCATGGATGTCACCATGTTATGGGGGAGCATGGTCACATATGAAAATAGGCTGCAGATACAGGCAGATCTAGACAGACTGGCAAGCTGAGTGGATTGGAACCAGATGAAGCTCAACATTGAAGTGGAAAGTGCTCCATCTGGGGATGAACAATCCCCAACATACTTAGAGGCTTGGTGGCACCAAACTGACTAGTGCCATGACTGAAAGGGACCTAGGAGTAATAATAGACCATAGTATGAATGAAGACATAGAAAGACGGATTGAAAAGTATGTCCAAAGGGTAATGTCAGTACAGAAAGTAAGAGACAAATATGGCCTTAGAGGGCATGAGTAGTGTTACAAGCCCATGAGTGGAGCCCACGTGGGGTGTTGCACCTCCTGTTAGTGATCCAGATTGGGGTATGCCAGGATTTTATAATGTGCCATGGGCAACCAGAATGGTGCAGCAAATGAGGAACGGTGGGGCACTCGTCTGCACACTGTCCCCTCCAGGTGTGCTACAGATACGAAGGGATGGGGTATAGAACAGCAGAGTGCCAGTAGTTCCTAAAATGCACTGTTTTTTTGGAAGAGGGACACTTGTATCATAGGTTCCCCAAAGTCTTTGCAAGTATAGTCAGACTGCCTGAGGAACAGCAAAACCTGGAGGAGAATGGAGAATAGGAGGGGTTGGGCACTGAAGTAGAAATGGTGGAAGAAACCCTGCAGGAGGGTGAAACCTGAGATGGGGTGCAAAGTTTCTGTGATTGAGACAGTGCAAAGGAGACAGGAGATGGAATGGAAGGAAAGGTGGGAATAGCAGACAGTTCAGACATGGAGGTGGGAGTGGGGAAGGACACCCTACAGAAAACAGAAGTGGAGATGGAGCAAGAAAAAGAACCAGAGAGACTGGGAAAAGAATGAAAACACATGGGCTGAGGACCAGGAAGAAGAAACCTGATAATGAGGGAGGTGGATTGGAGAAAGAGCTGGAGAGAAGTTTCCTGCTGCTAGCGCCCTTGGGATCCAGCCCAGAGTGGGGACCAGAAGGTGGGAAGCAGCCCGGAGGTTGGAATATGCAAGCCTTCTTAAATGCAAAAGTGATTTGGCAGCTTGCAAAAAGGGTGCAGGGATGAGTGAGGGAGGTGGAGGAGTTGACCACACGGAGCAGTAGCTTTAAAGGGACAGATGCACTCAGCTTAAAGCAAGCATGGACAAACCTTAAGGGGAAAGGTGCACTCATTTTAAAAAGAGCATGAACAGCGTTGACAGAAGTTCTGTAACATCAGGAGTATTTTAACAAGGAAAAGATGGGAACAGATTGAACCAGTGTTGAACCAAGTAAGGGCAGACATAATCTGCCTGTAATAATGTGGTGTACCGGGTGACAGGGATTATAAACACCTTGAGAAAAGGTGGAGATGACCATCTTGGTGGTCAGGAACAAATGAGAATGAAGCTGCAGGAGTAGCAATATTATTTAAGGACCCAGAGCTGAAAGCCAAGCAGGTAGTCATTAGTGGCAGATTTGCAATGAATAATACTATTAGTTGGGGGAACAGAATTAGAATTTGTCAGTGTATGTGCATCACTGGAGAGGGAGGGAAGGAATGTGCTGCTTAAAAAGCTGGAGGTTTCTGTGGTCAGAGGGAGACTATGCATAATAGTGGGAGATTTCAGTTGTATAATTCAAGTGGGTGACAGAACAGGGGAAGGAGGAAACACAACTTTAAATAGCTCATCCAGGCTATTAACAAATATAATAAAAGAAGAGTTGCTAAGAGGTGTGTGGGCAGGGGAGAGAGTTTTTCATTACAACAGATCCCAGTGGAAATAAACAATCAATAACTGACTTAGTTTATATCAAAAGAAATAGGGATAAAGAAGAAGTAAACCATACATGTCTTTTAGTGATCACCAGAAGCTGAAGGTGGAAATGAGTCTTGGTAAGAGCCCCACGAGAGAAAGGGACTGTGGAAGTTAAATGGGCTGATGTTACAAGATGAAAGGATATTTCAGGCATGCATGAGATAGTATGAGAGGTGGCAAACACTGAAGAAATATTTTGAGAGTGCCAGAGAATGGTGGATGATGATAGTGAAGAAGAGGATGGGAGAATTCTTCAGGAAGGAAGGCTGAAGATGAGTGGGGAAAAGAATGAAAGAGCTAAGAGAGCTGCAAAGAAAGATGCAGGAGCTGCTCAAGGAAATTGCAGAAGGAAGACAGATACAAGAAGAGCTAGAAGAAAGGGGACAGCAGGGCAGGCCCTATGAGGAGAGGCTACGGGACCTGAACCTGTTCAGCCTCCAAAAGAGAAGGCTGAGGGGGGATCTTGTGGCCTGTTATAAACTAGTCAGGGGGGATCAGCAGGCATTGGGGGAGTCACTGTTCCCCCGAGCACCGCCAGGAGTGACCAGGAATAACGGTCACAAGCTGGCAGAGGGTAGGTTTAGGTTAGACATCAGGAGGCGCTATTTCACGGTCAGGGCGGCTGGGGTCTGGAACCAACTTCCAAGGGAGGTGGTGCAGGCTCCTACCCTGGGGGTTTTTAAGATGAGGTTAGATGAACACCTTGCTGGGGTCGTTTGACCCCAGTACTCTTTCCTGCCATGGCAGGGGGGCGGACTAGATGATCTGCTAAGGTCCCTTCCGACCCTAGAAACTATGAAACTATGAAAAGGCAAAAGTTAGAAGACCAGAAAGACCAGGTTTAAAAGACCAGAAAGAAAATGTTCTCAGCACAAGCACCCTGGATAGGAGAAAACAAAGAGTGGTCCCAATACTTTTTCGGCCACAGTGAAAGCAGTAAAAGGAGAACTTAGTGGTGTGGGAAGAAGGTGGTGCTTGGGTGGAAAAGCAGGAGGTGATGTTGGAGGCAATGAGAAGATTTTATGAAGAGCTATAGCAGAAGAAGGAAATGAACAGGAAGATGATGAAGGATTTGTTAGAAGAGATTGGAAAGTAGAAGAGAAAGCAAAGAAGATGGAAGCAAAGATAAATTTAATGGAAGTAGAGGAGTGTTTAAAAACCTTTAAAGGAGGGGAATCACCAGAAGATGGACTACCTATGGAATTTTATGAGAAATTTTGGGCATGAGTAGGGAGCGATATAGTGGAAGTTTCTGAGGAAATAGCAGAAACAGGAGAGGCAGGGAAAAGTTTTACGAAGAAGTATTATGATCTTGCTCTTCAAGAAAGGGAAGAAGGAACTGCTGAAAAACTGGAGACAGATTATACTCCTTAATATGGACTGTAAATTAATGGCTAAGCCCGTGGTGTTAAGGTTGAGGAGAAACCTCAAGAAGATAATACATGAAGACCATGCACATTACCAGGTAGAACTGATTAAAGTGATCAGACATACACTAGCCCACATCCAGGAGAGGAAAACAAACAGTTATAGCAAACCCAGATGTAGAAAAAAGCATATGACAAAGTGGATCATGATTACGTATTCAAGGTGCTAGGAAAAATTGGGTTCCCAGAGAAATTATACATCTTGGATAAAGTTATTTTATAAGGAAGCAGAGTCAGGTCCAAATGAATGGACACCTAAGCAGGGCCTTTAAAATCCAAACAGGTGGGACAAGGTACTTTAAGGCGCATTTACACATGACGGTGTGTCACTGTAGCAGTGTGCTATGATAACACAGCATCTGCAGGTGTCTACAGCTGACCAGCAGCTACTTGGCCATAGCAACACACTCCCCTGGTATAGTGTGCTGCTATGGTGAAGTAACTGCTAAGAATAACTGTGCGCTGTGCGTACAGCACAGTATGGGTTGTTACTGTGCTGTGATTCAGTACTTCTGAAAGGAAGTACTAAATCATTGCTCAGTAACAACATCACCATAGCCATGCCAGTAGAGTAATTAAAATGCTGATTTAGAGAGAAACTACTGTTCGTATGTGGCATGGAACCATTAGCACAAAGAATTAGAAAAGACAAGGTCATAAATGGAGTAAGGATACTGGGAAGGGGTGAGGTAAAATGCATACTATACATGGATGATATAAATGCAATAGTTGGACTTTCAATGGGAAGGGTGCTAAAGAATACAGCAGACTATGGAGAAGTGATGGAGCTAAACTAAATAAGTCAAAAAGCAACATAATGGGAGTTGGGAACTGGAGGGATCTGGAGAAGTTGGGCCTTCAAATAAGACAGAGAGAAATCAGAGTACTAGAGATCCCAATGAATGCTGAAGGATAATAATACATAATAATACAGTATGGGAGAAAGTAGTATAATAATAATAATACAGCATGGGAGAAAGTGAAGGCAAGGCTAGGGCACATACTTTGGTTATGATCCAGAAGGACACTCTCTTTTGCTGGAAAAGTGGCAGTATTTAAGACTCTGTTACTGCCAGTTTTATTCTATATATAGGTTTCCCTTGCTTTATGCTGTACTTGCGTTCCTGGAAAATGGCATATCACTCCAGTTCACATAAAGGAAACCCACTTTGCAATGTAACAAATAGGGATACATTCCAAGACCTCGACTGTACTGACCCCTAGACCCATTTCTACCATTTCTACAAGACAATATTGGTACTCACCAACAGCAGACGGTACACACAAGCACAGGGCACTATCATTAATGGGGATGGCAACTACGGAAACACGTGTTGCAGACAACGAGCAAGGAGCACAGATCCACACAGGAGACTGTTTTGGTACATGTCGCTCCCAGAATGCACTGCCCAAAGCAGCTGACTGCGGGCTTGCACCACACTGATTACATAAGAGTGAATTTCCCTCAAACATAACAATATTTTTAAATAAAAAGGGTCATTGCATAAGAGCAAATTACAGAACCCGCACATACAGAACCCACGCAAAGCAAGGGAAACCTGTATGGGAATTGTATTCCCACTGATGTGGTGGGAGATAGCAAAAGTACGGAAGGAAATATGTGTGTTCTTCTGGAATGCCAAAAGAGAAAGGTTGGTTAGATCTGAAGTGTATGAAGAAAAAGAGATGGAGGGGATGGAGGCTACCGGACCTGGGACAATTTATCTGTGAAATGTGTAAGCACAGTATGCAAGGTGGTAAAGGAGCTATCACGCAATTTCAGCTGCAATTTTGAGGAAATGCGGAGTATATCAGACCTCTTTGAAGGGTACATGGGCGTGGCAATCACTGATTCATTACATCAGGATGGAAGGATTCATGCAGAGTTATAAAATAGGGAAGGCAGGGCTGGAGGTCCTGGAGGATCTTAAGAAGTTGATGAAAGTAGTAAGGGAGAGAGACAGGATGGTGCCAGTGTGAAACATCACAGAAGGACAAGGGGAAAAGGTGTGGGGAGTGGTGGTGGGTAAACAGCTAAAAGGAGAATGTGCTGACTTAGTGTGGTTGGCTGTAAGAAATATCTTGCTGAAGAAAGAAGTGCAACACAGATGGGGCTTAACGAGCTTATCCAGATGCCCAAGGGAGAGGTGCAGGGAAGAAGAAACAGTGGGACTGTACATGTGCTAGGGAGGTGTGGGAAAGGGTCTGCCACTGAGTGTCACCAAAATAAACCTGTTATTAGCACAGGAGATGGAGCTAGATGGACTTATACCAAAGGGACAGAGGAATCATTATTAAGGATTTTATTAGCATGTGTTAGAACTAGTTCATGGAAAGTAAGAAACATCTGGGTGTTTAAGGGGTTGGCTTTCACTGAAAGAGATTGCCTGAATCTGGGGCTGCATGAACTGAATACTACCTTGATTGGGACAAAGAGATTGGAGAAGAAGAGGTGGGACAAAAAGGGCTGGATACACTTGGCTCATTAAACCAACAGAGAGGAATGATGGGAGGGGCAGAAAGTTTTAGGTGGTTCCTGAGGTAATAGTTTTTTTGGGTGTTCTGTATGAAGAAAAAGATTTTTATAAGGGTTTGTTTTTGGTGGGAAGTTGATGTATATTGTTTAAAAGTTTTTAGTGTATGTAGTTGTGTGTTTTTGATATGTAGTTGTTTCTGTGCTATGAAGTCTTGGTAAAACAAGGATGTTCAATATGTGTAGCTTTATAAATGTAGGGTGAGATGAGTGTGTTTTTAATACAGTTTGTAAAAAATGATTCCCATCAGCTTCTCAGCCTTTTGGCTGAGATCATATAGAATTTGTCACCAAGGGAAGGGTGTCAGGGTTGGTTGTGGCCCTTTAGGTGCCAGCCTGGTATTGCAGTACTTCTGGGCCTGGTGCCAGTTCCTTGCGGAAGGAACACCCGCTCATTTTATTTTTATTTTTATTTTATTTTTTTTAGGGGCTACACCAGAAAAAAACAAAGGTTCCTATCAGCATGTTTGCTGCACGTGAGCTGTGTGTTTTATAGTCATGCTCAGTATTGGCTGCATTTAATCAACTTCATAGTTGGTTTCCATAGCTGAGCATATGCTGCTTTTGGTAGCAGTTTAATGACAGATATTATATTTAGTGAAATTTCCTTGTATGAAATTATAAAATGAGGGGCTTTTTTCCCTATGCTAATTGGGGGGAGGGTGCTTATCTAGTAGTCAAGTGAATACGGAACATAATGATGTTGTCAGTGGTTTTTATATTAAATTGCTGAGTCAAAAATGAAGTGACCACAGGGAAAAATCATCAGTACAATGGATTAATGTAGTATTTAAGGCTTCAGACTGGCTTGCTGGGCTTTCACAATATACGTTATTCGTTTTCCTTTGGGCAGAATGAAGGGTGGGAGTGTAAAAGCTCCCAAACAGCTGTATTTCCTTTCAGTTTTTTGGTGTTTTATGCACATCTGCCTTATACTACAACACTATTCTTGATCTGTGAGAGACAAAAGAATACAAAATATCTTCATATATTTTAATATGTATATAATTAAATATAGGAACTGTAATAGCTACAGCTTAGCATATTTTAATTTTTTTTTCTTTTGGCTTTTATTTATCAGAAGGCTGGTCTTAGAGTCGGGGTAAATCATTTTTAAGGCTTATTGCACTGTTACCACATCTTGAAAGTATGCATTCATGTGCTGTCATTTCTCTTCCAACATTGTGTCTATATGAGATTTCCAGGGGGTTTTCAGGGTCACCTGAAATCACAAGTAATTGATGATGATGATTATTATTATTATTATTATTTTTTAGTGCCAGCAGATATTTGAGTTATTTGGATAAGTATACATGAGTTACAATGATGTACTTTAATATCAGTTTGTCATGTGTAGGTTATATTGAATTTAAAATTTTAGCTTTAATTTCGATGTCTGTTGTTCAGTATGTGGAATGATTAATGAACTAGTAATTTAGAGACAAGCAAATGGGAGAACATAAGGATAAGAAGACATGGAGCAACTTATGACAAATTTCTTTTCTAAGTGTATTGCCTTTACTGGAATTAATAGTCTAAGACTTCTGCAAAGGGAATACATGGGCCTCATTACAGGAAATGAATAGAATTGTTTGTGGAATTAAGTTAAGAATAGTAATTGTTCACACAGCTGTTTTTAAATAGCAAATTGTGTTAGGTAATCAGTGAAATACCTCTAAAATGTACTTGATAGTTATGCAGGAATAGCTATATTGGTATGAACTTACAATTTTTATCGGTACTATTAAAAACAAACAAACAATATCTGTCTCATTTAGTTTTTCTATTCAGACAAGGGGGATTAAGTATTTAGTATCAATTTAGGTCACTTTTTTTCTGACATGCAGCTCATAGGTTGGTATACTGTGCTACCAGGAAAGAAAAAACTGTTCTTGTAAGCTTAGTAAACATGTTTAAGGAATGCTTCTTAGAGGCAGACATCAGTTTATTTCATTTTTAGTTTATGAATGTAATGCTACTGATAAATACTATGTAGCTTCCAGTTGTTATCTCCAGTTCCTAACTTTGAGTGGTCATTGAAAGATCTCATGGTACGTTTTGCATATGTTCCAGCTAAAACTTCCATTTTTTGTAACTGAATTCTTTTCACTGTAATTTCATGTGGTGAAATTATCAGTATTAACTTTCCCACCCTTAAACATAAACATTATGAGCATGTCCAGCCATGCAAGCACATGTGCTTGCAGCAGCTCAAATAGCAGCGGCATGAATGTGTCGGAGATTTGTGCCTCAGCACATGTGCCTGAATTGTACACTTTGGTGTGGGGCAAATTGTGCTACTTGGGGCAAACTGACCCTGCCCAGCTTCTCCCAGATCTTCACCTGTGCTGGCCCCAGCAGTATAAAAAGTTGCCCTGGTGACCAGCTCAGGGCTACTTGCCCTCAAGAGCTTCTGAGGCCTAGCCAGTTAGTATCTGGGGACACTAGCTCCTTGTGCCAGCTGGACTGCTGAAGCAGCCCTAACCTACAATGGCTCCTGCATTCTCTACCCATTGCAGCAATTTGGTAGTGGGGGCTGCTGCCTGGATGTGACCTGCTACCACCTGCGACAGCATTTGCCCCCTTGGACCTGTGGCCCCATGGCTGCATGCCTCCCAGATTCAGACAGGGACCACATGGCTGCCTGAGCTGTGGTATGAGCACTGCAGCAGAGCCTTCAGCACCTCTGGGCCAGCTGCCAGTGGGCCATGGCTGCACTGCTGGCCTTTATGTGGCAATCTTCTCATGTCTTCTGCTGCCCCTGCTTTGCCAGCTGGGTAGCTACTGCCTGGGAGATGTGCTCATTGCAGTGGCCCACTATCAACTGTTGAAGCATGATCTCCTTGCCCCAAATGGCCAGGAGGTCAGCCACCTTACCTGCCCTCCAGCTGGGTCCCCAGTGCTGGTCCTGGGCAGGCTCCTCTTCCAGGTCCTGCCTCTTGCCTCACCAGCAGGTATCCTGGTACTCACTGTTTAAAAAATGCAAATTCTCTGATACCCCCCCCCCAAATTCTCTAATTAAAATACCTAAAATCCACGTTTTTCCATGATTAAAATGAAATGCCACTATATATTTATATAGAGAGAGATCAGTTGAGCAATATTTTATTGATATATTTACAATTTTAAAGCAATTTGGAAGCCTATCAATGACTCTGTCATCATAATAAAATTAATTCTAAATATCTACACACTTTGGTATTTGCTTTTGGTTTTTTATCATAGAAAAATCAGAGGTGCCCCCGCCCCCTTTTTTCACTAGGATGTGGGGTGCTAAGCCGCACTGAAATACCAGTGCCCTGCCTCTGCCCATGCCCTTGATCCTCACTCCCAACCCACAGCCCCACTGGTGCCCTTCATTCCTGACCTGCAGACCCTGCCTGCAGTAGCTCTGTCCCAGCACCAGACATGAGTCCAGCTGCAGCTATCCCACACATTGCTTTGTGGCGCCAAGCAGTGCTAGCCCTTTCTGTTCTGCTCCCTGTGCCTGTGCCCATGCCCCAGTGATCCTTATGCTGTTCTTGGGAAGTCAATGACAGGGGCTCAGGGACTGGGCTGGGTAAGCCCCTTCCTTTCCAGGCCAGCCTCCCCTGCACAGGATGCTCTAGGAGGGCTGTAAGCCCATCCCCCATATCTCCCTCTCTCACTGCCATCATCTCCCCGCCCCAGCCCCACACTCCCAGCAGGCTGGGACCATGTCCCAGCACCAGTGTGAGCGTGGAGCAGGGCTGCAGTGTGGCTATGGCTCCTGCCAGCAGATTCCAACCTGTCTGGTACATGTCTGCTCCTGCCTCCAAGCACCCCAGGGGGCTGATAACAGTGTTTATCACCTCATCAGCAAAACAATAGCTTCTCTCCATTAGTTAAAACTCGTCAAACAGCTTACCAGCTGACTTGTTGATTAGCTCCAAAAGCCCTAAGCAGTCACTGTTCTGTCTGCCTGTCCCAGTAAAATTGGAGACGCACACAGACACCTCTTGGCATTAGCTAGCATACCACATGCCTAGGGTCTGTGGGGCTGGGGTCCTTGCTGTGGGAGATGGGAAGGAGAGATCCCTGCTTGTCCAGCAAGCAGCAGGGGATGAGGGATAGGGCAGGGGGAAGCCAGGCAGACTCTGCTGTGTCTGCAGTCTCTGTCAGAGCTTCAGCCATGGAGCAGAGGGGAGGGGCCAGCTCTGCTGTGGAGCAGAGAGCTCCACCCAGCCCAGAGAGCATGCCGGGATGCTAGGGGAGTCTGGTTTATCTTAAACCAGCAAGGGGTCTGGAACAGACATTGCATAAACTGGTTTGAGCCAAATGAGTTAAGTCTGATACTACATTCAACCAGGTTTATCTCACACTGGTTTCAGCCTTTTTGAAACTGGTTTACTTGCACTAAACATCTGTTGTGTTACAGGTTTAAACCAGTTTCTAATCACTTAAACCAGCTGATGTGTAATGTCTGTCCCTAGCCCTTGTTGGTGCAAAATAATTGCCTTTACCATGGGTGAAGTTCTTTTGAATCCTTGAAGAATGTGTTACAGATGCATGTGGTTTAAACATGTATTGCTGATAGTCACTATTTGTATTTTAGAATGAATTGGCAGTGAAAAAGACTTATTTTTTACATGCAGGGTGTTTCCTTTTTTGAATCAGGAGGGAGAAACTTAAGAGTATTGTAAAGCAGTGTATTGAGATGGAATGTAATATGCTTGCTAATACCAGGGTTAACCACCATCTATATCTTTATCATGTTATAATATTACTTCACAATAGTATAAAATGGCTTGTTACTAAATGTGAGACTGTCTGGCATTAAATACTGAAGGTTTGAGAGATGGTATATTCAAACAGTGGTAAACCTGAAATAATATAACTGAAGATGATGAAATTAGTTCAGATTCAAACTACAGCAAAAATTTTGTTATCTGGCACCTATAGGGAATGGGGGGGGGGTGCTGGATAACCAAATACGCTGGTTACCTGAGAGGCCTGAACAGACGTCCCCTCCCGTTGTGTCAGTGTGCCAGGGCACTGGGCTGGGGGCCCTACACAGGCTGCTATGCCCTGGGCCGTGGAGGCTCGTCGGTACAGGCTTCTTTGCCCCAGGCCGTGGGGGCTCGGTGAAACTGGAAGTGCCATGGTGGGCACTTTCAGTTTTGCTTTTACCTTACAAGCCGGCATGCTGGTTAATAGAGCATGCTGGTTTGTAAGGTGCCAGATAACACGGCTTTTTCTGTACTATAGTACCATAGAATCTAGCTTTGAATGACCTGAATTTTTTGAAAAAACAACACAGTTCATAAAAGTGCTCATTTTGATTTGGACACATGGAAGGGATTGAAGCAACAGACAACAACTTTATTAGTTTTAATAGGTTTAATTTGATTAGGTGCTTTCCAGGTAGGTTCGGTTTTGGGTTTACAGGGTTTACAGCCATAGCAGAATCAGTCACCTTGCAGCCCTGTCAGATTCTAATGAGGTTATCAAAAGGGTAAATTTGGTCTGCGAGACTCTTTTCCCACTGACTGAAAGTCCATCTCTAAATTCCTAAGTGATCTTTACTTTTAGGAACTGGCCTTGGGGCTTCCTGGACACTAGTCATAATTTGTGACAGGGGAGACATTTTACTAAACTAGGAAACATACGTATTTTTTAAAGTCCAGTAACTATTTAATCTAAGTGTGCTTAACTGATGCTACTAAGAAGCAAAGAATCCTACTTGAGACTACTTTGAAAAATACATTTTAATTTTATGAGAGGAGTGGATAGCCACTGAGATGCTTCCCTTCTCAGCTGGCCAAGGAGAGAATTAGGGCCCTTGCAAGAGGAGTGACACCCTATCTGATGTATCATAGTATGAGCTCTTTCTTTTCCTCCTCCTCCTATCCTTCTGTAGCCTTTTCACCATGAACCATTCTATCAAGTCTCCCACCTGATGAAGTAGGAAAAGGTATTCTATATACTTAATTAAGTTGTTAGATCCAGTGTAGTATAGTATTGTATTTTATGTCAGTTCATAATTACTCCCTGGACTAGGGCTATGAACAGACATTCATTACTATCAGTGGAAGTTTTTCTACCACTAGAAATGTTTCTGGGAGAGGGAGCAGTACAGGTGTTCAGCCTAAAGCTGTTCCCTCTCTTGCTCCTTATCCATTCCCAAGACCTGAGTGATCCCAGGTTGGGGAAGTGTGGGGAACAGCAGTTGCTCCTATACTTCTGGGAACATTGAGGCAAAGCCTCCTGCCTGCTCCTCAGACCAAGGACCTTGGTGTGAGCAGCAGGCAGGAAACAAGGATTGGCTGCTCCCCCACTGGACTCCTGGGGTATCTTTACACATGCTCCAGGGTTGGGGGTGAGGAGAGGCATTTTAATTGGAGAGGCTCTCAGGATCCACTCTAATTAAAATGCCCTTAGCATCTCGCGTATTCAGTGTCCCCTGCTTCAAAATGGCATTGGAGGTGCTTTAAGCAAGAGAAAACTCAATCAGGTGTAGGACCTGCCCAGGTAAGAGCTCAGGTATATACCAAGGGACCATGTGTCCTCAGGTGGGGGGGGGTGCCCAGGGCTCCCACAGGGGGATTAAGGTGTCTCTTCACTAATGCAAGAAGCAGGAGGAGCTTGCTCTCCTGCTTGCAAGTAGTAAAATTGCCTTGGTTGGCCTAGTGGAGACATGGTGGGATGAAACATTTGACTGGGCATTAGACATAGAGGGCTATAGGTTGTTCAGAAGAGATAGGAAGGGGAAAAAAGGTGGGGGGGGTTGTGCTCTATGTTAGGGAACAGTATACCAGTTCTACCTTCCAAATGGG
>NW_017728996.1:33086783-33087077 GCF_001723915.1 Gavialis gangeticus
CCAGAGGAAGGCTTAACTGAGACCCTGTGGGTCAAACTTCAAGGAGGGCGGGGGGAGAGGGATCTGGTGGCTGGGGTTTACTACAGGCCACCACATCAGGAGGAAGAGCTGGATCTGGAATTTTCCAGGCAGCTTGGGGAGGCTGTGCGTGCAAAGGATGTCGTGGTCATGAGTGATATGAATTACGCTGACATCAACTGGGAGGAGCAGCTGGCCAGGTCTAGCCACTCATGAAGGTTCCTGACGTGCGTACAGGCCCTACACCTCATGCAGGAGGTACTCGTCCCCACTAGG
>NW_017728996.1:33087088-33091948 GCF_001723915.1 Gavialis gangeticus
TCTGTCTAGGTCCCTTCCGACTCATTGATTCTATGATTAATTAAGACTCATTCGACAAGCTTTATTTAAAGTCCTCCCATTGCCATTTTGAAGCAGGGGGACACTGAAAAGATGTGACACTGAGGCTGCTGGAACGTTCTTATTAGAACGCTCCAGCAGACTTGATTTAATCAAGTCTGCTCTGACATGTTCCAATTAGACCATGTCAGAGGAAGTGTTGGGCATATGTATAGCAGCCCTCAGTAACCAGGACCCAAGTGGAGATGGCAACACAGCAACTCCCTCCTGTCTGCTCCTCAAACCAGGGCTTCTTGGGAGAAATCAAATGGTGGGGAAATGTAAAGGCATTTATTCTCCTGGGAGAAGCTCTTCAGTAAGTGATCACTACCAGGTTGGAGATGAGTTATTTGTCTCCCAGAACCTCTATACTTACTGTGGGAGAAACAGTGTGAATGGTCAGTGCACTCCTTGTTTTTAGCTGGAGAGCTGCGATTTCTCTTGTTAGAAATGCAGTGCCTATATGTGACCTACATCTAGTACAAGTGTGTTATAATATTTCTGTCTCCAAACTTAATTTATTTTAGCCTGCATTTTCTCTCTCTTGGCTTAACATGCTAAGCCTTGTCATAGAATTATTAATCCCAGTAGATAAATTTCTTAAAATTATCTGTTCCTTTTACAATAAGTGTATTGCATGTATTCTTCCATTATTTCTATAGAGTATTTTCAGTATCTAGCTGTTGAGAAGGGAAAATGTTCTTTTTCAAAAGCAAACTTGAGTGGTTCGTTTGGGTTTTATTCCAGTGTCACTTCAATAGCTAGGGGGTTAGTCTGTCTAGGTTTCATTTGTCCTTTTAGTTTTAGTAATGTACATAGCCTTTGTATATTTTAAAAAGACCATATGAAATCTACTGTTAGTTTACTTTGTTTTCGGAAATGTTCCTGCATGCTGGAAATCTACATGTGAAAATCTCTCTTCTCTTAATCGCTTGTATACATATGCCTGTGAAGTCTAGGTTCTTTGTTAATTTTATTTGCCTTCTTTTCTGTTTAAAAAAAAAAATGGATTTTTACATCTAAGTAGTTTCTTAAATCAGTGAGCAGAAACTTACATATTGTATTATTCCCGGGATCTATATAAAGTTTATTTTTTTTAGTAATGATGAAGCATTACTTGGTTGCTTTGTGTGGCCAATTAAAATATTCTCTTCCCACTTTATTTTTTTCCCATCAAAATGTCTTGTCATAATTTCTCATATTTCACTATAGATCTTTGCAGCATGAAGCATAATGATAGATTTATTTGTTTGGGTGTCAAAAATATAATAAATATCATTTTGTTTCCTGGTGTACATTGGTCTGCAATTGATTTCAGTTGTTGAGTCTTCTGAAAGAATATCATTACTCTAAAACAAAATTGGATAAAGAAGCTATAAAAGATAAAACTCATACCTCCACTACCTGCTATAACACTCTGCAATCTGATTTCTTCGGTAAAATCATTTATTTGATCATCATCATAGCAGATGGTAAACCTATAAAGTATATTACCTTTGTCTTTTTTACAAGAGTATTAGAGCTTGGGTCTGCTGAAATAAGTTTTAAATATGGTCCTCTTGGTCTTAAACCAGCAAAAACAACAATTTTCATTCTGGTTGGTGCTAAAATCCAATATTTTTATTTGAACGTGTTTTTCAAAATGAATGCATATGTCAAAGTAACAAGGGAACTACCATTCATTTTGTTCCAATTTTTGCTTTAAAAAGAGCATAAAGTACTGCAATTGTTGCCCTTTTTAAAGAGATAGCAAAACTTTAGGATTATTTGATTTGATTTAAAGTTTCATGTAAAACTGAAAAGCTCACTTACAGTCATTGAGCCTGGCCTTCTGTATAATACAGTTCGTAGGATTTGCTAACCTTGTTCCCATTTTGAATTAAAATATTTTTGAGAAAAATCGCCATTTTCATTTAAAAATTATAGTGTGCTGAAACCACCACAGCTCTTGCTAAGCTGTTCCAATGGTAAATTATCCTCCCCATTAAAAATGTCAGTCTTATCTCTAATTCTGTATTTACTTAGCTTTAAGTTTCTGCTATTGGTGGTGTTTATACCATTGTCTGTTGGATTGAGGAGCCATCTATTTTCATGTTACTGAGCCTCATGTAGGTACTGATGCATTATTTGCATCTCCCTTTAACCTTCTTTTGAAGAAGTGAAACAAATTGAAGCCTGCCATCTTACTGTATAGATCATGATCTCCATCTCTCCACTGGTTTATCCTTGCTTTTCTAAGGTCTCCTGTTTATCAGCATCTGTTGTGAATTTATAGACGCTAGAAATTATCACAGCTTTCCAGAAGTGTTCATTTTGGTACCAAAAACAGATGTGATATCCTCCTTAAATCCTACTTGAGATGGCATATTCTTGAAAGCAAAAACGAGGCAAACTCCACTGCATGCAGTGCTGTACTGAGAGTTCATGTTGTCAGTGACATGGCTTGGAGTGCCCCCCGCCGGGTCCTGAGGTGCTACAGGGATTTGGGAGCGGGGCTAAAGGATCTTGGGGCAGAGGTGGTGTTCTTTTTGATCCTCCCAGTCTCGGGCTATGGGCTGAGGAGGGAGAGGAAGATCCAGGTAGTGAACCAAAGACTGTGGTGCTGCTGTCATTGGGAAAGCTTTGGCTTCCATGACCACAGTCTTTTCTTTGGTGAGAGAGGCAGCAAACTGCTGGGAAGGGATGGCCTCCACCTCTTTCCACCAGGGAGGAGGCTCTTCTCAGCCAGACCGGCTGACCTGCTCCACCGGGCTTTAAACTAAGCCTGCCGGCAGATGGGGGCACTGCTGCCACTGATGGCCTGCTGAACAATCCTTGCAAAGCCAGTGGGCCTAGGCACTTAAGGGAGCCCACCCCTGCCCTAGCCATGGATCAATCTGTGGGCAAGGCAAGGGCCCCCAAGGGGACACTTGCCTGTCTGTACACGAATGCCAGGAGCTTGGGGAATAAGCAGGAGGAACTTGTCCTCCTGCTTAACGCAAATAATTATGACGTCATAGGGATAACGAAGACCTGGTGGGACTCTACCAATGACTGGACCATGGGTATAGACAGCTATACCCTGTACAGGAGAGATCAAGTAGACAGAAGGAGTAGGGGTGTAGCTCTCTTTGTCAAGGAGAGCTACATGTCCCTGCAAGCCGATATTGGTGACCAGGGTGGGTGTCTTGAGACCCTCTAGGTTAAAATCCGTGGGGAATGTGGCACAAGGGACACGACAGTGGGAGTCTACTACAGACCTCCCACCCACCCACAGTCAAGAGCTTGACCAAGAGGTCACCAGGGAATTGGCTGAGGCCACATGCTCCTGGTCCATGGTTGTCATGGGAGACTTCAACTACCCAGACATCTCATGGGAAGAGCACTCGGCTAAATCTGAGTGGTCGCAAATCTTCCTCTTGTGTGTGGATGACCTCTATCTGACTCAAGAAATCTATGGGCCAATGAGAGGTAAAGCGCTGCTCGACCTGGTACTGGCAACTGGGGACGACCTAATCAGTGACCTAACGATTGATGGGAAACTGGGTGACAGTGACCATGAGCCGATCACCTTCACCATGTGCCGTAAAGCTGGCAAATCAGTCAGCAATACAGAAGTCCTTGACTTTAGGAAAGCTGACTTTGACAAGCTCAGGAGGCTTGTTGGTGAGGCCCTAAGGGACCATGACCCTAAGGAGGGGGGAGTTCAGGAAGAGTGGTTGCTCCTGAAGGGAGCAATCCTTTATGTGCAAGCTCAGGCTATTCTGTCTCAGAGAAAAGGCAGCAAAAGGGCACAGCAGCCCATTGGCTCTCCAGAGTCCTAGCAGACCTCCTGCAGCTAAAAAGAAAGGCCTACAAAGGATGGAGGACAGGATCCACTTCCAAGGAGGAATAATTCACGCTGGTCCAGTCCTGCAGGGAGCAAACCAGGAAAGCCAAGGCTGTGATGGAACTCCAGCTAGCTACAAGTATTAAGGACAATAAAAAGTCCTTTTTCAGATATGTGGGGAGCCAGAGGAAAAGCAAGGACAACATTGGACCCCTGCTAAACCAGATGGGACAACTGACAACCAATGCCCAGGAAAAAGCCAATCTATTAAATGGGTACTTTGCGTCAGTCTTTTATCAGTCCCATGGGATGCCCATGCCCATTTTGGGACAGGGAGGCCTGGGTGAGGGAGATTCCCTGACCTCCATCAATGCTAACCTCATGAAGGAACACCTTGAGAGGCTGGACACCTTCAAGTCAGCTGGCCCTGACAATCTACACCCCAGAGTACTCAAGGAGCTGACTAACATCATAGCCCAGCCTCTGGGATGGATCTCTGAGAATGCCTGGCACTCGGGGGAAGTGCCTGAAGATTGGAAGAAGGCCAATGTGGTGCCCATCTTCAAGAAAGGGAGGAAAGTGGATCCGGCAAACTACAGGCCCATCAGCCTGACCTCTATCCTGGGCAAGGTCTTGGAAAAGATTGTCAAAGAGGCCATCCTTAATGGACTGCCAACGCCAACATCCTGAGGGATAGCCAGCACGGGTTTGTTGCGGGTAGGTCTTGCTTGACCAATCTCATTTGCTTCTATGATGAGGTGATCTATCACCTGGACAAGGGAGCGAAGATTGATGTCATATATCTTGACTTCAGAAAAGCCTTCGATCTGGTATCCCATGATCACCTCTTGGCGAAACTGGCCAACTGTGGCTTTGAGTCCACCACAATTCTCTGGCTGGGAAATTTGCTCCATGGTTGGACCCAGAGGGCAGTAATTGATGGCAGTCAATCATCATGGTGTCCTGTGACCAGTGGGGTCCCCCAAGGCTCTGTC
>NW_017728996.1:33096948-33097547 GCF_001723915.1 Gavialis gangeticus
CAGGAGGCTTGTTGGTGAGGCCCTAAGGGACCATGACCCTAAGGAGGGGGGAGTTCAGGAAGAGTGGTTGCTCCTGAAGGGAGCAATCCTTTATGTGCAAGCTCAGGCTATTCTGTCTCAGAGAAAAGGCAGCAAAAGGGCACAGCAGCCCATTGGCTCTCCAGAGTCCTAGCAGACCTCCTGCAGCTAAAAAGAAAGGCCTACAAAGGATGGAGGACAGGATCCACTTCCAAGGAGGAATAATTCACGCTGGTCCAGTCCTGCAGGGAGCAAACCAGGAAAGCCAAGGCTGTGATGGAACTCCAGCTAGCTACAAGTATTAAGGACAATAAAAAGTCCTTTTTCAGATATGTGGGGAGCCAGAGGAAAAGCAAGGACAACATTGGACCCCTGCTAAACCAGATGGGACAACTGACAACCAATGCCCAGGAAAAAGCCAATCTATTAAATGGGTACTTTGCGTCAGTCTTTTATCAGTCCCATGGGATGCCCATGCCCATTTTGGGACAGGGAGGCCTGGGTGAGGGAGATTCCCTGACCTCCATCAATGCTAACCTCATGAAGGAACACCTTGAGAGGCTGGACACCTTCAAGTCAGC
>NW_017728996.1:33102547-33107739 GCF_001723915.1 Gavialis gangeticus
GGTGATCCAGGTTGACCTTGACAGGCTCAGCAAATGGGCAGATGAGAACCTGATGGTGTTTAACACCGAAAAATGCAAGGGTCTCCACCTTGGGAGGAAAAACCTGCAGCATCCTTATAGGCTCGGCAGTGCTATGCTGGCTAGCACCACGGATGAAAAGGACTTAGGAGTTGTGATTGACCACAGGATGAATATGAGCCTTCGATGTGATGCTGCCACTAGTAAAGTGACCAAAACACTGGCTTGCATCCATAGATGCTTCTCAAGCAAATCCCAGGACATCATTCTCCCCTTGTACTTGGCTTTGGTGAGGCCACAGCTGGAGTATTGTGTCTAGTTTTGGGCTCCACAGTTCAAAAAGGATGTGGAGAAGCTTGAGGAAGTCCAGAGAAGAGCCACGTGCATGATCAGAGGTCAGGAAAACAGACCTTATGATGACAGACTGAAAGCTATGGGGCTCTTTAGCCTGGAAAAACGCAGGCTCCAGGGGTGATCTGATGGCCACCTATAAGCTTATGGGGGGTGTTCACCAGGATCTGGGGGAATGTTTGTTTGCCAGAGCATCCCAAGGGATGACAAGGTTGAATGGTTATAAACTTCTGCAAGACTGTTTCAGGCTGGACATAAGGAAGAATTTCATTACTGTCCAAGCCCCCAAGGTCTGGAATAGCCTGCCATCATAGGTGGTTCAAGCACCCACATTAAATGCCTTCAAGAGAAATTTGGATGCTTATCTTGCTGGGATCGTATGATCCCCGCTGACTTCCTGCCCCTGGGGCAGGGGGCTGGACTCGATCTTCCAAGGTCCCTTCCAGCCCTAGTGTCTATGAAATTATCTAGCGTGATGCCCAAATTCCTTTTCATAGTTGCCGCTTTCTACAGTAAAGGCATGTTTACCCACACCTAAAGTATGGCATGTACTGTGTTCCCTGATGTTTACATTTTTATGGTTGGTCTCACTCTTTTTTTTTCTCTTAGCAGAATTGCTCTTTTTGTTATTTATGACTCCCAGGCCTCTGTCATCTACAAACTATGTTGATTTATGATTTTGTTCTCTGCTAGGTCATTGATAAAAATGTTAAATAGCACAGTGGCAAAAAAAAACAATCCTTGTGGGTCGTGACTAAATGTGCATCCATTCAGTAGATAATTTCCTGTTTTACACTTACGTGTTAAGTAAGTCTATACTGTGTCTTCAGTGCTCCTGGGCAGGCATGTTCCTGAGCATTCCCTATCCACTGATTCTCCTATGTGCCAGGCCTGGAAATGTGTCAGTAAAGCTACTGTAGCATTGTCCCCTGCAGCCATCTCTTGTGATGTGTGCCGCAAAGCAACTTCACTGCCATATTTCAAATTTGGTATGTGCAGGAGCAAGTGGGCAGGGTGTGCTTGAGAGTGCCCCTTCCCATATGTGATGGAGGTACAGTACAGGTGCACCCTTTCAGGACCTGTTGGTTATCCTTTTTTAATCTGTTGAATGATTGTCATGTTGTAGTTTATATTGTTTCAGGTTCTTAATCAGAATACTAGGTAGTATCAAGGCATATATACAAACTGTAAAACTAAACATAAAATGTTTGTATTGACTATATAAAGTCATATTGTATGTCTGTATAAAATAAATTTTAATAAACTATATATAAACTGTTCGCCTGTAGGAGAATACTATGTGTGTGGGGGTGGGGTGGAGAACAGGGTTTGCAGAATAAGCAATACTAATTGTTTAGAAAAAACAAGCTCTGGGAAATTCTTTTGCTCGTTTGAGAGTTCATCCTCTTTCCACTACAATTTTTTTCCTTGTTGTAAAAGAAAGAGATGTTGGATCATAAAAGTAGTGCAATAAAAATACGAGTACATTGGTATATTTTAATTCTATGCTTTAATTCAGCAAAGCCTCTAAACGTGTACTTAATTCCCTTTGACCTCAGTTTTGTAATCAGTATGACATAAACACATGGTTTGCTGAACAGGCCATGTATCTGAACATCCTTCTATTATACTTATACAATTGGTATGTTTTGATGATTAATTTTTTATAATTTACTTGGTCCTACATTTGAGCAAACATTTTATATTCATTAAGATACTTTTCCTAAATTATTTTCTTACTCTACTTCTGTTTTGAGACTAAAGCACAAGGAAGACTTGTTATGATAAAACTTGTATTACTAAAGCCATTGTTTCTCACAGAAAAGCATTGGTTGTGCCAAAAGATTACTTTTGCTTTTGTCTGTGCCAGCCACGACTTTTTTCTCAGCCCCTGGATCAATTACAATGAAAGTATAACAGTGCTGTTAGCTGTAAAATGCAGCAAACTTGCAGAAACTGCAGGCTATGTAAAGTACATTTTTAGCATTTCTAGAGAGACCTGCAGGATTGCAGAGTGTTCTTTTACAGTACATCATAGGGGTGCAGCACTTTTTAGCTGATAGTACTATAGTATAATTCGCCGTTCAGTGGAAATTCCTTTCCGCATACTTTCTTTTTATGAAGCTATAGTTAAAGGATTGAGACAAATAATTCCTTAGGAAAACAGTGAGTGGTTAGAGAAGTTTGTTCCCCTTGGTTAGTTCCTTGTACTTAAAGATGTGTTTTCTCTACTTTCATTTTTCCCTCACTGGCCAAACTACAGAATAAACACATGTTTCTGTGATCAGTAACAATTTGTGATTGTTTGTCTCTAGAAATACCAGTTTCATCGTTGTTAGGGGCTGGAAGGGACCTTTACAGATAATCAATTTTTTATCAATATGGAGCTGAATTGACTGGCTAGTGCTCTGTGAGAAGCAACCCCAGTGTGTTATGCACCTTAAAAGTGGTACATAGTACACTGACACACAACATGCTAACACAGTACATCAGATCTTCCCTTCTGACTGGGAGGAAGGAAGAAGTGAATAACAATTCTGTTTTTGATGTTTAGATGTACAGAGACACAGTAGAAAATAACTGTTCTGGTCTTTTGTGAAATGTCTGTACTACTAATGATGAAGTTTCTTTTATTTGAAATATGAACTTCTCTGAACTGATTCTGATCATGCAACGTTTCACTATTGCTGCACTAGTATTACCCAAATCATACATGCAGCAGGAAAATATTACTATAGAGGCAGATGGATCAAGTGATTTGTCTAAGGCAGCAATTCTCAACCAGGGTGCTGCAGCAAGCTGGAGTGCTTTGAAGTCTTTCAAGAATGCTGCACAGTTCTATGCAATATTAGCACTGTTAGGTGTGCAAACATGATTCACATGATAAAACCAGAGATTTCAAACAGGAATCGATGTTATAATATTCTGACCCTTTTGTGCTGTTCCTGAGTTCTGTGCAACAGAAGGATTTTTGTATTATTTTTCTGTAGTCAAAAAATATGTGGCAAACTACGAGCTTGAAATGTACGTTGCGTCTAAAAAGGTTGAGAACTACTGGTCTAAGGTCTTGGAGTAAATTAGTGGCACAGTTAGTTCAACAGCTTTGTGTCCTGGCTCCATTGTTCAGTTCACCAGATTACTTTGCTTCTCTGTATTAAACCTGGTAACTCTCTGGTTAAGACGACCAGAAGCGGTAAAGCTGTGTTACCATCGAGCTCAGCACAGGATCATTTACCCTGAAAAGGACTGGGGGGTGTAGATATGCCCTAAACCTTTCAACAAGCTTTTTGTTCTTTGTACTACATTTTTTTCCAGCTGCACTTGTCTGAATACGGGTTTTCTTTTGCAGCCTGAGTCATTAATCAAACAGTGAGCGAATTGTTTATTATTTACTATCTTAATATTTTTATTTCAAGAAATACTACTTTAAACTTTGTGTAGAAGGATTTAAGGTAAAAGAAAATCACAACTGTTGCATGTGAGACTTATACTCTACATTTCCACCTTTTTGCATTTTATTATAGACCTGAACTTTTCTTTTCCTTGTTTAGGTATGGATGAAAGAACAGGGGCTGCGTCTTGGGGAACAAGTGGTCAGCCAAGTCCCTCATATGAGCCATCAAGGGTAAGGCTTCTAAATAATTATTATGGGAATGGTTAATACAAATGAACACTTCTGTGCAAGAAACATCCCTTTAAACATTTATATCACTTTCTTTTGATAAGTTTACATGAAGTAAGGACAGTCCTATATGAGCACCATATAGATGTCTATAGTGTGTGTGTGTGTAGTGCTTTTCAACTTCAAAACATTTTATAAACTCTGACCTTCACTACATACTTGTACTGTGGGTATATGTTTTACAGTGAAAAAATGAAAGTACAAATTAAATGAATTACTGAACGATTTTAACTTCTTCAAAATATGCCTGTATAAGACACTACAATAAGTTTGATTTAGCAGAACCAAATTGATTAAATCAGGGTGTCAGATGCATCCAGTCTGACGGGCCAAATGAGCATCCCTGAGCTGGTCTGTAGGCCAGACCAGGGCTAAGCTCTTGCAGAGCATCCAGTGTGTCAGTTCCTGTCTGTGTGATGCAGGTGCCAGCCCCGGAGCTGGCTCAGGGCACATGCTGCATTGTTGCATGTGGGCTGGCCAGGTGCTGCAGCCAGCAAAGGGGGGGGTCAGTCTAGGGTGCTACATGCAACTAGTGCCCCAGATCCCTCATTCTGTGCAGCACTAGGTCCAGCTCACATGCTGCAGGTAGCAAATGTCCCGTGGTGGCTTGTGGGGCTGGTGCTTGCACAGCAAGTCCTGGGGCTAGGTGGTCCAGTATGTGGCGCATGGGGATGGATTGACCATGCATGCAGCATGTGTCAGAAGGGGGCTGGCACAGGGCCCCTTCTGACCAGCTCTGCACACTGGCTCTGGGTCTGGCTGCACACTGCAGGGAACCTGCACCCCGTGCTGGCCTGCCGTGTCATGTGCAGCATACACTAGGCTGTGGTTTTGCTGTCCTTGTGCTAGCTCCTGGGGCCAGCATTGGGATGTAAAACTGCCTGCAGCTTATAGACTGGACCTAGCACTGCAGGCAGCACAGCAGGTCCAAAGGAGTGGGCTGCATGCAATTCCCTGGACTGACCCCCTGTGCTGCCTGTAGCTTTCCTGGCACCATGTCCAACCCATGTGCTGCATCCAGGTTTCATAGATTCATAGATTCATAGATTAAGGGTCGGAAGGGACCTAGTAGATCTTCTAGCCCGACCCCCCGCCAGGGCGGGAGAACAACAAAAAACCCCAAAAAGAGAAACGGGACTCA
>NW_017728996.1:33107800-33110561 GCF_001723915.1 Gavialis gangeticus
TCACAAATGTGCTCCTTGATGATCTTCTCAAAGAGTTTCCCCAGGATTGAGGTAAGACTGACGGGCCTATAGTTACCCGGGTCCTCCCTCTTCCCCTTCTTGAAGATGGGGACCACATTTGCTACCTTCCAATCATCTGGCACCTGGCCCAAGCACCACGATCGCTCATAGAGCTGTGCCAGGGGCCCCGCAATAACCCCAGCTAGCTCCCTCAACACCTTGGGGTGGAGATCATCCGGACCCGCTGACTTGAACGCGTCCAGCCCCTCCAGAAGCTCTCTAACCCGATCCTCCCCAACCTGAGGTCTGAAGGCAATCCCCTCGAGTCCGGCTTCTATCACAGCAGGGAAGTCCCGGTCCCTGCACAAGAAAATGGAGGTGAAGAATTGGTTAAAGAGGTCCGCTTTCTCTTCTGACGCAACCACCAAACTGCCCAGCGTATCCTGCAGGGGTCCCACATTACCCTGGTGGTTGCAGCACCAGGGCCAGTCCAGCGATCCCTGGGTCAGATCATTTGACTGCACAGTCAGCACCCTGGATTAAACAATGTCCAAAAAATTACTACTTTTACCTGGAGCCATGGTGACCTCCCCCTCCCCAGTAATTAGGTTTTATACATGGGAAGTTATAAATTTGTTATCATTTTCTATGTATAGAATCTAATAAATGGAAGGTTATCTTAAATTCATACCTCCCACCCCACTGCTGTGGTGGGGAAAGCAGTGATTGTGGGGGAAGGGGTGAGACCTCTGTCCTTTGCTCACCTGCCCCTCCATGCCTATTACTGTCTTCCTGCTTCCCTCCTTATAGCAGAAGTTAGGAGGTGGGGGGCAGGCTACAGGTTTTCCCCGCATTCACCCCATGGTCTCCCCCACTGTTCTCTTGGCCATGTTCCCTCTTTCTGCCAAACGAGCTAAAATTATTAGTTTACCTAGGCAGGCGGCATCTCAGCTCTGGCTTCAGTCTGAGGCTAAAGCTGCAATTGAGCTGCCACTTGTCCCAGGTTGGTACTCAAATTCAGGATGAGGCATTTTTCCCCAAGGCTGGAGGGGAAATTCATTTTGAATTTGGTAAACTCCTCCCTTTTTCCTTTACTGTAGAGGACAGCTCCTCTTTCATATTGTTACTCCCCTTTATGCATTTACACACGCACTAGAAAGTCAACAATTTCAGTTCTTTGTGAACTAATTGCTGAAAATAGTTAATACCAGGTGTAGGTAACACTTCTGGCTGTGAGCAAGAATAATCCACTGAGGGTACTCCTTTCCACAGCAGTCCCTGGAGAGCAAATATAGTTGGCACTCATCCCTGTGTCCAAGGGCTGGATCTGACCCATGGGTTGCCCACCCCTGGATAACACAGTTGAGAAATTCACTTAGAAACACTCTTTTCTAGCCCCTTTACATTTAAACCATAGAACTGTTCACTTGTGCGCTGTGGCTGATTTTCACCTATAGGCAAAAGACTCTGTAATGAAAGCCTAGGACTTTTTAATCAATGCTGTTAAAAAGGATCTAAAATATTACCGAGAATGGTTAATGTATGTAGATCATGGAACATAAATGTAATTTCTTTTGCATGAGAGAAGCCTTATTTTAGGTGCACAGCTCCATTCTGCACCACTTAAAGTTTCTAGGTGATGATAAGATTTAAGTCAGAGTGGCAGGAAGAATTGGATCTTGGAGGCTGGATCCAAATTCAGGAGTTCTGACTCCCAGTGTTCTCTCCAGACTATAAGATTGGGTGTATCTTGAGGGTGTGAGGGGTACTGAAAAAACAGAGTCTTGTAGCATTTCTCAGCAGCTTTCATGTAGAATAAAACTGCTGTCAGATTTGTGCTAACACATTATATGGAAAATATGCCTTGCATCTTTATGGGGCATGTTGTCACAACTAGTACTGGAAAGAAAAAAAAGCACTAGAAAGATTAAAATACTCTTAAATCTGAGGTTCCACACTCCTCAATCAATAAACTACAAATGAGTATGAAAATCTCTTGAATTGTGAAAGACATATAGTATGTTAAAACTTCAACTTCAGATCTGTAGTATGGAAATAATGCACCATATTTAAACTCTAGTAAGCCAGGTCTGACCGCTCACGTCGGTTCCTAGCCAGAATGCAGGACCTCTGTCTAACCCAGGAGGTGCACAGCCCCGCGAGGGGAGACGCCTTGTTGGACCTGGTGCTGGCCACCGGTGACGACCTGGTGAGGGGGCTGCAGGTGCTCGACCACGTGGGCGACAGCCATCATCGCCTGCTGGAATTCACCATCCAGCACAAGGTGGCAAAGGCCTACAGCAAGGCAGCAGCCCTAGATTTCAGGAGGGCAGACTTCAATGAGCTAAGGAGAATAGTCGGGGAAGCGCCGAGGTCCTGGAGGGGAGGGGAGCCAGGTGTCCAAGAAGAGTGGTTGCTCCTTAAGGAGACAATTCTCCAAACCCAAAGGGAGGTAATCCCAACGTGGATCAAAGGGGGCAGGAGGGCGCAAAAGCCCCCATGGCTCACCAAAAGCTCCGGGAATGTCTCCTACCTAAAAGGGAGGCACACACCCAATGAAAGGGAGGGGCCATCACCAGGGAGGATTATACTGCAGTTTCTCGGGGATGCAGGGGGGCAGTCAGGAAGGCCAAGGCGGAGATGGAACTGGGACTAGCTTCCCGGATCAAGGACAACAAGAAGTCCTTTTTTAAATACATAGGCGGCAAAAAGAAGGTTCTGGGTAATGTGAGGCCCCTGCAGGACACGCTAGGAAATTTGG
>NW_017728996.1:33110833-33111174 GCF_001723915.1 Gavialis gangeticus
GGCCTTCGACACTGTCTCTCACCCCGTTCTAATTAAGACACTGGGGGACTGTGGTGTTGACACCTACACAGTCAAATGGGTCGCCAACTGGCTGGCGGGCCGCACCCAGAGAGTGGTAGTCATTTTTGACCTAGAGAGATGTGGGCAGTGGGGTTCCGCAGGGCTCAGTTCTTCGGCCTGTACCGTTCAACATCTTCATCAGTGACTTGGACGAGGGGGTAAAAAGCACCCTGCTCAAATTTGCTGATGAAACTAAGATGTGGGGGGATGTGGGCATGCTAGAAGGAAGGAATAGGCTCCGATCAGACCTAGACAGGTTACAGGGGTGGGCGGATGAGAAT
>NW_017728996.1:33111449-33115862 GCF_001723915.1 Gavialis gangeticus
AAGATGAACATGGGCCGGCAGCGTGGGGATGCAGTTAGGAAGGCCAACCGCACCTTGTCATGCATCCACAGGTGCATCTCAGGCAGGTCCAAGGAGGTGATACTCCCCCTCTGTGCAGCACTGGTCAGGCCGCAGCTGGAGTACTGCATTCAGTTCTGGGTGCCGCACTTCAAGAGGGATATGGACGACATGGACAGGGTCTAGAGGAGGGCCACTCGCATGATCAGGGGGCAGCAGGGAAGGCCCTATGAGGAGAGGCTACGGGACCTGAACCTATTCAGCCTCCACAAGAGAAGGCTGAGGGGGCCTGTTATAAATTAGTCGGGGGGACCAGCAGACATTGGGGGAGTCCCTGTTCCCCCAAGCACTACCAGGAGTGACTAGGAATAACGGTCACAAGCTGGCAGAGGGTAGATTTAGGCTAGATATCAGGAGGCGCTACTTCACGGTCAGGGCAGCTAGGATCTGGAACCAAGTTCCAAGAGAAGTGGTGCTGGCTCCTACCCTGGGGGTCTTTAAGAGGAGGCTAGATGAATACCTTGCTGGGGTTGTTTGACCCCAGTACTCTTTCCTGCCATGGCAGGGGGTTGGACTTGATGATCTGCTCAGGTCCCTTCTGACCCTACTAACTATGAAACTATGAAATATCTAATACCTTGAAGCATGAACTCAAGTCTTTTCTTTAGTAGACCTTGCAACTACTTCAGCATTTGAAACGACATGTTATTGTTTGGTCCTGGCTAATGGGTGTTTTTGCTCTAAATGTCTTGAGCATGTTGATGGTTATGGGTGAGCAACTTTACATATGAGTATTAATTAATGAAGGACTGATTCACCTCACTGGGATTTGAGTTTGTGCTTCCTAGGCTGTGTATCTTCTTCGTTTTTTTTGTGGGGGAGGCAGATGGATTTTTGTTGGTCCACTAATGTGAAGTTGAAATTTCTTCTATTTTTCTAAGAGATTATTAGGAACTTTAAACTTGGCCAAATCTCAGGAACATGTGACTTACACCCCCAGTGGAAGGAAGATCACTGATGTGATACTAATGCATTTGAAGCAAAGGCAAGAGATTAATACTATTCTTCCATAGATTTATGAATATTGAAAACATAAATGTAAACCTAGCTTGAGCTGTATTACTCTACTAGAAAATACAAAGGGAAGGAGAGAAAGGAGCCAAATATTTAAAAACAATAAAATTGGCCACAAACAGGAAACTTTCATTTATAAAAGGAAGATAATACAGAAAAGAAATATGAAATAAGATTCTGTCTTTCTAACATTGAACAGTGTTTAACTGTAGGAGGATTCCCACTGAAATCAATTGGACAATTCAAAGGTAATAATCAGGTTTTGTAAAGGAGGCAAAATCTGGTCTTAAATCTTTGTTCTACTACTATACTTGGTATTCTCTAATTCAGTAACTGATATGGTGGATTAGTTGAGTAATACCAGTTATGTACATCTTGGAAAAAGGAAAATTAGTGTGTTTGCACATATGTAAATCTAAATGCTGTAATTTAGGCCTGTGCCACAAGTTATACTTAAGACATGATTAACCAGTTAATCATGTCTTTAGCTGTAACAGCCACACATTAAAACCTTTAACAGTGTCATAAAACAAGGAACAATCCACAAAGTTATTCCACAAAACATGTGTAATCATTTTGTGGCTGGTTCTTATCATGCTGTTATTAATTGACTGCATGACCAGGTGTGCCCCTGTGGTTAAGATTTCTGTCAGCTGATGGGGCTCTCAGCTGCAGGGGAGCACTGTACCCATGAGCCTGGGACCTTGCAGCTGACATGGCTCCCAGTTGTGGTGGCACATGCTTTGCCTTCGTGGCTGGGAGCCCTGTCAGCTGAGAGAGCTCCCAGCCACAAGCAGTGGTGCAGGCAGAGCCTGACATCATGATCCCAGGCTAGCTCTGCACCAGCAGTAAGGCATGATTGGATCTGATACTTGATTCCACAATCATGCCTCCTGCCATGCATATGTGTCATGGCAGGGAGTGAGATTGTGTTGATCGTGCATCAGATTCCATCACATCTTTACTTGTATGCCTGGCTGAGGTTTTAGTTATGTTGCAAGAAAAGAATGAAGTGAGCCAGTTTAGTTTCTAAGACCAAGCTGGTGTATGCTATATTTATTACTATACTAGCCAAATATAATTTTGAGGGGAAAGTTCTAAAGTTTAGGGAATGCTGACATGCACATGAAGTTTAGCAATTTATTTTAGCAGAATTTGTGAACAATAAAAAGAATTTATAGAGGACAGGTTTAATATATGAATGGAGAAATAAGCCTAGAAAGCACTACTAAAGAGAAACATTACATTTTGAAGGTGCGTTTTTAACTGTAAATGAAATAACATGAGAGTCCCAGAGGGTCACATTTTGTGATTCCCTCTCCCTCTTTTAAAATTGCTTTATTTTTTTTGTTATAGTTCTTGAAAGGAAAAATTCCCTTGACTTCAGCTTAGAGTTTTGCCAGGGTGGAAGCAACAAGTTTCATCAACAAAATGTTCCCAAACTGTTTTAAATATTCTTTTTTAAAAATTGCAATTTAACCCAGGCATCTTTCAGAGCTATGTAGTTTTTTTACAAAGTTTTTAGAAAGCCACATAGTTGTCTGAACATAGGAGCTAATCCTGTACTCGGCATACAGCCTGGCATTTGACTGTTCATAGAATTTCCTTATGGGAGTCACCCAACCTGTGAATTACTAGCTGTGGATCCATGCAACATAAATGTTGCTGCAGTTCTTGACAGGATTAATGCCTAGTAGATCTCTCTAATTTTAGATTTTCCCTCTTTGTCCTATGTTTTGACCTTAGAAAGAACCCTCTGGGTGTTCTTTTTGTAGACTTTCATCACCTAGTACAATGTGCATCTCATGGGTTGTGTGGCAGACATAGTCCTTTGGAATTGCAGAAGTGTCAGAAGAAATTGATTTTAAGGGCAAAGTAGACCTTGTGTAGACTGTATGCCAGTTAGATATCCAGACTAGTAAAACAGGAAGCTCAAAAAGATGTAGTGAATGTGGTTTGGACAGATATATTCTGTCTTTCATTTTACATAAGAAAATAAATAAATAGATGTATAAAAAAGTCTTTTGTTTTTGTTTTTTAACAAAAAAAAGATGGATGCTGGGATTTGCTAAATGTATCAATTTCTCTGTAAAGAAAGTTATCCCTTTTAAAGGAGAACTTCAGTTTTTTGTTTTTCCCCAAAAGGTTATTTATTATAAGCTATGTATTTAAAAATGCTGATGGTTAACAAATACCAGTGGAAAACTTAGGCCTTGTGCAGACATTCAGTTTCTTCTGGGAGAGTTGCTGCTTTCCTAGGAGAAACCATGAGTATGCAGATATTTAGGCTTTTTCTCCCGTAGTAAAAATGGCCACTCCAGAAGAAAAATAAGCTGGGCATAACAAGGGTTAAATCAGCTCCAGGAGAGTTTCTTTTGGGAGAGAGTATGTCTGTACATTACTGACAGCGCAAGTTGACCATGGGTCATCTGGGTTAGCTGGTCAGGGTTGTCCTGTGCTCTGTTGTCATCTGTTGCCAGGCAAACTAAAGGATCCTGCAGAGCATAATGAGATGTGTTCATAAGATGACACTATACAGCCAGGGGGTTAGCACTGCAAGCTCTCCACTCTTTAGGGCCTCAGCATTTAAATGTTTGTACATGTTGCTCAGGGTAAGTTTTTCTACCATAAGAACAAACCTGGGCGAATTTTCCCAGATTATTTGAATGTTTGTACACAGCCTTAGTCCATGGCCACATTTTTCTGCAAAAATTAGAATAGGGAGAAACTCCATTCTGAACTGAAATTAATAGGAAAGCACTAGACTTTGCATAATAGTTGTAAGAAAAAAAATATAGAATCAATGTCTTCATAGGTGTTCTGGGTAAGAGATGTATTTTGGTTATGTTGTTTTTTGTCTTTTATTTTCCAGTTCAGTTTGTGTTGTGTGACTTTTTATTTTGCTACTGTTTCATGTTCACAAATTTTGGATGAAGATAACTTCTGACACCCCCCCCCCCCCAATACCTTAATCTGATCAGATGACAAGTTGGGCTGCTGGACACAAGGAAGTCTTGGTGTGAGAGTGCTGGCTTGAATTATAAAAAGGGATCTGGGTTTTCCATTTCCCATGGGAAAATGGAGAAAAATGTGGATTTCGCCCTTCACCCGAGGAAAATGTGGCTATTTCATTTTAATAGAGAAACCCAAGAATTTTGCACTTTTGCAAAGAGCTCTCTGCAGGGTGGCAGAGTTCCAGCATGCAACGGACTGGGAGGGGAGAGGGAGGAGAACGCCTAGCTAGGGGGCACCATGTGCATGTATTTGCACATGGCCGCCAAGCAGCCTGGAGAGCTCCCTCAGGTAAATCGGGGGGGGGGG
>NW_017728996.1:33115948-33124348 GCF_001723915.1 Gavialis gangeticus
GGGGGGGGGGGGGAGGGGCTCCTCTCCACAGCAGAATGCAATCCTGGGGGGAACAGGAGGACCTGTGCCCCCAGATCTAGAACGTAGGCTGCAGACTTGGGTTCTCTGCCTTGCAGCTCTCCTGGTGCTTCTGCAGCCCATCAGGTGTGACTGGGTGCAGCAGGACGGAATGGGGGGAAGCAGGACAGGACAGGAGGAAGCTCCTTGCCACTGTGAGCTCCATGCTGCCCTGGCAAGGTGTCCTCTGCCCACATGGCAGAAAATGGGGTGGCAGAGTGGGATTATGCCCCCTCGCTGCTGCCGCACAGACAGATGATACCTTGCCAGGGCAATGCGGAGCTTGGAGCCGCAAGGAGCTTTCCTGTGTAGCCCCACATTGCCCTGCCATGCTGGGTTGCACCTGCTGGGCTGCAGAGGCCTTAGGGGAGGGTAGCAGGGCAGGCAAGCCACCCCATGCACAGATCTAGGAGGCTCAGATTCCCTTTGCCCCCCAGGAGTGCATGCAGCATCAGGGAGCTGGCCCCACCTGAGCCTGCAGCAGGCAGGAACCAGCAGGGGGAGCCAGGTTCAGCTTCTACAGCAGCTGCTATGTCTTGTGGGAGGCAGCCTGGGCTTGGGCACCGATGCTGGGGGCAGGGGACTGCAGACTTGGGGCCTTGGCCCCGTAGTCCTTGCAGCTGGGGACCCCTTGGGCAGGGCTGGTAGGGGCCCAGGAGCTGTGGGTGGGGGCTGATGGGCAACCAGCAGTGCTTGGGGGGTGGGTTTGTGGTTGGGGAGTGAGGAGCACCAGCAGGGCCAGGGTGGCTGTGAGTTGGGAATGAAGGGCACCAGCAGGGCTGGGGGGCTGTGGCTTTCAAGTGAGGGGCCTGGACCTGGTTTATGAGTTAAGGGGGCAGGGGAGCTCAGATTTTCCTTAATAGCCCAAAATCAAATACCAACAATTATACATATTTAGAATTTATTTTATTATAGCCAAATTGCTTTAAAATTGTAAATATATCAACAAAACATTGTGCTAATGGATACCTGTATATATTGTGGCCTTTCATTTTAATCACAGATTTTGTGGTTTTAGTTGGAGAACTTGAGATATTATTATTATTATTATTATTATTTTTTTTTATCAGAGAATTTGTGAATTTGAATCGGGGAAAACCATGATCCCTGGTTATAAAAACATTGATTAAAAAATCAGTTTCTCAGAGAACAGGGTATATAAGAGGCAGGCTATCTTATGTGAGGTTCCTAGATAACATTTAGTGATGATACATGCATACACAAAATAAAAAGAAAGGAAAATTTAAGGTCACCTCTTTCTGTCCTTGAAGTATTGAAATTTAACTGAAGACTTCAATGTCCAATGCTTTTCCCATGGATTTTAATACAGAATGTTTACTCTTGTCCTAATTGTTTTTACTACTTGCCTGTTCACAGGAAAATGGCAGTCTCCATGGAAAAAGCTCAGACCTCTCCACAGACATAGAAAAATTGAAACCTCAAGAGGTACTACTTCATCTTTCTATCTGAGTGTGTGAGTTATCTACCTGTAGCCTAACACTGGAGTTATTCTTCAAAAGTCATGTGACAGATTTAATTGTTTTAAGATTTCAAGTCAGCTACCAAAGAAGGCTAGGATTTTCAGAGGTGTACAAGGACCTGCAGTGCAGTTCAAATTAACTGAGATTTAGGCACCTAACTTCCTTAGGTTCCTTACACTGTGTCAGTCTACATGTGGTTTTCATCTAAGCATTCCAAATCCAATCGAAAACAAATGTTATTAAATCTTTTAGTTGCCCAGTACTTACCTCACATTTGGGTGTTTCATTACTAGGGGGTGTGCAAAATGGGTTGTTTTCAGTTCAGATTTAGCCTGTATCGGGGATAGTGATTCGATTCGTTGATTTATTGTCCTGACCTAGAAGTGTACCGGAAGTGCTCCTGGTCCACTTCCGGGTCTGCTGCCAAGCCTGCTGGGGACCCCCCCTGCACTCCTGTGGGACGCTCCATTCGCCCCACCATCTAAGCATTCACGAGCTGCCTGGTACCTTGAGGTATATAGAAAAGACGTTTAAAGCTGTGTCCTTGTCCAAATCATTGAATCTCTCCAAATCGATTTGGAGGGTTCCAATTCGATTCGGAGAGACTAACGGGTCTCCTGATTCGATTCAAATTCAGAGATTTGGTTACCAAATCAGGCTGAATCCCTGCCAAATCTAATCAGCAACTGAAGCTTTGCACAGCCCTATTGATTACCTTTCTAACAATTAGAGCAGATGATGGAGCATTTTTTGATAGCTTCTTATCTGAATTAATGAAAAGGCATTGATCAAGGCATTCAACAACTTCTGTACACAAAATGTTGTCATGTCTTCCAGCCTAATCCCATATGTGTGATATTACTGATTCATAGTAATCACTGAGTACCTAAAAAGTTGGTTTTCCATTAGAAATGCATCCTTTCCTTAAAAAATGAATAACTTAACTATGAAGGCTTTCTCTTTCATAGGAACTAATTAGAAATTAAGATTAGTGGATCTAGTAGAACTCTGAAAAACCTTGATGCCTGCCATATGTTTGAGGTGGTTGGACTGAATTTTGTTTATTATACCTTTCTTCCCAATTTGATAGTTCAGATGTTGAATGAATGCCCCGGTAATGATTACTATATATAGGACCCACCCTTTATAAAGCAGTATAGAGGTGGTGATTGATCTTTCTTTTTTTTTAATGGAGAGACATTTGCACTAGATTAGAACCATAGCAGATTCCTGGGCATCTGTTTTAGAGAGATGTAAGGCTGCTCTTTGGATGTCTTGTTTTAGCAAGACCTTGGAGATCAGTTTTGAAGTACTTGACATTGATTGACTCCAATGAGTTTCACTCAATAAATTACCATGGAATTTGGTCCATAGCTTGTAGAAGGCTAGTCGCATCTCACTGATTCATCCCCTCCCTGCTTTCCCTGAAATGATATACTGCCCAACCTCCAGGCTTTCCAGTTTCTTTGTCAGTTGTTCTTTACAGAGGAAACCTCATTACATGACAAAAATCACTTTTTCCTGTGGTAAACATTGCCTTTTAATTGAAGGTTATTCTTTTATAGATTTTCATAGAATCATAAGAAGTTAGGGTTGGAAGGGACCTCAGAAGGTCATTTATTCCAGCCCTCTGCTCAAAGAAGGACTATCCCCAATTGGATCATCATAGCCAAAGCTTTGTCTAGCCAGGTCTTGAAAACCTCCAAGGATGGGGCTTCCACCACTTTTCTGGGTAGCCTGTTCCAGTGTTTCACTACCCTCCTAGTGAGAAAAATCTTCCTAATATTTAACCTAAACTTCCCTTGCTGCAATTTATGACCATTGCTTCTTGTTCTGTCATCTGCCACCACTGAGAACAGTCTAGCTCCATCCTCTTTCAAACCCTGCTTCAGGTAGTTGAAGGCTGCTCTTAAGTTCCCTCTCAGTCTTCTCTTTTCTAGACTAAATAAGCCCAGTTCCCTCAGTCTTTCCTCAGAAGTCATGTGCCTGAGCCCCCTCACCATTTTTTGTCATCCTCTTCTGGACTCTCTCCAATCTGTCCACATCATTTCTGTAGTGAGAGGCCCAAAACTGAACACAGTACTCCAGATGTGGCCTCACCAGTGCTGAACAGAGGGAAATAATCACTTCCCTTCATCTACTGGCAACACACCTACCAATGCAGCCCAGGATGCTGTTAACCTTCTTGGCAGCAAGGGCACACTGCTGGCTCATATTCAGCTTATTGTCCACTGTAACCTCCAGGTCCTCTTTTGCAAAGCTGCTGCCCAGCCAGTCAGCCCCCAGCCTGTACTGGTGCATAGGATCGTTCTGTCCTAAGTGCAGGACATTGCACTTGCCCTTGTTTAACTTCATCAGATTCCTTTTGGCCCAATCCTCCAATTTATCTAGGTCACTCTGAATCCTTGCCCTACCCTCCAGCATATATACTACCCCCCCTCAGCTTGGTGTCATCTGCAGACTTGCTGAGGGTGCCCTGTATGCCATCTTCCAGGTCGTTGATGAAGACATTGAACAAAACCAGCCCTGGGACCGACTCCTGGGGCCCTCCGCTTGATACCAGCTGCCAACTAGACATTGAGCCATTGATTTACTACTCTCTGAGCCCGATGTTCCAGCCAGTTTTCATTTTATTGCAGTGTGGATAATAGTGGCTTTTATCTGTGTAAATTAAACACCTGTGTAAGGTTTTCTTTCTTTGGTTTTGTTATAACAATTCCTACTTTATAAAAATTGCAACTTAGTTTTTCATCTATTCAGATGTCTGTCCCCAAAGGAGGAATAGTCATCCATTTTTTCCCAAATCTCTTTTTAGGAGGTAATGGCAAAAAGTCTTGGGCATAATTTAATTGCAGTATTTTTCCAAAGAGCAAATACTTTCATGCAATTATATCATGTATAATGCAATAAAAAATGGATTGGCAGGTTTAATATTATTTGATATGTAGTCCACTTTAAATATTATGTATGCAATTTGCCTTCCTTTTTACCTTGGAAAAATCTGTGTATGCACATCCATCCATGGAAACATTCTTCTAGTCATGTACGTGTACTTGAATCCAGAGTTGAGCTCATAGTCAAAATCTAACAGATATTACTTGGGATTCCAGCATCAAAGTAGAGTAAGTGTTAATAAGTCTATTGTATTTGAGCTCTCTCTGGCCTCTCTCTTTTGCGTTGTAACTGCTTCCTCTAGTAAGGGGTGGATCCAGAGGGAGTGCAGTGGGGTGGCCACATCCTCCTTTCTGACCATGTGGCAGGAGCAGCTGCTGGGGACACTTTTTAAGTACCCACAGAAGATAAAAATTTGCCCCTCCCTTCCCCTTCATGCCCAGAGGTGTGTCCCTTCCCTTCCTCTCTCCTTCCTTTGCCGCTTTTCCCATTATCCCCTCCCCTGCTTGCCTCTGTCTTCCAGGTCAGGAAAGATCCAGAGCTCCTCCAGCTAGGTTGTATGGTGTCTGGGTCCCCCCCTCCCTGCCTAGTCATCCTGGATTTTCCCTTCCAGCCCAGAAGCTGAAACAAGGAGGGGGGAACCTGCTGCTGCCACTGTTTTGGGGCTGATCCTGGCCCCAGCCTAGACTGGTTGGAGGGGATTTGGAGTTCCCCTTGCCCCTGGGATAGTGGCAACAGCAGGTTTCGAATGGGGAGGGGGGCATGCCTTGGTGGGGGGGTGGGTAATTATTACTTAGTCATGTGGTGGGGTCTGCCATCCTCAGTGTGTCTGTGTGTGTTGGGCCTGGGACTGGGGGGGCTTAGCCACTATTGCAGCACTGATCACTGCTTCTACACCCCCTGCTTTGCAAAATCCTGGATCTGATTCTGCCAGTAGTTTATCATATTGTTCAGAAACAGATGACCTGCTATGAAATTTTCTTATACAACCCCTCAAAAATAGAAACCAAAATAAACACAAAAAAACAAGCCCAAGCCTGTCACACCCCATACCTTCATTGCTCAAGAAACTTCCTGAATTAATTTGATTTATGGCCAAGATGTTTCTAAAATACGTGCCAAAAGTTAGCTTCCAGATACCATATGTAAGTGTCTAAATATAGGGTTTATGCACTCATTTTTAATATTTTGGCCACATATGTTAACATGTTTTCCAGGTTTACAGCTTTGTTCAAGGACTAAAATAGTCTTTCACTCTAGTGTACAGGTTGGCTATGACTGAAACTTAATCACAGTGTTGAGATAAGCATTGGAATCTTTTTACAAATTAGTTTCCTACATGGCAGTTATTTGCACATGATCCTTGGGAAAGAGCCAAATGAATGTACATTCATCAGTTTAATATAGTAATGATACTCATCTTAGGTGACTCAAGATATAATTATTTGGGATGCCTATTTAAAATGGGATTCAGTGGTTCACTAAATTAAATCGATGTAACCTCAGAGTAGTTCTGATTGGAAATCAGAGAATTGACAGTGACCATTCCAAAACTGACTACTTTTTCAGTGAATAATTCTGAATTTTTTCTCTAATGGTAAACCTGCAATTCTCTAATGGGAAACACTACATGATGTTTTCAGATTTTAGTGCCATTTCCTCTTTTACCTACTTCACTTTGATATGTAACAGTGGTGTTGAGTCTTCTGGCACTCTGACCCAGATAAGTGGTACAGGGTTGATCTGCAGGCCTCATCCCATGAAGGATCAGCATGTGTGGTCAGTTCACAGATGTGACCCTGCATGTCACCAAACCCTGCATATAGGGCCATGTTAACTGAACCACAGGGCTCCACAGGAGTCCTGAAATTTGGCAGTAGGGGAGAGTAGGGAGACTGCCATTGCCCCCTGCCTCATTTCTGGAGCTGTTGGGAGTTTTGCAGTCTGGATAACATGGCTCCACAGGCCAACGCTCTAGCTCCACTGGTATATAATAATGTCAGACAAACATTTTATTTGCATTTAGAAATATTTTTAAATATCAGGTTTTTCCTACTTTTAGATGACTCGTGTAGAAACTTTCTTGTCTTCTCCCTTTCCCTAGAATTAAGATAATAGTCATCATCAGCTGTGCCATGGTACTCCCTCTGGATCTGTCTCTGGGGGTTAAGTTGAAAAGGCTGGGTATTGGGGTATTGGCAAAGTAAAAAAAAAAAAAAAAAAGGATGAAAAGTAGGTCATGATAATGGATCCTGGTGTTTTTCTGATTTAAAAACCTTAAAATCTGTGATTAAAGCACCCCTGGCCCTGCTGGTGTCCCTCACTTCCCCCTGCCCCCCATCCCAGGCTTGGCCATGCCCCTCACTCTCCCCCACATCCTCCCAGCCCTGGCTGGTGCCCCTCACTCCCCACCCACAGCCCATGCATCTGCCAGTCCTGCCAGAGGGGTCCCCACCTGCCAGGAACCTGGGTTTGCAGCCCCCTCCCCCTGATGGAAGACAGCAGCTGCTACAGTGGAATTGAGCATGGAGCCGGCTCCCCCCACCATTACCTTCTGCCTGCCTGCTGCGGGCTCAGGTCAGAGGGCAGCTCCCTGCTGCAGTATGCACTCCTGGGGGGGCCCAAGGGGGGAGGGGGCAGAGCAGGTGTGGGCTTGGGTTCCTACCCTGCTGCTTTCCTTTGGGGCTGCCACAGCCTACAGGTGTGACCAAGTGCTGCAGGGCAGAGCGTGGCCACACAGGAAAGCTGCTTGCAGCTGCAAGCTCTGCGCTGCCCTGGTGACGCATCTCCTGTGTGCTTGGCAGCAGTGAGGGGCACAGCCTCATGCTGCTGCCTGCTTTGGCCCCATGTGTGCAGGGGACACTTCTCCAAGGCAGTGTGGTGCTTGCAGTGGCAAGCAGCTTTCTTGCATGACAGCGCTCTGTCTTGCAGTGCCGGGTCGTACATGCTGGGCTGTGAAGGCTCCAGGGGAGGGCAGCAGGGCAGGAGCCAGAGCCTGCGGCAGGCAGCCTGCCCTGTCCCCATCCCATGCACAGATCTGGGGGGCACGGGTCCTCTCTGCCCCACTCCCAAGAATTTATGCAACAGCAGGAAGCTGGGTCCACCTCTGCCACCCTGCCCCTGGACAAGTCACCCATGGCCCTGGGCCCCAAGCCCGTGTACCACCTGGCAGGGTGGCATCCCCTGCCCAACTCCCTCCCTCCCTCCCTTCCTCCCTCTGGGGGCATCAGTTTCCCCTCCACTCCCACTTATCTGCAGGAGCTGCTTCCCAGGCTGCCTGGGGCCATGCGCATATACATGCACATGGCGCCCCTGCTTGACTGCCCTCCTTCTGCTCCCTCCCATCCCTTTGAAGGCTGGAACTCTGCCAACCTGCAGACAGCTCGCTGCAAAACTGTAAAATCTGTGGGTTTCTCTGCTAAAATTAGACATCCACGTTTTACTCCAGTAAAAGGGAAAATCGACATTTTACTCTGTTTTTCCATGGGAAATGGAAAACCTGGATCCCTGGTTATGATGGACAGCTTTACATATAATTTCTTAACTAAATACTACAGTCATTCTCAATGTGTACTTTTAAAATCTCATGTTATGTCAGAAAAATTTTCCTGAGATTTCTCTTTTACATTGTTTAGACAAAATTTCGTGGTGGTCACAGCTTTCAGACTTGAGCCATGTATGAAAAAACCCAAATCTTGAGTTTTAAAACATTTAATCTTGCTCAGTTCTCATAAAATTACTTGAAGCACTTGTCTGAAACATTAAAAGCTAAATGATATACAGTTTGAATCCTTTTAATTGAAACAGTCTAAATAGAAATCAGAGCAATCAACTAGTTACCTCATGTGTCTGTACACAAATGCACAGAGCCTGGGAAACAAGCAGGAAGAATTGGGAGTCCTTGCACAGTCAAGGAACTATGACATGATTGGAATAAGAGAGACTTGGTGGGAGCTCGCATGACTAAAGC
>NW_017728996.1:33129348-33129577 GCF_001723915.1 Gavialis gangeticus
TATGAAAGGGAAGAAGAACAATCCAGGGAATGACTGACTGGTCAGCCTCACTGTAGTCCCTGGAAAAATCGTGGAGCAGATCCATTTCTAAGTACTTGGAAAAGAAAAAGGTGATTAGGAACAGCCAGCATGGATTCACCAGGGCAAGTCATGCCTGACCAACCTGCCTTCTGTGATGAGATGAGTGGCTCTGTGGATGCGGGGAGATCAGTGGATGTGGTGTACCTTG
>NW_017728996.1:33134577-33136738 GCF_001723915.1 Gavialis gangeticus
GTGGAAGAGGAGTTGCACTTTATGTAAAAGAGCCATATGGTTGCTTAGCGTTCCAGTATGCAGCTGGAGATAGGGCTGTTGAGTTTCTCGGTTAGGGTCAGAGGGGAAGGCAACAAGGGTGATGTCGTGGTGGGGGCCTGCTACAGACCACCAGATGAGGAGGAAATAGTGGATGAGGCTTTTTTCAAACAGCTAGCAGAAGTTCCCCAGTCACAGGCCCTTGTTCTCATGGGGGACTTCAATTACTTTGACTTCTGGGAGGGCAACACAGCAGTGAGCAGGCAATCAAGGAAGTTTTTTGAGAGTATTGGGGATAACTTCCTTGTGCAAGTGCTGCAGCTGCCAAGTGGAGGCCATGCTCTTCTTGACCTGCTGCTCCTGAACAGAGAAGAATTGGTGGGGAATGTAGTAGTGGATATCAACTTAGGCAGCAGTGATCATGAGATGATTGAGTTCAGGATCCTGAGGAAACAAGGATGGAGAGCAGCAGAGTAAGGACTCTGGACTTCAGAAAAGCAGGCTTTTGACTCTCTCAGGGAACTCATGGGCAGGATCCCCTGGGAAACCAGCCTTGAGGGGGAAAAGAGTCTAGGAGAGCTGGCTGTACTTTAAAGAAGACTTGCTGAGAGTTCAGGAACAAACCATCCTGATGTGCAAGAAGACTAGCAAGTATGGCAGAAGACTGTCTTGGCTTAGCAGGGAACTCTTCAGTAAATTAAATCACAAAAAGGAAGCTTATAAGAAGTGAAAACTTGGACAAATAACTAGGGAAGAGTATAAGACAGGGCTGGGCAAAATGTGGCCCGCGGGCCGGATGTGGCCTGCCAAGCCATTCCATCCAGCTTGCAGGACCCCTAAAAAAAATTTAGAAAATTAATATTTATCTGCCCCTGGCTGCCTGTCATGCCGCCTTTGATGGCTTGCCAAAACTCAGTAAGCGGCCCTCCACCCAAAATAATTGCCCATCCCTGGTATAAGAGTGTTGCTCAGGCATGCAGGGCTGAAGTCAGGAAGGCCAAAGCGCAATTGAATTTGCAGCTAGCAAGGCATGTGAGGGGGGTAACGAGAAGAATTTCTACAAGTATGTCAGTAGCAAGAGGAGGATCAGGGAAAGTGTGAGCCCCTTACTGAATGGGGAGGCAACCTTGTGACAGGATGCAGAAAAGGCTTTTTTGCCTCAGTCTTCACAGGCAAGGTCAGCTCCCAGACTACTGCACTGGTCAGCATAGTTTAGGGAGGAGGTGAGCTGCCCTCAGTGCTGAAACAACAGCTTAAAGACTACTTAGAAAAGCTGGATGTGTACAAGTCCATGGGGCTGGATGGGATTCACTTGAGGGTGCTGAGGGAGTTGGCTGATGTGATTGCAGAGCCATTGGCCATCATCTTTGAAAACTCATGGTGATCAGGAGTGGTCCCAGATGATTGGAAAAGGGCAAACAGTGCCCATATTTATGAAAGGGAAGAAGAACAATCCAGGGAATGACTGACTGGTCAGCCTCACTGTAGTCCCTGGAAAAATCGTGGAGCAGATCCATTTCTAAGTACTTGGAAAAGAAAAAGGTGATTAGGAACAGCCAGCATGGATTCACCAGGGCAAGTCATGCCTGACCAACCTGCCTTCTGTGATGAGATGAGTGGCTCTGTGGATGCGGGGAGATCAGTGGATGTGGTGTACCTTGATTTTAACAGGGCTTTTGTTCCGATCTCCCACAACATTCTTGCAGGCAAGCTAAGGAAGTATGGGCCAGATGAATGGACTGTAAGGTGAATAGAAAACTGGCTGGAGCATCGGGCTCAGAGAATAGTAATCAATGGCTTGATTTCTAGTTGGCAGACTGTAACAAGTGGATTCCCCCGGGGGTTGTTCCTAGGGCCTGTTTTGTTCAAGGTCTTCATCAACAACCTGGAAGATGGCATAGAGTGCACCCTCAGCAAGGTTGTAAATGACACCAAGCTGAGGGGAGTAGTAGATTTGCTGGAGGGTAGGGCAAGGATTCAGAATGACCTAGACAAAGTGGAGGACTGGTCCAAAAAGAATCTGAGGAAGTTCAAAAAGTGCAAAGTCTTGCACTTAGGACAGAACAATCTCATGGACCAGTACAGGTGAAGGGCAGCCTAGCTGGGCAGCAGTTCTGCAGAAAAGGACCTGGAGGTTACAGTG
>NW_017728996.1:33146889-33147115 GCF_001723915.1 Gavialis gangeticus
CTAGCTGGGCAGCAGTTCTGCAGAAAAGGACCTGGAGGTTACAGTGGACAATAAGCTGAATATGAGCCAGCAGTGTGCCCTTGTTGCCAAGAAGGTTAACGGCATACTGGGCTGCATCAGTAGGTGCGTTGCCAGTAGATGAAGGGAAGTGATTATTTCCCTCTGTTCAGCACTGGTGCGGCCACATCTGGAGTACTGTATTCAGTTTTGGGCCCCTCACTACAGA
>NW_017728996.1:33152115-33168152 GCF_001723915.1 Gavialis gangeticus
AAGACAGGGCTGGGCAAAATGTGGCCCGCGGGCCGGATGTGGCCTGCCAAGCCATTCCATCCAGCTTGCAGGACCCCTAAAAAAAATTTAGAAAATTAATATTTATCTGCCCCTGGCTGCCTGTCATGCCGCCTTTGATGGCTTGCCAAAACTCAGTAAGCGGCCCTCCACCCAAAATAATTGCCCATCCCTGGTATAAGAGTGTTGCTCAGGCATGCAGGGCTGAAGTCAGGAAGGCCAAAGCGCAATTGAATTTGCAGCTAGCAAGGCATGTGAGGGGGGTAACGAGAAGAATTTCTACAAGTATGTCAGTAGCAAGAGGAGGATCAGGGAAAGTGTGAGCCCCTTACTGAATGGGGAGGCAACCTTGTGACAGGATGCAGAAAAGGCTTTTTTGCCTCAGTCTTCACAGGCAAGGTCAGCTCCCAGACTACTGCACTGGTCAGCATAGTTTAGGGAGGAGGTGAGCTGCCCTCAGTGCTGAAACAACAGCTTAAAGACTACTTAGAAAAGCTGGATGTGTACAAGTCCATGGGGCTGGATGGGATTCACTTGAGGGTGCTGAGGGAGTTGGCTGATGTGATTGCAGAGCCATTGGCCATCATCTTTGAAAACTCATGGTGATCAGGAGTGGTCCCAGATGATTGGAAAAGGGCAAACAGTGCCCATATTTATGAAAGGGAAGAAGAACAATCCAGGGAATGACTGACTGGTCAGCCTCACTGTAGTCCCTGGAAAAATCGTGGAGCAGATCCATTTCTAAGTACTTGGAAAAGAAAAAGGTGATTAGGAACAGCCAGCATGGATTCACCAGGGCAAGTCATGCCTGACCAACCTGCCTTCTGTGATGAGATGAGTGGCTCTGTGGATGCGGGGAGATCAGTGGATGTGGTGTACCTTGATTTTAACAGGGCTTTTGTTCCGATCTCCCACAACATTCTTGCAGGCAAGCTAAGGAAGTATGGGCCAGATGAATGGACTGTAAGGTGAATAGAAAACTGGCTGGAGCATCGGGCTCAGAGAATAGTAATCAATGGCTTGATTTCTAGTTGGCAGACTGTAACAAGTGGATTCCCCCGGGGGTTGTTCCTAGGGCCTGTTTTGTTCAAGGTCTTCATCAACAACCTGGAAGATGGCATAGAGTGCACCCTCAGCAAGGTTGTAAATGACACCAAGCTGAGGGGAGTAGTAGATTTGCTGGAGGGTAGGGCAAGGATTCAGAATGACCTAGACAAAGTGGAGGACTGGTCCAAAAAGAATCTGAGGAAGTTCAAAAAGTGCAAAGTCTTGCACTTAGGACAGAACAATCTCATGGACCAGTACAGGTGAAGGGCAGCCTAGCTGGGCAGCAGTTCTGCAGAAAAGGACCTGGAGGTTACAGTGGACAATAAGCTGAATATGAGCCAGCAGTGTGCCCTTGTTGCCAAGAAGGTTAACGGCATACTGGGCTGCATCAGTAGGTGCGTTGCCAGTAGATGAAGGGAAGTGATTATTTCCCTCTGTTCAGCACTGGTGCGGCCACATCTGGAGTACTGTATTCAGTTTTGGGCCCCTCACTACAGAAAGGATGTGGACAAATTGGAAAAAGTCCAGTGGAGGGTGACAGAAATGATGAGGGGGCTGCGGACATGACTTATGAGGAGTGCATGATAGAACAGGTCTTATTTAATCTAGAGAAGAGAAGACTGAGAGGCAACTTAATAGCAGCCTTCAGGTATCTGAAAATGTGTTCAAAAGAGGATGGAGCTAGACTGTTTCGGATATTTGGATCGGCTGGGCAGGCACAGCCAGGTGCTGCAGGTTCTCCTGTGGCTCCTCCAGCTGTGCTTGCCTCCCTAGGTGGGGGGAGCCATGGGAGAAGCCCCCATGAATGCCCTGCCTGGCTCCATTCCCCACCTGGCCAGCCCCAGCCTCCCAGCACTTATATTAAAAAAAGAAAAAGCCCTGCACTCACTGGATGCAGGAATGGCAATTGGGGCTTCTGGGTGCTCATGGCAGAGCCCCCCAGCACGGTGGGGGGCAGCAGGGATCACCACCTCCGACCTGTCACCCATGTGGGAGCTGTCGCATCACATGGGTGCGGCACAGCTTGGCAGGGTGCGGCGTGCTGTCTAGGAGTTGGGGCCGCTGGGGCTGAGCGGTGTCGGCTGACAAGTGGAGCTGCCCCAGCTCCCAGACAGTGTGTGGTGCGTTGCTGAGCCACGCTGCACTCATGTGATGTAACAGCTGCTGTGTAGGTGCTAGGTGCGGGGGGGAAGGGGAGGTGATCCCCACTGCCCTGTGCTGCACAAGGGGGCTTTGCAATGAGCATCCAAAGGCCCCAATTGCCACTCGTACAGCCAGTGAGTGCAGGACTTTTTTTTTTGTTTTTTTTAAAGTGCTGGGAGGCTGGGGCCAGGTGGGGGGACCATCAGGGGTATGGCCAGGCGGAGGGCGAAGATCAGGGAGTGGGGGTTGCTTGGGTGGGGTTCTGCCAGGAGGTCCCAGAGGCCTTGCTACAGCCAGTGAGTGCAGGGCTTTTTTCTTTTAAGTGTAGGGAGGCTGGGTGGGGCAGGGGATAGGGCCTGGGTAGCTGTGGGGGTGCTAAGCAGACTTGGGTGCTGGTGCTGGCCCCAGCTGGCAGTGGCAGCCTGCTGTCATCCTGCAAGCAGATCTGGGGGCCTGCACCTGGGAGAGCTGTGAGGCTGTGCCAGACTTCTCCCAGTGCGCACGGATCCCTATATCTGCGCGCGGGATGACAGCAAGCTGCCATCGGAAGGGACCTCGGGGACAGATCTCAGACACTGGCCAGCTACAGATGTCAATATCAGAGCAGTCCTTCCGCCCCTCTTCCCCCTCCCTCTTCTTAGTTTCTGTTTCCTGGCTCCGAAACTTCCAAAACATTTTGGATGGTCTTGTTTAATTTTGGAGCCTTCCATTTCATTTTGGATTCAGTGTTTTGGGCACCAAAACACCTCTGAAATGACACAGCTGCTGAAATTTCGCATAGCCCTAGTGTCCATCCCCTTCCAGTTTTGAATTGTTTTCACTTGAAAAAAATTTCCTTCAGTTGTTCACATTAAATATTTGGTAACCATTTGTGTAAGCCTCTCAGAATATTTCCTGTTCAGTTAAAAACATGACCTGAGGTTTTAATGCTTTCTACGTGTGAGAGCACTGAGTACTTTTTCCCAGGGCAGTTGATGTTAAGGTACGCCATGGATATAATGTAGTTGGTCTGCAAGGCATAGGTAAGCGTGCCAAAATTACAGCAGAAGTATCTTTCTCTGGCTTTTAAATAATAAACAATATTGGTATATGTCAGGGAAGAAACTGAGCAAGTTTTCAATATTTGTTCATTTTATAAAAGAAATTTAGTGTAATAGTGTAGTAGTATCAGGATAACAGACACAAAGGTTCTTTAGAGCAGTGGTTCTCAACCCAATTTGTACCAGGACCCATTTGTAAACATCGGTTGCGAGTCCCAACCCAGTGCCCCTTACTCTTGACCTGTTGCCCCCTGCCCCCAGGCCCTAGCCCCCCAGTGTGTGGGGAAGGGATGTGTGTGGGAGGGTCTGGGGGGCCCCAAGCAGCCCTTTGCAGGCTGGAACTCTGCCAGCCTGCAAGGGAAAAGCCACGGTTTCCCACATTTTCTCCTTTAAAAGAGAATCCATTTTTAAAGTTTGTTGATCCATTTTTACAGTTTGTCCACGACCCTTTCATGTATTTTTGTGACCCACTTTTGGGTCACAACCCACAGGTTGAGAAATGTTGCTTTAGAGATGCTGTGGTCTGTCTTATAGGGCTTTTATGAAGCTTTCCCTTTTTAAAAAGGAGGTTTTCTATAATGGTGGTATTTTATTGTTCTAGTGAGTTTTGATCTCTTGTTCTGCATGAACATGCCTTCTAAGTTACAGGTCTACACCTGTCCTTCACTGAAGGTGGGATCCTTTGATTTTACTACTACTCTTGGACTGGGCATCCAAGTCCAAGAGTTCTCCTGTTTTACCTCCTGTTCTGTGAGCTACCCAGCTGGGTTTTGGCCCTTGCTACAGTCTTTAATTTGAGAGTATGTGACCAGTATGAAAGTGTAGTGATGAAGGATAGCTTGTTTTTTGGGGGCTTCTTAAAGTTTTTAAAAAATGTATCTGCAAAAATAGTAAAACGAGGAAAGAGGTAAAACAACACAAGTCCTGTTCACGTTCTTAAGCTTTAAGAAAAGATGTATTGCCCACTTTCAGTTTTGGGTCTGGGCTAGGCAGAATGACCCCTTGTCTCAGCTTGACCTTCAGACAGTGTGTCACCCCAGCAACCAGCAACTGGACTTTTATTAATTTCAGAGTTCCTTTGTGTATCCTCGGACACTTGAATCTAGTCAGTCAGTCTCATTTATACATCTCATCAGAAGGACAGACATAGCAGTGGCTTTACTGTATTACCCCTTTAAACATCAAATTTGGCCTGGCAATCAGTATCGAGGAAACAGTTGTCATGTTGCAGCACCAGCATCCCACCCAAAATCTATGTTAATAATGAAGCTCTGGACAGTGTTGACCACTTCTACTATCTCAGCTCAACTCTTACCAGCTTACTTAGCTTTGATAGAAAACTTGGTGCCAGAATTGGCAAAGCCTCTCACCTTTGGCAAACTTACCTCACATGTCTGGAACAACAAACTGCTTACTCTGAACACGAAGGTGTCCACCTATCAGGCTTGTGTCCTGAGTACCCTCCTTTATGGCTGTAAAAGTTGGGTCATGTACTGCAAGCAGGAGTGGAGATTGAACCGCTTCCACCTTTGCTGTCTCAAAAATCCTTGGAGTCATTTAGGTCCAACAGATCACTGACAATGAGATCCTTGAGAGGACTAGCTTACAGTTTCTGCAGGTTATGCTGGATGTTCGCAGGCTTTGTTATCTGGGACACATGGAGCGCATTCCTCAAGATCATCTGCTGAAGGCTGTGCTCTATGGCCATCTCAAGAACTGCCCGTGACACAGAGGACAGCCAAAGCTCTGATAAAGTGACAAGGTCAAGCAAGGTCTCAAGAAATTCACCATTCCCACTGACAACTGGGAGAACCGTATCCGCAACCGCTCAGTCAGGAGAAGCCTGGTCAAAGCTGGTGCAGTCACTGTGGAGAGCCTAGACTGAGGCCTGCAGGCAAGTCAGGAAGCAGAGCATGCTTCAACCTCCATGTGATGAATGGACCTGTAGCCACTGTGGGAAGGCTTGCTGCTTGCACATTGGGCTCTTCTTCCACACCACTGCCAAACTCCATTGGCTGACTGACTTCGTCGCGTCTCCTTTCATCTGTCAAGATGTTGGGTGGCCATTCCTTTAAACACCAATGATTGATTTAGATATTGCCTGGTTCCTGGATTCATAGGTTCATAGGAAGGTAGGTCTGGAAGGGACCTTATGAGGTCATCTATTCCAGCCCCTTGCTCAAGGCAGGAGCATTCCTGAGTGTCCAACTTGCTCTTGCAAATTTTCTGTGATGGAGATTCCACAGCTTTGAGTCAGTAAATTCATCCTTATCTCTAACCTAAACTTCCTCTGCTACACCTTAACACCACTGAACACAGATGGTCCCCTACAGCCTACTCCATCCTGTCTATAATTGCCCTTCACGTATTTGAATCAAATCCCTGTCCCCTTCAGTCTTCTCTTCTCCAGACTAAATAACACTAGTTCTTTTAGCCTTTCCTTATGTCATATTCCCCAGCCTCTAATCACTTTTGTCACTTAGCGCTGAACTCTTTTCGATCTGTCCACATCTTTTTTTGAAGTGTGGAACTTGAAACTGGCCATGGTACTCCAGTTTAGGCCTCACCAATGCTGAATAGAGCAAATGAATTGCTTCCCTTGATTTGCAAGTGACATTCCTGTTGATACAACTCAGTATGCTTTTGCCTTTTTTGAAACGAGAGCACGCTGTTGGCTTATATTCAGCTTATGGTCTACTACAGTGGTGCTCAACCTTCTGGCTCTGCAGGTCAAATGCATGGCACAGGGCTGATCTGTGGGCCCAACTGGACCCTGTGCACCAGGTTTGGACCCACAGGCCGAGATTGTGCCCTGCACCAGTCCTGCCTGGTCTTGCTTGCAGGGATCAGGGCCCCATGCCACTTCTGTCTGGCCCTGTATACCCATGCTGCCCAGTGTGCCCCATCTAGCCTGCAGGGCCATGGACTGTGGAGCCCTGTGGGCCAGATGACATGGAGCTGGGGGAACAGATCTGGCCTGTAGGCTGTCTTCTGTAACCCCCAGGTCCTTTCTGCAGTACTGCAGTGTCTCTAGTCATTCCCCAATCTGTAGTTTTTCTTGGGATTATTCCATCCCAAGTGCACTTATCTTTGTTGAATCTTATGCAGTTGATTGTGGACCATTCTTCAGCCTATCCAGGTAATTCTGGATACTAGTTATACTCTCCCGAGTGTCTGCAACTCCAGCCATGTCATCTGCACATGATATAGTGCATTTGTTAAACAAGCACTCAGTCCCATCATCCAAATCATCCCCCTGGGGAAGTTTACTTGTTATCTCCTCCCAACTAGACACTGAGCCATTGATGGCTACTCTTTGAGCACTTTGTTTCAACCAGTTAGCCTTACAATACTTCATCTAGTCTGTATTTCCTTAGCTTGTTAATGAGACCATCTTGGGAGATACTGTCAGAATCCTTTTTTAAAACAAATAATTCATGTGGAGATCTTCAGCTGGTGTTATCTTTTAGTGGTCCGTAGCACCTAAAGACTATTATACTTGGGCACTAGGCAGTCGTACAATATTCATAAAAGTTTTGTCTCTGCTATGTCTGTTCAGTGTGTAAACACACTGACTATAACAGTAGCAGAGGTGTGAACTCTTGTTCATCTTATTGGAATGTTAACTTCCAAGCTTAGTTGGGATCCTTTAAATGCTAACACTATATTAAACAACTAGCCAAAGTACAAAAACTCAGCTTGATTCCTTGAAGTTCAATTAAGAGGCACAGCTGGGGTCTAGTTTTGGTTTATCTCCAAGGATTTGCAAGGGAAGGCAGAGCACCCAAAGCTGGACCCCAGCTGTTAGTTAGAATTTAATGGATTACAGGAAAATATAAAAAATTTGTACTTTAATGTGAACTGCATTATTATTGTCCTTTTCTTCTCTGGTTCTCTGAGTAGACTGGTATGAAACCTAGAAATACCTCATTCTGAAAAAAAGAAAGAAAAAAATTAAAATGAAGAGCATAATTTTGCCTCTGTACAGACAATTCTCCTGTTGAAAATTCTCTTCTGAAGGAGCACAGTTATGACCTGGAGTAGGTGCAGGTATGGACTGCAGGATTAGATGAGAAGTGGAAGCAGAGGTTGGAGAGTGGGAAAGAATGGAATAGGGAATATTTGGAATTGTGTGTTTCCCCTTTCAAGCAAACTTGAATTGCTCCCCTCAAGAATTTTTTGAAATTTGATGTGAATTGTTTAATTCAGATTGTTCATACTTAGCCAGAATTAAGTCCCATGTCCAATTTTAAGGGAGAAATCTGATTCCATTGAAGCCAACAGTAAAATTTCATTAATTTGAATAGTATTAGTATGTTGTGCAAAATACAAACAATTACATTTTCAAGAGCCTTGTAACTCCCATTTTCAAAAAGTGATTTAGGAGCACAATTCTTATTTAAAGTGAGTTGCTAAATGCCAAAATTAGTTTTAAAATGGAACTTAAGGTTTGGAATTTTTTTTGTGAACCTAAGATGTGCTGGTTCATGTGACTAATTACTGATTACCCACTCCCCCTGGTTTTTCCACCATATAGTAGTAACAGTAAAAGCTCTAGTATCAATATAATTACATGTGTAGAACTAGGCTTATAGCAGTGTGTTTACAGTACTGGAGGGCTTTGCATTTACTGACACTACTGGGTGTGCAAAACCACTCCAAGAATTGTAACTTGGATGTTTCAGATTTTCTGTAATGTACTGTAAGTAAAATAGCATGGCTATAGCAAAGGGATACTCGTTGTAAATGCATGCATTTGTTTAATTAAAAAAAATACTTGTAGGCTATATAACTGATTTGCATTGTTTTTATTAATGACTTGGGACCTCTGGATACTTCTGTGTACAACTAACTGAAACATCATATAAATGTCTAGGGTTTAAATAGATCAGGGGTGGGCAAAATACAGCTGATGGGCTGGATTAGGCTCACTGAAGGATTTTGTCTGGCCCATGGTGGGTCCCTCAGTCTCATCTGGCCTAGGCATATTATGGCATGGTGACAGTGTGGGGCTGGGGTCTACTGCTCTTATATCTCTGCCTGCAGAACTGGGGCTCAGCCTTAGTTCCAGCCCCAGTCCCATGCTTTCACCGACCCAAGATCCCAGGTCTCCATGGAGACTGGCTGGGAACCATGTGGACAAGGGCGCAGGCAACCAAGCAGATGGAATGGGTCTGCAGGTGGACGGGGAGCTGTCTGGGATCCTGAGGCAGTGACAGCATGGGGCTGGAGCCAAGGCAGAGCCACACTCTGCTTCCTGTATGCCCCCCTGCCTGTGGAATTGGCACCTGTGGCAGGGCCATGTGGGCAGTGGGTCGTGGTTCTGCTCTGGGCCCTGGCCCCCCACACTGTCAGTGCCCTGTGAACCTGCCTGTGATCCTGCCTTTGCCTACCCATTCTTGTCCAAAACACCACTCCTTGCCTGCCTGTGGCCCCATCTCACATAAAGAGTTTTGCTGCCTGCCCGTGGCCCTATCTCATGTAGGGAGTTTTGGTGTGCTATTGTGGGGAGTGCTGACCAGCCTGCAACAGTTCAAAAAAAACTCCTTATGTGGTCCACAAGCCAAATAATTGCCCACCCTTGCAATATATTATCATTTTGATTTAAGGCAAAATATAACAAGTACTGCAGATAAAATAAAGGAAGCCATGGCTGCAACTTTAACTTATGAACCTTATTCATAGAATTAGATCAAACTTGATACTAGAAGGATAAAATTTTTTAAAAGGAGATAACATGAAACCTTCAAATCCTGAGTGCCTTTTAAATGGTACTTAATTTTTTCCTGTCAGCGTTTGATATCACTTTGATAAAGTAAAGTACCAATGCTGAAAAATTAGCTTATTAAATAAAATTAGTGTGGGGTTTTTTTTGGTTTTTGGCTTTTTTTTTTGCAAGTTACAGCTTGTGAACCACACATCTTCATGAGGACAGAGTGGTGTGACTTCATAGTTGTAGTTCTGCCCATTGTATTTAGTTAGCTGTGACACTCTGCAGCATTAGCATTTGCATTTATATGCAGCTATTTACTTGTCATAAGTGAATCACAAGCTACTCTAAACAGCAGCTTTAAAAGACTAATTCTCCCACAGAAGCACATAGTCTGTCTAAACATTACAGATACGCAAATAAAGTAATTGTTCAACTTCAGACAACCCAGGTCAGTGAAGAACAATTTGTTTATTTTTGTTACTCCCAACTTTCTCAAGTCAGGTACTAGTAAGACTTATGGAAACCCAGTGTGGGCCCATGAACGCCACGTGCCCCCAGAGGCTGGAGGGGCATGGCAAGATCCTGCAGGCAGCAGCAGTGCTGTTGGTGGCGGGGGCGTGGCAGAGGTAAGTGGGGAGCTCCTGCAGACAGCTGCAGTGCTGTTGGCAGCCGGGGGAAGGGGGTGGTCGGCCGCGGTGATCGCGGACCGCCTGCAGTGCGGGTGGGGGGAGGGTGGCAAGGCAAGTGGTGACTGCCTGCAGGCACTGCTGACAGTGTCAGTGCTACCTTTTCACAGGGGGTGCACTACCACGCTCAGGGGGCGCACATGCTTCTTGTTCCTGCAGCCAGTTGCTGCCATTAGGACAAGAAAGTGTACCTCTGAGATCCCAATAAACATTACTTGCACTGATGGAAACCACAGATTCTGTTTCCCCTTCTGCTCCCCACCCCTTAAACTTTAAAATAATATTTAAGGTCCAACTCTGCTACCCAATTCTCCCTTCAAGAAAACCATTTTTCACTGATTAAGAGATTTCCAACACTCATTATAAAACCTTTATCTCTTAATTTGCATTTAGTCATAAATTAGGTCTGATTGTGATGAAGGAGGCTGTTCACTGCCTGCTTTATGCAAAATATCCATCTAGAGGGCATCACCCAGAATGGGGAAATGAAGATGGCCATACCCATAGTTCATGCAAAATAATTTTGGATTTGCCAGCTGTCCTAGCCACCTCCTCAGTTCTTGCCTGTTTATCAGTGGTTAGAAATATCAGCTTTTGTTTCTTGCCCAGTATGTCTATACTGCAGACTGCAGCATAATGTAGAGGTACCCAAGCTAGCTTTAATTGAGCTTGCTCAGGTGCTGGAAGTAGTCTATTCACAGTAGCATGGAGCTCTCTGCGGACTAATTTACCATGACAGGAAGAGTAAATTAGCCTGCACTGAGCTCTCTGCTGCTGCAGCTAGACTGTTTCTGGTACCCAAGCTAGTTCAGGCATTTTTGCACACCCTTAATTTCCAGATAAGACAGTTGAGTGATGGAGGTGGAGGGGGTGAAGTGCTTTCTGCTTCTTTGTTCACAGCATTCCTAACTCTTACAGTCAGTGTACAGTGAAACCAACAGGCTTTTATCCTCTTGAATCCACCCTTTCCAAAAAATAAAAGTTTACCCATGTGTTCTTCCATCTATACTAAACAGTAACTCTTAAGCTCTTAAATGTCAGGTAGGAAAATCCTCTTTGGAGATTTGTTTCCTCCCAGGGCTATGTGCAGATGAGTAAACCATTTCCCTTCCTTAGGATATTCTTACTTTTTCTCTTGAACATAGCTTTTGTCCATTCTCCCTATGGAGTGCAAGTCAGAATCTTTTGATTCGGACCATAGCTGTATCCTTTCTCTGGAAAAGCTTTTTTTGTTACAGGCAGAGATCATGCTATTGTACAGATATCTTGGGCTTTATCCACCTTCAACCAAGAATTGCATTTAATACAATGTTCTTTAACTGCTACTACACTATATTTTAGATAGGATATTTTAGGTTGGAGGGGTATGTCTTTAGGTGTGCAGCAGGCAATGGCTACCAGTTCAGCTGATGTTTCTCTCCCCCTTCCCTACTTCCTGACCAGCTGTTCAGTCCCAGCCACTGATGTGAAGTACTGTTAAGCACTATTAGCCTTCTCTTTTTCCTGCCAGTGTTTTAAAGTTGTAAGGGTTGTATTCTAGTTGGAATAGTAAATTTACTTTGAAGCGGTGATTGCGCTACCTTGCTGCCATTTTATTCGGTAATCTGAATTCTTATGTATCTGAAAGACTGAAACACTTTCTTATGGACTTCATAAGTCTTGTTATGTAACCAAAACCTGAGGTGCACATTTAAAGAAACAGATTATAAAGGACTCAACCAGAGAAACACAAAAATGTCTAAAATGCAGGGAAAATTCTGAAATATCCTTGGTTCTAATTTAAACCATTTTCTTTTTCTGTGCCTTTATAACTTCTTATTTTGCTTTCTTGAAGCTGGAGGATGGGTTTCCCAGGCATTGTGCATTCTCTTTTGCCACTTTGGCTGATTCAGCGCTGGGGAGTGAACCCCAGGTACTTAGGCCTTTAAAGCATGAATTTCTGCTGCTTGAGGCCACAAGATAAATTGTGAAGATTTTGTCTGGGTAATAGATACCAAAGCTGATGTGTGATAGTCTGTAGCCTGCGTAGGTACTGGGTAGGTTGTACTTTGCACAGAACTAAAAAACTGATTTTATAAGGTACTAAACAGGAGAACTAGGCCCCCAGAATTTTAATTTTTAATTGAACTTTTTGACTATAGAATGAATTCCATCTATAGTGATATGCTGAGCATGAGCATGTGACACATGAGCACGTTTTCCCCCAATAAATGTTTGAAAGCTGTGTAGGGCACTTAGGCTGGAGGATAGAGGGGGACTTTTTAGCAACTGGAAGCTAAACAGAATCAGTTGATGTGTCCAGTTGTGTAGAAGATCTTGAAAGGAAAAAAATAAGTAATCAGAATTAGAAGCATTCTTGCAGACATTCTGATGGGAGGAGGAGCAGACTTACTCTCTGTATCAATTTCTCACCTCAGTGTTTTAGGAAGTAGAAAGAAAAAAGGAAATCAAGTATTACAGTATAATATTTTGTTCTTCGGAGGTAAAAGTGAGCATTAGATATTGGATAGGAAGAGCTAGCTTTTATGCTACGTAAATCAATTTGTGTTATGGTTACTGGTGAAGACAGTCTTGTTTCAGTGGTGTATTCTACCCATAAAAAGGTGATGGTGGTGGTGGTGTTATTTAAGTTACTGGATCAGTCCTAGGTTGTCTTTTAAACTCTTTGTGTTTATAATGTATGGTCTCTTTTGAGGGTAATAGTGTATTTCACAGCTCTGTTTGTCTCTGTGTCTTGATAAAAACGTTTTGCATAAATGATTACTCCAGGTTTTTTTCTATCTAATTGAAAACTGGTCAACTAAAAAAGGAAGCTAAGGATCTTGGTAACTTCCTGTATAGACTTGTGTATTGCATGTAATTTTTTCTTCATTTGGCACATTTAATGCTTTTGTTTCATTTCAGCACAAAAATAAACCACATGTGGTGACCTTAGCTAGAAGCAACTCCATTTCCTGGGCAGCTGCTGCTACATGCTGCCTGTCTGACAGACAGGGCTAGGTCATGGTTACCAGAGGACATCCTCGTGGTCATAACCAAGTTGTAAATGTCACTAAGATTCTTTCTGAATGCCTATCACATATGTATCACTGATTCTGAAGTAGATAAAGTGAGCCAAAGATTCATTTGGGAGTTGGGACTCCCAGAAGATTACTTCTGAAGCAGAATAGCAGAAGGAGTTGTGACATGCATCCATAAGCAGTTGTAGTGATTTGACAGTTATTTAGCCTTCAGTTACTAGCCCTTTGGTTGAACTGACAGCACGCCTGCAAAGATAGTGAGGCCTGTTTCAGCCCCATTAATGTCGTCTTGAATGTGAGCCTGCAGTCTGGAAAATGATAAATGTTCAGTGATTGATGATTTTATAGTCCCAGGGGATTCTGGGTGGTTTCTGGTTGCTGTGAGCCTGAGCAGTTTCCACCCCCCTCCCTTGGTTGGGCCTCAGCTTTAAATTTCTGCCTAGCCTTTAGTACGAAGAGATTTAACCAAGTGTGTATTAAGGCACCTTAAGCGAAGTTTTACAGAGCAAATGTCATTTCCAGAGTAGTTAAAGTGATCCATCCCCAAAAAGATTCAGATACTTTTGTATTATTTAATTTTTTGGAAACATTGTCTATGAGGACACAGATCATTAGGTGGAAAAATGGTGCAGTTTCTTTTTAGATAGGACGGGGAGGGGACTTGAGTAATGTAAAATACAGGCAGAGTATATTTTCCACAAGATATTCAGATCTGAAAGCCAACTTTATGATGAATGACCAATTGCAATTCTGTACATTTAATTAGAAGAGTGTCATTACACTCAATTAGTAGGGCTGCCAAATAATCTGTTTAATACTCTGGTCTTTTTTTCTCTAGGGTTTTGCAGACAGCCCTCATTACGGTGATCACTTGAATGACAGTCGATTAGGGCCCCATGAAGGATTGTCCCCGACACCTTTCATGAACTCAAATGTGATGGGTAAGTAGGTAATGCTTTGCGAGTAGCCCCTCAATGCCTCTCTGGTCAGAAAGAGACATTTTTCATTCCCTTGTCTAGGCCTGACATATCAAGCATCTGGAAGTTACTGTGTTTCTCATGGCAACAGTGACTTTGCTATCTAAGTCTTTCTTCACAGAGCAAGTTGTGACAAGTGCAGCTTTCTTAACAAAGGGACTTTATCCAAGATTTTGGAAAGAGGCTGAAATGCCCATAGTTTAGCTGGTTGAACTAGGAGGCTATGCATAAAAATCTAAACTATAAGAAATCAGTTTCAAATTGCTGTGTTGTAAAAGCAAAATGTGTGAAAATTTTGTTTGCTTTTAGTTTTCTGCTTATTTTGCTCCAGTGAAATTTGGACTAGATCATTTGCACACATTTTCAAAAGTCTGGACATCTTTTTCTGAGTTGAGATCCAGACAATACATCGGGGTGTCCATTTTGTTCAGTGCCAGTTTCTTTAGCATTTGTAACAATTGCATGCAATACCCAAGCAAAATTGTGCAGTGATTTACTTATACGCAGTAACTCTAGCCGTTACTGTGTCTATGCCTGGGTTTCCCCTGCTGCTCTCTACTTTTTGAAAAGTCTCAAAATTAAGGGAATGACACATTACTTCATTAGTTTAACAAATTGTTTTTCTTGCCTGGACCTTGGTCATGCTAGAACATTTTAATATATTAATGGCAGTGTTGTGTGTCTCCCCCTCCCCCTTCCCTGGATTTGTAGCCTAAAATCATCAATTTCTAGTAGTTACTCTTAGGAAGAGTAGCGTCTCAGGGCAAATGCCTGTCTAGTTTGTGTTTTAAATTTTAAGGATGGCTCTGCATTTGCTTTACATCTGTGAAGTTGACATTGTTTCATTTTATGTATTCTGTTTCTTGTGTATGTGACCTATTTTGTGATCTCAGTATTGTCCTTTTAAGACACGGCCATGGTAATCTAAGTGGATTAGCTAAATCCAAATCCTGGTGGTCTGCAATTTCTTTTGGAAATCTTTCTACTTTGCTTTGTCTTTGTTTACTAGTTTAATCTTCCACAATGTATAGGAGCAGACAGACTAAAACCACTGTGCAGCTATTGTTAAAAAGTGGTTATCTTGAAATTTTCTGTATGAATCTCTAGTGCAATTTAGTGTGTGTGTACATGTATAATATATTGCACATCACAAGGTTAGTGGACTTACAGTTGAAGATCAGTGACCTTAGTAAGTTTGGCATCCCATTGTTGTGACCCCCATTATTTCATACAACAAAGCCAATTTTTTCTTTGTCTCTTTTTGGTAGCAAACCTAAAAAAAACAAATAATTAAATGTATTAATGTTTTCACCACATTTTCAGTCAAGAGCACATATGGCTTGCTGTTGGGTTTAATATCTGCTTTATTCTCTGCATATATTATATATGGCAGATTTAGACTTTAATTGTATACAAAAATGGGACAGACTGTCTTTTCATGTTTTGTTTTCAATCACTCATTTCCTAAACAATAACTTTTAAGTGCAGAAAATACAGATTTTTTTTTCCTCTCTCCTCCTAGTTCTTCAATTTTACTTAAGAGATAACTAGATGATTCTATTAAATGTAATGAAATTATATCATTAGTAGAGATTTGAGAAGAAGCCTCCATTGAGATTGCTTTGTAAGGGGAATTACATGAATTGTGAGAGATATGCATGTCAATCATTTGCTTGTAGCAGCTGTGAACTGAAATATTTTTGTAATGCAATACAGCTACATTTCTGGTTCCATCTTTGTTAGAGCAATTGTCTTTCATTCCCCTTCATCTTCAGTAAAGAATTATAAAATACTTTCTGATATATACTCATGTATACAAAATATATAACCCAAAACTATAAATGACTGTTTAAAAATATGTCAATAGTTATCTGTTTTACACAATTCACAGTAAAGAATTCAAATTTTTTGTTTTTGTTTATTTGCCTTACGGAGTAGGAAAGTATACTATACCACATTGTTAAGAAGTTTAACAAATAAATCCCATAGCAATGTGGAATGCTGAAAGGAGAGGGGAATGAAAAAGTTACCTCTAAGTTTTTAAAAGGATTTTGCTATTCCACAGTAGGATTTAGATTTATGATACTTTCTGTAGTAACAAGAAAAATAATATTGTCTGAAGTTACACTTCTTAAACTCTAATGTTAGACTGATGACCCAGATAGCAAGTTAGTTCTTGGTTATTAGTATTTTCCAAATTGGAGAGCCATTCTAAACAGTGAAACCAATTCACTTTGTGAACTACACTAAGTAGTAATATTTGATGCATGAGGCAAAGTTATTCTACAATAACAATTTATCCAGTCTCTTTGTATTTGAGAAGGGGGAAAAAAACATTGGATTGAGAATGAGAACTTGGTGTGTGTGTGTGTGTGTGTGTGTGTGTGTGTGTG
>NW_017728996.1:33168163-33171132 GCF_001723915.1 Gavialis gangeticus
GTGTGTGTGTGTGTGTGTGTGTGTGTGTGTGTAAAATCTGACCAGATTAATCAAGAGTGGCACTCTAAGCTTCAAAATCTCTCTCTTACAGCATGGTAGTATATCTGAAATATGTCACTGAAATAGTTAAAACTAATAAAAAGAGCAACAACCATATTTCATCATTGCTGTCAACACTTAAAAGCACCATTAAAAAGAAAGAATGTATGTCAAGGGGATGTTGTTATTTTGTGTATTATGTTCAGCCATAAGCATATTTGCCTGAAGAGATAGTGGATTATAAAGTGCCACTGTCGTTCATGATGGAGCTCTCAAACACTTTAATGATCTTGTACATTGCAAAGGAGAGAAATTTTGTCTAACAAGAGTTGATAATGATTCAATAATGAACAATTTGCCACAGAAAGATGCATTTCCATATTCATTTAGATATTTTTGAAGTGTTTTGTAGAGAAAGTAAAGCTATTATGTTGGATCGGTTGGCGTTCTTCACTAATGAATTCCAGAATTATCCTGTTGATTTGTCAGTATGAAAAAGAGGCCGTTGCTTGTATTTCAAGTGAAACCAGTGAATCCTCTTGGCACCAGCATACACCATTAGTATCACATATAGACTTGTACAAAATCAGACTAAAATATGTTGGCTGTAATGTACAGCCATTTAGAGCTAATAATATTTGCTTATTTGACACTTAGTGTTTTAATTACTTTATATTCTAGAAGAATATTCACAAGAAAGTTAAGTGTTTTTTTTTCCCCCTGTAATTATGTAGCATTTTAACTTTTCAGTTGCAAATAAAGGCCAGTTATCAAGTGAATCTGTAACAGGATATTACATTGTGTTGTCTTCCCTTCCTCATCCCCTAAAGTTAACTGGACTGAAGTATAGAGCTCATTTACCTAAAAGTAGGAAGGAAAATGCCCAAGTCATTCTTTTAATATAACCTTGTAAGGGTTTTTTGTTACACCTGTCAGCATAAGGTGTGGATCACCACTCCCCTTCTATCATGGAACTGTTGCTGCTGTAGCTGTCAGCAGAATTCACTCGTAGAGATGTAGAATATTCTCGAAGGGGATTTTCTCTTGTATAGTTATACCACCTCCTCAGATGACATTAACTAAATCACCAGAAGCCTTTTCTATGTGGCTTTTCTAGAGAAGGGCTTTTGACAGCTTAGTGCCATTGCCTGGGGTATATAGTGTTTTGAGATGTCTTGCTGAGATATCTTTGTTCACAAAACTTCATATCATAAGCAAGTCATAAGCCTACCTCTTCTGCAAGGGAGAATAAAGGATGAAGGCAGACTACGTGTTCCCTACGCTGTGTTGAGATGTACCATTTCTAACCCCAGTTAATTGCATGGGGTTCCACATGGTGAAATTATCAAAAGGATTTGGCCACGTATGATATATGGAAGATTGAACCTATTCTTACTCTGCTGATGTTTTCGGTTTGTGATGGGGAATGATGATCATCCTTTCTAGGATGCAGCCATACTTCTTCAGTAATTCCCTAAAGTTTTTGGGGAATGCTGATTAAAATCACAGCAGACTTTTTCCTATCAGGACAGTGTATTGATTGAGATGAGTTAAAGAACCTCACATTTTCTGGCCCAGCAGTGGAATTTTCAGAATCAAGATGTCAGTTTAGAGCAATTATTTTTGGATGCTAGGAACTAGCATTTGGTACACATGCTTATGGTACTATGTGAAGCTTAAAGAGTGTCTTTCTTAGAGGCTCTAGATATTCTTGCTTCTGCTATTATGATACAAGGTGAGGTCAATTCCAGCAGTTGAGAGTGTGCCGGTCACTCATTTTGTGGCATTTGGTGACTGTGCATCTACAGTTTTGTTATATTTGTACCAGCTCATGCTGAATCAGTGGCCCTGCCTCTGCTTCTTGCAAACAGAATCCTGCTGTTTGTTAAGTACGCTCATAAATTCCTTCTCTAGACCCATCTTTTAAGCCACACCCTGTGAAGGTAACTGAAATACATCTGCTGACTTCTGATTTTGAAAGGTGTTGAGTCAGAACGTTGCTGGTTAGAGCTGAGAGGTGATGCTCAGATCATTAATCAAAATGCAGCTTTGGTTTCTGGTAGCACCACAAAGCAATAGCTACTGCACAAACTTTAAACGTAAGCCTGGCTCTTGTCCTGACAATGTGACAGTACAGATGGAAAATATGCATCGGATCAGTAAACTGTTCTTCTGTCAAAATAGGTTACAGTTTTGGGTGGGAAGCATTTCTGAAAGTAGAAATTTTTTTAGCTTACTTAAAAGAATTTTAGCTTGTGATTAAATATTAACAGCAAACTCTTAACAGCAAAACTCTTGAGAGGTTTAAATAAGCCAGTGGTTCTTAACTGGTGTGCCTTAAAAGCCTTTGAGGGATGCGATGGGGTGGGTGCTGCTGTTGCAACCAGGTGAAATTGCCTTGTGTGGAGTCAGACCAGGAAGGTCTGTGGTGGAAGCACTCACTCTTGCTGCAACTCTTCTTGGTCTGGCTCTGCATGCTTCTTTCAGAAACAAGAGGTGCACAGGGTAGGTAGAGCTGTCCTGCATGCCTCTGCTTTTTGGAAGAGGATGCAGGGACAGACTGAGAAGGGCTGCAACAGGAGTGGGTGCTCCTGTCTGCTTTGGGCTTATCTGATAACTCTAATGCAGGCAGGAGCTCTTGCCTGTGTTGCAGCCCTTCTGGGTCTGGGTCTGATTGAGGCAAAGGAGGCAATTGCACCTGGCTGATGCAGCAGTGGTGGTAGCAGCAGCACTACCTCAGTTGAGAATTACTGAGGTAAACTGAGGCAGCACAATAATGGGTCTCAATTGATGTACTGCCAAATTCAGGAAGTGATAGAGGGGTGCCCTGATTATATTATGCCACTGACTGCATTTGCACTCAAGGATTTTTCTTGTTGCTGACAAAACTTTAAGACAAGTTGAATGGCATATGTCTGGTTTTCAGGACA
>NW_017728996.1:33176132-33179378 GCF_001723915.1 Gavialis gangeticus
TGGGTCTCAATTGATGTACTGCCAAATTCAGGAAGTGATAGAGGGGTGCCCTGATTATATTATGCCACTGACTGCATTTGCACTCAAGGATTTTTCTTGTTGCTGACAAAACTTTAAGACAAGTTGAATGGCATATGTCTGGTTTTCAGGACATTTGGCAGTTGCCTATAATTTTGGGATTGGGTATGGAAAGTTTAGTTTTTAGCTGCCTCCATTTTAACCTTGGATGCATTTAGGAAACTTAGGGAATAGAAGGAAGCAGATGATGCAAGAAGATTGGGGGCAGGGGGAGTACTTTGTGAGGGCAGCTACCCTAAAATTTTAGAAGGTGCAGTGATTTTTGCTACACTTGATCTGTAAGTGCTATTTTATATGCTATTCATTTAAATGAAGTGATTGGCAGATACTGATGTTGGATTTATTCAGAATTTTCTGGAAGTTGTTTAGTTGTCTTAATTGACTCTTGATTACCTCATTCTACAGGTTTATGTGCATGGCAGTGTTGGCACCATTCTTGATTGCTTTATGCTTCTACTGCCAACGTTTCTTTCAAATTGTAAAATTAGTACACCTAATTTTTATTGTAAATCTCTACCTTGGCTTACAAAGACTTTTCTCATATTAGCAGCTTGGGTTGAATAACAAGCATTTAAAAAATGAGCTTTTGAGTGATTTGGAAACAAATATGGCAAATAGTTAAAACCTCAGTAATCTCTTAGTCTTTGGTAGCTTTCCAATGTGGGTACTGTTTTTGAGCAGGTAATGTAAGCTTTTCTAGGTTTACTTTAGTAAAAGCTGTTTTTGGTCAGAGCAGTAGTAGTTTAGTTGGTTACAGCAGAATATTTTTTCTATATTGTAAAAAAAAAAAATAAAAAAAAAATTGAGAAATAATACAGAAGCAACAGGGTCATAGGCTAAATCTTGGCGTTCTCACTTAGTATGACTTCAGCACAATTTTCCTGGATTAAATGAAAACTTTGCCAGAGTAGCTACTAAGAACTAACAGATTTGGAATGGAATTTTTAACCTCTTGTTTGCTTGAGTAATATTTGAGAGGTCAAAGGAACTATTTATGCTTTTAAGGGATACTCAGGGTAAAGGTTTGCAGGATTGAACCCTTCCTTAGTCAAATGATATTAAGAACATAAGTCTGAAAGGGACCTCCTGGGGCATTGGGGCTAGTCCCTTGCATTGACAGGAGACTATCCAGAAAGGTCTAGGAGAACATCCACTCAAGTCTTTGGATCGGAGAAACTATTTAAAACATGATATTTAAAGAACAGACATCTAGAAGAGCATTATATGATCTGCTAAAACCAACATGCTTTCCACTGTGGAAAACAATACCAACCTTAAGCTGGAGTGTGTAAACAAAAAGCTGGATAAAGGAAGTGAGTTTTTTTGGGTTTTTTTTTTTTTTTTTACTTGGATTTCTAAAAAGTCTTCAGCAAAGTCCAGTACAAGAGGCTATTAAAGAAACTAAATGGGAATGTGGTAAAGAATGTGGTTTAGTCCTAGCTCAGAAGCTGGTATAAAATGGATGGGCAGAAGAGCAGTAATAAAGAAACCATTTTTATGGCTTTTTATGGGACTCTTCAGCATGGAGAAGCAAAGGCTAAGGGTGACAGCCTATAAGTACATAAGGGGTATGCATCAGGAACTGAGAGAATGTCTGTTCACCAGGGCAGGGAAGACAAGGTCTAACGGTCACAAACTGCTGGAAGACTGTTTTAGACTGGACATAAGGACAAACTTCCTTACCATCTGAGTCTCCAGAGTCTGGAATAAACTCCCCCCAGAAGTGGTGCAAGCACCTACTCCGGATACTTTTGAGAAATGCCTGGATGCTTATCTCTAGTTTTGATCTGACCCCAGATGACTTCCTGCCCCTTGGGTTGGGGGCTGGACCCAATGATCTTGCGAGGTCCCTTCCAGCCCTAATGTCTATGAAATCTATGATAAAATGTTAAATGTGGTACTCCAAGTTCTACATTTGGGTGTCAGCAAAAGGACCCAGAAAAGTTATGAACAGTGAACTGGCAAACTTTTAAATGTTCAAAAAAGAATTAGTTTAGTCCAGATTAAACGAGGAGAAAAGGAACATCAGAGAACCTAATAAAGTTAAATGAATTGAGCAGCATGATGTGAATAGGATTTAATAACAGTGCCTACCAGAAAGACTAATTTGAACTATGCAGATGTTCAAACTATGCAGATGTAAACTAACTTTTAACTTGGGGGGAGAGGGAAAGACTTCTGTACTTTTTCAGGCAACTCATGAATCTGCACACACATGTACACAGTAAATGCTGAAGGAAGAAAATAATAAATTGGTCTTTTGAAGGTCTTATTCATAAATTGAATACTCTTATTCCATCTTACTAAAATAAGAAAGTAAGGAAAAGTGGAAGGCACAACAAAAGTAAAAAATTATAGCTGTGCATTCAACATGTGCACAATTAACTTGTGCAACTTTCACAAGATATTTTGGAGGTTAAGATGACAAAAACATCGATAGCTATAGGAGATAATAGTAATTTTAAAGCATTTTTAGCCACCATGCTACAAATTATAAGCCAACAATGTATGATCATGTAAGAAGGAAGCCTTCCATATTGTCAGTTTATTTCCTAACCAAAGGGCTTTATGCACGTTGGTCTGCAGCAGTTAGCATTATATTGTCGTCTTCTGACCACTAGTCAGAATGATTTGCTATGGTCAGAGTAAAATGCACTAAGTTATTGTTGTCAGGGGTGGTTATTATAAGGCCAAGGACCCAACCTGCCTGACCCTTTATTTTCATGTGCCATTGGGGATAACCAAACAGTCTTGAAACTGCCTATCCCAGATGTTGTTTTCTCACCTGCTATGTCTTGATGCATCTATTTTAACAGTTAGGAGTTGGGTGTAGGATGAGTGATTTTTCTGCCAGGTCCTGCCCCAGAGGGTTGCTTCTTGGGGCTCCCCCTCTCCTGACACCCCACCCTTATGTTTCTCTTGATAACATGCATTTGGGCTAGGATCTGTTTTTGCCTGAATATACTGCTGGCTGTTGCTGGCTGGCTTACCGAATAAAGGTTGTGAGGTATGTTCACTCACTATGAAGACCAACCTTCCATTAATTCCTTATAGGACCTGGAGTCCCTCAATTAAGATAAATCCATTCTCAAATCAGTAAGACACATCAGTTCACTCCCCAGGTTCTTGGGTCTATCAAAATGAAAGCAGCTCACCAAATGTCCACTG
>NW_017728996.1:33179406-33179743 GCF_001723915.1 Gavialis gangeticus
AAAACCCCAAAAAAAAAAAAAAAAAAAAAAGGCAAATGTAGAATCAAATCCTTCCCAGTTCCTGGGTTAGTTGAATTAAATCAGTCCTCCAAGGATTCTTCAGATGATTAATTAGGGTTATATCCTCTCCTGGTTCTCAGGCCAATCTACTCGATAGTTCATTTCACTTGAGTTCTTACCCTGCTTTATCTGGTCAAGGTCAAGGTCAGTGAACTCTTGCAGGGCACAGATTTTGGCTTCCTGCAGCTCCCCGGTCTGGTGCAAGAAAGAAACGCCATACTACCTTCCCCCCCCCCCCCCCCCCCCTCACCACACAGAAACAAAAACACAGAAAAAA
>NW_017728996.1:33179850-33191845 GCF_001723915.1 Gavialis gangeticus
CCCCCCCCCCCCCCCCCCCCCCCAAAACAGTAAGAAGAGCAAGAATCAAAATGGACTGTGCCCCTGATAACTCAGACCTACTTGCAGTGGCTTCACCCTCACTTTCCCTCTGTCTGCCATCAGCTGGCCTTTGACTCTGCCATTTCAATCCTCATCCGGCTGTTCTCTGACCACCCTTGCCAGCTGGTTTACCTGCTTCCTCCATGGTTTGCTGCGGGTCGCTGTTGACTGAGAAGGCCTCTGGTGGCTCCCTGCTGCACTTCTCCGGGGCCAGAAATACTTCTCATGTTCCGTCTGCCAATCCAGATGGAGCGTGCATTGCAGAAGCATGTCAGCCTGCTCCTGGCTCCGGCTAGGTTCTCTTCTGCACCTGCAGTGAGTGTTTCTGTGCAAGTTCCTCAGGGCTTTTCTCTAGTTCTGGTCTCTTCCTCTCACAATTGTGAAATGGGTTGGTGAAATGAGATAGAAATGTATTTAAATTATTATTGAATTTGCTGCATAGTAGTAACTACAAATATGCTTCATGGTGCTGCCAATTTATATTAAATTAGGAAGTTGGTATGCCAATTTTTATTCCTTTATTGAAGTTTGTGTAGTGATTAATCTTTCCCCAAATTGAAAGTAAATATTGTCACTTTTTTCCTAAAGTTAATTTACATTCAATTGTTATATATGATTAAGCATTTAAAAAAATAGTAGAACTTTTAGATAAAACAGTAGTCTATGTATGTTGATTTATAATTGTAAGAACTTTAGCTTAATTTGTTTCCATGGCAAATGTTTGTTTTGCTTTTTTATGTGTTTGTAGCACATAAGAGCCTAGGGCTTGTTTGACAAATTTTTGTATGACAAAAGAAAAGAAGAATTCCTGATATGTATTTTTGAGGTATCTTGTTTTTCAGAATGTAAAAGTAAATTGTTCTAAGGCTGTTTCCAGTTAAATGAAAGCAATTAGTTTCTTTCCAGTTAATTGTACTTGGCTGTGTACACCCTAATCTAAAACCTCCATCAATAATCTAATGAACTTGTTTGTTTTTAAACAATCAGATGGCTGAGATTGAAAATAAATAACTAAATATATCTATATCTATTGGGAAAAATTAAAAAAATGACTTTGTAGCATTCTAGCTTTTAAATACAATATTGCTTTTAAGAAGCTGATCTTAATGATTTGTAACTGAGGGGCCTTAAATTTGACATCCTGTTTATTGCCAACTCAAAGTGATCTATCTGTAGTCTGAAGAATTTGAGAGCTGATAAGATGCACCATATCTGTTGATACAGTTTCAGATTTTTTCCCGGGTATAGCGTTAAATGAATTCTGCTCACACCAAAGAATTGCTCTCATCTGTTTTTCATTTTCCTTTCATGAAAGCTAATGGGTTTCAGGGAAATTAAATTACACAGTCATTTAGTGACAGTGCTAAGTGCAGGGCATTTTTACCCTTGGGTTTTTTGTACACAGGAGCATGTGTTAAGCTTAGTTTCCCCTTCTATTTACAGTAATATTTCAATCAAATATATTTTCCCAGTCTCTTTTTAAATAGAGTGATACCTGGTGGCCTTCTACAGATGTGGTAGAGAACTCATGTCCTCTGGTATTGCTGTGTGTAGCAGGTGCCCACTTATATTTCTCCCCCCATGAGATTCCTTACTTTCTCCTAGTTAGCAGCTGTGGCGATAGGAATAGATGATTGTCATCAGGTGGTGATCAGGTGTGGAATCTGTTAGGTAGAACTTGCAGGTCACAGGTGTTTGCCATACTGATCTTTCAGTCTTTGCCCCTGATACAGCTGCTCTCAAGAATCTTTAGATTAGACCATCTTTTTGTGCTTAACAGTTTAAGGACATTGCACTTCAAGTCAAATATAAAAAGTATGGGGAGCAAACAGGTGTAGGATTGGTTACCATTTCCTGTTATGGAGTGACTGAATATGCAGGTGTGCTGAAAGGATTTGTTATGTTTTAGGTTACATATGCTTAACTAGATGATTTAGTGCATTTAATATAAAAATTCATAATATATAAATTAACATTAGAAGTACTTTTTATATGTTGTCTCTTGAATAGTTCTTTGTCTAATACGGCAATAAGATGATGACTTTGCATTATAACTGAGTTGTATAGTTTGACGTGATTCTGTAAATGTATTTTCTTTTGTCCCACTTGTCAATATTTATGCTCACTTTAATATTTTATGTGCATAAGGAGATGAATTATGACCCCTGGTACGTCTCCAAATTTGTAAAAGCCTGTCTCTAGAATTCTGAACTCTGGGTGTCTGACGAAGGTAGTGAGGGAGTGTATCATTGCCTTTCATACTCTGTGTTAATTGGAGAAAAATGTTTGTACAGCAACCTTTGTTAATGAAATTGGAAAACGACGATGATGGAATGTTGTGCCATTCAAGTATGTTCCCTTTGTGTCTAAAATTATTTTGGATTGCCAGCCTGGGAATTTAAATGTGCAAGTGAAGTTTATATATAAAAATTAACAGGATGATAATATAGTTCTGATTAGTTTGGATTTAGAAATATATATTTTTGTTTTTAGCTGTAATTAAGGTTAGTATTGTTTGATCTTTTGAAGTACATATGCTCTAGTAGTAGCGTACATTGAAGCCCCCCAAAGGGGAATGAAAAGTAATTGGATGAAATTTTTAAATCTTGCATTTCCTTTTTGTTATATGCACGTCAGTTTGGCTAGCTGTAGGGTATGTTTATCTGTTATAAGATTCATCAGTGCATGAAATGCTGAAAGGGCATATATCTCTCCTGTGGCTTCTGCCATCCCTGGGCACTTGTAGATGTAGTCCCATGCATGGGATCTGCTGGGTGAAGTTGTAGGATTTTAAATTTGTCTGTCTAAAGGCGCCATGGTCCTTTCTAGAGAAATAGTAAGAATGGATGCTTTTTTTAAATACTGGTGATGTAACTTCCCCATGAGGCACAGTTTACTTAGTTATCAACATACTAGTTATTATCTTGTCCAAATAGGAGAATATGTAAAGCTCACCGGTGATTAAGAGAGAATTTTGTTATTCTTCATGTCTTGCCTTTGTTTTAGTAATAAAGATGTTTGTTTATCACAGGTGCCTGTAATTCATTTACTTAGTCCCTATATCATTACATTGATTTTTTTTTTTCATTTTTCTATGCACATGATTACAGCTTGTCACATTATAGCAGTCCAGTATTTTAATAAATATTTCAGCCTTTTGCTCTTGGTTAATTTATGATGATATAATAATTGATAGGGGTGCACTGATAAAGATTTTCTTGGCTGATACTGATAGCTGATTATTAATCAGCCATATCGGAATGCAGCCCAGCAGCTTGGAGAGCAGTGTGTTGCTGGTAAGTCTGTGGGGGGAGAGAGCTTGGGGGAGGGAAGAGGTGTGTGGCGGGGCAGGGAATTTTGGGTTGGCTATAGCTTCCCAAGTCCTCCCTAGTGCCACCCCTTTTTGGGGCACTCCTCTTCACTACCTTTCCCTCGGGAGCCCCTTGCTGGCTGTGTGCCCCTTGCCCTCCCTGCAGCACAGGGCTCCTGAGGGAAAGGCAGCAGAATGGAGTGTCCCAAGTAGGGGTGGTGCTGGGGAGGCTTGGGGGGCTATTGCCACCCCAAAATTCCCCTCCCCCTATAGCCACTCTTCCCAGCACCACCACCTGTCCCATGCAGCTGAGCCCACTCTGCTCCCAGCCCTGGCCTAGCGCCCCTGCTGGGAAAAGGCTGACACAGACCCTGGCCACGAGCCCACAGCAGGCAGTCTGCCTCTGCCCCACATATAAATCTGTGGGGGCACATATCACCCCATGCTTTCCCTAGGGGTGCACGCAGTGGTAGGGAGTCATTCCCCCTTCCCACTGCCCAGCATCCCTGGATGAGCTGCCTGCAGCTCCATCCCACTCCCAGCCCCTGGTCCCATTCACCACCTTGGCTGAGCAGTGCCTGCCCTGCCCCACTCCCTCCCTCACTGTGGGGGCCTTGATCTGCTTCCTTTGTGCCCCTTCCCCCCACCCACAGACTTACCGGCAAGATGCTGCTCTCCAAACTGCCAGGCTGCATTCCTGGCTGTGTGCATGCATGTGGCTGTGACATTATCAGGTACACTGCCCAAAAAAGCTGATAGCTGATGACGTTAATTTTCATTTTATAGACGCTGATCTGATATGTGACTGATATATTGATATTCCTCTAATAATTGAAAAACTAAAATTCTGTAATGATATTTTTGCCAAAGTAGTGCTGCTTTGTTTGTGATTTGTGGAGTAGTGTAGTATCATTTGCAGTAAAATGCTTAGTTGTCAACACTTCCTTTATAAATTCAGATACAGTGAGGCAAATGTTTGCTGCAGGCTGAATATACATTGTGTAAAATGGCACATAAAAGTACCTAAAATACAGTGAAAAAGGTATGGCTGGCAATTATAGCAGTGAATTAGTTAAAAGAAATAGGTATAGTAAATTTATTGATTTTAAGGCTAACTTATGCGTGTTCCTCAATACTTCTTTATTAAGTTGATTAATTTACTGTGACTTCTCTTATATGAGACCTGTTATAATAGTATGCTACAATCAGCCTGTTTTCATGACTGAAGTCTGTAGCATTTGCCCCACAATTGTAAACTTTGTATGTGGACTTAGTTCTCATCTTTAAAGTAGTGTATGAACCAGTTATGTTGCATAGAAACAAAGGAACACTTGCACTAGTCTGTAGATGTGAGCCTATTGGGAAGCTTAAAAGGAAAATAATTTTAAAAACAAAAATATTAAACCTTATTTTGCAGCTGTTGATATATGGATGTTTGTGTTTTGCTATGTCTGTTAAGTGCTATTGTATTAAATTGAAAGAAGGTTCTAGAAATCAATCTGATGGCAGAGCTGTACTGCTACTAGTGCATCCACAGGTGGCAAATAGAAGAATGACCTTTAGGGAAGGTTAGCTATGAAATTAACTGGGGTAACTCTGAACAAGCAGTCATGAAGCAAGCAGTGGCAGCACCACCAGGATGTGACGGAGATAGCAGATGGTTGTGCTTTCCCTCCTGAAAATCCACATATATATCCTTTGATGATGCTGTGATATGGCAGCGACAGGTTGCCACTATAATAAGCCTGCCCAGCCCCCAGCCATGAGTCTACAAGTCCTCAGTGGTGGAGGAGGTGAAAGAAGATGCAAGAATCGTGATGGCTGTGAAGGCAGATGAAGGCTGCAGCAGAATGAGATTCCCAGTTGTCTTGGCCTCCGTGCCATTGGATTAAGTTCCCGTTCTGTCAAGAGCTGTGTGGAAGCTGATGTGCGGCATGATAAAAGAAATCACACACGGGCATCTTCCATGAAAAAGACTCTTCCAGCATGTTTATCAAGCCCTTTGGCAATTAATTATGATGGGAGCATGACTGTGAGGTCTGAAAGCTCCTGATTGTGAACTGGCATGAAGGTGGCAGTTACAAGAAGGTTGTCTAGCACTTAGATGAAGTAGGAGTGTGATTTGGCAGCTGTAACTGTGACAAAGCAGCCCTCTTCTGGATCTGCTCTGCTCACCCAATATGGGGAGGAGGCTAGAAAAGGTCCTTTAAATGTAGCCTGTCTACCTTATCTCTGACTGGATAATCACTTCCAGTAGGATCATCTTTACTGCAGTCAAAATCAACGAAGACACGCAATCGCTTTAGGCACCTGGAACATTAGGACCCTCATGACAGTCCTAATAGTGAATTCCCAGAGTGCCACAATGCAATAGTGGCCCAAGAACTCAAGCGACACAACATCAATATAGCTGCACTGAGCGAGACCTGGTGAGTGGGAGATAGGCAGCACAAAGAACATGGAGGTGGCTATACCTTCCTCTGGAAAGGTAAACAGGAAGGAGAATGCCAAATTCATGGAGTTGGTTTTTCCATTAAGAACTCATAAATCAACTCACTGAGTTCTCTATCAGAATTAATGAGCACCTCATGACTGCCTGTCTTAAACTGGCAGGAAGCCAATATGCCACTGTCATCAGCACATATGCCCTGACACTAGATGCCACTGATGAAACCAACAAGGACTTCTATGCCAACCTTGACCAAGTCCTCTCTGATGTTCTGGACAGAGACAGACTTATTTTTCACAGCAGTTTCAATACCCGAGTTGGAAGGGACCTGAACCTCTGGAATGTGACCATTGGCAAGGAAGGAGTAGGAAAGGTCAACTCCAATGGCATCCTTTTCTTGACCAAATGCATGGAACATGGACTCATCATTACCAACACCCTCTTCTGCCAGAAGAACAGGCACAAGACATCAAGGCAACACCCATAATCCAAGCATTGGCATCTGATTAACTATATCATTGTCCATACCTGGGATTGCAAAGATGTCTGCATCACTTGAGCTGTACTAGGAGCTGATGATTGCTGGACTGATGAGCAAGTCAAACTGGCTCCCAAATGACAGCTGTAGCAGAAGCAATGCTGATGGGAGATCAATGCTGAAGGACTCAAGGACCCAATCAAGCGAGACCTCTTCCCCCAGTGCCTTGATGAAAAAATGGTAAATTCCAATCAACAGCAATAGAATAATGTCAGCAGCACTTGGGGTGTCTTCAAGTCCATCATTATCACCACCTGCAAAGAGACACTTGAATTCTTTACCAGGAAACAACAGGACTCGTTTGATGAAAATGACCAGGAGATCCAAGCGTTGATCAACCACATGTGCAAGTCCTTTTCTGCTTGGCATAACGACACCAACTCCAAGCAAAAGAAATTGAAACCCCAACAAGGCAAGACAGAGGTCCAAAGGAGGACCCATGATATGAAGAACAGATGGTGGGAAGACAAGGCAAAGAAGATTCAACATCTGGCTGAAATCCATGATGTGTTCTTCAGTGCCACAAAGCCATCTACAGTCTGAGCACTTGGGTACCAACCCCCTTGAGACCTAAGGATGGAGGAGACCTGATCAAGGTAAGGGGAACCATCAACTCCCGGTGGAAGGAACATTTTGAAGACCCCCTCAATTGAGACTCTATTGTTGATGAGAGTATTCTCAACTCCATCCCACAACACCCAGTCAGAGATGGTTTTTGGAATCCCTCCAACCCTTGACAAAGTGAGGAAAGCCATCAAGTAGATGAAGAATGACAGGGCATCTGGAAAAGACGCAATTCCTGCCAATATCATCAAGCACAGCGGGGAGGAGCTCACTTTGCAGCTCCATGCCCTCATCTTAAGGATTCTGAATTATAAGGAAATCCCAGATGATCTAGGAATGCCATGATTGTGGCAATCTTCAAGAAAAGAGACAGGTCCAATGATGGAGATTACAGAGGCATTGCCTTGCTGTCCATCACAGGAAAGATCATTGCAAGAATGCCCCTGAACTGTCTCCTGCTGGTTGAAGAGCTCCTTTCGGAATCTCAGTTTGGGTTTAGGACATCAAGAGCTACAACTGACATGATCTTCACAGCTTGCCAGCTGCAGGAGAAATGCCGGGACAAGAGAAGCCTCTCTACAATGCCTTCTTTGACCTCACAAAAACTTTCAACTCAATCCTTCTGAAGTACAGATGGCCATCAAAATTCATCACTATTCTTTGCCCGATCCATGATGATATGCGAGCAGTAATTCTCAGTAATGGATCTATCACAGATTCCTTTAAGACAGGAGTTAGGCAAAGCTGCATCATTGCTCTAATGCTCTTCTCCATATTCTTTACCATGATGCTAAATCTGACCACCAACAAACTTCAGCTGGAGTGGAGATGGAGATAAACAGCTGAATCACTGGTAAGCTGTTTAACCTCAGCCAACTCTGAGCCAAAACCAAGACCACCCAGAGCTCAGTCCTCAAGTTCCAGTATGTTGATGATGCTACAGTATGTCCTCACTTGGGTGCAGAACTTCAGGCAATCATTGACGCCTTTACTGAGGCATACAAAAAAATGGGACTGATGCTTAACATTCAGAAGACTAAGGTCCTCCATAAACAAGCTGTTAATAAACACTCCCCAGCTCCAATAATCCAGATCCACAGTGGGACTCTGGAGAACATTAAGTATTTCTTGTACCTCGGAAGCCATCTCTTGCAGAAGGGTGTCATTTAATAAAAAAAAATCCAATATTGCCTCAAATGTGCAAGTACAGCCTTTGGACATCTAAGGAAATGGGTGTCCAAAGATTGCAACATCAGATCCAAAATCAGGCTCATGGTTTATCAAGCAGTTTTGAATCCTACCTTACTATACAGAGCTGAGACATGGATAACATACAGGAGACACCTCAGAAGTACCACCAGTGCTGTCTGCTGAAGATCCTTTGAATCCAGTGGAAAGATAGGCACGCCAACATTAATGTCCTCTTGCAAACAAACACCATGAGCATTGAGGTGATGATCATCCGATATCAACTTCACTAGGCTGGCCATGTCATCCAGATGTCCAAATCCAGGCTCCTGAAACAAGTTTTATTTTCTCAGCTCAGTCAAAACGTATGCAACATCAACATCAATTCATGGGATACTATCACCCAGGACTGCCCTAAATGGAGAAAGTCTGCTGCAAGAATCTCAGTAGTTTCAAACCTTACAATGACAACAAAAAAGTAGGAGCAGCAGAAACAACATATCGTGGACCAAGTCAAGAATCCAGAGCCACCCACCCTGCACAGAAACTTGTGGCCAAGTTGCAGCAGTCTGTCAATCTCAGATTGGTCTCGTCAGCCATCTTTGGACCCACAGATAAGACAGTTGTAGCAGACAGTCATCCTCGACTGCAGGGGATTGCTGAAGAAGCAATCAATAATGTATGCAGTAGGAAGGATTTTAATATGCTCCAACTTATTCCACATCTTAATTAGTTACAAATTCTTATAAGAATAGGTTTATAGCATGAGTATTAAGTTTATACAACTTTTTAAGGCAACTCATTAAGTTAAATGTAGCATAAAAATCTTACCTCGCTATATAGGAGTACCTTACAAGAGTACATGGAAGAGCTTGTTAAAGGTAACGGCATTTCTGCTTTCAAAATGTCATTTAGCTTCTTTCATTCTTTGATATGTAGGCATTAGGCCCTAGAACTAAAATCCGTATGACATTTTTTTTGTGGGGTGTTTTTTTTTTTTAGTTTTTCTTTAGGTGTTAGAGAGAAGGTCCCAAAAGGTGTTATAGACAAATTGTTACAGTGGGTCATACCTTGTTATTCCTAACCATTTGCATAAATGGGTATGAAGGCAAGTTAGCATATTGCCTCACTGGAACTAATTTGTTTGTTTAAATTTCGTTATTTGATATTTTGCTATGAAAGGGACTAAAGAACTGACAGTGCATTGGGACTGTTGCTCTTGCAGCCCGCATGGGGAGCGGTATCCTTTTAAACGTGATGTGCCAATTTTCAAATTGAAGCTGGCATGAAGGAGCTGCACATATACTGTAGAAATAAATTAATATAACGCATTTATCAAGTCTTTCCCATAATGGGTTACAAGAAGGCGTTAGGAAGGTACAGTGTTTAGTTAGTTTGGGGACCTGTCTGTAATTACTGGCCTCAAACAATCCCCTTTAATGTTCATCACAAACAAATCTTGGTTCTTTTTTAGCTGCATTGCTCTTCTAGATAATGAAACTCTTGAAAATTACCCTTTATGTAATGTTTTATTAGATCAACTCAAATAGTTGGAAAAATTCTTCTTTGAAAGTTTTGGGTACAAATACCCTTTGTCAAGCTGAGGAAGTTTCTGCAGTTGGTGTGTGCTCTTCCTGGATGGCATGAATAGTAAAGAATTCAGAGGCTGGGCTGGTATGCATGTGAGGCAGGCAGTCAGTGAAGATGTAAATTGAGGAGTCAGTGGGTGAGAGACAGGCTGGTGGGGGGTGGAATGAATGTAGCTGGTAGATAGTGAAGAGGTACCTGGGGAGTCAGATGTTAGGCAGGTTATAATGTGACATAAATCCAGTGTCTATAGAACCTCATCTGCCTATGTCCTTAGACGGACAAGGCTACAACCTATGCCCTCACATGTAATGGTATGTAAGAAAATTGCAGCTTTAGTTCATCTTTCCTAGTAGTGTTAGTTGCAATGCATCTTTTAATATTTGCTGTTACAGAATAATGCCTTGTGGTACGTTTTTGATAACCAGGAAATGCAAGAAGATTTAGCTCAGAATGGACAGAAGTTGTTTCTTGTTTGTTTTTATGGTGTTTTGGGGTTTTTTTTCAATTTTTTTGACAGTTTCCTATGGCCTGGTTAGTATGGAAGGTAATTTCCATGTAACTGAAGATGTTAGAGTTAGGCACAAACCAGAATTTAGGTTCAAATAAGATTAAACTTTGGGAAATTATTATGTGATGTTGCAGATTGGACCCACTCTGACTTTTATTTGTGTTCTGAAGGTCATGTTTATTAAAAACAAACTAGCCAACCTTAAATGAACTTTACTAGACTGATTATAGGCTAAATCAGGGGTTGGAAACATACAGCCTGTGGGCCAGATCTGGCTCATGAAGAGACTGGATTTGGCCCACAGCAGCTCAGGGAATCGGCACTCCACCCTGGCGACAGCAGCAGAGGCAGCATCCGCAGGACCCCTTGCTTGCCCCATTCACTCTATTCTCTGTTACAGCATAGGAGGCATCCCCAGAGTCCTAGTGCCTGCCTTTTTTTCTAGGTATTTCCCTTATAGTTGAGGGGTACAGAGCTGTGGTGCACAGTTGGGGGGTGGGCTGTAAGCAGCAGCCTGAATTTGTGAATTGTGGTGAGAATCACTGCTGTAACCTAAGAAGGTAGTATTTGAAAGACTGGAGAGGGTGAAATATCTATCTGTTCTTTCTTGTAACCTTAATTACATAATTACATATTTCCCAAAGGCCTTGCAATTCCTAACCACCCAACATTGACTGACTTACTGCAGCTGTGGCTGAGGTGGGTGTTGGGCAGACACTTAGAGGAGCATAGGGTAGTGACTAAACAGATCCGTGCATACAGTTCTCAGTGTATAAGGGTTGTGAAAAAATTATTACAACCTTTTGTGAGAGAGACAGCCAAGTGGAAAGCGATTGGAGGGTAAAAACATACTGAGACAAATATATGGGAAGTAAGGCCTAGATTCTGAAGGACTTCAAAAATTAGGACAAGCTATTCAAAAATGATTTTAAAATTGTGTTGCCCTAATTCGTATTCTGTTCTTAATATTTCTGCAAACTTTTCACTAAATGCTTTCGTGAGCTCATGAGTCTGAAAATGATTTATGGTAGATGGGCAATGATTTATGCTACAGAAGTGCAACTGACTAAATTTGCAGGAAAATGCCAAGGTCTGCTTCATACAGCCCCAAACAAGTGTGTACTCTTCTATCCTGGCAGAGAGAAATCTTACTCTGTAATCATTAATTAAAAAGAATTTTCCTTTTTAGATATAATTCAGCATTATGAACACAATAGGAAGATCTCTGTGGATACTGGAGAATACATATAAAAATGATTTAATATATGATTTTGAACATCCACTCAAATGTACAGTATTTGAGCACAACTTCAAGAATATACAGTAATTTAAGAGACATCTGGAGGCTTCTTTCAGTGACGAATTTTCAGTTATATGTTACTTGGTGATAGTCGTATGGGGACAAACAAGCCACAACATGTATCAAGGTGACAGGGAGATGCAGTTACAGGCAGTCTTCATCTTGCGTTTCAAGTCACAACGTTTCTCACTTGCAACGTTTATAAATAGACACCCTGTTTCAACTTTCTGATGTCAGTTTCAAATTTACAATGCTTTATCTGATGGCACACCATGCCAGCAAACAAGTTTGCTGCATCATCCATCTCCCTGGAGAACATCTGTCCAAATTTCTTTGGACGCTGTCCTTAAAAAAAGTAGATAAGACTCCAGAAAAACCTGCAGCCAAGACTCCTAAGAGGACTCCAGCCAAAAACCCTTCAAAAAGTCTAACCAAGAGCCCTTCAAGATGTTCAGCAAAGTTGCCTCAAAGAAGTCCTTCCAAATCAA
>NW_017728996.1:33191880-33192986 GCF_001723915.1 Gavialis gangeticus
CGGGGGGCTTCCCCTCCGGATCCGGCTCAGCTGCGCCCGTCACTCTGCCCCACTTACCTTATGGGGATCAGCTGGATCTGGACCCATCTATAATTGATACAGTACAAAATTCTGGGCTATTTTGGCTGAAAATAGGGTATAGGGCCTTGGTTCAGGAACCAATCCCCCATTTATAACATTGTTTCCTATGGGAAAATCGGTTCTGAGTTGCGACGTTTTGACTTAAGACAAGGTTTTCGAGAACCAATTGTGTGATAAGTCTGAGGACTGCCTGTACTGTCTTTGCTTAGGAGCTAGACAGGGAGAGTTGGAAGGACTCCTGATTGTTTTTTTTTTTAGTTTGGGATTTTGGGGTTTTCTTTTGTTTTGGTTTTTTTGATGTGGCAAAGATAGTTGAGTTGGGATTAATGCTTGAAGAAGGTCTGTAGTTAACCAGCCGTAGATGTTGTGCTTTGGAATGTACCTTTCCTATGGGATCTGTTAGCTAGCTGCCAAAAATACTTTGCCCTCCTGTTGTTTAAATTGCTTATAAACTCTTTGGGGCAGGGATTGCATCCTTGTGTTTGCAGAGTATCTAGTGAATTTGAAGCACTGATCCATTTCTGTAGTAGAAATAAGACAACTTGCTATTTCTCCCTTCTAATTTTTGAAAAGCTGGATGGCAGGTGTTTCACAAGCTTCAGCAGTCTATTAACATCATTGTATACTTCAGTAGCAACTTCTGAGGTTCATGGTAAGTATTTAGGTATATGATTGACTCAGATCATAAGTGACTTTATATTACACATTTTTAAGAGATAGGAAGGGCTATATTCACAGCTGGTTCACCTCATAGCTCTGAGTCAGAAGCAGTCTGCTGTGCTCACCTCCTACCCATACAAACGACTCCTACTTCTAGAGGGGGACCTGCATAAACTCCTTTAAGGGAGGTATTCCAGAGGTGCCAACTGATATTTATCCCAACCCATCTCACCCCAGGCACTTCTGAGAGCCTAAGCTACATTTAGCGTTTTTGTATATTTTCATTAAATATCTATATTTTTATATGTAACAAACCCTGATCACAATTAAAATGGAGCTCCCTGCTCCCTAAGGGAAAAAAAAAT
>NW_017728996.1:33197986-33200067 GCF_001723915.1 Gavialis gangeticus
CATTAAATATCTATATTTTTATATGTAACAAACCCTGATCACAATTAAAATGGAGCTCCCTGCTCCCTAAGGGAAAAAAAAATTTCCTGCCATGGCAGGGGGTCGGACCTGATGATCTGCTCAGGTCCCTTCTGACCCTACTAACTGTGAAACTATATCAGTAAATAATCTGCAGTTTGGAAGCAAAGTCTGAAGTTTACTTTTGAGTTTTTATTGTGATATTAAAAATTGTTCTGGCACTTTTTATACCTATTTCTTGCATTTGTGTTATGAAATAGTACTGTATTACTGATATTTTAGTGGTTAACTGTTTTCAAAGATGACAGCTAACAGGTATATTTTTCAGTTGTCTTTGAACTCCTGCTGAACCTGTAAAAATAAATAAATAAATAAATAAAATTGCAGCATTTTTGCTGTACCGTAACTAGTGTATACAGACAATTGCAGTTTCTCACCTGTAAACTCTTAACATGTTTTTGTACTTTTGCAAACTTTCTAAAATCTATTGTTAAACTTCACAGTTCTGAATAGAGTCAGATTCTGCCCTTAAGAATTAATTTCAGCATCCAGTAGAATCAGTGTGAACTGCAGCTTTCATGCTTATTAGAGGGCAGATTGTGGATTTTGTATTGAGATGCTTGTGCGGCAAAGCACCATGCTTTATAGCTTTACCTATCAACCAGGAACATGTATCGGACCATTCGCTCTGTCTCATGAGTTACTTATGTCTATCTTAAAATTTGGAGAACGATTTATTTTCTGATAGTTTTGGTTCCTTTTTATAACAATTGTTATTCATATCAAATTTTAAAAATGTTTAATGTGGAAAAAGTAGGATGAGAACCAAAGCACTTTACAGATTAAAATTATCTGTGTGTTTCTCTTCTGTGCAGAGAGTCTTTGTTGAGAGGAAAGATGTAACACACTTTCAATTAGTAATATTAAAAAAACAAGTGAGACACTATTATCTTCTACTGCTAGGTATTTTGTGACGATCAGATCTCTAAATATACTTCATAATCTTGGTAACAGGTTTTTGATTTTTTACATCTGCATGGGCTCACATTTCTAGTTTTAAGATAAATATGGTATCCACCAGGTTTTAAATACTGCTTTATAAGCAGCAAAGCATATATGGCAAATATGCCATTTATTTGCATACCTGTAAGTCCATATATATTTTGATTTTTTTTTTAAATCCTTTGAGTTCAATTTGAGATCAAGCTTACACAGTTGTTTTAGATGCTTAATTTAGGTTGCACTACTACATTGCATTTGTCCAGAATATTAGTATTGTTTTTAAATCATTTTGGGCCGTGTATATTTTTATAATAAAAAAAAATGATAACTTGTGTTTGTGGTTGCTGGCTGTATTTCCTGTAATTTTGTGAGCTGATTTTTTATGCCTCAGTGACAATTTATAAACAGTGTATATTTCACCGTTTTGGCACTTAAGGCAGAAATTAACTATGTTTTGTTCCTTTGTTTGACAGCTAGTTGGCATTCCACTGTTCATTGATACTAACTGTTTCTATCCAATATATTTTTAACACTTAAGCTATTATAGTAAAACTGTATTTTTAGATCTACATTTTGAGAAAATAAATAAATAAATGGTAGAAGACAGCTTTGTGACCCTGGGTGGAGAAAAAGACCTCAAGTTGATATAATGCTGCATATTAACTTCATTGCTTTTGGAGGTGAGGATAGAAGGGGAAAGGAATATGGGTGGATTACATGCAGCACTGAAATGGGTTTCCTGTGTTAGATAAATCTCTAAAGTTGCACACAGAGTGTAACACAGATGAAGAATTACTTACTGTCCATGATATTCAGGGAAGATGATAGTGTGAATTTCACTGGGTGTAAAATCACTATTTGTCAGTTATTTAATTGGCATAGTTGTACAGTTGCAAAATACCAAAAGGAATATGATTTGTAGAATATAAATATATTGAGGAAAATATATTGAGTTCCACTAGCACCCAAGCCTGGACAACTTCTGAAAGCACTGTAAGACTATGAGTTTGGGTAGGCATTAGCAAACAAAGCTGTGCTGGGACATTTGTTAGGGGATTTCT
>NW_017728996.1:33205067-33205809 GCF_001723915.1 Gavialis gangeticus
TAAAAGGTCATTAACACCTGTGGAGGTGAGGATAGAAGGGGAAAGGAATATGGGTGGATTACATGCAGCACTGAAATGGGTTTCCTGTGTTAGATAAATCTCTAAAGTTGCACACAGAGTGTAACACAGATGAAGAATTACTTACTGTCCATGATATTCAGGGAAGATGATAGTGTGAATTTCACTGGGTGTAAAATCACTATTTGTCAGTTATTTAATTGGCATAGTTGTACAGTTGCAAAATACCAAAAGGAATATGATTTGTAGAATATAAATATATTGAGGAAAATATATTGAGTTCCACTAGCACCCAAGCCTGGACAACTTCTGAAAGCACTGTAAGACTATGAGTTTGGGTAGGCATTAGCAAACAAAGCTGTGCTGGGACATTTGTTAGGGGATTTCTATTTTATGTTGATGTGCTAATTTGCCTTTTAAGTTGTTTTACTCTCTTGTTCATTCTTCCATTTTATAAGTTATTCTGCCCTCTTATTGTAAGCTGTCCTGAGCCTTTGTTGGGAAGGGAAGCATATACATTGAATGGGGTTTTGGTTGTAGCCATGTTGGTCGAAGGACATAGGCAGGCAAGGTTCTTTGAGTAGATGTGATATCTTTTATTAGACCAACTACTCAGTTGGTCTAATAAAAGATATCACATCTACTCAAAGAACCTTGCCTGCCTATGTCCTTCGACCAACATGGCTACAACCAAAACCCCATTCAATGTATATGCTTCCCTTCC
>NW_017728996.1:33210809-33237112 GCF_001723915.1 Gavialis gangeticus
CCCCGGTATAGTTTCATTAACTTCAGTGGGTGAGTTCTGCCTCAAAAGTAAGATGCATCTAATTCAGTTGGTCTAATAAAAGATATCACATCTACTCAAAGAACCTTGCCTGCCTATATAAATTGAGGAAAATAAATAAGTAGCATCCTATGTGCTTGTCTTCAACTATGTAAAATATATTGGCTTATTAGGTAAATGTGGTCTTGCAGCATTACTTTCTATATGTAAGTGGACTTGGAAATGTACAGAGAAATATTTGAATAAAGCAGCTCTTTTAGATGTATTGACTCATCTTGTCATAAGTTTTGAAACAGAGAGATCCTATATTGTAATGAGTACAGTGCTCAATTTGATCAGCAGTTTAGTATTTAAGATCATGTTGCTTGGAACAGGACACATTTGGCAATATGAGGAAAGCAAGCTTCATTGGTGATTATAACTCATCCCTGTCTCCATTTGGGTTGTTTCTAGGCACTGATACAGCTTGGTTCTCTGATACAGACATATGCCAAATGCCAGTAAAAACCTTTATAAATGTGAAATAAAATGGTAAACTGAAGGGTAGTGATTCATTAGGAAAGAATTTTGTCTGAGTAAATTAACTAATTTCTCTTAACGTGTTTTAATGCATCCCTGTTTTCTTGATGTTTATCTTTAAAGAAAATGTCATACTGGAAATCGAACAGTCCAAAGTTGCACTCCTGTTCCCTTGATGGGCATTTTATATGGGGCTTTCTCATTTGTTTATGTATTTCTGTATCACAATTCTGTTTTATCAGCCCAATTTATTATGCTTTAACTAACTGCCATAACCATCAGTGGTAGAAAATGATGTTATCTGTGATTTACACAGAAACTGCCAACAGAAGCATCTGGGCTGCAAATCTGTAGAGTACAATCATAGATTATCATAGACTTTACTTAGTAGTTAAAACTGTTTCTGTCCCTTGGATCCACCCATCTGGACCAATGGACAGTTTCATCTCAGCGGTTGCATCTGGCATGCAGCCAGTTGTACTTTGGGCTATTCCATGCCTTTATTCTGGTTCCTTTCTGCCTTGGATTTTGTTCTTTTTGACTTGCAGAAGACCCCTCATTGCATGGTAGCAGGGAAATTTATACATATCCGAAGGTGTTTGCGTGTAGAGGAGGATTTTAGATATGCAAAATCAGGAAAATAATTCTAAACACTGTGATAATTCTTGTGACATTAGTAGCTTATTGCAGGATCCCTGCTCTTCCTGTGCCCTTTCTGAATTCTTCCACTTCTGTATATTTTTCAGAACTCGTGTGATGGTACAGTCTTTGGGATTTAGAAACTAAAAACCAAACTCTGCTAGGGGCTTTCCAGTTGCATGGCCTGAAGAAAATATTTTGTGTATACTCACAGCAGGAGTATTTCCTTGCGAGAGAGGCATTATTTCATCTTAGTTGTGAATATAAAGGCGGTCTGGTTTGTTTTCTTCCAAAGTGCAAAAATGATATTAAAATGAGGTGTGATAATACAACATATGTTAAAAGAGCTTGAGGTTGTGATGAAAGGACAGTAGAATTGTAATTGCCAAAATGGAGATGATTTATTCAGAAGTTGGAAAATATATTTTAGCGTTCATTTTGACACACAGCAGCTTGCTGGGATACTGTTTATTAATATTGAAGGGCATTAAGCCAAATACTGGAATTTTAGAGAGGTGGAATCTTAATTCTGAAAAAAAATCAAATCGCAAAAATAGTTTTTGTTTGTGTTTTGGTTTTTGCTTTCTGTTTTAAGTGAAATCTGCTATGGTCAGAAATCCTGGAAGGAGGGGGATCTATGATTTCGTGGTTCAGATTATTTCTTTCATGATCAGGAAATACCTGAATTTGCAAGGTCCAGTATTTTATCACTTCCAGCTTTTTCTTTTCACTAAGGCTTCTGAGAGATGCAGTAGTTTCTGTTCAGAAAGGCTGACCCCTTGCAGCATGTATCGTTCTGCTCAAGGCAGGAGTCTTTAGATGTCAAAGTCCTCTTGCCATACATGATGAATCATTCTTTGCCCAAAGATTTTTCTCCCACAGAGCCTCTGGGGGTAGCTCTCCCTATGCTGTGTGCTTAAGGACATCCTATTAGACCAGCTCTCTGAGCTTCACTGCATTATGATAGTTCAGGACTCTTGAGTAAGAAAGTGGCCTGTATCACATTTGTCTGTCTCCAGTTGCAGGCAGTAGGTGGTGGGTCATATAAATACCTCGGTAGAGGAGACTGCAGACCTAAAAAAAAGAACTTGTCCTTTTAGAGAATACAGCATCAATATGAAACTCATTTGTCTGAAAATGTATTTAGCAAAAAGAAAAATATAAGGTGCTTGTAAGCAAAGGAAAATGGGGGGAATTTGTTCTGTATTTTTCCAGAGGGTTTATTTTGTGCTATTAACAGAAGCTTATGTGCAGCCAGTTCCCCATTTTCCCCTAGATAGCTGGATGTTTTCCCTTGTTTGTGGGAGTCTTTAAAATAGGAGGCGGGTGGGTATCTGTGGTGTAGGGGTGAAATAAAAAAAAAAAAGGAAAATTCTAATTGCAAATCCAGATAGTTTGGCAGCATAGTCTGTGGCAAGAATTACCTAAGACCTCCTACCTAACTCATTTCTTGAAACTGGCTAGGTTTCAGATTGACTGACAGCTTAAGGATTCTGCTGCTTTCAAAAGGTGCATATTGAAACATCAGTGGTCACTTCAAATATTATACATTTAAAAAGATACAGTTATGCTCATAGTATTCACCATATCCCATGCCTTCTAATAGGGTGTCCAAATGTGTGGTCTGTAAACTTTTAAAATGTAGGCCTTGTTGCCCAGTTTATAAATTCACTGGTACAAAACAGCAAGAGGATGAAGGCCTGTGATTGCCTTATTGCTGCTTTCCCTTTTCTTTCAAGCTTATTCGGATTTTTTTTTTAAAGGAAGACGGGAATAAAACACTATGAAGTAACAAACTACAGAAATTTTACTGTAGTATTTACTGACCTCTGAGGTCTGTTCTTGTTTCTTTCTTTTTTTCTGTCTTTTTATTTTCCTACCTGTCTTTCCCCTTTCCCTGTTGTTCATTGTCATTTGAAAGACTCCCCTACCTTCTCCCCCCCCCCCCCCCCCCCCCCCCCCCCCCCCCCCCCCGCAGCCTCTTTTTTTTTTAAATCCAGTCAGGAGTAGCCTCTCTTTAGCCCTTTTTAAATTACCTATGCAAATTCTGTTGTCAAAGGGTTGGGAAGGAAGAGGTGAAATAAACAGCTGGTCATGGCCAGATTTTTCACCAGCAGCAGTTGTGACTTGAAAAACTGGAGGTTCTTCTTTAATTATTAGACACATTTCACATTTTTCATTTGCACTTAGAATAAGGAACTGATCATTTAATATTCTTATCTTCCTTACTTCCATTTCTTCTATTCATTCCACTTGTCTCCAGTTTTCTCTCTAAAAATGGAGATTTTAGATGAAGTAGTAACTTATTTACATTCAAGGTTTTAGATGATGTTTTGAATAGGAAAATACTCTTTTGTCTTCACATAGGAGAAAATACCTTTTTTTCCCTCCTCCTCACGGATTATTGATTTAAGTTTGGAAAAAAAAAATTAAAAGTTATTTTGAGGAAACATTTGTATTATAAATAGGGCTGTTAAAGAATAGGGCTGTAAGTTCTCTTATAGTCTGACTTTTGTAACAGAATACTGCTGCTGCCTTGAGAAGAGAGGGCACCAACTGTGAAAGTACTTCATGGGAAGTTCACCTATATGTACAATACTTCTGGCAGAATATAACCACATATTATATATTCTATCATCATGGATCAGATCCGAGTGAGAATTAGATGTGGAAATAATACACATTTTTTGAGAGTTTGTATAGAAACTCAAATATTTTAAATAACTCTTTGATAAATTTACAGAGGGTAAAAATCTATAATTTTAAGTTTAGTCCCAACTTTTTTGCAATAAATAAAATAAAGATGTTTTAGCAATAGAAGATGAAATCATTATGAATCCTAGTTTAAAAATATCTGTTTCTCATTAAAAATACATTTTCTGAAATTCTTTAATCTTTCCCTTTCGTTTTGGTATCAAGAGCTTTGCCAACTATTGGAACGATGTTTTGTGGAGAATAATGGAGCAGTAATAATTTAATAAAGTTACATAGTTAAAAGTTCAGCATGATTTTAGTGTGATTTTTTTTTTTTTTTTTTTTTAAGAAAATATTTCTTTTTACAGTGAAACCAGTTATGTCCACTCAAAATTCTTTATTATAAAGAACCAGTTGTGAATCTTGAGTAGAATCAGATGGCTTAATGCTAAGAGCTGATTATATAATGGAACAAATTAGGCAAAACACACACCAAAAATGAATATTCCACATTGAACCTGTATGTAATTGAGTAATGCTAGGGTAGACAGCTAAATAAAAGGGGAGAGTTAAATGCTAGTTGGTATATAAACTTTGAAATACCAAATGTAGCTATTTTTAGAAATGTCTGTAGCATGTTAAATATCAGGCCAAATATCTTAAATTATTTTTAATAAGGCCATTGATACTTTTTTGGCTTCCTGCGTAGGAACAGGATGTTTGGTTAAGGAGATTAGTATATATTATGTCGTTGTATTTTCAAGTGTTATATTTTTTTAAACTTTTCAAAGCTTAATTTTTTTTCTTGAAAATAGTGTAAAGATTGCTCTTTGTTATAACATATTTAGTATAGACACTTCCTCATTTTTTCCCCACTTTTTTACCCAAAAAAATGCTAAAATTTGGACATTGGGTCTCCAATATCTAATCAGTGCTGAAGAATTGCTTCTCCTTCTTCCCACCCCCCATCCCCCGAGTTCATTACATGGTATTATATTGAATGTCTCTTAGTGAAATTCCTTGTGCATCAAAACAGTAAATAATTACCATTGCATGTATTTGACTTGAGCTACATACTTTTGGTCACTTGTTATTAGTCTTCCTTCCTCCAAACATAGTGGAACTTAATCTTTACTGATTGGGAAATGGTTACAGATTAGTAAATGGAAAACCATCAGGAAAAACGATGACTACTGTGTTAGAAAACATGCTTTGTATGTTTAATTTATAATTTGCTTTGAACTATTGATGTTTTAATGATGAATATATTTCAGTATATTTTTACAAATAATGGTCATAAGATAATCATGTCTTCACAAAAGCCACGTTGTTTATTAGTTAGCAGAGAAAGTTTCTTTTATCATCTTACTGATTCCCTTCCATGATTTGAATAGACCCAGAAGAGAAATTTGAGTATTGGCTAGTTTTTAGTATCCCTCCCCTTTATAGTTAGGTGCTATATTTTTTATTTGGTGAGGAATTAAGTACCTATGCCAGCCCCCTTACTTTCTTGAAACTATGTCAGAGATTCCATTATGTCTGCTTCAGTACTTTTCTCTGGAAGGTTTCATATTGGTGCATATATCTGTATTGACAAATTCCATTCCTAGCTATATATGTAAGAGTAAAAATCCTGTTTTTACACCTGCTCTAGCTAACTTGGGATGTATGGGTATTCATTTATCTCTGAGTTTGTGCAGTATACTGTCGTCTCCTCTTTCCATCTCCACATGGTAAGCTATCATTTCCCCTACCCCCTATTTCTTTCTCCAGAAGGGTCACAATGGGGTAGTTTTCCTGACTTTCTTTGGCAGAACCTAAAAGCTAAACACAAAAAAAAGAGGTTAGCTGTCTGGTGTCTAATTATCTTCTGCAGTACTGCAAGAGAGTAAATTCTGTTTGGTATCTGGGGCATAGCTGCTTCCAGTGATATAGAAAGAAGGGACAATGGCACTGGCATGGTGGACCTCCAGAGATTATAAGCAAGTAGAATCCTATCAGGAGGGTAATGCAGTGAGTGACAGAAGGACTCAGCCACATCTTTGCCAGAAGTGCCCTCTTACTATTATTCTTCTTTAAGTTTTATGGGTAAATGCAATATTTAATGAGGTTTTTCTGGAGGTGGTGCTCAGAGTACTTGCCCAGCTTCTTCTCCACATGCCCTCTGCTGTGACCATCACCAGCTGTTCCTTAGTTATCTGGCTGTGATTGAAAGGAAGATATCCTGTCTGAAGCTTACCCTTTAATTCTGTTGTACCCCATGCTGCATATGAAGTGTGACTAATAATAATACTTAGCTCTTTATATTGCACTTTCATTTTCACAAGAGCTGTAGTTCAGTTTTAAAGTGTTTGCAATCAAAAACTTTCTTACAGGTTCAGCTTTCTTTTGTCTGAGGCATTTCTAGAGGCACTTTGCAAGTAGAGCACAATCTCTCACCCCCTGCCCACTATTTCAAAGTGCCAGGTGCCCCCAAAGCTTTTACTTTGTCAATAGGAATGAAATATTATCTGAAATCAGAGGGCTGCCCACACAGAAACAAATCACTACTGAAAGTTGCATTGCGAAGCACGAATTATTACTCATTAAGAAATCATACCTATCTGTTTCTCAGTTAGGACGGTAGTCCCATTATACAGGTGCAGTACAAACACATGGATTGTTTACACCAGTGGTGTACCACCTTTTTGTCCCATGGGCCAGATGAGTGTCCTGGGGCCTGGCACTGTCCCCTCCATGCACTAGGATTGGGGCCTGGGGCCTGGCACTGTCCCCTGCACACTAGGATTGAGTTCTGGGGCCCTGGCATTGACTTCTGCTGCCTTGATTGGGTCCCAGGGGCCCAGTGCTTCCCCACCTGAACTGGACTGGACTGGACTGTTCCTGCACTGGAACTGGGCATTGGATCCAGCACATAAAGACCAGGGCTCACCATAGGTCTGGAGATTTGGCAGCAGGGGAACAGTGGCACTGTTCCCCCACCACCAAATTTTTGGACCGGTCGGGACCCTTGAGGGCCAGATGACGCTGTAACATGGGCTCTATCTGGCCAACAGGCTGGAAGTTGAGCACCTCTGATTTAGACATGAGGCATTCTGTTCTTGCTTGTATTGCTGTAACTGAATCAACTGTGCACGTTGACACTGCTGCATTTGCATTGGTATGAGCTGCTATCATATGTGAAACCAAGTATCCCCAGATGACCATGCTGTATTGATTATAGAGCATTGCATCGTGGGTCAGTAAACGAGGATATGTTGCAGTCCATACAGGTAACTTTTCAGGAAAGATGGTAGAATGTCTCCAATTTTCCCAGAATCCGCAAGATGCCTGCCTTGCCTCCAAATAACTCTGGGCGCATGTTGAAGGACCTACCTCCAGAGAGTTGACAGTTTCATTATAACTAATAGCCTTTAACATTTTTAGGTAGAGATATAAAATATTTTACCTTTTCCTTGCTTTTTAACAAAATGTCTGTTCACCATCTAACACCAATAATACAGGGATATCCAAAGATTTTGACAATGAGTATTAGGTAGATTCCAAATTTAATGGTCTTATTTAACATAAATTTTATGTGAGAAAATGTGAGGTGGAAGGGAAATTACTAAGTTTTCTTTCCCCTCCTGGCTAGCCCTCTCCTACGGAGAAATGGGCTAGAAACTTAATTAAGTTGGGATTCTTTCTACGCTACTAGCTTCCCTGAAGGCAGACCAGACAATACCGTTAGTACAAGCACTTGCTTTTTTGCTGGTTTGTTGTTGAAACAGAATCACCTTTTTATGTAGGCCAAAAGAAAATGAGTTTATAGTACCATATTTTTTTTGCATGCTACATGCCCCCAAATTTAAGACATGCACCTTGTGTTGGAAGGCAGAATAAAGAAGATGTTACAGCAGTGTTTCCATCCTCCTATTTTGCCATGCTTCTGTTCCAGTGACGAAAAAACAGCTTCTCTGCTCAAAACATGAATCCCAGTTTTGGAGGGATAATTTTTTGTGGAAGGGGCATGTTGTATGCAAGTAAATATGGTATATTTCTCTATCTTGCATTTATTGTCTACTCCAACTAACTTTTGAGAAACACATGTAGATTTGCTAAGCACCTGATCTTGTTGTGTTGCTTACTCTGGAGTTGTCATTTAAGATAAAAAAATTTAACTTAAAGTGGACTGAAAATCAGTATTGCTTATGTTATATGACTCTTTTAATAATAAAAAAATACCTCTCATTCAGATTCTTGTCTTCTGATGGCTGTGTCTCTTTTCTGTAAAAGCTTTCCCACCAGAACACAAAATGCTCTGTCAGCATGAACTGGCGATTAGATAGCCATGCTAAGGGATGGTAGAAAGGGAGTGTCCAAATGTAAGTGGCTGGACCTAAGGATGGCAAGAATTAAGATTAAAAAGTTATTCTGATCCTAACACCATTAAGTCCAGATACTACAGTTGTTGGCATTTTGTAAATACCCAAGGTAGTATTTTTTTTGTTCCCTTACTACTATGTTATTCACATTGTGGTGTGATGACAAATAACCTTCAGTCCGGAGCAAGCAGAATTTAGCGTTCCACAGATAAACATTTGTTGATCACCTGATCTCTCTAGAAAATGAGTGCCACTTGATATGGGTGACATCTAAAAGTTAAAATGATAAAACAGGATTTTAGGTTATTTTCTGTTGTTGCATTTGCCACTAAACCAAACAGAGACCTCATGGAGTGGCTATTTGAAAAAGGACTGATATTTGAATATGTGAAGAAGAAAATAAAGATGGTTCTGGGTAAGTTATCTGTGTAAATATGCTTTCTTGGCAATAAATAACAAGATGCTGAATTCAAGCGACGTGGTTATGCCTGAGAGCATTTGGAGGGATACTTTCACTTGGATGACAATCAAAGCCATCCCATGGCAGTATTGCCCTGGAAAGCATGAAGATTACACACCCTTATGTTTTAATTAATTTTAATAGTGTTTTAATTCCTTTATGGATTTGGTTAAGGTCATTTTGCAAACAGAAATTGTCATACCTTAACAGTATGGAGTGCTTCAGGGGAGATTGCAGAACTGCATTTAAAAAACAAACAAACCATGTAGCAGCTTGGTGATAGAAAAACTTCCTGACTCCAGGTAGTTCTTAGCGACAGGCCTAGAAGCATGATATCTTTGAATTGGGTGTTAATTTTATATGATTTAGCTGCAGTTAATCTTACTGCTCATGTACATATCTGACTTTTTTCGAATAAAACTATTCTTTGTCTTGCCATCATATACCAATCGAGCCTGTAGGTTAATTAAGAAAAATGGGAATATATACTTAATATTCTAGCACTCTTTAAGTTTGCTACTTTTTACTATTGATTGCACTGCAGGCAGGCTGTAGCTTCACCTTTAGCCTTAAGGCACAGTGTAAATATAACAAAAAAAGAAAAAACTATTGTGTTTGTTTCCTCAAATATCTTTTTAACAAGATAACTAGCTAACGGTATCTGTGATCCTGTGACATACAGTTGTATGTGGCTAGAATGTGCGAAAATCCTTTTTTTCCAAAGCAGGGTGATACTATGCTTTTACTGATTGGTAACTTAAATGCTGCTGAATATTTCCTGCTTGTCTTTTTGACAGAAAAGTGTTGCTTTGCTCAAACCATTTTTAAATTATTTGTCTTAAGTATCACCATGATCATTTTAACATCTGTATAATTTTTCATCATATTACTATAAAATAAAATAATCCATAAGGTTGGTACTACTATTTCAAAATGAAATTGGAATGTCTGTTAAGAGCATTAAGAAATTTTGGAGAGCGGATAGATGATTTTTTTTAAATATAATTTTAGCTTGATTTTCATTAATGGTCCTATTTGTTGCAGCATTTTATCTAGTAATGCTTTTTTCATTTTAGGTATATCACTAAGAGAACCACAATCCTCGATTGATTTTCATCCTGCTTTGTCTTTTATCTCAGTTTGCTTCCTATTGTTTAACAGTTGCTTTGTGTAAAGTACGAGCATTGTACACAGACTTTGCATCGTACACAGACTTTGATATAGCAAAATGAATAATGTTGTCATTGATCTTAGCCTGAATGGAATATCCTTCCTTACACAGAAGTTTTTAGCCTTCAGGTTGTTTCATTCTTGCATGCTATGCCTAGGCTGCAGCATGAAGTCAGTTGCTGTGCTATAAACAGCACTCTATTAATATGCACAACATGACCATTTTCTGTAGAAGGTTATTAGAATGCTAGTTTGTATCCTCCAGTGAATGAAATGATGTGTGATTATGAAGTCATCAGGCATGGACCAGTAAGACTCGAGAGAGCCTCCCCCCTTTCAGGTCCTTAGGGTGCCATTGATTGGTGACCATGTGTTTGTGCCCGATAGACTGTGAAATGGTGTGTTGCTACACGGCTGTGTTGCACCTGCGCCCCACCGAGGTGATTGATTGGTTTGGTCATGTGGAATGTTCCCATCTGGTCTGCAGTAATGTGTTTTGTTTTCCCCCCCTCCTCTTCCCTTCATCTGCGAATAGCAAGTGTTGGCTGGGTAGTTAGAGCAAGGAGTTGCAAAAGGCTAAACAAGTCTTTTAGTCTAAAACAAACCAGGATTTCAAGCCACACTTTCTCTTATTTGCATTTATAAGACCAGTTATTTTGTATCCTGTATGTGCATAGTCTTAAGTCCTTGCATTTTTTGACACTGTTGAAATAAAAGAAATTCTGTATGTTTTTATTCTGATGTGGAATTCTTACAGCATAAAAAATCCTTCCATGATTGTAATTGGATTATCAAAGTCATGATGAATTTTTAAGACCTCATTTAACCTCAGAAAAGTAGCAGTTTATTTATTGAAAACTACTGATGTTGCAGTTTAAATGCCAAGAAATTATTTTAGCTCCTTTAAAAAAAAAAAAAAAAAAAAATTCTATAGTTACATTGGGCGGTCTTGTTTGATATTTCTTAATCTCAGTCCTTTCTCATAATTGATCTATTCATTCCACTTAATGACTAATTACATATCAGAGCACATCATCAGCAGCATTCATCATTGTAGAATGTAATAATCAATGACATTTCAACAAAGGAAAAAATAAATATGCAAATAAGGACTCATTAACATTTGCATGAGCTGTTTGAATAATCACGTTGCTGACAAGGCTGTAATTAACAGAAATTGATGCTGAGTTCAGTATTTGATAGTGTGTTTTCTCAGCGTTTTATTGTTGTCACTGCGGGGGCTGGAATGAAGTTCTGCTCTACTTGTACCTTGACTTAGGCTTGATGTGATGGGTTGTGCCAGGTACCAGAGGCTTCTGGGAATGCTTGAATTCATCTATGGCCTACAGTTAGTGCATATAAAGATGCTTTATTTAAATTACCTTATTGTTAATGAAGCACTGTTAAATTTTTTTATAATTATGCAACAACTATAGGGAAAAAACAAACATGAAAATTAGAAATGATTAAATTTTTTAAATCAAATGTTTTACATGAGTCAGGTGCTTTGAGGCTTTAGGATTTATTTGCATGCAAAATGGGATATTGACGGAGGTTTTTTTTATAACTGGTGAGTGGTTCAGTGTCAGGAGGTTTCAGCTTTATTGTAATTGAAAATCACTTGCTAAGGAAAATGTTGTGTAATTATAAAATGTACACTATCTCTCTTATTTATTTACTGCAACTTCACTCCCCAATTTTCCTCCTCCTTTTCCTACACCATTTCCTGTTTTTGTCACGGATATTAACTGAAATGCACAAAACACAATAAAGCTGTTTATGTCAGTTTTTTGGATGACTGCAAGTGCTGATTGTAACAAGTTTAAGGAATTTCCTTTGTTGAATGTGTACCCATGCCATATGGCTCAACATGGAACATTAAGTTGACAGGGATAATGGATTGTGGTATATGGAGACAATTTTGCCTGCAGCTTCACTATAACTCATTCTGGTTGGGGATCACAAGTTTATAATATAAGATGCAGCAAACATCCAGATGGATTTACTTTACATAAAAGAGTTGAATTTCTTTTTATTTCCTCCCTGTAATTGGAAAAAGGCATATTTTTAAAGAAATAAAAGTAGTAAACAAAGAATGGGATGGATTATTCAAGAGAGAAAGGTCTGTGTGAAACTGCATGTGTGGGGGAAGAGCTATTTCTGAATACACTGAAACATTACCTGAAGTCACCACTTACTTGGGCATAAATTGATCATTAGCTTTCAGAAGAAAACTCAAATGATTTCACTTTTATGTACAAGAATATTTTAGTTTATATCCAAACTGTTGAAATACATCATTGTGCGCCAAGCTTTGTAAAGTGGAAAATGTTAAAAGGCATCCCTGTGTATGCTTAATTATAATGATCTGTGCATTATAAAAAAAACTAGTGACTCTTTGGATGTTCTGACATTTTAGTATCTCTCCTATGGCATACTTAAATTTGCCTCCAGGCTCCTCATACCTTAAGGAAATAAAATGTTTATATATTATACTACTAGAATAGTACAGAGCATCAAATTGTCTATACTTAGTAGTTAACCTTAGATAGGTTGTTTTGATCCTAATGGTAAGTACTAAAGAAACAAGTCTGTTTTGGTGTGTTAGAGAGATTAGTTTAACTGCTATTCTCTACAGAATGCTGCTCTTCAGTCATTCAGTAGGGCTGTGCGAAGCTTTGGGTGCCGATTCGATTTAGAGGAGATTGGGCCTGACATGGTGGCCGAATCTCCAAATCCAAATCGAATCAGGGGACCAATAAAAAGGTCCAAGTCAATTTGAAGCTCTCCAAATCGATTTGGAAAAGATTCAGAGAATTTTGATGATTTGGGCAGTGCCTGCCTGCTGCATCAGGGAGCTGGAGCTGGACTCAGAGCTGGTAAGTAGGGACTGGGGCCATAGGGGGAACCCCTGCCAGGCCCCATTCCCTGCCTGCTCCTGGAATCATTGAATCGAATCACTGTCCCCTGAATCGGCCAAATCCGAATCTAAAGTGAATATTAGCTGCTTTGCACAGGCCTATCAATCAGTGTCTGCTAAAGTTAGTCCTCAGTTTTGCAAATGCTTTTGTATGCGAGTGTCTAAGCACAAGTAATCCCATTAAGTATGTATGTAAGTGTTTACAGGATCAAGGCCTTAAACACATATTTAAGATTTTAAAAAGAGCTGTATTGTTATGTGTTAAGGGTGCTGAATGCTTGTAGCTCTGCTAAACTCCAAAGGGAACTGGGGTTGCCTAGCACCTATGAGAGTCGGACTGCTTGTAGGTGTTTAAATGACAACACTCCAGGGGATTTAAGCACCAATTTTGGACTTTTTTATAACTGGCTTTGTTTATCCAAAGTAATCCTATACACTCTATCAGTGGTTTTCAGTGGGTGAACTTCATTTTCTTTAATTTGCTTTAAAGGTAAAGTATCTCTGAGCAAAGGAGGGAATGACCTCTTTGGGGAAGATGAATGGCAGATTTTGTATGATTGTACTACTAAGGCAAAGCACTAAGGCATCTGCTAAAGTTGCTTTGAAGTTAGTGGATCTTCAGGCAAATAGCTAAAATTAAGTATGTATTTGAAAGCTTTGCTGAATTGACACCTAAATTGCTTCTTGGTTTAGGAATTTTATTCTAAATAAAAGGGTCCATATATGAAACATGGAAACATTCTGAGGTTATACTAAATTAACAGCTTTAGAACAGTGGTGCTCCACCTTTTGGGCCCACGAGCCAGATTAGTAGGGTAGAACTAGTCTGCAGGCTGGATCAAGTCCCGTGAGCCAAGATTGGGCCCTAGGGCCCAGCACCATCCCTTCCCTGCCATAAGCATCCCTGCATGACCTCCTGCCTCTGAGCCCTTGGATTGGGCCCTGGGGCCCGGTACTGCCCCCAGGTGCCAGGACTGGCCCTGGGGGCAGGTGCTGCCTTTACATAGCTCTGCACGTTGGAATCAAATTCCCAATCCAGCATGCAGAGCCTGGGGCTTTTCACAGGTCCAGAAATTTGGTGGTAGGAGTCACTGCTCCCTCTGCCAAATGTCTAGATCCCTGGGGAACCCTGGAGGCCGAGGGGTTGAGCATTGAGCACTCCTGCTTTTAGAAAGTGTGGTGTTTGAGACAGGGTAATCTGACACATCTATCATGTAATTCAGGAAGCCCTACTGTAAATTTTGGAAAGGATAGGTTTTGTTGATACAAATGAACTATGGTATTTTGACAGAAATTAGGAGGAGCTTCATGTGATTCTACCTCTAATCCTGAGCCTCCTTAAAATATATATGAACCTGATTTTAGCAATTTTCACTTGGACAAATCTCAGCAAAACAGAAACAGCCCAGAATTAGATTTTATATGTTACTTTGAGCATCTTATTTTTTTTATTTAAAAAAGAAATTGCAACTAAAACTCTGTAATAATTCTCTCAAATGCCTCATGCTGTTAAGAGCGTCTGAAAAATGCAGGTAGTGTCTGTTTTAAGTCGCAAAAGTTTTAAGGTTGATTCCAATATTAACTAAAGAACAAAATTGATTTTTGAAGGCAGAGTCTAATTTCATAATGAAATTAAAATACCATTAACTTTTCATGCTGGTTTGATATATGAAGACGTATAGAAATTGCTGCTCTAATGGTCTGTTTCTTTTGCCATCCATTTCCTAAGCATTTAGAATATAGCATTCCAAATTGAGCAAATGTCAGTGTCGTGATTTTTGCCTAGCCAGAATTTCCAAGAGTAGGGCGCTTAAAAAAAAAAAAAAAAAAAAAAAGAAGAAGAAGAAACAAACTATTTTACCTATCAATAGCATAGAATTAGAATAGGATGGGCTCTCTCAATTTTTGAGAACCTGTTGTGGTCCTAACTTAGAGCATGTTTTACGAGTTGTATCCTTTCTCTTTCAGCTAGATTTGAACTGCTATAAAAACAAAAGTTGTTTTCGTGGAAAAATAATATTAGGAAAACATGCAATATATCTGTCACACTTTTTCTTCCCCATTAATATGAATTGCTATTGGACAAAAAGAGAACTGGTACTACGTGATAGCGCAGTGGGGTAGTCCACAGACCATGCGGGGAAACGCTGGATTATCATCTTGAAATATAAGGCTGCAGCAAGCCTCAGGAATAATCATTTTAAATATGTATCATACTTTAAAGTACTGTTTAGAGGTAAACGGGGCAAAAGCAGGTTTGTTTTTGACAGGTTCAAAATTCTAAAATGTTTAGAGCAAGATGGCTATAGTAGTATCCATCTTTTTTTTTACATCATTGTCTGTTTTTTGCATCAGATCAGCAGCCCCTCAAAGCCCTTTCTGCAACAGCTTAGAATATAACACCTATTACATGATAAAGATTGTGTGGCAATCAGTCTTCTGGAAGGATATGGAAAATCTATCTTATGTAGGATTTTCTGATCACATTACACTTGGTGGTTAAACGAGATGTATGTACTGTATTTAGAACTTTTAATCTAAGGTGACCCCCCTCCAATAATTAGATTCTGTTATAATTTTCTAGGTCTAAAATTTAATTTTTGGAGGGTTGTGTTAAATTCACTCCTCCACTTTGTGAAACCACTGCAGCAGGGCAAGTAGTGGCAGAGGGGCAGATGGTAGTGGAGTAGGCAGCAGGGAAGGCAAGTGGCCCCCCTCCTGCCCCTGTTGGCCTGTCCCCACTTGCCCTCCTGACTACCTGTCTGTCCTGACACCTGCTCCCCCCACAGTGCCTGCCCACCCTGCTGTTCCCCCCACCTCCTGCCTGCCTCCTCCATAGGTGCATCCCCTACCATCTTCCCCTCCGCTGGTGCTTGTACCCCTGGGCATCTGTCCTCCACCCCTTGTGCTCATTTCCCTGCCCTGTGCCACCCTGCTGCCTGCCACCATGCTGCTTAACTTCCCCTTGCAGCTTTAGCTCCTGCTGGGGCCCTGCTCCAGGGGGCAGGGAGAATGGAGCATGTGCTGCCTCCAGCCCCCACCCAGCCATGCAACAACTGTTGCAGTGGTAATAGCTTCAGCCTTGGGCCTAGAGCCAGGACTAGAACTGCTGCTGCTGCTATGTTGCCAGGCTGGAGCTGGAGGCATCATGTGCTCCATGCTCCCTTCTCCTAGCTGAGTGGGTCTCCAGCTGGAGCTGGAACTGCAAGGCAGAAGATAAGTAGCAGAGGGAAGTATAGTCTGGAGGGGGCAGCAACTAATATTACCTAATTTTGAAGGAATTTTATGGGAAGTGAAATTGTTCTGAGGGTAAGGTTTTTGTGTTTTTTTGGGGGTGGTTCTTTGGTATTGGGGTAGTATTCAGGGAATGATTTTTAGATCATAATTTGGGTAGTGGAAGTGTAGTCATCACTTGCATATCTGTGTCTGTGGGTTTTCTTTCAAGAAAGAAATTCATTAATTTCAATACAGCCTTCCTAACCTTTGTTTTGGCTGGACGTAGAAGAACAGAATCTCTTTTATGACAGCTAAAGACATTATTTTGATTTTTAGATGTGTGGGCCTGTAACTCAGGCTCTGCTTCCTTGAGTAGGGAAAATAGTCAGCCATGCTCTGAGGCCATTTTGCAACCTCCCCACCTGGTTATATGCTCAAAGCATAAAAAGAACTATTCATACCTAAATCAGCCTACACAGATGCTCACAACTAGGTGTTCTGCTCACTCTGTCTTCAGGTTTGGGGCCCTGAGGTCAGGTTTGTCCAGTCATCTTCCTGCAGCAGAGATGTTCCATCAGTCTTTCCTGCTCCTTATATATAACCCTCTTTTAAATCTCCCTTTGCCGTCATCAGTGTAACCCTCTCACCTGCTAGATGGGCATTCACGGAAACTGGGCTGTCAAGCTTCCCTGTTGTCTTTTAAAGAAGCAGACCACTGTTACAAGATTATTTGACCCTCAACAGTGGTTAGAGTAGTTTGAATCAGGAGGGGGAGCTCTCAGTACATCAACTGCACAAGGTTGGTGGGAGTGGGGTGAAGCTGTCACTAGACTTTTTGGTGGTATCGGTCAAAAAGACAGACCTCCCCCGACCCCCTTTTTTAAGCTAAAGAGGAAGAAGAGGTAGAAAATAGACCTGCACAACAGACACCATACAACTCCTTTTCCTTCAGCAGAGGGTGTTGGAAAGACTTTGTTCAGGTTTCTTGTATATTTAACTTTCCATGTTTTATGACTATCTTGTCTCTTAACAAAACTCTATCCTTACCCCATCATCACTAATTCCCCACTTCATTCAATCTAAAGACTACAGTGACTTGGTCTTTATGGCAAAAACTCTACTCTAGGAATACATTTATTAAGCTTTTTTTAAATATTAAGTTTACTGTTTAATGGCAAAAGATTGTTCCTTCCTCTCTTTTACAGCTAGAAATTGTTTTTTGAAATGTTACAAGCCATTTTTCTAATTTGCACGGGTTCTCTGGGTTTTATTTGAAGGAAAATGCATAAGCAAAAGAAGTTTGTGCAGTAAAAAATGGAGGTTGCTTTTTAAGTTAGGTCAGAATTCAGTAACATACAGAGCATATACATAAATTTAATCATCTGGGTAGCTGAGTTCAGTTGACCCTCACGCTTGAAATTATTTGCAAATGCTGATTACTGAATTAGGACCTTAACATTCATTTAAGATAAGTTTTAATATAGTCTAGCAATATGTAAAGTTTTCTAATAGTTTCTTTAGGACCCACTTCAAATTATAGTTTTATAATTTACTTCATTATATTTTTATAATTTTGTTTTTATAATTTGTCAAAGATTGTTGGTTCAGAATTTATGCAACAGCCTTATTTTAATAATTTAACAGAAGGATGGAAAGCCTATTGGTTAAATACATTTAAGTCTAGACTAGGCAATGAAGTAGAAACTCTAGTTTGGTGTGTGTTCCTACATGTATTGCAAAGGTATATATTTTAATTTCTGACTTCTAAGTTTGTTTGTTATAGTTTCATCACAAATTCAATTCTGAATGTATTGCATCCTCTTCCCAATAGCTTTGGGAAATAGGCCATGCTGCAACTCAGTAACTTTTATTTCTAATTCTTTCTTGACTTTTGCCTTGTGACCTTTTGCAAGACTTTAATCTGTCTTTTAAACTTGACTTGTTATCCATCTGAGAAATGGTAGTAATATTTACTTCCTTTAAAGACTGTTTTCAGTTTAATTGAAGTTTGAAAAATGTTTTTATATTCTTGGATTAAAAGGGCCTTCATAAATATTTTAATTAACAAAATTTTTCTTAATTATTGTATACTTCAGGAGGTTAGTAACTTGCAAGACTTCACTTAACTGCATCTATTAATACAACTAAGTAACTTTCATTTTGGCTGTAGTCTGGGTTTTGAGGATGGGATTCAGATTTTAAATGTCTGGGTCTTTGGCAGTAAAAAGCTTGCTGGTAAAACAATAAAATTGCTTTGGGGAAATAGAGTGCCTCTGTTCAGTAGAGGGGGGTTGAGGTACGTTGTGAACTGTTGTGAGCTGCAGCTGCATTTACCATCAAACACTAAGTTGGTGCTGATGAATGTTTTGTTTTTAGTGTCATGGAAACTGTGAGCCAAAGAATGGATATTCTATTCATCTGGGAAAATAGCAGTTCAGTGCATAAAACAACAGTCACTTCCAAAGCAGTTCTTAAAATAGATACAATGAATATAAGCCTGAAAGTTGAGAGAGTAAAAGTAAAATGATTTAATCTACCTCAAGACTTTTCTGTAACCTTTTTTTTTTCTGCATCTGTACATATAAATGAACTTAATAGATATAAAAGCAGTAAAATGAAGGGTTTGATATGTAGTCAGAGCAAGTCTCCTGGAGCGTTCTAATTGGAGAACAGATTGATGTCATATATCTTGACTTCAAAAAAGCCTTCGATCTGGTATCCCATGATCACCTCTTGGCAAAACTGGCCATTGTGGCCTTGGGTCCACCATGATCCGCTGGCTGGGAAATTGGCTCTGTGGTCGGCCCCAGAGGGTAGTAATTGATGGCAGTCACTCATCGTGGTGTCCTGTGACCAGTGGGGTCCCCCAAGGCTCTGTCCTTGGACCCATATTGTTCAACTTCTTCATTAATGATGTGGACATTGGAGTCAGGAGCGGACTGGCCAAGTTCGCTGATGACACCAAACTTTGGGGCAAAGCATCCACGCCAGAAGACAGGCGGGTGATCCAGGCTGACCTGGACAGGCTCAGCAAATGGGAGGATGAGAACCTGATGGTGTTTAACACCGAAAAATGCAAGGTTCTCCACCTTGGGAAGAAAAAGCTGCAGCATCCTTATAGGCTTGGCAGTGCTATGCTGGCTAGCACTATGGAAGAAAGAGACTTGGGGGTCATCATTGACCACAAAATGAACATGAGCCCGCAATGCGATGCTGCGGCTAGTAAAGCAACCAAAACGCTGTCTTGCATCCATAGATGCTTCTCAAGCAAATCCTGGGACGTCATTCTCCCCCTGTACTCGGCCTTGGTGAGGCCGCAGCTGGAGTACTGCATCTAGTTTTGGGCTCCACAATTCAAAAAGGATGTGGAGAAGCTTGAGAGAGTCCAGAGAAGAGCCACACACATGATCAGAGGTCAGGAAAACAGACATTATGACGACAGACTGAGAGCCATGGGGTTCTTTAGCCTGGAAAAGGGCAGGCTCAGGGGTGATCTGATGGCTACTTATAAGTTTATCGGGGTGACCACCAGGATCTGGGGGAACATTTGTTCACCAGAGCGCCCCAAGGGATGATGAGGTTAAACTGTTATAAACTACTGCAAGACCGTTTCAGGCTGGACAAAAAGAAGAATTTCTTTACTGTCTGAGTCCCCAAGGTCTCCTATGACCCCAGCTGACTTCCTGCCCTTTGGGCAGGGGGCTGGACTCGATGATCTTCCGAGGTCCCTTCCAACCCTAATGTCTATGAAAACTATGAAATCTCATGTATTCAGTGCCCTGAGTTTCAGAATGGCAGAGGGGGCACTTTGACTAAAGCTCAACAAAAGCCCCCGCCACCATTTTGAAAGGTGGAGTGCTGAATACACAAAATGCTGTGGGTGTTTTCATTAGAGCAGATCCCAAGAGCTGCTCTAATTAACCTCCCACCCTAGAGCACATGTAAAACTGCCCTTTGTTCCCATTCAGTGTAGGAACTAGAAAGTACACTTAAGATAATAAGAAGCTTAGAGGGGTTGCAAGGAATTTTGGGGATAAGTTTAAAATTTGAAATGATGTTAACAAATTGGAGAAGTGGGCTGAAATAAATAGGATTCAATGTAATGACAAGTGGAAAGTACTACAATTAAAATAATAGCAAAAATACAAGATGGGGAATAAATGGCTAAGCAGCAGATTTGCAGGGAAGGATCTAGAGCAGGGGTGGGCAATTATTTCAGCTGGAAGGCCACTTAATGACTTGGTGAACTATCGAGGACTGCAAGGGTAGGTGCGCCCCTTGACAGGTGCCCCACCCCTTGATCACCATCTTGGGACTAGAAGTCTCACCCCCTAACCCTTGACTTCTGCCACCAGAATTCTCTCCCCTTGTCCATGGAAGTACTCTTCTTGGGAGGCAGGGTTGCCATTTTGGAACCAGAAAAAAAGCAGATCATATATACTAAAAATCAAACATTTGCTATAACGTGTTTTAATTTTATTTCAAAAAAAGACTTGTGTCCTGATTTAGGTGTGTTTGCATAGTGTATACAAAGGCACTTGCATAATAGCTCATAATAAAGTCTTATTCTTGTATATTGTATGTGGGGGATATGTGGAGTGAGAGTAGGAGGGGCTGTGGGATTTGTGGGGGGTGGCATTTGTGAAGGGGTGTTGGAGTGTGGGGGGGTTGTGAAGGGTAGTGAGGGGTGGGGGGTGCATGGGGGTTTGGAGTGTGTGGCGGGGTTGTGAAGGGTTGTGGGTGTGTGTAGGGGATGTGGGTGGAGTGTTGGATTTGTGTGTGGGTATGGAATCCCCTGCCACATGCCCTCCCACCAGCCCTATAGTGCGCAGCCCCTGCTGCCAGGGACAGCAGTAGCAGCTGGTGGCAGGTCCTCGGGATGCTCATGGCCTATGGCAGGCAGAGCCTCCCGGTGACCTGTGGCTCTGGCTGAGTACCAGGAGCTGCACATGGTGACACAGAACTGACCCGGCCTGACCCACTGGCCCACGCCTTCAAACCAGATGGGCCTAGCTCCAAACAGCATGTGGGGCCCCCAGCATTGCAGGCAGGATCTGTGCACTGTTGGGTCAGGCTGGCTCTGTGCCTCCACATGGGGCTTCCAGCACACTAGCAGAGAACTGCACATGTAGACACAGATCCAGGCTGGCTGAGCCCAAAGGCATGTGGCTCCTGGCTGCAGTGCTGGGAGCCCCATGTGCTGGCACAGAGCCAGCCTGGCCTGGCCTGATTGGTTATGGCTCCCGGGTGTACTGCTGAGAGCCCCATGTAGTGGCTTGGAGCCTGCCCAGCCTGATGGTGTGTGGCTTCCTGGCTGGAGTGCATGGAGCCATGGGGAGTCACGCACCATTGGGCTGGACTGGCCCTGTCTCCCCCCATGGGGCTTCCAGCTGGAGTTTTGGGAGCCCCACAGAGATAGAGGCACAGAGCTGGGCTGGTCCAATGGTGCATGTGGCGGGGCAAAGGGAAACGCCAAGCCACAGGGATCTGGCAGCTATGGCAAAAGTCCCTTGCCACTGAAGATGGCAGAGGCTCCGCCAGGTGCCGAGCCGAGGGGACATGGCGGTCATGGCAGAATCACCACGCCACCAGCAATACCAGCAACCCTGCAGCACACAGGGCTGTGGGAAAATTACAGTGGGGGCGGGAAAGCCATGCCGGCAATCCCACAGCCCCCAGGGACACGGGAATGGGACAGTGGTGGTGAGTCTGCCACACAGCAAAACTTACTGGCAACCTGATGGCATCCCACGCTGCAAGCAGCTGGGGCCCAGGGGCAAGCAAAAGAAGAAAAGCTAGCACCGGCTTGGAGGCACTTTGAAAGTACATGCTGGCACTGATTCACTGCCTGGGGCAGTGAGACACAGATGAAAGCCATGGGTTCTGGTCCAACACAGGGACTGGAAGTAAGTCACTTGCAGCCTAGGGAAGACTGCAGGACAAACTGTGAAGAAGCTGAAGACGACTTGTCGTGGCAACCCCCATGTGGGGAGCTACTTCCACCCATTGAGTCAAGGGAGTTCCCTCAGACGTCAGGAGGGGGAACGTGGGAACCCTCCTGGGGAGAGGGTCAAGAAGAACGATGATAAGACTGAGGAGGAAGAACAAGGATGGTGACCAACGTCAATGCCGAGTCCGAAGAACATCGACACAATAATAGGTTGGCGCTAGGTGGGGTGTAAGGGAGGTGAATCTTCAAAATCTTCACGCTACCAAGAGACTGTAGCTGAGCACCACTGAACTGGGTGTAACGTCAGTCCTTGAGAGAGAGGTTCCATCAAAGACGTAGCAGGCAAGAAGCTTTAGTGGGTCAGGTAATTGGTACCGGGACAAACTGTCCACCTGCAAGCCTGTGGCTGGCCCAGGACAACCAGAAAAGCCTAGGCGTGGAGCACGGGACAGTCACAGCCGGTTACAGTGCACAATGTCTGAAAGCCCATGCCTGCTTTCAGAGGGGCAGCCGTGGGCCTATAATAATTGTCTTTTCGAGGGGCCCTACGGGCTAGATAGAATGGCCTCATGGGCCAAATCTTGCTTGTAGGCCATATTTTGGCTCCTCCCCTCTGCCGTCATTGCATCTCCAATCCAGCCTTTTTATATGGTCTATTCCCAATGTTGTACACAGGTCACTGCTTCTGGTGTTAGCATTGCCAGATCTTGGGCAGTGCATTATGGTGCTACAGGGCATCTCAGGAAATGAAACTATGAAACTATGAAATGATCCATGGTTTGCTTCTCCTGATGAACGTGTTGGTCAGTTGCATAGAGGCCCTATGATTTCATGCGAGTTGCATCTTCTGAGACCCACTCTCAATCTGTTCAGGCTCTGCCATGTATGCCATTTGTAGCTGGGGCTGGATGCTAACTCCTCTTCCCTCACCCCATTCAACACCTTTGTCTCCTAGTTTCTCCCATTCTTTTTGCCACAGGGTAGTTCAGGCTGATTCTAGTGATGTAGTCAATGGTGTGGTAGAGGACAAAAAGCTATTTTTCAATGAGAGATGATGGTGCACTGGTTGATGTCCATATAGTGGGTGGCAGTTGTCTGACTCTTGGACCTGCCAGTCAATCGCCTGCTACTTTCTTCTGCTGTGAGGGAGCACTATGCCAGATAGTGCATATAGGCAGGGAACAGAGATGGGCTTTGCAGAATTATAACATGCTGCCTATATATCATTTAGGGCAGTATCAATATGTTTGCTCTGACATGAGTGTCCCCAGATGGTGCTGGCATATTTGCCCCAGAGAAACAAACTGGAAAGGCAGTAGTGCCTAGGGTGGATGGATGTGCTCTCCACTTGGAGTTTGCAAGCTTACATAAAAAGTTGTTTTGTGTGCTGACCTAGGCTTTGGTATTTTAGTATGTGTTTTTTGTGACAAAGCGTATAGTCCAGTGTTACCCCTAAGCAGATCCAGCGTTTCTGATGTTTGAGACTTTGGTCACCCCAGGTGACATTCAGGTGTCACGTTGCCCAGATCTGGAGTCATAGTGGGACACAAACTAAACAAAAGTCAATAATGTCATACTGTTACAAGAGAAGCAAGCATTATGCTGGAATGTTTAGACAGGAGTATCATATGAAAGATATATAAAGTAATCCTTCCAGTCTGCATAGCAATGGTAAGGCTCCAGCTGAAGTACTTCATCCAGTTTTGGGCACCCTACTTTATAAGAGATGAAGGCTATTTGGAGAAAGTCCAGAGAAGAGCAACAAAAAACGATGAATTACAGAAAGTATGGTCCAAGAAGAGAGACTGACAGAACTGTTTTAGTTGAATCTAGAAAGAAGATGGAGGGGGAACATAAGTCATCAAGGTTATAAGCTTCAGGCATCAAGGTTTATAAGCGCATAAAGTTATAAGCTGTTCTCTATGTCCACCCTGTGTAGGAGATAAAGTAGTCAATTTCATTTGTATCAAAAAAGAACTCAGTCAGAAATGTTTTCCTAATATCTAGAAGGATAGTTAAGCACAGGAACACGTTACCCAAGGAACTTGTGCAGTTCCCATCATGAGAGATTTAAGAACAGATTAGACCAGGGTGCTCAGCCTCTGGCCCATGGGACAAATGCAGTCTATGGAGGCTTAGAATCCAGCCCACAGGGTACAGCCCAGCTCCACCAGAGGAATTTTGGTGGCGGGGGAGCAGTGGCTGTTAATATGGCCACCCTCGTCACCCTGCCAAATTCCCAAACCCTGCATAGCTAGTTGGATCCAGGCTGCACCCCCTTTCCCTGGCATAGGTGGGCCATGCCCCCTCCCTCCACATCTGGATTGGGGCTGAGCCAAGTCCTCTTCCCCCCTGTGAGGCTAGGTTAGGGTTGTGCCCTCTCTGCATGACCAGACAGTGCCCACCATCCCCTCCCTGGGCTCTAGATTGGGACCACTTGCCAGATCTGTGGAATGAGCAGGCACTGTCCATCTGGCCCATGGGGGGGGAAATGATTGAGCACCATTGGATTAGATTTCGTTTTAGTCTAGGTAGACTTCCTCATAAACAGGACAGTTGACTAATTGACCTTTGAAAGTCCCTTCTAGCTCTATATTTCTGTGATTCTATATATTCAAAAGGAGAAATCTTTCTTTCACAGCCAAAAAGGGAAAGTGAAGATGGAATGGAGGGTGGGAGTGGGGAAAGAGTAGAAAAACTGCAACTGCTTTTGCAGATTATATATACTGAAATGAGGGCAGTTGGTTTTAGTAATGAGATTCTGCGTAAGGTAAGTAGTAGAGGAGCACTGACGCATCGGTCCAATTTTGGATCAGTACCGATATAAAGGAAATTGGCTTGATCGGAAGTCAGCCTAATGCAGCTGATAAATGTTTGTGCATGGGTGCAGCCACATCATAGTACTTAGGCAGCAAGGAGCAGAGCCCGGCAGCATGGAGAGCTGTGTGCAGCTGGTAAATCCATTGTGGGGGAAGGGAAGGGACATGGGGAAGCAGATCAATGCCCCCCACGGTGAGGGAATGGGCAGGGGCAGGCACTACCCAGCTGGGGTGGGGTGGGGCACTGGACTGAACTGTGGCTTATCAGCAGGGGTGGGAGGGCTCCTGCTGCTGCATGCACCCCAGGAAAGGATGGGAGGGTCATATGCCCCCATATCTGTGTGGGGAGGAGCAGGTGGGCTGGACCCAGTGCTGTGCTGGGCTCTTATTGGTGGGGGCTGGGCTCAGAGCAGGGGCTACAGAGAGGGGGGGCAGCCACCTCAAATTTTGCCTTAGCCCCACTCCTGACAACTGCCTGGCGCAGCTCTGGCTCAATGCTCCACCTCCATCCACGCACTAGGAAGAGTCGGGGTTGCACTGGGCAGGCATCTGCATCGGTGCTGGGAGCAGGTCTACAGTGAAATTTGGGGTGGCTGCTTTAGGATACTCTCCAGCCCCGAGCCCAGCCCTTGCCGAGAAGAGCCCAGCTCCAACCCACAGCTGCAGGCTGCCTGTCCCACCCTGTGCAGATCTGGGGCCACGTGCCTTCTCTGGGTGCGTGCAGTGGCAGGAACCACTCCCCCAGCGAGCCAAAGCTCTGTCCCTGCCCTGCCCCACCCTGGCTGGGCAGCACTTACCCCTCACCACGGGGGGTTGATCTGTGCCCCACCACGCCTCTTCCCTCCCCCCTTCCCTTCCACCACAACAGACTTACCAGCTGCATGCAGCTGTACTGGAAATTGGATCGGTATCTCAGAGCTAAGCTTTTAAAGCAGGTCAGCTTTTTCAAACCAAAAAACAAAATAGTGGTGGTGGTACCACTTCCTATAGCAGTGGGGGCCAACCTTTTTGGCAGGTATGCCACAGATTAGAGGTCCACCAATACATTGGTCCGATATTGGATTGGCACCGAGACAGTCAATTTTCTTTATATCAGAAATCAGCCTGATGTGGCTAATACTTTGGCTGATAAATGCCCATGTACAGCTGCAGCGGAGCACATAGGCAGCAAGGAGCAGAGCCCGGCAGCGTGGAGAGCTGTGTACAGCTGGTAAGTCTGTTGTGGTGGAGGGGGAGGGGGGAGGGAAGGGGCGTGGTGGGGCAGATCAATGCTCCTGCTGTGAGAGAAGAGTGGGGCTGGAGCAGGTGCTGCCCAGCCGGGGCAGGGAGGGGTGTGGGACAGAGTCATGGCTTATCCTGGGGGTGCAGGGAGGGGATCAACTCCCACCACTGTGTGCACCCTGGGGAGTTGGGGGTGCCCCCTGGATCTGTGTAGGGCAGGCTGCAACTGTGGGCTGTGGAGGAGCTGCGCCAGGCTCTTCCTGGCATGTGGGGGGGTACTGGACAAGGGCTGTGCTTGGGGCGGGCGGCAGTG
>NW_017728996.1:33242112-33247358 GCF_001723915.1 Gavialis gangeticus
CCCCCCCCCACCGTAGCCTGTGGTGAAACTTGGGGTGGATGCAGCCCTGCCTATAGTCCTCCTCCCAGCACTGTAACCAAGTGGAGCCTGGCCTAACCCCGCCGCCCCACACGCTGGGAAGAGCCAGTACAGTCCTGGCCCCAACCCACAGCGGCACTTCCCTTGTCCCGCCTGTGTAGATCCATGGGGCCACACACCCCCCACGCCCTCCTAGGGTGTGCGTAGCAGTGGGAGCCACTCCCTCTGCCTCGCACTCCTCCAGATGAGCTGTGGTTCTGTCCCATGGCTCCTCCCACCCTGTCTGGGCAGCACCTGCCCCAGCCCCAGTCCCACTCCTCCCTTACCACAGGGGCCTTGTTCTGCCACCCATACCCCTTTCCTCCCGCCTCCCCTTCCACCACAACAGACTTACCAGCTGCATGCATCTGTATTGGAAATGGGATTGCTATTGGCAGGTAAGCCTCCTTAAAAATCAGCTATTGGTATTGGCCCCCAAAATCTCTATCGGTGCACCCCTACCACAGATGCAGTACCCCAAGAGTTATGTTTGACTTATATTTGCCAGAACCCATAAGTGTTTTTCAGACCTACTACTTTCCACATTGTCTCACATTCTGAGTAAGTCTGCTGGATCTAGCCTCTCACCTAAGGCTTGTGGATCCCTGTCATGTTCTTCATGTGAGATGATCACTGGATAGTTTTGTGACATCAGAATTTGGCTGGTTGTGGTATGCCCAACAGCAATAATGTAGGTACCTATCTGACTTTACTGCTAGAAATTTAGGGAGGGGCCAGGGGAATCTAGGTGGTAACTGAGCAGGTGCTTTTATAATTGATCATTTGGAATTGGGTATCTAAACTGGCAAGTATCCTAATATCTGCCTCTTGTATCTAGGTAAAAAGATACATAGATAAAAGGCCAGAAAGAATCACTGTGTTTATCTGATTATCTAGATCTTCTGTATAACTCGGAGTTTAGAATTTAATTCCTGTTTGAACCAGAGCAGAGTTTTTAGGAAAACACTTGATCTTGATTTTTTAAAAGTTTCCATTGATGACAAAAAACCCACCCCAACCATTGTTCTTCAAATAATAACTGACCCTAACTGTTAAAAGGTGTGAGGCTTTATGTATCTTCAATTTCTAGCCACTGGATTTTATTACATATTTGTGTGCTGGGTTGAAGAGTCATCTATTATGATTTTTAACTCCTCTGTAGATATTTATGGGCTGTGGTAAAGTCACTCCTTATTAAGCTTCTCTTTGCTAAGCTAATCAAATTGAGTTTCTGGAAACTTTTACAGTATGTTATTTTTCCAAATCTTTAATAGTTCTCATTAGCTCTTTTCTAAACATTCAGCAATTTATCATAATACTCTGGATGCTAAAAGTGGACCTAGTATTTCAGTAGTAGCTGTACAGGTGCACAGCAGAGGTAATACAACCTTCTTGTTTCTCTTCAGGGGTTCCCTATTTATACAGTCAAGGAGTGCATAAAGCCTTTTGGTTATAGTGATACTCTGCGAGTTATCTAGCTTAAGTTTTGCCATAAACTACAAGTCTTTTCCAAAACCACTTCTTCCCTGCTAGTCTCCTATTCTGTAACTATTGCACTCAGTTTACCAAGCAGTGTAGATTACTCTGTATTGGTGACCTGTCCTCTTTATTATAATACCACTTTTCCTGTTATCTACAGACAGTAATGATTTTAGTTTTCCAGGTCATTGATAAAAATGTAAAATAGTTTAGGATCAACCACAGATCCCTTCAGTTGCAACTATAAATGCATATGTATAATGATTCCATTTTTACAGTTATGTTTTGAGACTTATCAAATGGCTATTTAAATCAGAGAAAGTGTGTTATGTTGATTTTTGTATTCCTTTAATTTCTCAACCCTAATGTTGTGTTACCAAAATAAATTCCTTACGGGAGTCTGTTACACCAACGCTATTAATGTTATCCATCAAATGTAATCTAAAAATAGTCTTTTTCATAAATGCATTTCATTACTTTCCTTTAATTCTTTATTAATTAAGTGCCATATCAGCTGTTCCATTATTTATCCTAGTATTGATATGAGGCTAAGAAACATGTAATTAACCAGGTCATCCCATTTATTCTTTTTATATATTGTCACAGTATTCTGGGTTTATGGAACATCTCCAGTATTTCAAGCTTGCTGAAAATCAGAATTAATGATTCAGAATGTTCCTAAGCTAGCTCTTTTAAAACTCTTGGATGCCAGGTTTCTAGATCTGTTGATTTAAAAATGCCTAGGCTTAGTATCTCCTTTTATAAATCCTCCTGATTTACTGTTCAATGGAAAGTATTTTATCAGTCTTATTTGGTGTAACTCTTTGACTTTTCCTTAGATATAGGAATACTTCTTTAATACTTGCGCATTAACATTGACTATTCTAATGTTTCTGTCTAATAAATGGTCCACCCATTGTTAGGAGTTCTCTGAGTCTTCCTTTTAAAGATTTCCAAGCTGCCCTTAAATATGCAGACCACTGCAGTGGTGGGGTATTCCTGGGGTGTGGGGGGGTTGGGGGGAGAAGCAGGGAATGCCCAAGATATAATTCATGGCTTTTGAGAGATTATTTTTTTTATTCTTCAGTAAGAGCAGGTCATGTTTCTTGGGGCTCCAGCGTCTCTTCTATATTCACTTTGCTCCCTTGCCCCCAGAGACTGGTATCGCAAAGGAATTTCCTCAGTCACCTCCTTGTGGCTATGGCTACCTGTGCACCAGTTTACCTCGCATACTTTCTCTTCCACATTTAAGAAGACTGATGATGTCATTTCCTAGGACAAGCATTTCATCATGGATGTAGGACAATCTAATCCAAAATATAGCTGCACTTCATATGTATTGCATGTTAATAAATGTGGAGCAAAAATGCTTACAAATAATAACAAAAAAGTTAAACTTCTTGTAGAGATACTGTTGGGGAACCTAATGGGCTTAATTTCATGATTGAAGAATGGTACTTTCCTCATAGCATGTTTTACTTCTTAGAAATCCAGGCTGTCTTGTAGCTTGTCTTTTTTGTTTTGTGTCTTTTGGCTTTGTATTAATTGTTGAGTATGATGCTCCACTCAATACAGGGCATTTTAAACAGAAATGTCTTTCAACCTTGGCAGCTGGAGTCCACGGCCATATTGAGACTTTGCTTATATCTTTACATAGCAAGGCTTTTCTGGTATTGCATGGATTTCAGTTTCCTCCTGCTTAATGAGGTGGTTTAAAAAGACTCTTTGTCCCTGATTGTATGAATATTGCAAAAGGTTCCATTGCCCCCCCCCCCCCCTTTTTTTTTTTTTTTGCAGTTTGCACCTTTTGTTGCAGGTACATATCCCCTGGGTGTGCATTAAGCAAACATTCTTTCTTCATGTCAGATCTATTAGCATTTTAATTATGTTTTTGTCCCTGGTGGTCTTGTTCCTGGATAGCTATAGTTTGCAAGTAGAAGTACATTATGATTATATTTGATTTGCTAAAATATGCAGAATGTTAGCACTCCTGACATAACTCAATGAAAATTGTTTTATAAACAAATCAGTATTTTGATACTGTCAGTTTGCTGACCCATTGGTAGTTGTACCTGTGAACAGCTTGTATCCAAAATGGAGCAGGGAGGAAATGGTATTTGAATTGAGTTGGCCACTCAGAGGTATACAGTTGCGCTTCTTCCCTGTGTCCCAAAAGAGCTTTTTAGGTAGAGATGAGCAAATAACTTGCTATGAATAATTTACACAATGGGTTTAATCTTTTTTGCTTGCAGGATATTTGTTAGCTGATTGCAACTTCTTCATATTTTTCTCTAATTTGCCATCCTCCCACCCTCCTCCCAACTCTGTTAACTGATTGCAGAGTTCTTAAAGAGTATACTAATCACACTGTGTTGGCTAGTTGCAATTGGTCAGGTAAATTGCGTGGTATTATTTTTATTTCCTTATTGGATAAGTTTGCAAACCTTTTTGTTGAAAATACACTAGTGAATTCAAAGTTGATTTCTGTGAAAACTGAGATATGATTATTGTAGTATGCTTTCTGGCATTGCTGTGGAGTTAAAAGCAAACAAATGTTTTTATGGGAAATATGCAGTAATAGTTACCCATAGGTGAACTGCACTGATTTAAAAAAACTGAGAGGCTTTTTGTTGTATTTTTTTCCAGCTGTAATGCAAGTTTTCAGAGCTAAGCAAACTCTTTGATGTTGGTTCTTATGATCTTTTTGTAGTAAAGACCACCTTTAGTTGGGAGGCTGTTCCCCTCCCATTTGCAGTTGAATAGTAATCCTCAGTTATCCTAACTGTTTGAATGGAAAAGTAACATTGGAAAAGTAAGTACCCTCCATTGCTATGAATATGGTAACTAGTTTTGTCTACTAAAAAATAAGTGGCCCACTTCTTGCTATTAAATTAATGTTTCCTATCCAGTCTCTGTATTCTAATTTCCCATGCCTTGGCTCATTCATGCTGTGACAGCCCCGTATCCTCCACCTTCACCTTTATCATCTGCATGTTTCCTCATTGCTAGTTTTCTTCTCCACATACATTTCCATTCCACTTGACTCATGTTGCCTTGCATGTACTTGTTTGGCTTCTTTATTTCCTTCTACCCAGGTCCTGAGGCATCTGTCCTATGTCTGTGGCTGACAGCAGGCTAGCCCCTCATTTTTTAGAGTTGCATTTAAAAACCCCGAGACTCTCCTTCATAGTGAAAGCCCTAGACACTTTTATGAACAGCTGGGAATGAGGAAGTCAGTGTCACATGACTGCAGACAGTGCTTTGTAGATCATAGTTCACAGTAGGGGTCCAATGTTTAGTGCAGTGGTTCTCAATCAGATAAAAAATTTTCCAACTAATTTAGTTGGTGTAATAAAAGATACCAGATTTACCTAAAGAACGTTGTCTACCTCTTTAGAGAAAGCGGACCTCTTTAACCAATTCTTCACCTCCATTTTCTTGTGCAGGGACTGGGACTTCCCTGCTGTGATAGAAGCCGGACTCGAGGGGATCGCCTTCAGACCTCAGGTTGGGGAGGACCGGGTTAGAGAGCTTCTGGAGGGGCTGGACGCGTTCAAGTCAGCGGGTCCGGATGCTCTCCACCCCAGGGTGTTGAGGGAGCTAGCTGGGGTTATTGCAGGGCCCCTGGCACGGCTCTATGAGCGATCGTGGTGCTTGGGCCAGGTGCCAGATGATTGGAAGGTAGCAAATGTGGTCCCCATCTTCAAGAA
>NW_017728996.1:33247400-33265406 GCF_001723915.1 Gavialis gangeticus
AACTACTTCACAGTTAGGGCGGCTAGGAGCTGGAACCAACTTCCAAGGGAAGTGGTGCTGGCCCCTACCCTGGGGGTCTTTAAGAAGAGGCTGGATGCCTACCTGGCTGGACTCATTTGAGTCCCGTTTCTTGTTTTGGGGTTTTGTTGTTCTTCCGCCCTGGCGGGGGTTCGGGCTAGAAGATCTACTAGGTCCCTTCCGACCCTAAATCTATGAAACTATGAAACTATACCTGCCTGCATTAAATTGTACAGGTAGGCATACCTTTCTGCTGCAGCTGCTTCTTAGTTCAGTTCTGATGTGGCTCCTGAAAAGAGGTTTGTGGGACAGATCTAACTGTCCCACTCATGGGCTGTATTGGTTAAAGATACTTCCGTACCTGTCTGCTTGAACCCACCTTTAGCTTAACTCATATGTTGGATCTTCCAGCCTGTCTCCTACTCCGACTTTTACAGACCTGGCTCCTAACTATTCTTCATTTCAATTTGAATGTACTCCATTTTGCTGCCTGAGATTTAATGGGGAACCCTGAGAAGAGAGTTTCCTTGTTCTCAGTGCCAGTACCAGATGATGTAGTGGAAACTGGGAGGAACAGTTCCATGGAGAGTTTTAGCCCTCCATTGCATTAGCTGGAGCATGTTCAATACAGATTGAATCTTCTGAGAATTTAGCTGTCAAACTCTAACAAATCTTTGAGCCTAAGTAAATCACAATCCTGCTTTTGTACTACAGTATCCAGCACAATGCTGCATATTTGCTCAAGATGGAGGTAGTTTGCTTCCTCTTTGCAGATGTTCCAGCCCCCGGCCCCAAGCCTCATGAACTACCCCATCTGGGCAGCAGCCCCAGCCCTGCCAAACTTCCTCCCTTCCTCGTTGTGGGGGCTTCCATCCCCCCACCCTCCAGACTTACCTGTAGGGAGCTGTTCTCTAGACTACCTGGCTGCCATGTTCGTGTGTGAGTGTGCACAGGCACATGGTGTCCTCTGCCTGACCATCCTCCTCCTACTCCCCCCAGTCTGGAACTCTGCCAGTCTACAAGGGTAAACCTGGTGTTTCCTGCATTTTTTTCCTCTAGAGGAGAAAATCCAGGTTTTCATCCTTAAAAAGAGAAAATCTGGGTTTACCACGTTTTTTCGTGGCAAATGGAGAACACAGATCTCTACTAATCACAGTAATTCATGTTTTGTCCTGTTAAAGAATACATGGTCCATACAGTCTGCTTCCCATCTGTGTGTCTCATCTCAGATACAAGTGGTAGGATCTGTGGCTTATATCCAGATGTTCCCATGAGAGCCTTTACTCCACTTTGATTTCTAGGCCTTCCAGGAGCAGCAGTTAGAAGCCCGTTCTTAAGGCTGTAATCACAGATGCATTACTGGTCTAATTTACAGTCATTCTTTAACTCTTTACCCCATTTGATGATCCTGTTGTGCAGTTGTTATTCCTGGTGCCCCAGGGTTTACCTCTTCTCCCTCTTTCTGAGGTTCTGTCTGTTTGAAATCCCATGAACTCAGCTTCCTTTGGAGGAGGAGGTGGGGTAGAGACGCACCTTCCAGAATTCTGCTGACTTCACACTAATACGCCTAACTACCTCTCTCTTAGTGTCATCCTAGCATTGCCCAAGTTGGTAAACCAAGCCCAAGAGAAAACCTTTATCAAGGAATGTCATTCCTTGCCTGTGCAAGCCCTGAAATGCAATACAGTGAAAACTCAATAAAGAAAAAAAGCCTCATAATAATAGCTCACTTGTATTAAGCTGCTGAGGGTTCTCCATATTTATTTCAAGTTATAAATCTAGAAGTATTCTGGGCAGTTCTTGCTATGGTGTGCCTGCTGTGATTCCTGCAGGAGTTTTCAAACATTTTACATTGGGGACCGCAGTTTGTTACAGGGTGTCTTAAGGAGACTTTCCCCTTCTTAACTATAAATGTATGACCCCATGCTTCCTGTGACAACCAGAACAATTACTTCTAAAAGAAATACCAGGACTTAAGGAAATATTAGACGGATTGCTGTTGTCTTTTAATATGTTTTAACACCTGGAAACAGAAACAATACCACATGAAAAGTAGCTCTGTGCAGTCCAGCAGCTGCTGCTTGTCTAAGGAGCACAGTGAGAAAATCTCTGTTGGTTTATAAATCTTCTATCTGTATGTGATTCTGACTGCATTGCTTACAGGTGATGAAGCATAAATAAATTATACAGGTCATTCAGACAAGTTCTGGTAAAATATTTTGTACAGCACTATCACAGTTTATTTTTCCCCAATGCCTTTAGAAAAATTCTATTTAAAAATGTCAAATGTTTAAAGTGTGTATGTGTGTAACTAGAAGGAAAGGAGAAACAGCATTTTGGTTTTTGTTTCTTTCTTCTTCTTCTCCTCTGTTCCTTCACTTGTAAAATCATGTTCCCTTATATATAAATAGAAGAGCTGTATAGGCTTTAGATAGAGCAATGCCTGTTTTAAACTGTTTTAGAAATGACCCAAAGTAACTTTTTTACTGCGAATAATCTGATCGGAAGAGCCAATACTGTATGCTGTCACTGGCTCAAATGTGTCCCGTTTAAAGAGGTGATATCCAATGGCATGGTCTGTTTGACTATATATAGATTTGTTGAATATCTGGTAAATTACAATTTAAATTTGCTGCTAATAGAGACTGAATATTTTCTGCTTAGATCAATATAACATGGTCTCTTTTGGAAAATTAGTTTTAGATGGTGACTGTTTTAAGGCCTGCTCAGAGATGTTTAAGCAGATCATCAGGGACTTAAGTGTCAGGGAAGGCACTTGAATTAGTGAACAAGAGTACAGCCACGCTGTTTACTATGGGGCTGTTGTACAGCAGGGGCGGGCAATTATTTCAGGCGGAGGGCTGCTTACCCAGTTCTGGCAAGCTGTTGAGGGCCACATGGGTAGCCCCACCCCTTGACAGGTGCCCTGCCCCCTGTTCACTGTCTTGGGACCAGTGTCTCAGGGCCAGCACCAGTGGGGCCCAGAGAGGAACGCAGGCTGGCAGGGGTCTGTGGAGGCAGGCTGGGATGCACCAGCAGGAAGAGTGGGGAGCTGGCCCAGCTCCATAGAGCCCCTGCTGGACAGGACCCTGTACTTGTGCCACCGTACTCTGGGCACCACTGGCACTGGCCCTGGGACACCGGTGTGGGCCCCGTGCTCCTGCTGGCTCCTGCACCTACTCGCTCCCAGTGCTCCCCCACCTTGTGTACAGGTGGGGGGGCAGTGTACAGCCCCGACTCCCTGTTTGCTGGCAGGGAGGGAGCTAGTGCTGAGTGTGGGGAAAAGTGGCCCCTCCCCCACCCCATGGCCAGTGCTCTCTGCCGCAGCCACTTGCACCCCGCACGGGGCTGTTCTGAGCAGGCACAGGCAGCCCCATGTGGGCTGCGAGCAGCTGCAGCATGGGTCGGAGGAGGGGCCGCTTTTCCCTGCGGTCAGCACCAGCTTGTAACCCTCCCCCACTGTCAGCATGGGCTCCATGCTGGCTCTAGGCTTGCCCATTGGAGCTGCACTGCAGCAGCAGCAGCAGCAGCAGCTGCTTGGTGCAGAGGAAAGTGGCTCCCCCCGCTTGCCACACCAGGCAGTGTTTGCCACCACCAACTCTGTGCTGCCCAGCGCACAAGCTTCAGGTGGGCAACAGCAGCAAACACTGCCCCGCACGGCAGGTCCCTCTATTGGTCCTCTTAGGGTTTTTCCTGTAGGCCTTTAACCAGACAGGTGGCCCTCCTCTCCCTCTTGAAGTGCGGCGCCCAAAACTGGACACAGTACTCCAGCTGCGGCCTGACCAATGCTGCATAGAGGGGAAGTATCACATCCTTAGACCCGTTTGCCATGCACCTACTTATACAGGAAATAGTATAGTTAGCTTTTCTTATTACTTCATCACATTGGTGACTCTTGTTCATTTTGGAGTCTGCTATGTCTCCAAGATCCCTTTCCGTGGTTGTGCTACTGAGAATGCTACCTCCCAGGCTGTAGGTGTGTTGATGATTCTTCTTCCCTAGGTGCAACACACAGTACTTATCTTTGTTAAACTGCATCCATTCTGTTCCACCCACTTCCCTAGCCTGTCCAAATCCGCCTGGATTTGCTTCCTGCCCTCTAGTTTTTTTACCTCATCCTATAGTTTGGTGGTGTTTGCAGACTTGGACAGAGTGCTTTCTACTCCCTCATCCAAGTCACTAATGAAGCTATTGAACAGCACCGGTCCCAGGACAGAGCCTTGTGGGATTCCACTACCTGCATTTCTCCAGGTAGAAACCGACCCATCCACCACCATTCTCTAGGTGTGTCCCAAAAGCCAATTTTCCTCTCACCAGACTGTCATAATTTACATTGCAACTGTTTAGTTTATTTATAAGAATTGGGTGTGACAGTGTGTCACTGTTTGAATTCTAGTAATTTGGTTAGAAACCTGAAAGCATGAACATGACTTTTTCCTACAGACCAGATCAGATTTTGGTAGCAAATGACAGTAAAGAAGGCAATTATTTAGTGTCTGATGTAATGTACAGCTGAACTCTTAATGTCAATAGTAGTAGCAGTTATATTACTGTTGTATGTAAAGGCCCCAGTCTGGATAGTGTATCGGTGCATTAGACAGTATACAGACATAAGGTCTGTGGAGGCCTGTCTTGAAGACTTCTCAACCTAAATACATAAGACAGACATAGGGTTGGAGAAAAGAAAGGGTTTGGTTTTTTTTTCTGTTTTACAGATGAGGGATAGAGATGTAGAAAACTAAAGTGACTTGTCTCCAAGTTGCATGGGTCATACAAGGCAAAATTAGGAATTTGAAGTCTGATCTCTTGACTCCCATTCAGTGCCTTAACTACAGAAATAATCCACTCTACTAGTTTAACATTAAAATTGTTCTGGTAGAACTCCTTTACCGGCCCTTGAATATTCTGACCCAAGGAAATGGGTGAAGAAACAAATCAGTTTATTAAAAATGTTATTTAACATTAAATAGAACTTCCCTGGAGATTATTTTTGTGAAATTGGTTTAATTGATTTGGTAGAAAGATAACTTTCCAGAAATTACTCGGGAAATAGTTTAGCTCAGGGGTGCTCAACCTCTGGCCTATAAGCCAAATTAAGCCTGAGGAGCTATGGCTTCTGACCTGTGGGTCTCCCCATGGATTAGGAAATTTTGGCAATAGGAGAACAGTGGCAATTAATAGTTCCACCCACCCGTCCCTCCTGGCTGCCAAATTCCTAAGTCCCATGTGGCAGGTTTGGGGCCAGGCCACATCTCCTTGCCCCACATGGGCAGATTGGAGCCAGGGCATGCCCCCTTCTCCCCTTCCCCAGCCTGACTGGGGCCAGGCCAGGTTCTGTCCCCCCCCCACCATCCCCGTGTGGCTGGATGGGGATCAGGCTGTCCCTTAACCTCCTCCACGCATCCATATTGGGCCCACAGGTGTGATCCCACCTGTGGATGAACCAAGTACTGCCCATCTGGCTTGTGGGACAAAAATGTTGAGCACCGCTGATTTGACTGGTCAGTCTGCATATTATATTCCCTGTTGCAGTTTCCCCCTGGAATAATTTAGACAAGCATATTCTTGCTCATGTATTTTCCCATTGAGTACTTAATAGTTATTCATAGTTGGTCATGGTTAATCTGTTAGGCTTTTAGAGTAGTGCAGGGACATAGCTTGGCAATTGGGGCACAGGGGCAGTGGTAACTTCCAGTTGCTATATGATCACATGGCTGCCAGCAGTATCCCCTTTTTTTGTATCCTCCCTAAATCAGTGCCTGGGGCAGTTGCCATGTTTGCCCCCCCTAGTTTCACCACTGTAGGTTTTTATCTGTAGGTCTGATTTCCTGGAAGTTTTTGTGATAAATAGTTTTATAGTAGGTATGAACGTTCAATTATTAATCAGATTTTAAAACTGATAGTTAAAAGTTTGCAAACAATTCATGCTACCCAAGCCTTGCTGTTGTTATCAAGGCTAAGACGCTCTTGGTGTGTTAGCAAGACTTCAGGAATTATTGATTGGGAAGCTGCTTGCAGTTTCTGATGCCTGTCACAGGAAAACTGTGCCGAGTTAAGATGGAGCATATGATGAGATAAGGGCTAGGTTGGAAAAGTGATTACTACTAGGGACCTGCTAATCACTGACCTCTGCAGGGATCCTCTGGTTTATCACTAATCTCACTTGCACTTGGCATTTTCCTATGCTGATGCTTCATCATTCATAGCTGAGTGAGTAATTTGGCATGGAATGAACAGGAGGAGGGTGCAGCAAGTCCAGCAGCTGCGCTTGTTGGCACTGGATAGTTAAACATCTTCAGTGTAGCCAGCAGCATGCTTGGCACAAATGTTAGCCAATAACACTTAAACAAATTGTTGCAAAGAAAATAGGAAGGCATTCATATAATGTGCTTTCTTCAAACTGTGCTTCATTGGATTTTTTTTTCACTAGTTTCCTATAAGCTTGGGCAGAAATGTGACTGGGCAAGGCTTAGGAAAACTGTACTTTAGACCATGTGTAATATTTTGTGTGGCCTTAAAAAATTTAGTCAGCATGTAGATATGAAACAAATGAAGGTACTAGGCAACAGTTGTGAAATTCTTAATTGAGGAACAAGGACTAAGCATGAGTTAAAGGTGAAGAACTGATCTTCCAGGTGGTGAGCAATCTTTTTATATTCAATTATATAACACACCATCTCTAGAAGACAAATATTAAGGGCAGAGCTATCTTCATGTCTTAATCAAAATGCAGGTTACATTAGCAGGCTAAGCAAGTATTGATTTTATTCTGTTGGGGGGTCCCCATAAAAATATTATGAATAGAAACAGAGGAGCTCTATTAGAAACAGCTAAGAAGGCATGTCATTAACTTTGATAGTCAGGTATTTTATTTCCATCTTTGTTTTAATATAGAAATAAATTATTTAGTGTTATAGAACACTAACTAAATCTACTGCCAAACACTTTTCTTTTACCATTGTTTGTGTGTATGTGTGTGAGAGAGCTGTTCCAGTTTTTACAGTTTACTTAATGGGGTGGCAACTGGACAGTAATGTAGAAAAAAATATTGGAATATAATTTCTAACATTAAACTATCTGGACCAACTTGACTTGCAATAGTAATTCTTTTCTTTTTAGAAATGTTTCAAAACATAAGGATGTGGAAGCTATTTTAAAGTACCTAAAATTTTGTAATTAAAGAGGTTTTTTTCCCCAACTTGCACCAAAAAGGTTGATTTATCTATATATAGATTGACAACTAGGTAACTGTTTTCAGTAAAGCTCTTGGATTTATGGGCATCTGTTTATGTAAAATATTTCCAAATAGAGTTGATCCCATGATATGAAATGTATAAATTCAAGATGAAAAACATAAAATGCCAGTTCTTTAAAAATATCCGGGGTTGTCTCTGAAATATATCTTATGTCTAATTTAGATTGAGATTAGTGTTGACATGTTAAAAATATTATGAGCAGTGAAAGGATGATTAGGAATGTAAAAACATGTCTCAGAACTCACTGAAAGAATTTTCTTTGCACGGGTAGAGTAGTCACACTTTGTCTCTGACAGATAAATAGAGCAGCTGCCAGCTGTGGTCACTATACTATTCATATCAAGTGATAAACATTGCTTTGCCTAAAAAATGTTGGCACTTCCCACACTGCCAGCCAAATAAATACTCGGGGAATATATAAAATGATCTATAGGCTACAAAAGGGTTAATTCCACCAAAATTAAAGTAATTTGCTCTACCATTAAGATCTGTCATCCTCTCGTATGCTAAGCATTGTTTTGAGTCTATGGGAAAGCAATATCATAGACCGTTCTCTTTAGTAATGCACAACTAGGCTAATTTTGTGATTTTCTTTTTAAATTTGTCTTTCACTTTGCATCCTGTTGCCTTTAATTCTGTTCTGTGTTAAATATTCATGGGTAGCATAAAGTTATTGTTTTAGTATTTAGGTACTTGCACAATGTTTGAGGGCTAAGTTAAGGTATAATCATATCACGTTTGGGCTAAGTAAACAATTAAAAGAAAAAGCGCTTTCATTATTTACTGAAACCTCATTAGTGCCAGAATTAGTCCAATGTGTTGCTATTTGTTTGCTAAATTATGAAATGCCCCAAGTTTTATTTCTCTAGTGAGATTTATTTTTCTTAGCCTGGCTTCTACCTATCAAAGCTCTCTAGTTTTCATACTTAGTTAATGAATGTATTTTTGTAGAAGTTTCATTATGAAACCAGATTAAACTCTTTTAATTTGACATTTTCTTAACAAATGTAAAATTTGTCCCAAATTATTGAATGGTTCAAATAATTTACAAGTAATTCTAGACAGATTTATGGTCTAAATGCAAAACCAGCCACAGCCTATACTTCTCAAATGGGGTATAGCCCCTCTAAGTGCAGAGGTTGTTAGGAGGCATTCTCCAGGCAAGGCATATGATGGAAAGAGGTGGAGACTGGTAAACGAACAAGAATAAGGTTGAGGTATGATCCTATTGGACATTCCTGCATGGAGGAACCTAGCAAGAGGTTGCCACCTTTTTTTTCCTCTCCCTCCCACTGATGGCTGGACCAGGATTTTTTTCTCTTAATTACTTTTCTCTTGTCTTGAATGACTTTAGTGATAAAGCAGGACCTGAAGAAAAAGAAGTTGAAGTATGACTTGACTTTATTTTCCTGACTGGTGTCTCTTCCTAGCAACTTACAATAAAGTTCTTGCAAACCTGAATAAATGAAAACCAGAAGGCAATAGGGACTTTGTCATTTGAATAAATGACAGCTGTATAAAATACAGGAGATGACACTAGACTTGACTTTTAAGAGACGTTTATTCCAGGGAGGGTGACAAATGGGGCCAGTAGAGATCATGTACAGGTTGGTCCGAGGATCTGGGCCTCGAGGACGAGGCCTGGGTCATGGCCTGCAAGGCCTGCCCACACACTGTAGGCAAAAAAACAAAAACACAAAGAACAAAAGAAGTGTTTACATATATGCATGTATACACCAGAAATGACACCAGAAAAAGAGAAGGGAAGGAGGCAAAAGGTTATAAAATGACAACGTGATTCATAATGTTGCATATAATGCATATAACTGCTATGTTTTAAGGTTAAGAACAAAGTAGTATTGGAAAAGTGTTAATATGTGGACAGCTGACTGAAAGAAGTTAGTTTTGCAAGAGGATTACTAGCTAGAGCACAGAAGGGGAGGCTTAAAGGAAATGTGGGACACAGAGGAAGTAAAAACAATATAGGAAGATAAGTAGATGGACAAAGAAAGAAATGGGAAACAACTAAAAAGAAGACCAAAACTAGGGGGGAGGAGGGTAATCTTCAGAGGAAAAACTATATTCCGGAGCTGTATTCAGACTGAATGAAAAATAAGAAAGAAAACACAAGTGACACAGTTGTCAGGTTTTGGGGTTTATTTTTTGTTTTGTTTGTTTTTTTTTCCTTTTATAATTTTAAAGCCAGACAGTTCCAAAGTACCCAAATGGTTGTGGTGGATGCCTAGCAATTCCTGCTCTGGTTAAAATACTAAAGAACTTTCCATCATAACCCTTCTTTCACAAACTCCTGGCAACTTTTAAAGTTGTATAAGCCTTGGGTCTTGACTCTTTTAAAATCTTGTCCCTGGCAGAGCAGTCAAACCACCTGCTGCTGAACTGAGCTGGTGGCAGGAGGTTTTTTTTTTTGCTGTTTAGTTTAGGGTTTTTTTTACTTCTGGTGCTTACTTTCTCCTAGGCTCCAGAGTCCGGAATTAGTGACATTCGGGGTATGCTGCAAGAAATGTGTGTTTCGTGAGATAGATAATAGAAAAGTAGTTGAGACCTTTTAAAGGTGACTCTTTCAGTGGCCCTGTTTTATACATGTGCTTACTTTGATTGTCTCTTCCCCTTTTTCAACTCAGTACAATATCTACATGCTTTTTAAATGGCCGTTCTGTCCCCCTTAACAAGACATGTGTTTCTTAACCTGAATGGGACAATGAAAATATTAGCATCAAGCACCATAGACAACTTCTTGAAATTAAGAATACATCAGTGTAGTTAACGCAGGTTAACTTCCCAAGGTGCCATACAGATTAAAAAAAAAAATAACAGCAAAAATAATTAATGATTATCCAAGCAGCAAGCACTAGCCAGTGCACTAAAGGAGGTGGGCGTCCTGCTGAGAAGGCAGTATGTAATCATATAGTCAGGCAATATCATATCACACAAAAAAGGCTACAAATGAAGGTTGCATAAACCAGCATTATTGCTGGCATTTCTGATCTTTTGAACTCTTGGCTTTGCAACTTAAGCAAATGTTGGGGGATGGGTGTTAATATGTAATTGTAATTTATATTTTATATTGAACATGTTCCTTCATTTTCTTCTGATTCCTGACAGTATCATAGTACTTTTTTCAGGGTACTCCTTATGCCATTTTGATAAGAAATTTTTAAAATACACATTTGTGTAATGAGCCTTTAGGAATTAGGAATTTCCCTTCTAGTGCTGAAATGACTTTGTGTTTCTGGTGATGGAATTTGTCTGTGTGTTGGTACTCCATAAATCACGCTTTCAAATGGTAATGCAGAATTGAATCAATTGCATTTCAGAAAATGTATTTTTAAATTATTACATTATGCGGTGAATTAATTTGATTCCATGTTTTGTGCCTTTTGGCTGACCCTTTTTCTTCATGGTGATTTTTTTTTTCTTTTTTCTTATAGTAATGGGAATTACATGTGTACTTGAAGAAAACTGTTTTTATTGAGATACATAACCTATATATTCACTTTAATTCTTCTAAAGCAGTGGTCTCCAACCTTTTTATGGTGAAGATCACTTTTTGGAATTAAAGGTCACCCCAGGATCCATCACTCCTTCCCCGCCCTACCCCCTGCCCTGCGCCTCACACCCCCTTGGACTGCAGTGTGTCCCAGACCTAGCCGGGCTAGAGCCCAGTCCCACTTCTGTGTCCCAGCTGCACTGAGCCATGCCTGCCCAGCAGCCAGAAGAACATGGTGTTGGGTCCCAGCCCAGCCAGGTCTGGAAGTCTCTGCGGTCCAGTGGCACGTTGGGGTTAGAGGGCTTCTGCCACTGGGCATAGCCCAGTAGAGGTCCCAGGGGCCCATACCACACCACCTCTGCTCTGGGCAAGGTGGCTGCTGCTGTTGGCTGCCCGCCGTGCCCCAAGCACAGGTGAGGGGCATGGGCCCCCAGAGCCTCTGCCAGGCTGCACCCAGCAGCAGGAACTTCTCTCCCCACACACACCTGGATGACCAGATCTTCCCAGACTTTGGTGCACTGGGGCCACCCCCACATGTGTCCCCGCTGCTGAGCTGGGCCACACCCACACGTGGCCAGCTGCCGCGGAACTTGAGGTGCAGCGGCAGCAGCCTATGGCACCTCCACTCCCACAGAGATGGAGAGGGAGTCCATTGCGCCCCTAGAGGAGCCCCCCAGGCTCCAATCCTCCCACCACTCATCTGGGCTGGGGCCCGACTTACTGTCCCCTGCTCCTGGCTGGGCTGCATGGTCAGCTGCTCATTGCAGGACCTCAATCTAGCCCCCATCCCTTCTGTCCCACACAGATTGACCTGCTTATGCTTGGTGTGCATATGCGCACATACCCAGCTGTCCCCCCTGCCCAGGATCTACCAAAAGAGGCTCCAATATCTACCTGTAGATCAGGATCCCTGGGTTGGTGACCACTGTTCTAAAGCAAAAGTTTATGGCTCATGAACCAGATCTGGCCTGTGGAGCTGGGAAGTTTCAGGGGCGGGGGAATTTTCTGAGTCATGGCAGGATAGCAGCAGCTGCAGCATGGTCCTAATGCCAGCTTGCCTCTGAAGCAAGTTGTGTCATTCCAGCCCACCTCCAGGAAAGGTTGCTGACTGCTGTCCTAGGGTATTATCAGATGTGTTTAGATCTGTTTGTATCAGAATATAGGATGCAAATATTTTAAAGTGTTGAAATAAATCTTCTGTGATCTAATTAGATCACCCACAGTGGTTACTAAAATATTCATTTAATGCTGATTTTAGACCAGTCCTAAGAAAATATAATTTGGTACATTGCTCATTCACTTATTAGTATATGCAAATATTATATTTGCACTTTAAAGCGTGTTGAAAACTTATGGGACAAATTCTTGAATTTCCCAGATCCTGCCACGGTCACCAAAGATGCCTTGACTTTCTGGGTTGTTGCACTTCTAAAATATAGGTCTTATGTGAACTTGTCTTAAGTTTGTGTTTTCATATTGACAGTAGTGATTATTATAAAAATGCATTGTTTTGTAGTATTTGCCATTTGTATGTAGCCGTGATCACCAGAGAATCTTGTTGATCCACATGGCTTATAAACAGGGTGTCAGCTACTCCAGAGGACCTTGTATCGGTATGTTATGTCAAGTGTTTAAATCTCAGTGGATGCATGAGTAATCTCTGGCATCTGAGAGACACTGTGTTGTAGGCCATAACTGTTTGTTAAGGGTATGAATTGGTTGTGGTATGTTAGAACCTGAGATTGTCAACCTTTCATAGTTCCATAGTTGTTAGGGTCAGAAGGGACCTCAATAGATCATCAAGTCCAACCCCTGCCCTGGGCAGGAAAGAGTGCTGGGGTCATGTGATCCCAGCCAGGTGCTTGTCCAGTTTCCTCTTAAAGACCCCCAAAGCAGGTGAGAGCACCACCTCTCTTGAGAACCCATTTCAGATTCTGGCCACCCTTATCATACAGAATTTCTTCCTGCTGTACAGCCTAAGTCTGCTTTCTGTCAGTTTGTGGCCACTGTTCCTGGTTTTACCAGGGGTGTCCTGGTAAACAGAGCATTTCCTATTTCTTGTTGCCGCCCCCCCCCACATCCCCGATCAATTTGTAAATGGCATCAAGATCCCCTCCCAGCTTTCTCTTGCAGAGGCTGAAGAGATCCAGGTCCCTGAGTCTCTCTTTATAGGGACTTACTTGCAGGCCCCTAACCATACCAGTGGCCTTCCTCTGGCCCCTCTCAATGTTATCCTCATGCCCAGAACTGGACACAGTACTCCAGCTGTGGCCTAACCAATGCCACATAGAGGGGAAGTATCACCTCCCTGGACCTGTTTGTGATGCACCAGCTAATGCATGATAGTGTGGTTAGCTTTACTGATTACTTCATCATATTGATGGCTCATATTAATCTTGGAGTCAGCTATGACTTTGAGATCCCTTTCTTCCATTGCTGCTGAGAAGGTCATCCCCTAACCTATAGGTATGTTAGTGATTCCTTCTCCCTAGATGCAGCACTTTGCACTTGTCTTTGTTGAACTGCATTCTATTCTTTTCTGCCCATTTTTCCAACCTGTGCAGGTCCACCTGAATCCCTTCCCCCTAGTGTGTTTACTTTATCTCATAATTTCATGTCATCCGTGAATTTGGACGAAGTGCTCTCCACGCCCTCATCCAAGTCGCTGATGAAGACTTTGAATAGCACAAGTCCAAGGACTGAGCCTTGGGGGACCCCGCTGCCCACATCTTTCCAGGTCAATACTGACCCATCCACCACCACTCTCACTTCCTACATGGATCATAGTCTTACTAAATATTTTCTCCATTTCTGTTGGGGTATTCCTCAGAGTATTGGTGTCTAAACAGCATCTGGAACAATAAGCTTTTGATTTCCACTCTTTATATAACTACAGTATTACCCCACCAGACCATAGCAGCCAATATTTGCTGAAATTAATGCATCTTGGAAACATCATTCATCATCAGTACTGGTGATTATGGTCTTCGTGTGAAATTCTTTATAGGCTCAAAAGCAGGAGTTGGCAACTCTTGGCCTCCAGAGCCATTTGGTCTGGCTTGGAGTTGGGGACTTTACCTGCAGCAGTGGCAACAGCAACCAGATCTTAATATTGGTCTCCTTCGACCTGAACTGGGTCATTCCAGTCCCCTGCTAGAAAAACTTTTCTAATATCTCCTCAAAGGCATCCTCTTGAACACTGTCCTACAGCAGTACAGTCTGTTTTAAGCATTTATAAAAGCTCTGGCTTTTCGAGAACAGGTTTGTCATGAATTTGCTCCAAATTTTTATCATACTAAGGAACTGCATAGTTTCTGATGCATTTTAAAGGTGATATCATTTCAGCTTTGACTTTTAGATCTCTTCTAAGTATCGGTGAATTTGTTTTTCTACAGTAGTATGGGATTCTGTGGGTCTGTGGTACTTTTTAAAGTGACACTGTTAGATATGTGAAATAATCACCTTAATTGTGTCAAGCAATGTATTTGTTACATAAGCCAGAGAGATGATCATTTTTTTTGGCCTGTGTAATTTACTCTTGCACGAATATTTGTTTTAAAGCCTGCCTGGAATATTGCATACTTTAGTCTAAGTTGTTTATCATTTGGTGTAAGATTCTCATTTTCTGGAAAGAAAATGCTGAGTCTGGTTAATGTGAGCAGCATGATTCATGCTACTTCAAATAATTTTGCATGCTAGGTATTTTAGTTGCCTGGTGCCTGATAGTTGTTAGAGGCAAATTGCTTCAGCAGAAAAATGTTAACTTTTTTCCTTCTCTTTTGCTGTAACACTGCCATTTTACAAGCAAATTGTAGCTGCATATTTGTTGTAACCAATATGATAATAGCCTGGTAGAGATGGTTTTCCAAAGGAGCTGGGTCTTTTTCCATATTTTAAATAGTTATTGACAATTTGTATAATCATGAGATTTTTGCTTAGTAGGCAAAAATTGAGCCAGTGAAAGGTTTGGCATTTAAAACAGCGATAGATCTAAAACTATGGCTCTTTATTACATTTTATCTTGTATATCACAGATCTGTTAACTAATGCTCAAGATTTTGTGCTACTAAGAGAGAATTACTTAGGTTGTATGCATCCTTTCTAAATCCAGCAACAATATTGCAGTTACTTCAGATGCTTAAAAATAATATAGATATGGAATTTGGATATTTGTATTTATTGTAAGATATTACAACATGCATCTTTTTCAGTGATTACTGAGTCAGCACGCCTACATTTTCAAACCCTTCAACTATTCTAAGGTTTTAATAAATAAGTGGTCCTGGTATCTTATGATTTATGAGCAGATCAGGTGGTTTGTCACACTAGAAGAAGGTGTGTAGTTGCTGTTTTCCTTTTTATATTAAGGAAGAAGGCAAGACAGAGTGACATCTTAAAGACTATCTTGTTCCAAAAGGCATAAGTTTTTTCAGGGGTCACCTTACTCTGCCTTGCCTTCTGATTAACTTCAGGCTAACTACCTCTCTTTCTGTATTAAGTGACTATCTGATTAGTGATATTGTTTGACAGATTTTTTAATTCTTTTCCATGGGGAGACAAGGCCTAGGAGGTTCCTTCCAAATTGTTATGTCAAGCATCAAAGACACAAGGTTTAGCTGAACCATATTTTATCTTTGTCTCCATCACTTATCTTCTCACTTTATCTTCCACATCACATCTCCCTCATTTCCACTCTGTGGATATAAATAAAAGGAGAATTGTAAGTAGGGAGGGAAGGGGGAGGATCACAGGCAAATTGGAGCCCTGGAAGCCCCTTTAGCACCTTAGCAACCCTTTGTATCACTGAAAGGGAAGCAGTTGTGGTAACAGGTAGTCCTGGAACATTGTTCTAATTATTAGTCAGTCTCTCTAGCACAGGGATGGGCAAAATGCAGCCCAGGGGCCAGATGTGGCCTGCCAGGCCATTCTATCTGGCTTGCGGAGCCCCTAAAAATTTTAGAAAATTAATATTTATCTACCCCTGGCTGCCTATCATGTGGCCCTCGATAGCATGGCAAAACTCAGTAAGCGGCCTTCCACCCAAAATAATTGCCCGCCCCTGCTCTAGCAGTTACTGAAGGCAGTTTGGAGTCCTATAGTACCTTGTTACTACTCATGCCCTCAGACTCTAACTCCCAACATCAGAGAGCTCCTTTCCTATATGGTAAGCATACCCTAGTGTATGTTGCCTGCAGATACAGCCATGCAAGAATATAGCCAAGTGGGAAACCTGGTATATTAGTTGAGCTTTTTTGTATGACTAGATTTGCTACCTAGATAAAGGTTTTAAGGAAGGAGTGTCCAGCACTTACTGTTTAAGTGATGGCATAAAAATTATTATTTTTCTGCCAAATTTTAATTTTAACAGCATAACTAAGTATTGGCCATGTTATAGTTCTAAGGAGAAACTGCCCTAAATAGTTCTAAACTTCTGTTTCATGGAGAACTAAACTGAATTGCATTGAACCATCAAGTGCTGGCTTTCTATATGCTTTGCTGCCTTACATTTTTCTGTTCCCATTTCACCAGGTCTTTACCAATAACTGAAGGGTCTATTTAAAGCAAATTCCATAATATTTGTCACTTAAATTGTCTGTTGGAATAGTTAATGTTTGTTGTAGAAAAGTTATGTAAATTGACTAAATCAGTAACCTGTTACACTGGGTTACAGGACGTCAGTGAAAGTACATGTTCTGCTGTATGCACTCACTGTCCTTTACTTGATTTGTGTTTTGGCATTTCTTTCAAGTGTTTATATAGTCTTAAGGCCCCACTGATTCTTCTCGCCAAATGATTGATTAAATGAGAAGTCCTAAACCAGCCTTTATTCAGCCTGGCAAACCTTACAGACCTAGAACTTGCTGTGAGCTATTTAGTTTTAATTTTGATAGTTTTGATAAACTTGAATGTGTTTGTATAAGCATGTACGTGCCCTCCATGTTCTCAGCAGCTGAATGTACACTTCACTTTGTCAACAGGTAGCAGTGATTACATTCTTCAGAATTACTTTTTCATGATTGTTCTTCATTTTCCCATTCTTTCCTTCTTCATTTGCTGTTGTGTTGTACCTTATTACTAGCTGGGGAAACAGAGTAGAAATCCTCTTCTGAGATTGATTTCTCTAAAACTTGGCCAGCAGGGGGCAAAATCATCACATTAACACTAATCCAAATGTCTTCTCTTCAGTTCATGATTCTGGCAGCTTAAGTAATATGTTTGTGCATTACCTTTTATATGCAATTTCTTGCATGCTGTAACCGATATGCTTAGTCTTTCTGATGCCTGTCTTAAGAAATGGTACCAGCAGCATTAGAGATATTCATTGTATTTTAACAGGTTGATAAATGTAAAGTACACAACGGTATTCCTCATTCTGTTACAGTATATTGTTAGATTTAAGAGTTCTATTTAATCATATAAAAATGTATGTAACAAACTTATTTCTATCCTTGCAATTTAATTTCTGTTGATAAATCAAAGTTTTCAATGTGATGTTGACTGACTTGATTTTTTTAATATAAGCATTTAAACACTTAACTGTGAAAGGTGTTTAACCAATTCAAAATGAGTTTATCTCAAAAACTTTGTCTTTTGTTTTATAGGGAAAACTTCAGATAGAGGTCCATTTCCACTCTATGGGAGAGACCCAGGACTACCAGGTTGTCAAGTAAGTATGGTGGTTATTGCAAAGAAGTCAAATACTCGTTATTCATAATTTTTTTCATATAATGTGAACATTTTAGGCTAATAGAAATAGTTCTTAGCTAGAGAAGATGTGGGGAAAAAAGGGGTTAAATATATCTCATTTTAATTGTAGGATGACTTATGGCCTGGTTGCATTGCCCTGGACTGGGATTTGGGAGTACTAGTGCTGTTAAACCAAGTCATATTTCTTGTTATGTGCACAAGGAGACTTCACTACTTTGTGAAAGGGAACTAGTTACAAAGTTCTGGGGACTTGAGCCCTTCCATTGAACAAAAGAAGGGGTATTGTCACTGTGAACTACGTGAGCTAGATATATGATTCACCAGTAATTCAGCAGCATGGCCCAGCCAGGTCTTAAAACAAGGGCAGACAAAATATGGCCCTCAGGCCAGATCTGGCCCACCAGGACATTGTCTGGCCCACGGGGCTCCTAAAAAATTTAGAAAATTTAATATTTATCTGCCTTTGGCTGCCTGTCAAAGATGACAAGAGACAGGGGCAGTAGGACCCAGAGGGAG
>NW_017728996.1:33265975-33276463 GCF_001723915.1 Gavialis gangeticus
CCACCACCACCCTGAGGCAGGGGAGGACCATGGGGAATTGCCCCAGTCCTCAGGACTGGCCGGGCTGGTTCCTGTGGTCCTGGTGCTGCAGCCAGGAACCACATGGTGCTGTAGGGCAGGGAAATGGCAGCGGCAAGCAGGGGGAAGGGGCAGTGAGCGGGTGGGAGTGTGGGGCCCATGCAGGTGTAGTGGGGCCAGCACCGTCAGGGCCTAGAGCGGGGTGGAGCCCAGGCCTCCAGGGGCTCTATGGAGCAAGTCTGGCCCAGTCAAGCTGTGCTGGTCAAGCAGGGAGAGGGGCAGCCAGCTCAGCTCAGCTCCATAGAGCCCCTGCCAGCCCAGGCACCGCACTCCTGCCACCCCACTGTGGGCCTTTCCAGCACTGGCCCTGGTGCAAGCCCTGCGCTCCTGCCCAGGTGTTGCTGTGCTCCGTGTGCCTCCTCGCTGCCCCTTCTCCTTGCCTACTACAGCCATTTCCCCGCTCTCCCACAGCGCTTCAGCACCACGTGGTTCCCAGCTGCAACACCGGAACCACAGGAGCAGCTGGTAAGCGGTGCTGCACCAGTGGGGGGATGGGGGGGATGGCAGGAACAGACAGGGAAGCGGCAGGAGAAGGGCAGCAGTGGCAGATGGGGGGCAAGTGGCAGCGAGCGGGAGCACTGGGCCTGCACCGGTGCCCTAGGGCCAAGAGCAGCAGGAGTGCAGAAGCTGGGATTGCAGGAATGCTGGTAGGGGTTCTGCCTGCAGGGGGGGGGGGCTGTGGACAACTCCCACCCCTCCATACAAGCCACAACCCTCCCCACACACACTCAGCTCCCCACAAAACCCATATCCACCCCCCACATACCCATTCCCCCCATAATATACAAGAGTAAGACTTCATTTTAAGCTATTATACTATTACTTCTGTGTACACTACACAAGCACATGTAAATCAGGACAAAAATATTTTTTGAAATGAAATTAATGAATGTTGTAGTACATGTTTGAATATAATACATTTTTAGAATATAGTTTGGTATTTTTCTAGTTCAGAGATGGCAAAAACCCTTGCTGAAAGGAGTACTTCCAGGGGCAAAGGGAGGGACTTCTGGCGGCAAAGGTCAGGGGTTAGGGGGCAGGACATCCAGCCCCAAGATGGCGACCAGGGGGTGGGGCACCTGTCAAGGGGGGGCGCTACCCATGCAGCCCTTGATGGGTTCTTTTAGTCCTTGTCTAGAAAGGTATGCAATCTGTTTTTTGTTTTTGTTTTGTTTTGGTTTTGGGGTTTTTTTAAAAGAAAATGTCAGTGTTACCTCGACAGAATTTGTTGACAAACAGAACTTGGCCAAAACAGTTAAAATCACTTTTGGCGTTAGGAAAGAATGAAAGTGAATTCTTATTCCACAATGATAAAACCAGTTGTTCTTACAGTGACTATTCTGGTCACTTTGAACTAGGTTTTCCAGGAATAACTAACTTTAAAAAAATGAACACTTGGATTTGACACTTGTCTGAGCCTTTAAATACTAGTTTGTAAGGCATGAACAGACAGCACCATGTGGCAGCACTGGTTGTAGTTTTGCCTCCCTTATTAAGTAAGGGTCATCTTATTTCCTCTACTCTTTCTCTGCAACACAGATGTTACAGACAAAGACCCATTTGTATCTATACTGCTGAGCTGTCATTAATATTCAGTCTCACAAAAAACAGCAGTACCTCTTCAAATGCAAGTTATGGACTTCACATTATTGCCAGTCTAGACAGTGGAAAATTGTATTAACATTATCAGTGTTATTCAAATAATTCAGTAGGTACAAAATTTAAATGTAATAATTTGAGCTTGACATTACTTTGGAAGCAAGCTAATTTGCTCATTACTCTTTCATTTATGTTAATGTTTTGTGTTGCAAAACAGGTTTATGCTAGCATTACATAAAACCATGCTTTACTCTGCAGTGGGAATGTAGTTAACTTTGTTCCTCTTCAAGTAAGATATTTCTGTACACCCACTTAATGAGTCTAGTTTTCCATTTTATTTGAATTTGTACTAATTAAACTATTTTAGAGCAACAGTTTATTCACTCTAATTTTTGTTTTGTTAAAAAGATTTTTGTGTTAAGGATTTTTTCCTGACAGTCCAACCTTTTGATTCCCCATAGTCCCCTTTTGATGTTGTAAATAGAAGGGAGGAAATTGTTATTGTAGACTGTTCTCTTTTAGATGGGAGCCTGAATTAGTCTTGTTCAGAAGAAATAGTAAAAGCTTTACACATTTCCTATTGCTACCATTTTAACAATGGGTGAAATCTTCAGAAGCATTTGTCGTTTTCAAAAATGACTCAGGGCATGTCTACACATGCAAATACTACAGGGTGGGTTTACTCTAGAGTAAATTAATCTTAAAGTAATTTGACCTAGAGTAAACCCACGCCAGGCAGGCATCTACACGTGCACGGATGTGGGAGCAGATCTGCTGCTCCTGGCAACAGTCGGCTCCTACCCCCTGCAGCCCTGCATTGGGCCCCAGCAGCATCCAGGGAGCCTTAGGCTCCCCCTGGGTCCTAGCCCAGGGGCTGGCAGGGAGTATGGGGCCAGGAGACAGCTGTTTCCTGCCGGGGGCTGGGAGATTGCTCCCTGCTCCCAGAGGACTGCCTGCTGCTGGGGTGGGCTCTGCCACTGGAGCCTGGGCAAGGACATATTCCCCTGCCCCCAGCAGCAGGGAGATCCTGGCCCTGGCTCCCCAACTGGGGGCAGGGGACTTATAAAGAGCTGCAGGGAAAGTGACAGGTCTCAGCCCTCTGCCCCGATCTGTTGGTGGGGCAGTGAGCCCCAAGCTGGGCAGGGATTCTCTGCTCAGCTGGGCCTTACTGGCAGATCGGGGCAGGGGACTGGAATCTACCCAGACTGGGACAGTTCCTAGCCTGTGCTCGGTGATTGCCAAGCAAAAGCTGGGGGGCCTGTTCCCATCCCCCATTCTGTGGAGGTGGGCAGGGAACAGGCTGGAGATTGTAGAGCAATCTCCCCAGCCCCCGCTCCATGATCAAAATCAGTTCGTTGGGGCTGGGAGCTCCCTGCTGCTGGGGCACATGAACATTGTCCCCAGCAGCAGGCAGCTTCCGGGGGCAGGGAGCAATCTTCTGCCCTCTGCAGCTTGGCTGACCAGAAGCAAGTTTGCTCCCGGTCAGCTGTTTACAGGCGCTTTACTGCACAGTAAGTAATTGCGAGTACATTTACTATTTCTATTTACATGTAACAAATTTATTCACACTTAAAGCAAATTACTGCATCAAGTGCACATGTAGATGGTGATGCTTACTGCGCAGTAATTTGCTTTAATCTCAAGTAAACTGTCTTGTGTATATGTTCCCTCAAGTTCCTAAATCAGTAAAACTTAGACTTTTAAGTGCATAAGTCACTTAAGTGATTTTGAAAATTCTACTTTGAATCTTTAAAGAATCTTTATGAATTATTTATCTTCATAAAATTTATTACTGAGAGAGCTTGAATGTCTTCAAATAAAGCAATAATCTGTTTTATTGAATTCTAGTATCGTTAATTATATTGTTATGCAGTTTATCACAAATACTGTTTATCCAAATCTAATGAGCTTTGTGTGTGGCTTCTGCTATTTCTTACACCACACAAACTTGTATTTGTCCAAGTGTTTAAGTGATATACCTTTGCTTCCCTGCATGTTCCCTCCCTGTTTTGATTAGGTTCCTGATATTTTCTTTACTTTTCCTACTCTGCAGTTCTGGAAAATATAATATAAACCTCAAATGAACATCCATTTAAACCTAAGAAACTTTTAAATGGGAATCCAGAAAATGTATTCTAGCAGAATAAATTGTTATCCTTCACACCAACAAACCACTTGGTGTCTAAGGCAGCCTTTATCAACCCATGGGTTGCAACCCAAAAGTAAGTCTCAAGAATATATGAAGGGGTCATGAGCAAACTTTAAACATGCATTCTCCTTTAAAGGAGAAAAACGTGGGGAACTGTGGCTTTTCCCTTGCAGGCTGGCAGAGTTCCAGCCTGCAAGAGGCTGCTTAGGGGTCCCCCATGCCCCACACCCCCTCCCCACACAGTGCTAGGCTGGGGCGTGGGGGTGGATGGCAGTGGGTTGGGAATGAGGGGCACTGGGTCAGGACTGGTCATCAATGTTTACAAATGGGTCCTGGTACAAAAAAACGCTTGAGAACCACTAGTCTAAGGCTTGATCATTGTGAATGGGGTTCAGATCCCATTGCATCATTAAGTGAACATGTACCAGGGGCCTGAGTTTGAGTTTATCCGTCACACTTTCCTATGTGAAGTCGCATTGGGTTTTGTAGTAATTTATTTGTAAATGTTAAATACCTTGTTTACTCAAATCCAAAATGAGGGTTTTCCCCCATTCAACATGGGAGGGGAAAAAGCCCCTTGTCTTAGATTCAAGTAGGGTGGCAGGTGGTGGCTTTGGCTCGATCTCCAGTCCCGACCCAGGCTTGGGGTCATAGTTTGAGCAGCAGTTGCTACCTGGCATGCCTTTGCGACCTACAGCCTGATCCCCACTGCCACCTTTGGCTTTCATCAGCACTTACCCTCTCTTGCAGCTCTGGTCCCACTCCAGGCAGGACTGTGGAGCATGTTGTAGCTTCAGTCCCACCAAGCCATATAACAGCAGTTGAGGCAGCAGCAGCTCCCTCCTACCCTGCTGCCATGATCCTGGGGTATGAGGGACAAGTGGTGGGGGGAGACAAGCATCAGGGAGCAAGGTATGGGAGGACAAGGAGCAAGGGGTCAGGACTTCTGCCATGCTTCCACTGCTTGTCCCACGGTAGTGGTTGGGGGAGGGAGGACAAATTTTAAGACTGCCCTCCAATAGTTAGATTCTATACATGGAAAAGTATAACACTTACAAATTTCCCATGTATATAATTAATTATTTGGGTGGGGGCTTGTCTCAAGTCAGAGTACTGGATTTGAGTAGATACAGTAGTGATTTTATTTTTATGTTTTTCAGTAAGTTATTTTCAAGAAGAAAGTATTTTTTCATTAAGTTTATGGTTGTAAGTCTGAAAAGCATAGGTTTTGAAAGTGAAATGAGATTATGTTCTGTGTAATGAGTTAAAATCTAGCAAAGCATTCACAATCATAGCTGTAAAGGAATGTGGGATGCCACCACACATTCATTCACTTATCTTCTTTTTTGGTATCTATAATGAGCAGTTGAAACTGTTATTTTTATAACATGACTTAGATAAATGGAGAAGTGATAAACAATATAACTTTAAGGTTCACAGTTACATTTGGACTTATTCTTAATCATATATTTGTTTTGTGAATGTAAAAAATAGTATAATAAAATGTCCTTCAATTCTCTAGCCAGTTATGAATGAAAATGAAGCTGAATTTTGGATTTTCTGAAATACATCAGATCTATGCTATTGGTAATAATTGTAGATCTTGATGATATTCAAGATGTAAGAAGTGGGTAAAAAGCCAAATGTTAGATATCGTAAATATTAGATATCCAAGTATAGAACTGACCAAAATGAAGAAGGAAAATTGTTGATTTTTTGTAATTCTAAACTTTATATTTTTGTGGACAGCACTGTCTTGCTAAACCTCATATTTCTCTAAGTTATTACACATTTAAAAAAGATATGTGAATAATCATAAAATAGCATTAAAGGAAGACTAAATTGATGGTAGGTATATAAATCTATAAAACATAATTGCTGGAAGATGACCAGGAAGCAGCTACATGCTGTGATGGACTAATTACATTTTACCCAGTCAGTGTGAAATATTGTATTATACAATATTTTATGCTGTAATGATAGATGGATTTTTAACTTATTTATGGCGGTTACTGTTTTATAAATATTACGCTTATCAGTAATAAAGGTGGTTGCTCCAGAAGCTTTGTATTTTGGATCAATAAAAAAATTCAATAGAAAAATGATCCATCAGTGTTTCCAGTAATATTGCTACACCAGTTTCTTTTTAATGGCCCATCAGCTATGCTATTGCCATGAAGCTAATGTGAGGTGACTCATTTAGCAACATATTATTACATCATTTGAACATGATGTAAGGCACATCAGGCATTATTAAATTAGTCTGAGTTTTGCAATATGTCAGTACCATTTTATGCACATTAACAGCATAGTTAGTGTTTCTTTTGGGAATTATCTTGAACAAGTATATTTAAGGTAAATTTTTACACAACCACTATTCTTTTTCACCCTCATCTCTTCTGATTATGTCAGTACTACTCTTCATGTTTTGAGGTGTTCCCTCTGTATTCAGGGACTGAATATAGGGCAGCGGAGTACTGAGCGTAGAAATAGTAGCCTTAGTACTCCTTTAGACCCTATGCTTTATGTTTCATAAAATTGCTTTATATGTTGTACTTTATTTGGCTTGTTAGAGAAGATTGTAGCTGGCCTTTAATTGTCTATAAAGCTTAGGTGAATAGATGGGGGATCTTCCAGTTTTTGTTTTACTATATTTTAATGTGGGAACATCCCCCTTGCACATACTTGTGTGAAACTAGAGGATGTTTAGATTGCAAGAAGGAAGGAACTGGCTACTAGCTCCAATTCAGATTTTTTTGGTGCTGTATAGGACATGCCGTATTTTCTTGTAGATAGCATGCACCTTTTTCAAAAAGGCAGTTGCTGGAAAGAAGCACACATTATGAACAAAGGAATAGGGTAATAGCAGTTTCTGCAGTGTAAGTATCTGCCAGGGAAAGTAAAAGTAACACTGATTGTGCTGCATAGGAGGCAGCACAAAGAACATGCTGCTACTCAGTTATTGATTTTCAGGGAAAGACTTTATATGTCTTTCAAAAATAAGGTGCATATCTTATTTGAGGGTAGGTTTTGTGCAGGAAAATGTAGCATATTGCTTCTCCATACTGGTCCATTCTGAAATTAATGTGGCCTAAAGGATTGCAGCTGATTGTTTAAATATTTTATCAATGCATTAAGAGTTTCTCCAGATTTATTGGTGTGTTCTCTTCATGTCAAGATGTCCTGTAAAGGCCTAAAGATATTCATCTTTTTCTAAAATTTTGGAGGAAAAAAATAAAGGTTTAACTAAAGAAACTACAAGAAAAATTAAAGATGTCTTCAGTGTCAATTTTTTGGACAGTTTAGAAGTTAATCACTTTGACAGCAAAAACCTAGAACTGATCCCAAATGCATATGGCTTCCCTTTGCATAGTTAATAATTTGCTTCTTTTCAGCTTCAATCCAACATTTTAACAGTGTGTAGATCCAGGCAATTTTTTGTATTCAGTTTTATTTATGTGTTACAAGAATCTTTGGAGCTCCTGGATACCTCAATAGATGGAGGGGATGCAAAATAGTATGTATTGAGAGTCATGATACACCCAGTTGTTTTCCTATGTAGAAAGGAAACTGAGAAACAGGCATGGCAGAAAATTATAGTCTTGTGGGTGTGAGAAGATCTGAGAATGGCGGTGAGAATAGGCTGACAGGCGCATTGCTTTTGCATCTTTTCCTCTGCTTCTGTTTTCCCTCTCTCATGATTTTCTTCTGGCATACAAATCTTTCGTTTCGCATCTTTCCTATAATGTAAGCTGTTAAGTAGAAACAACTTAGTTTAATTTGTTTAAAGTATACTTAATGGGAAGTCATGCCATTTAAGCTGTGGAAATAAGTTGGGACATAATTTACGTTTTGAAGATTTTTTTTCTTCAGAATTTCTTAGCTGGCCCATTCAGAATTTTGACTTTTCCAAGGAGAAGATAAGGCTCTTCTATAGTAAGAATAGACAGCAATGGCAACTCTAGGGTTAAAAAGAAAAGAAACCAGCTCTTTTGTTGCAAATGGAAACCAGGGAGAAGGCAGAACAAGACTACCTTGATAATAAAGATGGCAAGCAATGAATGAGAACAGAGGGAAAATGCTAGGGAAAGGAGAAGAGAGAAGTTCATTTAGAAAAAGAAAAGAAAAAAAGGTCAAGGTAGAAAAGTAAAGTCAGACAATTGAGAAATTGTAAAAAATAACTGTCTTGAAAAGCTACAAAAGGGGTATTTGTATCATTGTGTATTTTCCAACATTGCTTATCTGTTTTGCCATCTGTCATGTAATTTTAAGGAAATGATCTAAAATGTTTTCTTAATCACTGAGGATTTGTTTTGGAGAAGTCATGGAGAACTAGGGAGGTACCTGTGTACCGCAAAATAAACTAATTAGAAGATAACAAAGCTATGATCAATAAGTAAACAAATCTTGCAAGAAAAACTATTGCTTTTTCAAAAATAGAGTTCCATAACTAGTAGATGAACAGAATGCAAAAGAGATAAACTTACTAAAGCATCGGATATAGTGTATATCAATACATTTTATTCCCCTATTAATCAGCCTGGCTTTGTTATATACACGTCACAAAAATAAAAATGGATGAAATATTGTAAACAGGGAAACAAGAAACTATGTTAAATTAGAGCAACACATGCAGTACTCTTGTGATTTATTGACTCCAATCTTATTTAATAATTTTAAGAGCTGGAAGAGAGAGTAAGCAGTGTGATATTATTCAGAGAGAATGTGAAAATTGGAAGGTGAAAGAATGGTGTTGGAAACAAGAGCAAAAAATAAAATTAGATTAACTTGCAAAAACCGGAAAAATACATTTTGACTATTTGAGAGGAAAACATCATCTGAAACACGTACTCTACCATACAAGAAACCTGAGGACTAGCAAGCTGAGAGTGAAAACAGATGTCACCCAGGTGCTGCCATAAACATTTTAATGGTGACACAAGTTGTGAGCATACAGGCATCCTCACCCATTCTTGCCTTCCAAATGTCCTAAAATGTTGCTACAATCAAAGGTAGTCATAGTTTGTGACCCCTTGAATGGGAGGATGTCTGTCCTTACTGTGTGCCACATGAGTTCTTTTTACTGTTTTTGCAGACAGGTGTCCTGAGAATCCCCCTGCTACCACCCCTCACTTCCCCCATGGGAGTCCCCCACTTGCAGACATGCACCCAGGAGTCCCCCTTCAAGGACTCTTGTAAATATCAGGCTGCTGCCCATAGTGGTTCCCTTGCTTGCAGACACTTTCCCCAAGTTGGGGCACAGTACCTGAGACCATTGTTCTGCAGCATCAGGCCCCTGAAGCCATGGGAGCAGCAGGGGGCTGAGCCTGCAGGACAAGGGCCACAGCATTATCGGTAGACACCAGTGAAGCAGATCAGCCATGCCAAGAAACATCTCGGCACAGCTGATCCCGCTCCCACAATGACGTATCTATAGCCCGAAAGAAACAAACAAAAGGTGATTGTGGACAGCAATTAGACCTGAGTTTTTGTAATACCATCTGACAGCAAAGGTGCTGCATAAAATGAACTGAACGAAAGGAGAAAATGGTCCTGGACAATTTTATTACTCTGTTTCACACTTCTCTAGTTTTGCTCAGCATTTGTAGAGATGTTTAACAGAGCAGGAATGTGGCTCTGGTGTAGCTAGACTTGGAATACTCATTACACCAACATAACTAACTGTATCCACTCAAACTAGTGTCCCATGTACTCTAGTACTCTGTTTTTATGTCATGTGGCACTAGAAACTGGATTTGAGAGTACAACTTAAATAAGTACAAAAGAGGCATACTGTCTTTCAGTACTTAGTACAAGATAGTAGCAAAACTAGGGTGGGGTAAGGAAGCACCAGCGACAGGTAATAGCCTGCATCCTTGCAGCTGCAGCCAGGTAGTGTGCACAGAAGCAACCCTAGCCCTGGGGTTGCAAGGCAGCATGCAGGAAGCTGGTCCTGGTCCCAGTCCCAGTGAGGCAGGTGGAAGAAGCTGGCCCTGCCCCCTGGCCCAAGGCAGCTTGCCAGAAGCTAACTCCAACAGCAGCAGCAGCTATGGTCAGGTAAGACGGGTGCTTGCCTTCACTTACAGCCCTCCACTCCATCTCTCCACTGCTACTCTCAGGTGCTTAACACCCCCCCCCCCCCCAAAAAAAATCTCTGAAATCTCTGCCAGGGCACAAAAACTGCTAATTACGTCTCTGTTACATGGTTACAATGGAAGGTACAAAAACTAGTGGACAATATATACAGTGTATATAAAAATCACAGGGCTTTTCCATTTAGATCCAGTTAGTAACTGGTATATGCCCCAGAGTGTTGTTATTTAGGGCCCTTCCGAAAAACTAACATTGACTTACTGTGCCTGGATGTTCTCATTTGTAATATGCAGTAGGACTGTGCAAAGCGGCAAGTATTCACTTTGGATTCAGTTTTGGCCGATTTGGATGGACAGTGATTTGATTTGGAGATTCAAATCACTGTCCCAATTCAATTTGGCCGAATCAGATCTGAAGATTTGGCACTGCTTCAGAGATTCGGCCATATACTAAACAGGCAGCAGTCCTTACCACGCTGGACGCAGCTGCCTCCAGCTGGTAAGTCTTTTGGGGTTTGGGATGGGGGGAAGGGAAGGGGCATGGGGGAGGGAGTGATTTAGGGCTGGGGC
>NW_017728996.1:33276474-33324418 GCF_001723915.1 Gavialis gangeticus
ATGCTGGCTGGAAGGGGGCAAGCAGCAGGGTATAGCCCCTGCTCCCAGCGCTGCCTCACCTACATTTCACACCCCCCTGTGCCAGCTGGGCAAGCAACAGCAATGATCGCCCCCCTGCTCCAAGTGGGCAAGCAGCGCAAGTGCCTGCCCCCCCATGCCCCTTTTGCACCAGCTGGCAAGTGGAACAGTGTCTGCCCCCGACCCTGGCTGGCAAGCAATGGCAGCACCCAACCCTTTGCACTGGCTGGGCAAGCAGTGTTAGCACCCACCCCCCTACCCCAGCTGTCAAGTGGCAGCAGTGCCTGCACCCCCCCTGCACTGGCTGGACAAGTGGCAGTGCCTGCCCCAGCTGGCAAGCAGCGGCCAGTATCCAACCCCCCATACTGGCTGACAAACGGTGGCAGTGCCCACTTGTACATGCCAGCTGGCAAGGAAGGGCAGGACAGAGCTTCCACTCCCAGCACTGATGCGGGTGTGGCAGCACTGGGAGTGGGGACTATGCCCTGCTGCCGCTTGCCCAGCTAGGGTGGGGGTTGTGATGCTGATGCAACTCACTCCAGGCAGAAGGGGGCAACCAGTAGGAGAACATAGCCCCCACTCCCAGTTCTGCTACACCGACATCAGAACTGGGAGCAGGGGCTTGGCCCTGCCACCCCTTGCCCAGCCGGCATGGGGGAAGGGTGCTGACACCTTTTGCCCAGCTGGGGTGGGGGGAGCATGGGATGTGGGTGTGGCAGCACTGGGAGCAGGGACTGTGCCCTTCTGCTGCTTGCCCCCTTCTGCCCAGAGCGAGCTGCTCCCGCATCCCCCCCCACTTTGCCTGGGCAAGTGGCAGCAGGTCATAGCCCCTGCTCCCAGCGCTGCTGTGCCTGCATCTTGCACCCCCCACCCTGAATTCTGTGCCCTCTGCCCTGGCTGGGCAGCTTGTCCCAGCCCCAATCCTTCTCTCTGCCACTTCCTTTCCTTCCTACCCCCTACCCATCACAACAGACTTAACAGCTGGAGGCAGCTATGTGCAGTGTGATGAGGACTGCTGCCTGTTTAGTCTATGGCCAAATCTCTTCTGAATCAATTCAGAATCTTTCGATTTGATTCAGAGCTTTTAATTGGTCTCTCAGTTTGATTCAGATTCAGAGATTCAGTCACCGAATTGAGCCAAATCTCCACCAAACCAAACTGGCTACTGAAGCTTTGCACGGCCCTGGTATCCAGTCTTTCTTTCTATGTCTTCTGAGCTCTTCACTTCAAGGATAGGATATGCCAGTAAATTGCCATAATAAGTTATATCATGAGTTCTCTTAATTTTTTTTTAAGAGTTTTCTTGCATCACTTAAATATATTGGCTTTCAATTTCATTGAGTTTCTCTTCTTTCTGTACTTAAGAAAAATAGATTGAGCACTCCTGTGTATTATTTTGTGGCATTTTTACATCTGTTTTAGTATTTGTGTTTTCTTTGCACGTATCGGTGGTTCTCTCTCTCTAGCAATAAAGAAGTCGTCTTTTTCCAGATCTTTAATCATTTTCATTGCTTGTTTCTGAACCTTTTTTATCCCTGCCAAACCTTCTTTATTAAAAAGGATAACCAGAAATTTATACTAGGGTGTGTCATGCATTTATATGCCATTATAATGTTACCAGAAAGACAAACTAGGGGATTGAGAGAAGGGCAACACAGGCAAGTAGGAAGGCAGAAGAGTATGAGTATGGCTGCTTGTCTTGTCTTAAAATGGGGGTGTTATAACTTCAAATGTGTTAGATTTATACAATGGGAGGATGAGACATTATATAAGGTTGTTCCAAGGGATTTTAGTAGAAATAAATGCCATAACAACAGCCAACAGATCTCCCATTTCTTGAATAAATCTTAATTTATGGAGTATTTACATTTTACTTAAAAACATGAAGCAGCAGTCATTACATAAATAGTGCTTACCATATTAAGTAAAAATAATGACTACGTACTCCAAAAGTACAAATGATAAAAGCCTACCCACATGTTAGACTCTGCACAGGTGTATAAAAAGCAGTTCATTTTCCATGCTTTTTCCCCATTGTTTTTCATGTGAATTTTGTTCTAGTGATACATGCCAATCTGTGGTAGCAGTAGATATTTTTGTGTCATGTGGCACCAGAAACTGGATTGAGATCGTAATGTCTTTTTAAGTACAAGTCATCCATGTGTTTACAAGTACAAAAAGTCCTAAGATTTGTGTGTGTGTGTATTTTTAACACTAATATAACTTTAAAAGCTGATGTATTTGATTTTGTTTTGTAAATTTTCTTTTTAATCTGCTCTTGGCTGACACCTTTTTATATCATGTGTCAGCCCAAAAGCAAATTTTTTATAACTCAGTTGTAAATCTCTAGAAACCTGTGTTCATAGAAGAAAGGCTGGCACAATTTTAACTAATGCAGTGATTCTGGATTCTGCCCAGTGATACTCCTTTAAAAGGGTTTATGTTTAGACCAACCTGAATTTGCAAACCCAAGCTTTATTTTGCTTAATTATATGCATACTATTAATCTTATCTTGATTATACCTTATCAGAGGTGAATTATTCTGCCAGTAGCACAAGAATGCCTCTTATTTTTCAGCAAAGATAAAGATCCTGCTTTCTCATAGACATGACCATTTAAGAAAGTAAAGATGTACTTACTTGCTCAGAGGCTAGGTTTCTCCAGTGCTAAAGGTGACCACCTGAAGTTAATCAGGGAAGACATCCCTGAGCAAAGTGGGTAGCAGGTGTTACAGATTAGTTATAGGAGGAGGAGGAAGGATGTTATTTATAAAATGGGAGCAAATTCTGGGAAGAGTCATCTTGACTATCTTTAGGAAAGTAACAAACTAAGTTACTCATTTCCTTTCTACACTTTTCTTTAGAGATGGATGATGAATTTAAAAACTTTTCTAAATGCAGTATTGCATCTCTTTATGAGCTTGTGTTTGCTTGGAGTTAAATTATGCAGTAACTTCAGCTATCCCTGAATATGAGGATGATGTCTGCTGCGGGGAATTATTGGTGAGTTTTAAGATGGCGAAAGAGTCCAATCCCTGCTCTGCAAGTTTTTCCCACAAAGATGACATGGGGGAGGCCTTGGGGAAGACACAGCTTTTGGCCAGGATGTTGTGCATTTTTCTTCCTCTGCTGTTCCTTCGTTTCCTAAGCAAAACAGTTCACTTCAAAGTGCAGCACCACTGAGACCTGTGTTACCAGCCAGCACTTCCCAGTTTGTAATGTTGAAACCACCCTCCTTACAGTATGCTTTCAGGGTGTCCTTGTGAGCACGCACGTAAAAAATGAATAAATAAAAATAAGGAGAACTATGCCTGTTACATGAGTTTAATAAGTACCAGGGAACATAATCTTGTGTTGCCAAATAGAACCGTCTGTGCTATTTGGTGAGCTTCATATGCTGTTCAGCCCAGAGTGTTTGGTTCTTGCATCTCAGACTCACCCCAGGTCTCTTTCACCTATGACCTGACAATCCAGGAAAATCAGATTTTCAGTACTGATTGTGTTTTTTACAGGACTGACCAAGAAGGGCACAATCCAGTACTGCTAAGTTCAAACTCAGATTAATAGAAACTCCTTCCCCAAACAATTTATAATCTACACAGAATGGACAGAGAAGAAAAAAGGATAATATATTAGCAGAGTGAACATATGTGATGACAGCAAATATAATTAATTTCATGACTTCTGTGTAGTGAGGGTTTAACTTGGGATAGAACAGTGGTTTTGGTCTGTGACCCGTGGGGTCTGCAGACTATGTCTAAGGGATCCACAAAAGATTACTATGATCAATCAAAACTACACAGATAACAACACTTACAATTCAGAGGGGTCCACACTTCCATTCAAAATTTCCAAAGAGGTCTGCAACTGAAAAAAGTTGAAAACCACTGGGATAAAGCAAAATAATGGAGGAGGGGATGTTAAAGGGGAATTGGGAGTGGAGGGATGAATTGGAGTTGACAGGGAAGATGAATTGGAGGTGAAGTGAAGGGAGTGAGAGAGAGGCTGGAGCATGCACAGTCAGTCAGAACAGAGCGTAGAAGGTCCAAACTGTAGAGTTTTCTGAATGTCTGGAAGTCCTTGCATTGGCTGCTTCTGTGTCTACTTCTGGTGGCTGATGCCTGAGAGACTGGTTCCTCTCTGAGGCTGGTTCCCCAGGCCTTAGATAGCAAAGGGAAGAGATTGATATCACTTGTATCTTACTGCCTCCAAAGTAGGGAGAGTGCTTCTCTCCACAGTAGAGTCCAAAGGAATGCATGGGGGCAGGGCAGTCTTAGCTAAGCCCATTTTATGACATTGTTCCAGTGGTAGCAGTCCCTGCTTTTGCAGCTGTTCTGATCTGCTGAACTCCCTGAACTACCTTGGTCTGTGCATCTACTAGCTTGCCTCCAACTGCTCTATCATCAACTATTCTGAAGCCCTCTTCTACTTCCCCAGTAGAAGTATTTTAGGGGGAATGTTGCTCCAAACCAATATCCTAAGGAAGCTGAATAGAAGCAGAAGACTAGCTGGCCACTCCTGACTATACCAGAAGGGGAACCAAGCCATTCAGCTCATTCTACATGGAAAATTATTTACAGAAGATTGATAGCTTAGGACTTCTATAGACCTCAAGGAAAGGGCAGTGTACATTTTATGGAAGTGTTCTATACTCATGCTTTTGAGTTTGTCTATAATATTTATAATGGGATCCTGAATACAAATACGATTTCAGTATTAGGCTTGTTTTTAACCTGAAGTTTAAACCGTTAGAGCTCAGCTGTCTGAAGGAACACTGCACCTAATGGTTGACTATTCACTAATATGCATGGCTTTATAGAAGAGAACATGCATGAATTGGGGATTGAAAGACCTAATAATTATTTGGTGCAACAAATCCAAAGTTTTTCTGGGAGTTTAGTTGCATTTCACCATGAGAGGGCATCCCTTATCACATTAATAATAGGTTTTACAGGCTTCTAGCAGAGCCTCTATGGTTTTTAAGTATAAGTGTCATGTTTTATTTCATCACTTTACTGCTGAGGAAACCCAGCATAAGACAGGAAGATATAAATGTGACTTGTAAATTACCATAGGCATTGTGCAGACCTGTGTTTGAACTTGTAAAATAAAACATTTTGATGGCTTCTTTCTTTTTCTTTTTTTTTTTTTTGTTAAGGACTGGCTGGTTTGTGTGTGCACAAACTTTTCATAAACGCTATCTCTATAGATAGCCAAAAGTCTTTGTTAATGCAGAATCGCAGCAATGATCTCAGTTATGTAAGTCAGGTGCACATTTGGTTCAGGTAACTTTGATAGCTTCAGTTCAGTCTTTTTTACAATATTATATGAAGAAGCTATTTAAATCTAGCATTGTACATACTAGGCTGAGCCATGATTAATTTTAATTTCCTGCTTCTGATGTCCAAACCATTAAACATACTGATTTGGAGGCCACTTGCTGAAACAGTGCATAGTATTTTCTTTTCCATTTTATCCTCATTTTAAAAGCCGTTTAGATGGTGTTGGAACTACTCTTGCAAGCATTTGAACCATCATTACTTTAAATTGAGTCTGACTTTAAAGTAGTTAGCAATTGAAGATTTTCCTCTTGGTCATTACTGGCAAAAAGAAAGAGAACTTCACTAGTAAATAAGCAAAAACTATTGCAATGATCCTGTATTAAAATTATATATATAAAAAAATGCAGAGAGAATGACTTGATGCAAAAGTAAAGCTTGTGTTAATGCCTTAATATAATTACATTCTCATTTTTAAAACACTAGAACTCATCTGGTAGTAAAAAAAACCTTGTATTTTAATGACCAAGTCAACTTCTTGTGCCCATATCTCATAACCATAAAAAGAAACCAGGTTCCCTAAAAAACCAAAAAGTAGGATGAATACCCTTTCAGCTGCTCCTTTCCTCCTTACACTTCCTAGCCCCTTACAAAACTGCTTCCTCTGTATAATCAGGCAAAGGAAGCAGCTCAAATTATTCCTTTCATAATGTAGCAAAAAGATTCAAAAGGGAGGGGGAAGGACTGTAATCACAGTATTTAGTAATGAATTCTCAGAATTCAGTATGCAAGGCAAAAATACCTCACCCTGGGGGGATGAGCAAAAGACAAGCTGAGCCAGCATAACCTCAGGGATTGGATACCAGCAGCAGCAGGGTTCTGCTTCTAGAAGCCTATAACAGCATTTGCAATCTTACCACTTGGGGAACCAGTGCATGGAAACCAACCATCACACTGGAGAGGGGAGGTATTCATGTAAAAATAGCTGTATTGCCTGCATGCTTTCTAGTAATTTAAATGCGGAATAAACACAAAAACATTATCCCTCCCTTTATCTCCCCCCCCCCCGTCATCTTTTGATTTGGACTCTTGTAAAAGCTACTTACCATAATATTTCCATCTTTTTTCCCCTTCTTTAGGGATAGAAACACCCTTAATAGCAGGGTCTGCTTAGGTTTACATATTGAGGGAGGCAGCTGATGTAGTACTAAAAAAGCTTTAGTGTTACAGAGAGGAGGAATATGTTCAGATCTTGGTATTTCTCAGTGTTAATGTTAATTAAGAAGGATAGTAAAACTAAATGTCTGTTATTTTGTTTATGATGTTGCAGCACTTTAGTATTTAGTACCCTAGGTAGCTGTTTTTCACTCTAGTGAGCTAGATTAGCCTGATTACACTGGCAGGATGCAATTGATGGATGACTGTCATTATCTTCTCAAACCTGCATGACACTTTAGTTATAGAGAATGATAATTAAATTTTCAAGAGACTACACTGAGATTATAAGATCTGGACATTTAAAAAAAATGAGAGATATGTTCTCAATTATCAGCGTGTCGTTAAAGAATCCTCTCCTGAGATATTTTGTTAGGAATCCATGCTATTCTCTCTAAATTGAGCAAGAAAAAGAATGTTCAGTTATTCATACATCACTTGGATTTTTTTTTCTTTCAAGGTGTTCACTTTCTCTTGCTTGCTTGCACTCTCTCTCTCTCTCTCTCTCTCTCTCTCCCTGAAAATACGTATGGTCAAATGTATTGGTAATGATTTGAAACTGTACAGGTTAGCACAATGCATTTAATGAAACCTTGTCTGAGACAAAACACTAGAGAAGATCATAATTAATGCCTCATTGCTGGCAGTTGCTATTGATTACTCATTCAAGGTCCCTTTGTTCTCAAAATGGTAACAACTGTATTTCACATCACTATCTAATGATATTCGCAGGATAGGATTCTTTAACAACATGCTGATAATTGCGAACATATCCCTAGAATTTAAATTTAAAATGAATTTACCTCATAATATAATTTCACAAATGTCAGTGTTTTCCAAATTCAATGCTTATTTTGGTCTGTTGTTTATTCAGTTGCCAAAAATTGGAAAACCAAATAGCTCAAAGTGCAACATTTCTTGTCTTAGCTGTTTTTTCTTGATTTGCCTGATGAATACTATGCAACTCACCTGAGTTACTCCTTTGCAAGCGTGAAGGTGCGTAATGTAATAGGAATTTCCTGGGAAATTACTTGCTAGCATTTTAATTTTCTACTAGGTTTTCCACTTCTAAAAGTACATGGGACATATATAACTTAACTAGACTGGATTATGTCAGTTTAGAGGAGCGTAACTGTTATTCATCACTGTGTTTTATTAAATTAGTATATAAACCAATGCCCCTCACCTCCAAAAAAGTTTTAATTTAATTTAGTTGGCATGCAGTCACAAAAGTAAGAAAATCAAAAGGTTTGTGGCATCTAACAATGTTTGCCTTCTACATTATTCTGGAACAACATCTCCCTACTACAAAATGGTCAACATGCTGAAACTTTAGCTGTGTCCCAATGGGATTTCAAATTTGATACAGTTGCTTGATGGAAGAAATGGACTCAACTTTCTCACCTTGTATGTGTTCTTCAGAGTTCTGGAAAATCCCTTGCTGATGCTTGAAAAAGTAGATGTTGAACCAGCTCTCCTATTTCTTAGAGCATCCTGGTTACTGTGAATCTTATTTTCTGTCAGCTAACCAAGGCTCATAGGGATTCAGTTAAGACAAATGTCAATTTAATTTATTTTCTTTAAATTGATAACATAATTTCAGAAAACCAAAATTCTCCATCTTTTCATTTATGTTGTTGTTGTTAGTCTGTAGTTTTTAAACAAGAGTGTGAGCCAGCCTGTGGCGGGTATGAAGATCAGGAAAGGGACTGGCAACACAACGGCAGATCGGACAGGTAGCAGAAAACAGAGCAGCAGATTAGGAGTGACATGTGGGGAAGGGTGCAGGGCTGATTTGTGAAACATCTTCCAAAAAGGTTGGTCCCTGCTGAATTAGACTGTTAATCAGGGATCCTGGTTTTCCCTGATAAATTAAAATTGTCTGATTTAAAAACCCCAAAATCTGTGATTATAATGAAAGGCCACTAATGTGTATGTATGTATGTAGGTATCAGTTGTACATATTTTCTTGATATAGTTACAGTTTTAAAGCAACCTGAAAGCCTACCAGTGGTTCAATCACTATCTAATATTATAAAAGCCTAAGTCTGTCTGTCTGTCTAATGCTTTATTTGTGCTCTGATTGGCTGTCTTGGCAGCCAATCAGAGTGCCCCACACAGGCAGGGATAGACAGTAAAATGTTGCCATGACAGTGGGGACTGAGGGGCTGGTGGGGAGGGAGATGATGGGGACCGGAGCGCTGCCATAACGGAAGTGACAGAGCAGGGGGGGCAAGGCCAGCAGCACTGGTCTTGACCCCCAAGTCTGCTCCTTGGAGCCAGGGGCCGGTGCCCCCCCCCCCCAACAACAACCAGCAGGCAGGGGAGGTGGCAGGGAACAGGAGAGGGAGGAAAGCAGGAAGGGGAGAGGGGTTTACTGGTGACTGTGCCCCACTGCCACTGAGAGTGCTGCCACGGTTGTGGGCCCCAGTCCTGACCCAAAGCAGTGGGGGGAAGGAGAGGGGCATCGGCCCCGGCCCTGCCCTGGGGAACAGTCCTGGCGCTGCCCCTGCCCCCACCCCTGACCTGAAGTGGTGGTGGGAGGCGGGAAGCAGCCCAAAGTGGCGGGGGGCAAGGGGAGGGAACACCTCAGCCCTGACCTAAAGCACCGGTGGAATGGCCCCAGCCCTGGCCCAAAGCGGTGGGGGAGGGGGAGGGAATGGCCCAGGCCTCAGCCTGAAGTGGCGGGGGGGAGGTGGACAGCACCCCAGGCTCCAGCCCTGGCCCTGCCCTGGCCCGAAGCGGCAGTGGTGAGGGAGAGGGGGAATGGTCCCGGCCCGAGGTGGGGTGGGGGAAGGGATGCAGGCCTCTGTTCCTGCCTGGCCCTGCCCTGCAGTCATTTTTGATGGGCAGCTGGCTAGTAATAAAATAAATTCTAAATGCATATAAATTTTGGTATTTGGTTTTGGGACTTTTATCATGGAAAATCAGAGCTTCCCCTGCCCCCTTACCTCACTAGGATACAGGTCCAGGCCCCTCACTCCCACAGATCCCCTGGCCCTGCCAGTGCTCCTCACTCCCTCCCCCACCCCAGCTTCTTCCTCCCTACAGTTCCCCTGGTCCTGGTGCCCCTTGCCCCCAACTCACAGCCCCCCTGCCCCCCACAAGAGGCAGCAGCTGCTGCAGTGGAGTGGAGCGCAGAGCCCGGCTTCTACCTCTGCTGCCTTCCAGCGTTTGGCCCAGGCAGGGGTGGGACTGGCTCTCTGGTACTGCACACACTCCCAGGGGACAAGGAGGACCCATGTCCCCCAGATCTGTGCATGGGGCAGGGACAAGCATGGGCTGCCCACTCTGCTGCTATCCCCTGGGGCCTCTGCATCCTGGCGGGTGTGACCCGGTGCTGCAGGGCTGTGCAGGGAAGCTTGTTGCCACTGCAAGCTCCATGCTGCCTTGGTGATGCATCCCCTGCCCATGTGGCGGCAGTGGCACAGGTCACATCTTGATAGGGTGGCACAGGGCTTGCAGCAGCAAGCAGCTTCACCGCACAGCCCCTGTCTGCCCTACAGCATTGGGTTGCACCTGCTGGGCTGTGGAGGCCCTGCGGGAAGGCAGCAGGGTGGGGAGCCCACGCCTGCAGTGTGCAGCCTGCACCTGCCCCTGATGGAACTGTGCCAACCTGAAGAGAGCTCTTTGCAAAACTGCAAAATCCACAGGTTTCTCCGTTAAAATGAAAAATCCACGTTTTCCTTGAGTAAAGGGAAAAATCTGCATTTTTCTCCCTTTTTCCACAGGAAGCGGAAAACCTGGATCCTTGCTGTTAGTTTGCACATGCAAGCTAACTTGACAGTCTAATACAGAGCTGTTATGCAAAACTGCTTTGTCTTATGAAGTTAGATATAATTGTGTACTACTATGCATGTGCAATTCTTTTATTTTGTATTTTTTCCATGTACTTGAAGAGGGGATTCATACTTTTCTTATCCTTCTGAGGCCTCTTTTGCTGAGGCACCCTACATCGAAAGACTTTATATTAGCCATTGGGTGCTGTAGCACCTTTCCCTGATTTTTGCAATGGTGTCAACATGACTGTTTCTTGGATTAGCTGAAAGGACAGATATTGAAAAACATCACAGCCAAGTTGACTTCTTTCCATCTTCCTCACATTCCCCTCTCAGCTAACCAGTTGTCAGTCTTTGGAACCAGAGCCTTTGAATCACTTGACTCACTAAAATAAAAATCTATTTGTGTGGTTTCTGATTTGTTATGTATTAAAAACTATTTTAAAATACTTTCAAATGAATTGTCATGTTTTGAGAGACAGATACTTAGCAGTGATGTGTGTTTATCTGTGATGACAGTAATCCAGGCAGGGTTAGTCACTGTTTCAGGAGGATAACTGGTCATTGATTATTCTTTAGTAATTGGATACGTGTTTAGCAGATGAGGTTCTGGCTGACTGAAGAGTTGAACATTCTGTATTAAGAATGTTAAGAACTAAGCTATGTATCATTTCAGTGAACTGATGCCTACAAAGACACCTCAGGCAGTTAGTCCAGAGGAGCCTAGTACTGATAATACAAAGCTTCTTTCCTAGCCATTATATTCTCAGTGGTACTTGTATATTCCTTTCTCCATCAGATGCCCTTAGGACAAGATCAGTCCTAATCAATATTGTTTCTCAGTCGTTTCAGACAGACAGAAAGATCGATAGGATGAGCTAATGACAGCTATTTTTATTTTACTTTGTCAGTCTAAGGAAAAATTATAATATTTAACTAGAGTTACTTGATGTGCTTCATTTAATTGTAGCAGTGTGGGAAGAAAGTAGTTGAAGAATAACTGTGTTAGAGTAGATTTACAAAATATTGCTTGCACTATTGGACTGTACACAATATCTGAGACTTGCTGGGAGCAAAGCCCGTGACTCTTCCATTGATTTGTTATGTCAGGCTAGCTTTCAGTTTCTGTGGTTGGACTTGTCTCATTATTGTAACATGTCAGTGCTAGAGCCCATTCACTGACAACCCTACTATAACCAACCAAACAAGAGATTTTTCTTTAGTGGAATTATACTACTAATACTAAGGGGCTGTTCGTGAATGCCTTCATGCTTTTGCAGAAGTAAACTTGTGATTGCAAAATTTAGAGAGTGCTGGGAACCACGAGGTGGAAAGCTTGGTGATTAGGATAAGTGACGAAGTTGTCCAGGTTCCCCACACAATGGTCACTCTTAGAAATGTGCTAAATAGGTTAAATAGAATTGCTGGACCTCCGCTTAGCACTTGGTAAAACCAGGTAGTCCTAATCATTAGCCTCAGGAACACTGCAAACAAAATAGCCCTTTATATTAATCAAGAACAAAATAAATAGGTTTTTTGAAAATGACTTACATAGGGAAATTAAACAGCTTCATTTCTTTTTTGCTGCTTTATTTTCTGTAAGACATCGTCAAAACTATTATATAGAAAAAACTCACGTGTCAGCGTTACCAGTTCACATTTTAAGTTGATGCCATTATAGACATTAGGAATGTAACATCTGATTATTAAAGAGGAGATGTTATTTTTAATCTTGCTGGTTTCAAGCTCATTTCACTGTCCGGTAAACTACTGGATGAGAGAACTGCCAAGAAACTTCTGCCAGCTCTAATCCCTTCAACAAAATGGTGAAAATCAAAATTGTGATTTCTTAAGGTTAAAACAAAATAGAATCTTCTCTCCTCTCTCTCCTTTAGAAATACACGGAGCTGAGCCTGGGGAAAGGAAAAGTAACGCTGCCCGGGCAGCACAGTGAGCAGGCAGGGTTCCTCCTGTCCACAGCCAGCAGGTAGGGAGCCCCGTGTGCTCACTATGCCGCCCCCATACAGCACGTGCAGTGTTACTTTCTCTTTCCCCCAGGAAAGGCTCCTGCAGCAGAAGCTGCTGCTGAGATGGGAGCTTTTGCCTGGGCATTGCTTGCCAGCAGTGTGAAGGCAGGCAGCTGCAGTAACAGGGAACAACAGCCTGTAGCTGCTCAGTTAACTCCATTGCTGCTGGCTGGCTGTGTGTTTGCAGCAGCAGCAGCTTGAGGATATCCCTTCAGAGCGTGCAGGGGTACTTTCCTTGTCCCCCCATTAAGGGGACACCTCAAGCCACTGCTGGAGCAGACACTGCTGCTGAGAGAACAGTTGTTCACAGCCAGACAGCAGCTAGGGAGTTAATGGTGCAGTCACAGGTTGTTGCTCTCTCCTACTCCGGCTGTCCCATTATGCTGCTGGCAAGAATTTTTTTTTCGCTCTGCCTTCTAGAAGGAGGATACAGGTCTTATTTGGGGGCATGTGCTATGTGAGTAAACATGGTAGTTTGTGTGCCCAGAAACTGCTGTGGAAACTGAAGTACTTTAAAAAAATAAATAAATAAAAAAATTTCAAGGTCCGGCCTGGCCTCCCTCATTATCATCCAGTTGAGCTCTTGGGTACTGCTAGCACAGATTAAATATAGGCACACATGCAGGCACATCTTTTTGCATGTTCTTTTTGTAGCTCCATTTTCATCCTTGATTCTGATTTAATGTCAAACATAATAATATAAAAGGTATAAAAACACAAAATAAGTACCAGGTTTCAGGTACTGGCCCAGTATGGAAAAAAAAATACCACTTGTCCTGATGTTGCCATAAAGATAATTTTTTTTTACCTAGCCAAAACTATATATATATATATGGTTTATGCAGCGTGTAAGGCGGGGTGGGATATTAATATGTGAGGAGAAACTATGATTAGTGTCGCTGCCATAGTGAACAGGCTTCTTCTGTTCAGTAGCATCTACTTTATAAAGAGTTCTTTTTGAGTTTGGGCTTTATCTTAATGTTAAACTGCAGAACAAAGGATGTTGAACATTCCATATGGGCGTTTAATCAAAATACATTTTAGGCCTGCATGTTAGATGGCTCTTTAGAACAATGTCTTTGTGTACCTGTAGATACACCAGTGCATAAATACAGAATCTGAATGATAGGTTCTAATATCACACTATATTTTTTTAATCAAATGCATTATTTTCCTTTTACATCATAAATTAAACAAAATATTATGATTTTCTTCACAGCTTAGTACAGATTAGTAGACACACCTTTTAAATATAAATGGTTATGTTCCTTTTCATGAATTGCAGCAAAGCTTATTCTTTTACAGTGTAACTTGTAAGGACAGAACATTTTTCAATAGTAAAAAAAACTGTCTTTTGAACTTTTAAGACCTTGATTGAAAACTGAATAAATGGTGACAATTGGTAGAAGTGAGTATAATTAATAATCTGTTAACTTAACTTGAAGCTTAGAGAGAGAGGGGGAGAGAAATGCAGCTTACATTTCTTTTTTCACTGTTTGTTTTACAGTCCAGTCTTCTTCGACCGGATATGGGCCTTGGAAGCCCAGGTCAGTTGTCGTCCTCAGGAAAACCTGGAACACCATATTTCCCATTTTCTGGCACAAATCCACGCCGAAGACCACTTCATGACCCGTCAACTCTTGGTTAGTAATGCAGACTATCCTTAAACCTTTAAAGCTGATGCATTTTTGATATGCAACTGTCACATAAAAACAAGGTAATCTTGTGTATTGCTATTGTCTCTAGTGCTAAATAAATGAGAATACAAAATTTAGTGAATTTTTCTTTGAAACATTAATTTGGGTTCAGAACTGATCAGTAGTCCCTTAAAATAAAAACTTAATTGCAAGAGCAGTAATGACAGATGGATAGGAGTTGATGGCCATTTGAAATAGCAGAGTAGTGCCCTTAACCCAGGCCATCATTAACTCCTGAAAATGTTTGACTTTAAGGCCATTACCATTATAAATTGTCAAAATGCAAAGGAAAAACAATTATCCTTTTATACAGTAAAGCTAATCTACTCAGGGCAGTGTGGAGTTTATGGTAGCCACAATGTTTGTAGCTGTTAATGATCAATATAGTAATTGATAGGAGGGAAAAAACTGTTTCTTTGGTGTATGCTGTTAGATGGATAATTTTTTTTCTGTTAAAATATGTCTGAACGAAGTTACATAAAATGAATTGCAACTAAATAACATTATGTACAGCATATTCTAGAGATGTTAAGAGATAAGTGGATCTTAATATGTATTTCACTAGTAGTCACTAACAGAATATTTGACAGCGGTAGCCTCTAAGGCAGGGGTGGGCAGAATATGGCTCACAGGCTGGATCCAGCCCACTAGGTCATTCTATCCGACTTGCGGGGCCCCTAAAACATTTAGAAAATTAGTATTTGTCTGCCCCTGACTGCTTGTAAAAGATGACAGGGGCAGTAGGACCCAGGGGAAGCTACCAGCAGGAACAAACTGCTGAAGAAGCAAGGCCAGCCCAGCCCTGCCCCAGCCCCACCCCCGACTTCTTCCCTTCTCCACTGCTCCCAGCCGGAAGCTTTTGGTCTGGGACCCTGGGGCTGTTCCAGCCTCCCTCCACCAGAGAGGGACATTCACATAAGAAAGGGGGGGTGGGGAGGGAGGCAGGGAGGGACTGCAGGTGATCACCCCAGTCCTCAGGCTCGGTCCAGGCAAGCTCCTGTGGTCCCAGTGCTACGGATGGGAACCACGTGGGCCCTGCAAGTGCTGGTTCTGGCACACTGGCACAGGCCCCGTGCTCCTGCCTAGCTGTTGCTGCACTACAGGCGCCCTCTCATGTCCTGGGCAGGCAGCAGGGCTGGTACAGCTCTGCAGTGGGACTGCCTTCCTTTCTAGGCAGCCCAGGCTGTGGCAGCTCCTTTACTGCTGCCACTGGCCCCAGCCCTGCAGTACAGGAGTGGACCAGCACACACAGCTCAGACTCCCTGCTCTGGCTCCAGGCTCTTTGTCTGGGCTCGGCAGCAGCAGTGCTGGACAAACTGCTGCTCAGCAGGGGCCGGCAATTATTTTGGGCAGAGGGCTGCTTACTGAGTTTTGACAAGCCATCGAGGACCACATGACAGGCAGCCAGGGGCAGATGAATATTTATTTTCTAAATTTTTTAGGGGCCCCGCAGGCCAGATAGAATGGCCTGGTGGGTTGCATCTGGCCCGTGGGCCGCATTTTGCCCACCCCTAGCCTAGAGCCTGTGCAGGGCTGCCCTGTATAGCAGTAGTGACAGTGCAGAGTAGCCACAGGGCAGCCCAGAGGCGGTAGTGATGGAGCCACCCCACAGTCTGGTGCGGGCTCCAGGTGGCTGCACCAAAAACTGCCCAAAAGTGGCAAGGGGGAGGGGCCACTTTGGCCTGAGCAAAGTAACTATTTCTGCCTGGCACTGCCTCTGCTGCTGCTCAGCCCAGACGGACAAGCCTGGAGCTGGTGTGAGGCACACAGGCTTGGGGCTGCACGCACTGGTCCCTGCCACTACTGCAGGGCTGGGGGCAGCAGCAGCAGCTGGAATGAGGTGCCCCAGGTCTGCTACATGCCCAGGGGTGGCAGGATGCATCACAGCTGGGCAGTGCAGAGTGGGCGCAGGGCACGCTGGGGCTTCACGCCGTTGGCAGCAGTGGGAGGGAGGCGCCAGAGGATGCATGGGCTCTGGGTTGTTGCAGGGTGGAGGTGGGTGCTGAGCAGCTTAGTGGGTGTGCACAGAGGGGTTCCCATGCATACCCTCATAGCCACCCGTCCCCCACACATAATACACACCCTAGAAATACTGTACCCACTCTCACACTGACGTACCTGTGGGGGAAGCCCCGCTCACTGCTTTACACCCCTCAACCACACACATGCACTCACACGCACCCTCAGCCACTCTCCCCTTCCACACACCTCATAGCCCCCCCACACATCCCCACAAACCTCCCATACTCACCCACCCATGCACTCACAGCTCCCCACAAACCTCACACCCACTTACCCATTCCCCCTGACACCCCTCCACACCCCATACAATATACAAGAGTAAGACTTCATTTTGAGCTATTATTCAATCACTTCTATATATACAGCACAAACACAGTAAGGACAAAAATATATTTTTTTTAGTTTAATTAAAATATATTACTATGGATGTTTGATTTTTAGTATATAATTTGGAGTTTTTTTCCAGTTCTAAGATGGCAAACCCTCTTCCCAAAAGGAGTACCTCCAGGGGGCATGGGGAGGGACTTCCAGTGGCAAAGGTCAGAGGTTAGGGGCAGGACTTCCAGTCTGAAGATGGCAGCTAGGGGGTGGGGCGTTTGTCAAGGGGCGGGGCTACCCTTGCAGCCCTCAACAGCTCATCAAAACATATTAAGCAGTCCTTGAGTTAAAATAATTGCTCGCCCCTGCTCTTCTATCAAGTTTGGAAATCAGGGGTATCAAAGATATGGCTCTCAGAGCCCTGTGATCTGGCCTGTGGTACTGCCTGGGGGTCTCTGACCGGCCCCACATGCTGAACACAGTGGCCCCAGATCTGTGTGGCATGCAAAGACAGTCTGGAGCATGCTGGGTGCAGCATGTAAGACTGTTGCTTCCTATGCTGTACACATGCTTCCAATGGTGTATACACTCACCAGCCATGTTTGGCCCCATGTGCTCTGTGCAGCATGTGTGGCAGCTCCAACATCATGCACTGCATGGAGCACTCGCCATACTGGATCCATGCACTTCATGCATGTGGTGCCTACATGAGGCAACTCTGGATCTTGGCACCCATTACTAGTTTGTGCCCCCAATCCAGCCCCAAGGGACTGGGTGAATTGCCAGATAAGTTTGATGCCCCTGAGTTTTACAATCCATTATTTAATTATTTGTATTCTGAAATTATTCCAATTTGAAAACTTTTGGGGTTTTTGCGTGTGTTATTTCTTTTACTTAAATCCTCTGATACTCTTTTTTTAGATTAGTGAAATTGCTATAGTTCTGTGTTTTTGTTTCTGCACATTTCTAACTTTTTCTTCCTTGTGGTATTCTTATCGTCACATGTTAAATTAAGACTCATTGTCACTACAACCCAGCATATATTTCTACTTAACTTTACAACTCCAACTATTGTTTACTCCCAACAAAGTTTCATCACATAGAAATTTCTTGGAGTAGGGTTTTAGCAGTTAATAGGAATTATCCATTCACATGATTTATTGATACAGGGCATGAATTTGTTTGAGATGATGTTTTGCATTTCTTTAATTAGAAAAAGCTGATCTTATGGACTTATATTTTTAAAAATTAAAACTAACTGCTGTTGATGTTTCTGTTGCTGACATCCAAACCTATCTGCCAAAATAATTGCCATCTCATTCAGGGTTGATATTTAAAAATCTATATAGTATTTTTTTAAGTATTCATTAGTGTAGATGAGAACTCATAATTAAACTGCAGCACTTTCCAGAACTAAGAGGAATGCAGTAAAACATCTTACCAGGATTCTTGTTTTGGATTGTTCAGGAAAGTCTTTCATTTTCTGGTTTTGGTCTTTACTCCCATCGATTTAACAGACGGGATACCTGATATCACATTACAGTTTTACTGCTAAACAGTATGGGACATTGACATTCACTGTTGCATTGTCACTGATGGGTGTGAAACATTCAGAATGGGACCCAAACCAGACCAAGTTAGGCTATATTTATGTTCTGTTACAAACTTGAAATTTCATGTGGAAACTGAGTAGTTTAATGTGTTTTTGCTTCAAAATAAGAAAACAAATTGGTGTATGCAGAGAAGTTTCACTCTTAAGGTTTGTGGTTTGTTAGAAGATAAAAATAAAGGTGGCTAAATCTTTCTAAAACCTTCAATGATATCCTTTTTCTTTGGTTTGCTGGAACTGGATGGATGTGAATCGGGACCTGAGGGTTTGTGGTCATAAATATGTAGCCCCCAAATTTTTTGCAGGCATGAATCCACTTAGAGACGATAATTTCCTGCAAACCCCATGCATACAGTTACTACTGTTCATATATCTGCAGTTAACCAGCGTAAAATTGGACACGCAAACAATTACCACAAAGCATCAGAGGAACTCTTAAGTCCCTGTGTCCTATTAATTATGGGTACAGAAACTGTCCTTGTACCTGCAATGACTCTGCAGTAAGTGAAAGGTAAACTGAGGCAACTTATCTCTGCTTCATTCAGGTAAGCTTCTGAACTAGCTCTCAGTGCATGGTAGTTGAGGGCACAGAGACAGTACAGAGTATCTGAGATTTTAAATTAGAATGGCTCTCAGAGCCGCTCTAATTAAAGCACTCCCCCTCCCCACCCTCGGAGCATGTGTATAAATGCCCACTATGGGTAATTATGAACAAGTGAGGCACTGTAAACCCTGTTCCCTGTTAATTGTGTATACTGGCTAATCATAGTTGTGGGAGGATTAGGTGATCCAGGGGCTGTTGGCACTTCATGCTAAATTGCTGCAATCCCTATCTTGAGAGCTACCGTTTTAAAGTATGGAAATAGATTCTCAACCCCATTTCCCAGGAAGAATGTGAACAGTAACTTTGGGGTCTTGTTTACTTTGGGATTTTCCATTCAGATTAACTTCCCTAATTTTAAAAATACATCAGTTAACCCATGTTAAACTTCTGTATGGACACACTCCTTCTGAGTTACAATGTAAATGGAATTAAAGGCAGTTTAATTCTGAATGAGAGACATCCACTCCCAAGTATGTGTGAGGTGCTGTGGTTTAATTAATCTAATTTGAATTCACACCTTTAGTTGGGAATAAATTCTCTACATGGCCCAGTATAGACATGCCCTTGAAAAATATAACTATGTCTTCCAAACAGTAGCTTTTCTCTAAATTGGCACCTAGGGCATGCAATAGTAGATGCATACTGCGGAGAATTGTGGAATGGGAGGAAAAGTTAATGAAGTTCATTACTTTGCTGCTCTTGGAATTACTTGCCTTTTTACACAATAGAAAGAGTAATTAATTTTTAGCTAGTCATATACTGACACTAAATTCACTATAGTAAATTCTACATCAAATTGGATAAGTTTTTCTGTTTGAAGACTGGATACATCTGAAGTACAGATGATAACATCAGCAGGTAATTTAGTTATGGGGTGCATCTGTTGTACTGGGTGTCTTAATTTGCACGGTGACTACACTAGTTCAGCTAAAATTTATTTTGTGCATAGTTTTTAAGTTTTTTACTTACACAGCCACTTAGGTTGGCTTCTTTTTTGATACTAATGAGAGAGAGGGTGCTATATTCCCAACTTTCCTAATGTTTTGAAATGCTCTGAATTGTCTCAATGACTTCTGGAAGGTAGCTGAAAAACTTTGTTACTGCTAGTAGGTTTTGTGATGCAGCAAACTCAGTATGTCATTGTTTTAATCCACTTAGTGATGCTCCTGTTTTGAAATCAGTTTAAATTTAATTTGGATTTTAATGCGTCACTGAGATGCTTTTTAATAGTAATTTTACCAAGAACACAAGCAGGGAAACTTTGTCCAAAAATTACTCTCTGTCTCTCTCCCTTTCTCCTGTACATCACAGGCCACTGTTTAATGAGTACATTAGGGTCTTGGGGTACCTGATAGTGGTACCCGTTTCAGGAGTGACTTTCTTTGAAGACAATCCCCTGAGATCAAAGGTAATATGAGCAAGGCACTATTTTAGAAAAGGCTACACGTATTTTACTTATTAGCTCCTTGTTTTAGTATATGAGATACATTTCATTGATACGGAGGAATAGATGCATGAAGCTGGAAAATAGCAAATGCATTTCAAAAAGAAAATAATTGTTTGTTGTGGGTGTTTGTTCTTTTTAATCTTTCTTACACAACATAGCTGATGAAATGTGTTTTTCTGTGTGCAGATCCTTTACAAACAAAGAAAGTAAGGAAGGTGCCCCCTGGTTTGCCTTCTTCTGTAAGTACTGAAATTTTAACTCCTAACCAAAAGGGCTCAGACCACTCTATTTACTTGATATACATATCATTTAAGTTATCATTAGGAAAACTTCATCCAGGGTTCATAAACAAGCCAACCTAGATAACTGGGAGTGGTTCCTAAGATCTAAATACACATTTGATGTGTAGTTTTTAGATTTCATAGTAGTGATTTGTAGCTTACTCATATGCTCTTACCCACTTGTCCCTGTCATTTGAATTCCCCTCTTGGGAAGAGAGCTGGGCCAGGAGCTGTCAAAGAAGATCTCCTGTACAGGTCTTTTGATGTTTAATTAGTCATTATGTTGCTGAACAGGAGGACAGACAGAGATTAATAGCTGAGAATCTTAGAAATTTACATTTGTAATAATCCCAGTGGAGCTGAAGACATTAAGATTCGGAGGACATGTACAGCTCAGCTTGCCTCAGTAGGACTGAGGTTATTAATATGCATAAATCACCAAGTCAGATGTTCATTGTGAAGCCCTGGTGGATTTTAAAGCCTTCATTAAGCCTTTCCTAACTTCAGCCTAGCATCAGGAAGGCTTTCAAGCAACTAGTTTGTTGATCCCTCTTTGCTTGAAAATTTATCCTTTGAGAATAAAGGGCTTTGATGAAAAAGGTTGGAAGGGTTTTGGTGGAAAAATCATTAATGGCTGTGATAATCTAATGCTATAGGGGTGTTTTGTGGTATTAAATATGCTTTATTCTTTAAAGGAAGAAAATTGTTTATAAATGAATCTGCATTTAAAAATCCACGTGAAGTGAAAAATCCCCAGTGAAGTGAAGGACAGGATTTTTTTTTCTGTTCAGAACAAACAAGAGGGGAGGGGGGAGAAGCTCTGCTGCCTTGCGGGGTACATCTCTTTGTTGTGTAAATGGATGTTGGGCTTTTATTTGGCAGTACTTAACACATGGGCGCAGGTGCACTTGGATGAGTCATAACTCAAAGCCAGATAGGCTGAATAGAACATACTGCACAGGCTACAGTAATATAGTAGGAGCAAAATGGGTCTGATCTTTTTATTTTGTATTAAGTCTGAAGTATAGATGGTGTCTTCTAGTTTTCCCCCACCCTCACTGTGATATATACAAAAACCTGCATCTGAAATTCTATTTTAACCATACTTCCAGATGGAACTGAGATAGTTTAGACAGCCTGGGGCAGCTGTGCTCTGAACCTGCAGCCTACCTGGAAGCCAGGATTGCAGCTGCAGGCACTCTTAAAAGCTTTTGCTTGCATAAGCACTTGGGCCCCACTAGAGGCTGAATAGCTGCTTGATAAACAAAATGAACACAATGCCTCAAATCATTATTCCCGAGGCCAGGAATATTTTTTTTTCAGCAGCAGCTAAAAATAGTTTAGCAATTTACATTTTAACAGTTGTATGTTATGCAGGGATGGCTTTACAGTCTAGCAGATGATTTCTGCTAGATTAACAGAAATATATTAAAAATGACAGACTAGCTAAAACATGTAACGGTGCAATTTTCATGTAATTTATTACTATAATTCTAGGAGAGTAATAAAAGTTAAATTACATATTAATATTTAGTAGTAGTGCCCAGGTAAAGATATCATATTAGCAAGTGAAAAATCTATCTAATTTCTCTTACCAAGCATTAATTTTAAGAAGTGGCATGTGTTTAATGTTTCTTATTTCATTTTTCATCTACCAAATGAAGAAAGAGGGCAGAAAAAGGCTGATTTTATTAAACGTTGAACAAACCTCAGTGATGAAGATGGAGCAGTAACTGTGAATCATCAGTGATCTGTATGGACTTAATGCAGTTTTTAAAATGCATTGTTTCCATATGTTTATATGTTTCAGTCCTGAGCATAGCTACTACAAAAGATGACAACAAATTAAATTAAACCCAGTTTTTTTTAATGTAAGGTATGTTGGTTGTGGATGATGGCATAAAATAAAATTTACTGAGCATTAAGGAAGCTTGAATCTTTAAAGGATGAAAGCACTCAGATAATTTTTGTGATATTCTAACAAGTCAGACTGCATTTTGGCAAAGCTAAAAATGGAATTGGTTTATTTAATCTCCTTTTGCTACAAATTATCATTAGATAGAAAATGACAAAGGAGAGAAAAGAAGCTTTAATTGTTACTTTTTACAAACCATAGGAAGAGAGTTGGCTTTTTAATTTTGAGTTGCTAGAAGATCGATTTCTATAATGCTTTCTAGTCCTGATGGATTTTACATAAGTGTGAATGCTTCTTAGTACTTCAACTTTTAAGGTAATTTTATTTTAACTGGAAAACATGATGATCATTTAGTATTGTAAGTATTACTATAATAGTCTTCCTGTGGTTTGTGAATACACATTTTCTCTTTGGGTTTTTTGCTGGATATTGCATGTCAGAAGTTTTTTAGAATTACTTGTTTTGAGAAAAAAATATCCACTTATGTTCTTGATTGTGCCTAATAATGAAGAGTAGCTACTCCGAAAGTGGTTAGAGGTGAATGAGAGCCTCAGACATTTTGTCAAGTGTTTGCTCAAACTTAAATCTGACTTGAATCTCCTTGTACCCTTTCTGCAAAATATTTGTGGCAAATCTATTTGGAATGTTTTCCAGCCTCAGAATGACACAGGAAATTGTATATATTTCAGATGGGTGGGGCTTGACTTGAACCAATCCTCAGAAGACTGGTATGCAGATAGTCAGATCAAACTATGCCCTTTAAATCTTACATCTGCACAAGCATATTGTACAAGGAGGAGAAAAGAAAAATCATAAACTCTGCACTGTCCAGTAATTTTTTCACAGTAGCCTACTTATTTGAGTGGTTCCTTAGACAAGACTTATGTAGCGTGGAATACATATGTTTATATTTCTCTTTATCAGGTGCTTTCCTTGAGAGATTCAAAACCCCAGCAGATTCTATGAGCTTTCCTTTTGATTGTGGGAGTTACCTTAGCCCAGTCAGGGAACAGAATTAATACCATGTGACTGGAGGCCAGTTGTAACTAATCAGTGGAGCACACATTTTGATGAGTCTATACTGAGCACTTGCAAGGAAGAGTACAGTCTTCAGAGGAAAAATTAAAACCTCAAGCTCATTTGAACATATGCTGAAATCCAATTATGACTATTCTGTGAGCCGAAGAATAATACTTACTTCTTACTTATTGCTCTTCATCAGAAAAAGTCTAAATATTCAGTTAAAATATTGGTTCAATTCTAATTAATGCCATAACAATGTTTAACTTGCATTAATAATTGTACTAAATATTAAAAATCAAGAAGATTAATGTCAGAAATATTTTTAGAGTAAACTTTTGCTACTTAATCTACCTCATCCTAAATATACTGTGTATTCAAGGTCACAGTCTTATGTTGATTTGTCTTCTGTCTTTTGATTAACCCTGCTTACCTAGATAAGTTTTTATTGTTTTATTTTTATTGTGTATTAAGTTTAAAAACTGAGGTTTTTAAAACAGAAGTACAGAATTTGCATGTTTACATACTCTTCAGTATTTTGATAAGTGTGTTACCTAAGACTTCACAAAATTATTCTGGTATAAAATCTAAACTTTAAAACACATCAACTTAATACGAAATTAAAAGTAAAGTCCCTTTCCTAAAGTCCACTTTAATTTAGCAGTATATTTAGGGGAAACTAATTCATAGATTGGTTATGGGAGCTTTGACACATCTCCCTGTAGATGATGTATGCCAGTTGTATGTACCAATTTATCATTTACAGTAAGAATTCCACTACAGAACAGTGGTGTAACCAGAATAATGTGTGTAATCTGTTGTACTGGTGTAGAGGGAAAGATGCATGAGAACATAGAGAGAGAGAGGGATCCCAGAAACTTTCTTTATACCTAGGAGAGAGACAGATGTAGAAAAAACCCTAACACAGAGTGCCCAATCTGGTTTCTGCTGAGGTTATTGCAAATCTGGGTGGCAGTGAGAGGTAGTTAGCTATGTTAGTCTGAAGTCAGTCAAAAGTCAGGTAGCTATATGCCTTTATTAAGCAACTGCCCATCCTCTGGATCATGGTGTACACCTAAGAAGTCTAGTCAGGTGCCTGATGAATCTAGTTGCAACCATCACACCAAGACCTTTATCACATACACCTAGGCAAGAGTATGGAGGAATGAAGACCACCCAAGACCTACTGTCCCCCTGTTACACCATTGAGACAGAATCCAAAGGCTAGAGTGAGTCCCGATGTTCAGTGCCTCAATAGTTTTAGCTTCTGCCAGAGAGCAATGGACAAGAACTGCTGTTGACAGCCTAATGCCTCAGGGCACATTTCTATCAGGATGATGTCCCTTAGCATTTCTCCAACCAGGGAGTACCCACAAGGCAGTGAGGGCCAGGGTTTTGAGGCACCCTATACTCGCCTTACTCTGGAGGTTGCATCATTGTGGTATTGTATAGGAGCTACCCCACCACAAGTAACCCCACCATGTTGCACCAGGCCCTCTAGCTGGATAAGTTTATGGTCATACCCAGGACCATATATGCCTTTATAGGCTAACTAAATAAAATGTATAGCGAAAGAGAACAGTACGCTTCATGAGATGTAAGAATAATTTGGGTTGCATATGTAGGTGGAAAATGAAAAAGAGGTCTTATATCTACTTTCCAAGGATTGGATTTACACCTCCCATGTCCCTTAGGGATAGAGCTGGGCAATTGCTTTGTGAAGACACTAAACAGGAAGCATGCTTAAAGTTCCTGAAGGAAGATAATAGGCCACATAGTCTGTTCTCTTCCTGAAGGCAACTTCAGGTAGGGAGACTGCTTTGAAATGAAGAAGTGTGGGGGTTAATGAGTTAGTTTACATATTTATATAAATATCTAGGCTTTTGAATGTATATCTGAATCCTGATTTTTAGGCCCAAAATAATGAAGCTATATTAGAATAGTTTAAAATTTTACAATGGTGAGTGACTATAAAAATCTTTCAGAGCTGAGGACATAGGATCATTGACAATACTAAAAAGTTCACTGGATGATGATGTGGCCAGCTCTGAATCAGTATTCCAGTTTGAAACATGTGGGTGATGATCTTCATTTTCAGAGTCCTTTTACAGAAGTTCATTTTTTATTTTCAAGGTGGTACCACCAGCAGTAGTGCGTTAAAATGCTTGAGGGTCATGAGGCATGTGTATTATCAGTAGGGATTAGGTGACACTTTGGTTGAAAGTACATGTTGTAGAGTTTAGTTTTATTTATTTCTTAATATTTTAATTCTTGTTCTTGCTAAAATTATGGTGTCAAATCTCAGAGTATGACATTAGAAATTTCTTTAAATTTGTACCTGGCTTTGTGGACTCTTGTAGCCATGTAGTGCTGCTCAATTGGTAAATTCACATCCTTTCTCTGTGGTGTCCAACACCTTGAAAGGCATCAGTAGTTTGTCTAATTCTTGCCATGGTCACCATAATATATTAATATATTTAAAATTTAGAACACTGATGCATAGCTCACAAATTTCGTGGGCAACAGCACTTAGAACTCCTGGTTTATTACTATTGTATCCCCCAGCCCCTGTCCTTCCATATTTCTTCCCTCACTGTATATACCAGTGTTGCCAAACTTTTTGGCCCTGTATACCATATCATGCCCTCAGTCCTGGCCCTGCAAACTGAATCAGGCCTGTCATCCCAGCCTCAGACTCGTACATACCAGCCAGTTCCTGCAAATGGGCCATGTCATCTGGCCTACTGGGCTTGAAAATTTAGTGGTGGGGAAGAGGTAGCAGTGTTAATTGCTACCACTCCTCCACCACCAAATTTCTGGACCTTTGCCAGAGCCCTGTAGGCCACAAACCAGATGTGGCCCATAGGCCAGGGGTTCAGCACTCTGCTCTGTTACCCTCAGCTTGTTATGGCTGCTCCTGAATGTAAGTGCTTCACATCAGGGACCTGCCTTCTATTTATAAAGCACTGTGTTTGTCTTTGGTACTGAATAAATTAATGCCTAAATTATCCAAGTCTGAGGATTTTATTATAAACCAAACAAGCTAAGACCTTGGTGTTTTTAAACAGTGGCTGTTTTTGTCTCTCTTGTTTTCCGGAGCCTTGAGCAGTGGTTTTCAAATTGTACTGTGGAATTCTGGGGTTCTGCAATATAGGTCATCAGGGGTTCTTACAAAGAGATTGAGGGTAGTAGCAGAATTGACTAGAAGGCAGTGCATTGCAATTGCCAGGCCATGTTGCCTGGCTCCCCATCAGCTCACAGGCTAGAGGTAGGGGTTCCATGGCTGAAAAAATGATAGGCATTTTTAAATGTGCTCTGGGAGACAGGGTGAGTGCTTTAATTAGAGCAGCTACTCAAGCCGCTCTAATTAAGCATCCAGAGCGTCATTTGTATCAGCACCCCCACGCTGAAAAATGGCAGCGGGAGCCCTTTAAAGCTCATCGAATCAGCTTTAGTTAAAGCACCCATGCAGCATATTTCAGGATGGAGATGCTGATGCATGTGATACTGGAGTAATTAGCAGTAATTACCATGCTCCACCAGATTCAGTTAATCAAGTCTGCTCTGATGCATTGTAATTGCAACATGTCAGAGTAGCCTCTCGGCACGTATATAGGCACCCAGTATGAAAGTGTTTCTGTGACTCCAGGAAGTTTGTAAGGCAGTGGTCTAGAGCAGTTGTGCTCAACTTTTTGACCCTGTAGGCTAGCTGAATGGTGCAGGGCCAGTCTGTGGGTCAGATGGGTCCTTGGGTCTAGCACAACTCCCTCCCAGGTCGATGCACTGGGATTGGGCCTTGGGGACAACAGTGCCACTGCTGCCAAGCCCCGCTCACTGGGATTAGGTGCTGGGATTGGGCACTAAATCCAATGCATAGGGCCCAGGTGCCACTGCTCCTCCACTGCCAAATTTCTGTAGCTTTGTGGGCTGGATGACATGGCATTCTGGGCCAGTGGTTGAGCACTCCTGGTCTAGAGTATAGTAATTCACTATTTTTGACTTCCCTTGAAGCTGATCTGGAAGCAGGAGTAATCATACAATATGTTTTCCTATCTGCCGTATGGTATGGGAACAGAGAACTAAAAAATCCTCCAAACTTTCAGCTCTTGGTAATTATTGCAAGTTTTTTCTGTCAAATTGTAAAGGTCTTGGTATAGTAGGCCCAAATAATCATCCTCCTTCCAAAAATTAAGTGAATTATCCAAGTTGTCTGTCCTGATGTTGTCACTACACCAGGACCACCTGGTTCAGGGATCTTATCAGTAGAATTCTCTCCTAGGTTCTTTTTGCCAAAGTGTCTCCTTAGCTGTCAGGATTTGTTGTATGGGCTTTCTATTGATGCTACTTGTTCTGATTTAAGGTTTTCATAGTATCCTTGCAAGGTGCAAGTGAATTATAATCGATTTCTGAATAGAAGGATCTTACATTTATATTTATATTTAATGTTAATCAAAGAAATCAATGCGAATAGACTGTAGTTCATTTCACTTAACAAATAAGTTATATATGTCACTGCTATAACTACTGCTTTGCATCAAAGCCTGTGTGCCAGTTCATCTCCCATTATTTACCATGCTTTTCCTTATAACAGCTAACAGAGATAAATGCTTTTATAAATGTAAAATTATTTCTTATGGTCTCATGCTTGATTATGATCACAGTTTGGTGAGAGAGCTGTTTAAAAATCATGCTGGAAGAGTAATAAGTTATGTCTACAACTTTTGCTTGTTATGCTGTGAAGTGAGCTATTTTTTTTCTAAGTTGCTTGATCAATAAAAATGCTAATTGGCCTGTTTTGGGTGTGATGTAACCATGTAATTATCAGAGATTAAACAGTATAAAAATTATTGTTGGAAAAAAACAATGCTGAAATAAAAAGACTGTATAAATTCCAGAAGAAATTTCAGGCATAAGTTTTGGGGGGGTTTTAGGCTGCTGATTTACTTGTCATCCTGGAATGGAGAGGCAGATGTTAGTCTCTGAGTATAAATTTAAAATTGAATTAGAATTGCCAAACATTTTAGCGCCATTGAGTTTCTTATGATGTTGAGGTCTAGCACTTCAAGACCATAAAGGAAACAGGTTGTACAATCCTGGAGATATAATCTCAAGTCTTCATGACATTTGCTATGATAGCTAGGCTAGGCTATTAAAAAAAATCTTCCTTAAGGGAGTACTAGCTAGATCCCTAACTACGGATGACAAAAGGATTGCTGTTTGCTTTTGACAGATTATCTAGACGGCTTCTTTCTCCGAAGAATTTTGCCACGCAATGAACCAGCGAACAAAAACATGAAGCAAATGTTCCTCCTAACTTACATCTCTGTACAGCTACCTACCTGCACTTTGACACAAAGCCACCTAAAGCTGCTTTGTTCCTGGTTTATTAAACAGAATAAAAAGACTGATTTTGTATGAACAGTTTTTTTATTATAGAGCCACCTTCAGGACAGTTCTAGAATCACAACAGTAGCTGTGCTATTATTTATTGTTTTGAGAAGTAAATGAGAAATGCAAAACATGTTACACTATAGTAAGGAAATATTAAACAAAATGATACTAGGGTTGGACCAGCAGAGGGACCTGTTTCCCCCATTACTTTTTCAAATCAATCTGCGTGGTCATACTGAGTTCATGATGAAGAATATGTAATTCACTTAATTTTTTACATATTTCAGTAACAGAAACATGGTAATTCACTTCAGAAGATTTTCTGGATCTCAGATTTAAGTTTAATTTTTAAATAAGATGCACAGAGGTATTTATCACCGTGTGGAGTGGTGCTTACCCACAGAAGGGTACTGGTTTGGTGAGACCCGTCATCCATTTATCAAGAATAATAGACCAATTTTAAATACTATGCTGTGTAGCTAAGTGCCTCTCATAAGAAGCTGTACATTTGTGGGTGTTTTAATGTCAACTATAACACTTTGTCTGGATTTTTTAAAACAAAGTATCTAAAATTTTCAGCTCAGAAGTTTTTCTAGTTGAAATAATGGTGTATTTCAAGTTCCTTATTAAATTTAGCTTTAATGGGTAATTTAAATTCATAAAAAAATGTCACTTACGTTATGAGCATTTTGTTTAGGTCCCAATCCTGAAGAAGCTGACAGAGATTAGTTACTCATCATCTGAGCATTATGCCCCTTGTAACAAAGCATTTCATTTCTATTAAGAATATTAAATAATAACTCTAAAGTTTAATGCATACTTGAGAAAGACAGCAAGTCTCAGGTGTTGAGGCAGCATTTTTTTGACTTAATAATTTGTTGCTGTTAAAATGTTCTGTGTTTTCATATATCACCTTCCTGGAATACTGGTTTGGAACTTTAGCATAAATATTCTGTATAAGGCTTCTTTTCTTAAATGTTGGGCACTATAATGTATAAGCACATTTTTACTTAATGTTGGGTAGGGGTTTTCTCTTGGATACAGATATGCAAATATTTGAGTTTAAAGTGGTAAACCACTATTTAACTGTGTCGATTGGGAAGTTAATGTACTTCATGTTTTCACTCTTGTGGTGCTTCTGTTGTAAAGATACATTAAGCTTGGTTCTTTAAAAACATGCATTCTTGCTGAGTTGCAGTCTGTTGCATCTGTTCACTGCACAGTACACAAAATGGCTTATTTCTCCTTACGTACATAATAATATTATGGCATACTTTCAGTTTTTTATTAACCAAATATTTAAGCGCATATCTGATTTAAAGACCTATGTTCTAAACAATGCACATTTCTGTTTCCTGGAAGCAGCAAGGTACAATTTGTAAATACTTTAAAATTTGTCTGGTTTTTTTTGGCCTGCTGACTAGATCACTTATAGATATTGATCTCTCCTAATCTGATCTAGTTACTTATCATAATTATTTGGTTCAGAAATAAATATGTCAGGGGGTCTTATTAATAAATATGTCAGGGGGTCTGAATTACAAGTGATTTCCAAGTACCTTTTGTTCCAAGGTTCTGAAGTTGCAGCAGAACATTTTTCAACTCAGCAAATAGTACTAAAAAAAAAGAAAATGAAGAGGAGGAAAGAGCTGCTGTTCTACTCAAACAATTCCTTTTTAAACAGCTGTTTTCCTTAAGGATTTAAATAGACTCTTCATCAGGAAATTCAGTGTGTTCTCTCTGATATTTAACATTTATTTTTGTTAGGGGGAGATTGACTCTTCTTTTAAAAAACAAGTCATGTACACAAGTATCTGCAAATTTTTGGTTTTTATTATATTGAAATAGACCCATTTAAAGAATCAAAACAATAAATGTAACAGCTTTTTATTTTAAACAAGTTGTTATGACATTTACTTATTTATGGGGTATATTTGAATAGAGTACATGCTCTTTGGCACGGTGGTTACAGGGTTTTTTTCTTCTTTAAATGTCTCTCATATATTACAAAAGATAATTTTCGGTGATGTATAGGATTTCAATTTGGTGGTGGTCTTAAAAATGTGGGTCACTCATTCTTTTTGTGTGTTCTGTGTATTGGATTGATTGGACAAAAAAGTAAACAGACTAAATTTAATGTTCGATGCCACAGCTTAGAACTTTGAATGTTATCATCTCATTCAAAAGAAAAAACCTGACTGAAAATTAATGAACCTTTGAGATTTTTTTCTTAGGTAGGTAGTTCAGTTTATTATTAGGTCACTATTATTAGTGATGCATTTCACTTTGCGTCAGATCTCATAATCTCTTTATATACTTAAGAAACACACAGTTTATTGTTTTTGACACATGGTACAGGGTCATGAGTGGAAACAATTCAGGCTACAAAGTACATGTCAGTTCATTGCTCCTCTGCTGACGGCATGTCTGTCTGAAATCAAGTTTAAAAAATTGGCCCTGTCTCCAGCTGACTTATTTTGTCAGACTGAGTCATAAGATTAACCCTTGACTTGTCACCAAGGAAAAATGGAATAAACAACTGTATAGGCTAGGATATCTCTGATCCAGATACAGTTCATTTCACTGTAACACGATTCTCTTAAGAAAACAAAAATTTCAGTGCAGCTGTTGCTCATATTAAGGGGGATTTAGAAAGAAAGAAAGAATCACAACCACTGTTTGTACTTCATAACTGTGTTGAAATAGTTACTCTGAAGGTGTCTGGTGGTTTGTGCTGCAGTTATGAAGGCTGCAAAAATACTAGGATAGATTTGTTCAGTTAGCTATATTACTAAGATTTTATGCCAGATTTTCATCTACTGAAGACAGTGCAACTTTCTGTGATTCAGGAAATCTCTTAGAAGTTTAATATGTTTGAAAGCAGAATAATTTGATCCCAAAAGGTAATAAACTAAGTGACAGCATATTTTGGGAAAGAGTATTTTGGTGTTGTACACTTTCAGCATGGTGATAATTTTCAGTGCTGTTATAGCTATGCTATTTCTATTAGCATACATGGGAGTAGGATAGTTTATTGCATACACAGTGCACTGAAATTATTATTCCACTTACTTGTCAGAGAGAATGGCAAAACAAATTCCTTTAATGTCCGCAGGGTATTGTTGAAGTGTACCTGTCTTTGCCTATGAGTATAGGCAGCATATTGGAGCAAGGCTGCTCAGTTTTTGGTGTTATATTTGACCCTGGCCCCAACCTTACTGATTCCCTTGTTGTTAAAGTAAACATTAATCAAGTTACCGTACAATACCAATTGATTTTGTTTTCACATTTTGAACTTTTGCAGTTCTGTGCAGTTCTATAAATGAGATGCAACAGGAAAGTAGAAACAAAAACAGCACTGTATAATACTGAGTATTTAATTTCTCAACTCAGTGTTTTAACAACAATCAATTTATATGTAATATGGTTTAATACTGTTTCATATTTGAGAGGAAGCTGATTGCTCTCTTCGATACAAAAAAGATGATTTTTGAAAATTACCATTCCACCAAGAGCATGTATGTAGGCACTGTAGCTGATTTTCCAAGATGCATTGTTAGCCATCTTTGCTTTGCAAAACTGAATGCAACTACTACTCAATTGGTCTTGACCATTAAGAAAATTCCTATGTGCTGGAATTTTAATACAGAAAGAAAATGTTTTTACTTTTTCTTTCAAAATAAAATTACATTTTATGCAGTTTTTGTTTAGGAAGAAAGTGGTAAGATACATTTATTTAAATCATTGATTTTAATCCCAGAGTACTATATGCTAAGGGAAAGCAGCATGCGTAAGAGATCTAAAGATCTTTTAGCATATCATGTCTGTGAAAGTCTGAACATTAGTGAGAAGGTTTAAGGAATGGCATTGTTAATTGTAAATCAAAGCTTCTTACAGAGTTCTCTAGGGACTGAAATGGGTCTTTGTGGTCCCTGAGGGAAGAAGGAAGTTGCAAGTCACTCTGCAGGCCTGGCATTTTAATAGTCTGAAGTACAGTGATGTTCTTTTTTGCAGCTGCTGCTAAGCCTTTTGTATTGGCGAAGAGTTTGGTTTAAATATCATTAGTTTTAAAAAAACCTATATGGTTATATACCCTGCATCTGTGTGTGTGAAAAGCAATACAATCAACATACAAAACTGAAATAAAGTATGTGTTTTTCAGTTCATTAACACTTCAGGATGTCCCTAAATCTTTATTTAATCCAAAACTGGAGTAATCACAGAAGTTTAAATGCCTGGTTTATGCAATTTATTGAGGTATGTCCCCAAGCTTTTGGCATGGCAGACTCTAGTTTTTGTGTTGACTCCGTGTATTTCCTGTATACTTACAGATATGTCTATGCTTATCTATGGAGGTAATAGGAGCCCTGCAAAAAAAAAAAAAAAAAAAAAAGACTCTCATGGAAGTCCTACTTGATTGTAGTAGTTTAGCATATTGGACTGTTGTGTTTACAGAATTTTTACAGCATGGTTAGATGATTTCCATCCCATGCAAGGTGCGTAGCAAATTGACCCTTGCCCTTTCTTTGCTCAGCCTGCAGTACTTTTTCTCCCTAGACAGAAGGAAAGCAGAGCTAGCTCATGGGTTTGGCAGTTTGACATAGAGTGAGGTGGAGATGTCCCAGTGCAACTTTTTTCTGGAACATAATTCTTCATTAAGCATATTCATTTATAGAGTATGCCATATTAACGTGCAAATGCATGGAGTCAGATATCTGGAGGTACTGGACACTATGGAAAGAATAACTGGATGTAGTATTAATTCTTTCCTCTTCCTCCCCTTCTTTTCATGTTAGTAACTTAATTCCTCTTATCATGGATGGCAATTTATCTACAGAATTCTTCAAACAGAAAAATTCATACTAATCATAATGATCCCACAATCTAGAGAATAATATAAATAATGTGTGCTTCCAAATAGTGTTCCTGTTGGGAATCCAGAGGTATAGGCTATGTATGCTGTGTATTGCAGTAGGCACTTCTGTCAAATGCAACATTTTAATTCCTCTTCTTTTTCACCTGAACAAAAGTGTATTTTATAGTGTAATTAAATGGTAAATAATTGGCAAAAGATAATCCATCTTTGTACTGTGTAATTTAAATATGACATTTGGACTGTTGTGTAAACTATTTTACCTTATTTAAAATGTAATATTTGACTAGACATAGTATTTTTGTTTTCTTTGACAGCCATACAGTGTTAGTTTGAAAGGATGTATTTCTTCCCTTGTTAAAAACAACCTGTGGCTTCATCATGATGCCTAGTTAATTGGGATGTGCCACTTTTTTGGCCAGGAAGTGATTATGTGTATAAAGCTTAAGTGTTGGTCCTTGTTGCATTTGATTCAGTGATTCCAGTTCGTGATTGCTCTGTGGTGTGTTTGTCAAAGTTGAAAGCAACTTTAGACAGAGTCAGATGGTAGTGTCACTGGAGGTGCATTAAGCTATGTCTCCGCTGCCACAAGTGCTCTAATTTAATTAAAACAAAAAGCAGATTAACTAGCTCAGGATTTACCCATTTTTTATTCCTTTGCAATATTTTTATAGGGGAAAAAAACTAATAATTTTGGTATGTTGGTAGGATCAAACCTATGTAGCTTGTCTGTTGAAAGTAAGTTTTGTTTTACTATGATGCAGACATTTTGCTGGTTAGAATGTAACTAAAAGCAGGGGGTTGATAGATTTAATGGAGGTTACAGTGCATCTCCCCCCACTTCCTTATATGAGTTGGTTCAGTCCTGTTTTGCATAAGTTCCTTTTGAGTAGATCCATGTGTGCATGCATAGTACTGAAGAATTACTCTGTTTGATCGGGTGGATGGATGTCTTGGAGAGAAGCAGTGCACTTTAACTGCAGACTGTGTCATTTTTAGAATCAACATGTATTGTGCATACCCTGTACCTGGAATGGGCAGCAATTCTTTGATGTATTACTACAATGGGAAAACGGTAAGGGTGCTTTCCTTTGTTCATATAGTTTCTAAGTGGCTGACATAGCTGAATAGGCACTTACTGAAACCTGTATGTTTTTAGATTAGTCTAACAAAGTACTTTAGATTGCTGGTGTAATTTACTTGCATATTTTAGAAGACTTATGAGGCTGACATTCTGTAATGATAAGATAAATCTAAGTTTATAGTTGGTAGATTTTTTTTTTAAAAAATGAACCTAATGTTGAATTACATAATATTTCTAATGTGTTTCTTTCTAGAAGACAACCTATTCTCTATGCTGACAATATATTTGCAAAGATGGGGCTTTTTCTGATGATATTTAAAAACCAAAAAACTATATTTAGATTTATTGGCTGCTTTGTGTAACAGAGAGAAGAGATGAAAGTCTTCTTGGTTATTTATAAAAATAACAAGTATGACTCTCTGGGAATGATTAGGGAAGCAGTCAGCCAGTAAGGCTTGTGTTTCCTGTTTGGAGTTTGAGGTTCAGAGACTGACTTTACTGTTATACCATCTGCTTCCAATCAAATCATCATTTTGACCCTATTCAGGAAAGTTGGTTTGATTCACAAATTTGAATCTTGTTTACACCAAAACATTTTCAACAGAGTGTGTACCTGATAGCATAGTCCAGATTTTCTAATCCATGATCCTCTGGAAGATCAAAAGATACTATATTTTTGCATATACTTAATAGATGTCTGTTTCAGTGACTAGCTTTATCTGTTTGAATTGTGGCCATTACCCTGATAACGTACTATGTTTCAGAGAATGGTAGAATCTGAACAACAATGCAGTTTAGGCAAGTACTACCTTCTTTTCCAAAATTTGATTATTTCAAATTTTGTATGTAACAGGGCAAAATGCAACTGGATCTACTGCAGAATACAAATTAAAATGAGTGATTATAAGTTTTTGAAAAATCTAAAATATTTACATTTCTTTATATTTAATTTGCTGTGGATTGATGATATGCTATTTCCTGATTATGGTCTCTATATTTAAAATGTAAAATATTGATATTATTAGTTTGTATGACAAAAGACAAACCCAGTCTGTATCTGGAATTATAAATTTTGTACAGTATATTTATAGTGCTTTTTGTTTAAACATCTTTATTTTATTTGTACATGATTTTGGTTTGCCCATGTTCTGAGAACAAAGTATATAAATGAATACTTGGAGAATGTAAGGTCTGTAAATATATTGACTTGTTTCATTGGCATTTCTTTTCCCATAGGCCTACTTGAGCTTTGCTTTTATTTATTAGTAAACTTTTTTGCCATGGTGTCTATTCAATGGTAATTAAACTATGGATCTTGAAACTCATTACAAACAAAGCTTGTCCAATAAGAGAAAAGATACTGAGGGAGAGGGTGGGCAAATAAGTGAAATTGCTTGAGCTCTCTTTCATTTCCTTTGGTACAAATGCCAGCTGTCTTTCAAATGTGAAATCATTTTTCTTTCATGTCTGCTCCTAAGTTAAAACAGTCTGTTTGAAGTTTTATGTGAAGATATATATATGACTTAAGTAAAATTAACTATACAATACCCTGAAGCAAAGAGAATATGACTTGCATGGAGTTTTGATTTTATTCTTTCTTGAGCACAGATCGCCTTATTACAACATTTTTCTTTGTTCTGAAGCAGGAAAAAAGCTTTGATCTTATTAAGTATTTCCAGGCTCATAGTATATGGAAGAGCTGGTACTGTAGGGTAGCATGGCCTGAAAATTGATAGCATGTGCCTGTTATAGGTCAGAGGTGACCTTTATGAGCTTGAAGAGTTAGTAAATAGATGACAAATCATATGACAATCTTATATCACACGGCCTGAAGTTTTATCTGCATTTTTTACTTATTGACAGCTTTCAGTTTTTACTCCCCCAATAAGTCTCTGTAAATTAAAGAATGCCACTATTCATTCAGATTTTATATAAATATATGTGTGTATGTTTGCGTCTGTGCATGCATGCATTAAAGGCGAGGGTTTGGGTTTTGCTGTTTGTATGAATGCTTTCCTATATATAGATATATATGTGTATATATATTAAATTGACATAAAGTATCTATATGTGAACTTCTCCACAGTTAGAGAAGACTGAATGGCCTTAAGACCACAGTTCCTATTTAAGTGCCACTGCTTTCAGTCCCTTCATTTAATCTCTTAGTAGTTAATGGCATGTAGCTCATGTTTTGAGATTTTATTTTAAATATGTTGTGAATTTTAGGTATTGGTGTATTCCCCAGTATAAATTTTAGCTAAATATGTTACGCTTTTTCTAAGTGTGTTTATTTTTTAACTTGAAAGTTATAAAAACATTAAGGTAAGTAATACATAGACAAAATGACATTGAACTGCAAAGATGCTTTCAAACACAGCTAGTTATGCTGGGTTACAGATACATTCTCATGGTAGTAGCATGAAAAATTATTATTATGATGATTTTTCATGCTGTCTGAAGGGATTGTGTTCTTGTAATTGCCCTGTGTTACAAAAGAGAAGTGTAAGTGGAAAATTACAGTTGTAGCATATATCTTTTACTAAGTAGTAAAATAGTACTGGTTATTTGTGTTATGTAATATAATTCAAGGAATTTTTTGAGTAGTGTATTTCCTAGCGTTGTTCTGTTTGTTGAGGGGAAAGTATAAACTATTTATACTTAACTAGAAGACTTGGAATGTTTTTACTTCACCTGTTGATATTCAGAAATTCTTTTCTTAGTGTCTGGGAAGAAAATACAAGAATGCCTTGGGGGCTGGGAAGAGGGAAGGTTGAATTAATTCAAACAACATTCTCACAGATTAAGATAAAGCACAAGGCAAAATTAAACACATTTTTGCTATCAAGTTCCACCTTTTCTTTCTTTTCTACTGAGTGCTAAATTTGTATCGGGAAGGGTGGGGAACAGATGTCTTTGATGGAAAAATTAATGGCATGTACTAACTTGATGCTTTTTTTTAATGGTATCAGGTTAGGGATTTTTAACTGTATAAAAAAAACCTGAGAAACTGCTTTATTGATCCATGCCCTGTTTTGTTTAAATCTTATGAAGTAGAGAGAGGAAATACATAATGATAAAAAAAGTAAAGTGGAGTTTTGTGGAGTATTTGTATGCAGTAAAATGAAGTAAATTTTTGTTTTATCTGTAATCAACATATTCAAAATAAATTGAATATTTACATATTAGGCAGTCTATTAAGCAATGGTGCTGAAACATTTAAATCTTAGCAGAACAGAGAATAGTATGGTATTGTTAACAAACAAAATCAAGTCACTTGGGGGGAAAAAACATTTTTCTAGATTTTCAAGTTTATTTTGTACAGCTTTTAACTACACACTTCAGGATGATGACATAGTATTGTAGTATGTCATGTGTAAGGATGAATTGGGCATTTTTCACAGTATGAATTAATTTGTAACCCCAGTCTGCATAGCTTTGGTTTGTAGTTAAAATGTAGTTTATTTGTAGTTAAATGTAGTTCAAATATAGATGTAGTTAAAGTGTAGTTTATTTTCCTGGACATATGGCAACATTTCGTTGAGGGCATTTGCCACAAGGGAGTTACTGTCTGCCATAGGGAATTGCTACAGTCGTGAATAGCAGCAAAAAAGAGAAGGACAAAAAACAGTTCCCTTTTAAAGGCACTCACCCTTTTCAAATTTTCACTGGTATTATTTTGTACTAGGTTTAGAGTAAAATGTTTGGAGTGAAAAATTTTTTAAATCAGTTTTTCTGAAAGGAATATAAAGCGTTATTGAAAAACATCTGCGTGTACCCATGTGTGAATGTGCATATACTTGTCTATACTTAAAAAAACTGAAAAAATATGATCTGCTTTTTGGTCTCATAACATAGTATGTTGAGTTATAATATCAAAATATGCTGTATCAATATAGGTCTTAAAATATTGAAAATTGCCCCTGATGAAATATAAGCACTTTTCCCCCCTAAAATACATGTTGTAGAGAGAATACAATAATTTGTCTATCCTTATGTAAATGTAGACATTCTCAGTTTGTAAGTTTACAGAAACTAAGTGTTAACAAATTAAATATTTTCTGCTTTCTAGAGGGATTTTGATTCAGCTTTTATTACTATTAGGCCAGTTATTGCAGAAAGAGAAAAGTACAATTAAATCTATCCTATACCATATGCTGCCCACAACACCTCAGACAAGGTCAAAGCTAACATTTGTAAGTCAGGATAAACATTGGATCATCCAGAAATTCTCTAGGGATGGACTGCTGTGGGCATTGAATAAAGAGACCTTGTAGCATTGGTCAACTTTATTTTTTTTCACCCCTTCCATCCCCACCCCCCAAAAAAGAGAAGTATTATAGGTTGCAGTGCATCAGCTCAGGAGAGTTTTCTCTGCTCAGCTCCAGTGGGTTTAACTGCCAATCTATTGAGCAGCGGTCCCCTGCTAGGAGGGTGTGTTGTCTACAACATGCTTTATTGATGCTTCAAAGTGAAGGTTATGTCCATTTCCATGGGCAAACGAAAGCAGCTAGGGAGGGGATCAGGTGCTATATTGGATGGATCTATATTTCTCAAAAATGTAGGTGCCAAAGAGTGACACACACTCATTTGTTCAGTATATTTGCTTTGGTAAACACAGGTATGTTGTAAAAATATAGTTGCATCTCTGAGATGTAGGAACTGAGATTAAAGGTGAGATTAGATTAATTTAAAACAGAAGACAGTGTTATATCTATTCATATAGCATAATTAATAATAGGGATTTATATCACAGCTGTAATGATTTCCTGAGGGCAAACAAGGACTGGAAATGAGTTGGTTAGATTTAAGTTATTAATTTCGGGCTTCCTTTGAATTTTTGAAAATTTAAAACAGGAATTTCTGAAGACTCAGTTGTACATGTCATTAGTCAATTAATTTAGTTTGCATTTAAGAAGAGGAAAGGAAACCTGTTTTCTGATCTGTTGTGATATATATACACATTTGTTTCTGGTCTCATTCTCCTGTTCAACCACTGCCCCCACCCTTAAAACAAATAGAAAAACCTTCCACACATTTTATAAGGAGTTTTAGCAAATTGGCCTAACACTTAAATCTGCCTTTAGCACTGACATAAATACTGCGATTCTTTACACATTTTGTTAACCGTGGGACTAGGAAGGATTTCAATCATTCCGCATTTTCAAGGGTCCAACTAAACTTTTACAACACATGCTTAAAAAAATGCCAAAACATTTCATAAATAGTGAATTTCAGAAAAACTGAAGGAGCTGGGCCCTTCACTCTGACTTTTATCTTACTTCGTGTTGTTTTATGCTATCCTAAAAAAAATAACTGTCAGGTTTGGAGTTAAGGGAGACATTCCCTTCTCAGTGTTTTTTTCCCATTGTGCTTAGGTATTGCAGGGACTCAAATCAGTACAAGACATCATACCTGGTGTTTACAGCAGAGTAGCATTTTAGATCAGGGTCAGCTTAGATCTTGCATTTTCTGGCTTTTGTCAATCTGATATCTTGTTTAAATGTTTTCTGTTTGTTCATTAAAATTTGAAGGTTAAGATTTTTGCTGACAGAAGGAATACTTGCATCTTGCTGCATATACAGGATTAAAAAATTTAAATTACCATTTTCATTCTTGAAGTTTTCATGGTTATCTTTCACTTTTTATTGGACTACAGTTCCAACAGCATTTGTCTTTGCTACAGTTCCCACAGATAATAAATTGTGAAATCTTGCCACAAGTACAGATCATTCATCAGAGCGTACTCTTATAATACATGACCAGTACTGATGGAATTTAGATAGGCCAGTTAGTGGAGTTTGAGCTACAGATTTGATTAGCTGTTTTTACTCCCTTATACAAGTTTGTTAATGCTTGATGTGTGTTTTTTCTGCTTTTTGAAAATGTGATAATAGTGAAGTTTTAAATAAGTATCATTATTTATAATTTCATATACAGAATGCAGAATATGATTGACTATACGCATTTTTAAAATAGACTTGAAGTGTTTGCATCTCTGATATTTCTTTAATCTGTATTTACTATGGTCCATAAAACTTGTTTTAAAACCCAGATATATAAAGGAAAAGAAATTTGAACATGAGGAAGTATGCTATCAGTGGGGTTTGGTTCTTATTTAATGTGTATATAGAGGGAAATTCTGGTAACAGAGTAAAATCAGTAAGGTGTTATGATGTGTCTATTGTTGAGGCTTTTTGTTAGTTAAACTGAAGCATGCTATACACTTCTTTGATAGTTTATAAGTGTATTAATTTTTAAATATATAATAATATCTATTGAGTATCTGGAGATCAGAGAAAGTGTGTGCTGTCTTCATTGTTCTGTACAAGGCTGGTATAGCAGCAAAATAGCCATGTTGTTGTGGGCTCTGGAAGGTCCACAAGCTCTGGAAGGCCAAGGAGCCAGTGGTGCAGCAGGCTGGCCTGTTATGAAAGGAAGTGAGCCAGCTGAACAGAAAAAAAAGAAAAGAAAAGGAGAATTCCCCAGTAAAACCTCATCCCTGAATCTTTCATGGTAGAGAAATGTAGAACAACTCAGGGTGAGGGAGGTAGAGGGAAGTGGAGCTTTTGACATCCCATGTTCTGCAACTCCCTTGTTTCTCCTCCTTCCTGTTACGGCCCCACAACCTGCAAGTGCTTGTGTGCAGTGGAAAGAGCCGGACCTGGCTTCTCCTCTATGGGCTGCTTAAAAACTGAGTCTGGTATGTTGGAAGAGCAGTCTCGCCTGTCATGGTCAGAAAGAGTGTCTACCCCTCGCTAGTTTCATAGATAATTCCCCCCACTCCCTCTAGCCAGTTGCCCTGTGTTTAGGGGCTTTGATGAAACTAGATGAGCTTTCAACAGGTTTCCTGTCCACCTATGACAAAGTTGTTTGCTAAGGGGACTCTTTGGGCTTAGTGGCTCTTTAACATTGTTCCCTGGCTGACAGGGAATGTTAGCCAGGAAAGAACTACTTTGGTGCCTCCCAGATGGCACTTTCAACAGCTTGATTGCCAAAAGAGGCTGTCTTGGGAAGCCATGTCATACTTAAAATTGCATTACGCATCTGTTACAAAAGAGAATATCCTCAAAGTTGGGAGCAGCTTCCATTGCTGTTATGAGGGAACCTACAGAGCTGCTGTATGACAGTGGTCACAGAGGCTACTTTCTGCTGGATAAGGGTGCCAAGCATGAAATGTATTAAAATGGATAAGCCAGATATGATCTATTATGTATTTTCTTAACTTTAAATTTAAAATACAGTTTCTCTATTATCAATTTTTTAATTAAAAAATGTTTGGACCTTGCTCCTCAAAGACAGTTTAATCTCAGTAATCTTTTTTTTCCTCCTTTGCTTTTAAATTCTGTTTGTAACAACACAAAATAAAACTTATGATTAGGTCATTAACCAGAAAAAAAAGCTGGCGCTCATCTGCAGGTGATCAGATGACATAAGAGGTCTGGTTTTAATTTGTGGGTAGCTCTGATTGTAACTAAAAGAGACTTACTCCTTTTGTGGAATTGGCTGACTATTTCCCCACATCTGGAGTTAATGAAGTCTTTGAGACCACATCAGTTGTGTTTTGCCGCAAAAGCTCTTTGATCTGAAAAATCTAGACTGGCACAAGTGCAGCTTCATAACATTGCAGCTATGTTTTTGCAAGCTATAGTTAAGATACCAAAACAAGTAGAAACTATATAAAGTTATGTGCCTATGCTAGAACTTTCATGTTGCTTTTTAAAGGGGCCTCTTTAACATTAGTATATTTCATAACATTTTTATTATGCTAATATTTTTTACATGTGTAACTGTAAATGATACATTTTGTAGAAGCTAAACTTTTTCAGCTTACTTTCTTTTTTGAGGTACTGTTTGTTTAATTAGACAGTTTTATAAATTGTCAAAATCATTAGAAATGTGATTGAAAGTTTACTTGGTATCTCCTGTCTCAAATCTTGTGTTGATAACACTACTCCACCAAAGTTTAAAAGAAGTATAATTTGTCATTGTGGATTTTTTTTCACATTAATCAATGCACATCTCCATGTCAGTGCTGTATGTCATAGCTTTGTTTCCTCTGCTGCCCTGTGACAGTGATAGATTATCCATCAGGTATTGCATATGCTGCATTATTTTGCACAACAGACAACTTGTAAATTAAACCTAGTTTTGCTAATATGTTTGTAGTCTTCTGATTGTGAGCACTTAAAATTTGACAGGCTGTCACTTCAGTTTAAGTATGTGTGTAGTCTGTGCATGTATGCATATATGCATTTATTATATACCATGAATACACACATACTTTTAACCTAGTTTATAATGTTGTCATGCTGTTACTCAGACTTGATCAGCATTTCCATTGTTAACCTTTCTTCCGGAAATTTTAAATTTGGGAATATATTGAATATAAACTCTCCCTCGAAACAATATTTGTTTCTAGAACAGTCAACAAATAATTCTTTTTTGTGTTTGTAAGATTAAAATACAAATATAAGTACAGGGGTTATTTTTACTTCATTGCTATTACCCTACTATCCCAACTCCAAGGGTTCCTGTTTGCAGAAATGCCCAGGGGTTGAGTGTTCTCTTACACTGGTTTTATGTTGGTGATGCTAGACTGATTCCACTGCAGTTACACTAATGTAAAACTGCCTTAACGAATAGCAGTTCAGTCCCTATGTATAAAAGAATTCTGTTTATACAGACATGCCCAGTTGGTCTGAAAACAGAAGGCTGGAAAATCATTATGGGTATAGGTATGCAAATTAACATGTAAAATTACCAATTTCATTTTCCACACTTCGTTGTCAGAACATTAAATCTTATATCGCAGAATAGTATTTGCCTAGATTTTCAAGACCTCTTTTAATAGTCATGGACCTTTTTTCAGTTTTGACTGGCAACCAGCATATTGCAGTGGGAGAGAAGAGGCCTAACTCTTGTAGGAGCACATACAGTACGTTTGCATTTCTGTGGGGATGTTAAAAAAAAAAAAAAAGCACAAAAAACCCCCATAAAAAACCCCACCACGCACCTTCAGCATTTGGAATGTAACTCTTGTGTTCTTTTTATTACATCAAAAAGAAATCGCAAACTAGTTTATTTTGTCAGGAGAAGAAGCAGGCTCTCCTATGGCATGTACTGTAGCAAAATATGATTCATCTGAAATTACATTTCGGTGTTCTTAACTGTAATTAAAACATTAAATTGTCTACTTGCATTTGAGGACTTAAGATATTTTAAAACAATATAGGTAATTCATAGTCCCACATTTAAAATATTTAGCAAAACGGTATAAATTAGCATCATCTCTTAGAGCAATGGTGTTATATTGTATAAGTCTGTGCATGGTCTTTTTGCTGATTTTTATTTGTTGAGACCATACCTGGCTGGACTTTCATTTCTTTCACTGCTCATTTTTAGCCACTGCAGTTAGAAGCATTTGAGCTTTAAATTTATTTTGCCCCCTATATAGTTTTCAAATTGATGAGAAAACTGGCCATTTGCCCGTTTAAAATGTTCATACTGAGCTTATCTGAAACACAAGTTTTACCAAGGGAAATTGGCATTCCACTGATGAATCCAAACAAGTATTTTAATAGCTGTTCCAGACTTTAAAAGTTGCTTCATACTGTAGTTTTAAAATCACTCAGCAGGATATAGACTTGCATTACGTAAACCTACAAAAGCAGACAGGTAACATTAAATTACTATTTGTACTGGACATGCATTTTTTTACTTGACTGGTTAGGAATCCAGCTAATCGAATATTTAAACGAGCATAGAGTTATTTTAAAATCAAAACTTGTTTTGGGCTTATGATTTTGTCTTCTTTCCTTATTTTTTTATCTTGTTCAACAAGTCTGTGCAACCATTATGCTTTGTGGGCATAACCAACGTTTAGGCTTTTATCAGGCCACCTGGTTAAATTGGCACACCAGGAAGTGTCGTTAGGGTTGTTCTGCTGGAGTACTTTGGCAACTGGTTAAAAACGAACAAAATAAGGGCAACAAATGAACTAAATAGTGGGGCTTGCTGCTTCTCTTTAATTTAGGCCTCTGTGCTAGCATTCATTTCTGTTGTTTTTCATTTGTGCCATCCAGACACTACATATATGCTTTTTTTATTATTTTCCAATTTTTAGGTATATGCGCCATCCCCAAGTTCTGATGATTTCAACAGAGAATCTCCAAGTTACCCATCTCCTAAACCACCAAGCAGTATGTTTGCTAGCACTTTCTTTATGCAAGGTAGGTAAAGGAGCTCAGAATACAGGAATGCTAGTTAGCCACTTCCTACGAAGTAATGCAACAGATAAATTGTAGAGGAAGTAAGGTTTTGTTCTCAGACTTGCAGCTGAATTTTGTGTATTTCTATAAATTAAATGAAAGGGAGCTGTCATTTGATTTCAGGGTTTCCTTGTGACATTAATTGCTGGCTAAAATTTTGGAGGATTACTCACAAGGCCAGATGGACAGAATTTCCCCATCCTTTGATTTTGTAGGGACTTCAAAACAGCACACAATTGAGAGAGAAAAATTAAGTGAGATCTTCTTGATCATTCTGGAATTTGACTGTACAATCTGTTAACAGTCTGAGTTCACAATAAATGCTTATATCTCCAGCATGCCAAAAAACAAATGACTTTTGAATCAAACAGGGAGCAGAAGTCATGATTTGAGATTGCATTTCCTCAGCGTCATGTCGTATTACTAGCTCCTATTTTGGTCTGATGAGGTTTTGGAACAATCTCCAAGTATAGAAGTGTAGAGAGTATTTCAGTTTGTATTCCTGTGGGAAAGTAGTGCTGACACACTTTGGTTTGAGGCTTGTATAATGTAGTAATTTCAGTTATTTAAGTCTGGTATTATGGAACCTTTTTTGATTTTTATAGTGTTAAAATGTTTTAGACAATATAAATTGCTTATTATGGATTAAGAAATCTTTTCCACTATATGTTTATGGTGAGCATTGCTTAACCAAGCATCATTTTGTTGCTGTCTGGAATTTTTATCATCCCTCTTGATATAAATCTGGCTTTACTGACGGTCTTTGTAATTAACAGAAGTACTTCATATTTTCTCAGCTGTGGTTGGATTGTGTTTCAGCTATAAAGCCTCATTTTTTTAAATTTAGCAACACGGTATGGTGGCAGGAAAATGGAAGACACAGTAATAGCTATTCACTATTTCACTACTGATACTAGTCTAAAAAACAAGAGAATTATACAGAGGCTTTTAAATACATGATACTGTATTGAGAAGAACTTTGTACACTTTTTACAAGCAATATTTTTTCAATTTTTTCTTTAAAAAAACAAAAACAGATGGGACCCATAACTCTTCTGACCTTTGGAGTTCATCCAATGGTATGAGCCAGCCTGGTTATGGTGGAATGCTGGGGAGCTCTTCTTCGCACATGTCCCAGTCCAGCAGCTATGGCAGCCTACACACACATGACCGCTTGGTGAGTTGTTATAACAAGCTAATCCAGTGCACTTAAATATGGAGATGGCTGTGTTTGATTTCTTGTTTGGGCTGATCACAATGTAAGTTCTATATATATCAGAATTCACAATTGTTTAATTGGTAACTTAAATATACTTGTTTGCTGTATCTTATTTGAATGTACATGTCATTTAAAATAGATCTGTAGTAATAAAATAGTCTGTGATAGATGGCTAGTCTCTTATGTAATTTGCAATAAGTTGGACATTTTGTATTTTGGTATCATAAAATGGCAACATTTTTTAGAGACTACCGAATTGTCTGATTCCTGTTTTCCATTTCTCTAGAGCTATCCCCCACATTCAGTCTCACCTACAGATATAAACGCCAGTCTTCCTCCAATGTCTAGCTTCCATCGTGGCAGTACTAGTAGTTCACCCTATGTTGCTGCCTCTCATACTCCTCCTGTCAATGGATCAGATAACATACTGGGTAAGATTTTCTTGGGTTAATCCTGAATCTGTAAGGTGCAAGTTAAAGTTACTCAGTCATTAAATGTTTCTATTTCTGTTGTATTGTAATGATTTAAGATATTAGGACGGGGTGGGAAAATATGGCCCGCGGGCTGAATCCAGCCTACCAGGCACTTTCACCTGGCCTGCAGAGCCCACAAACTAATTGTACTCCACCCAGCTTTTCCGGTCCCAAGGGTGGGAGCGGGGCACCCACATATACCCCCCGCCCCCCAGCCAACATACCCTATTGCACCTCCCACCCTCATGGATGGAAGGGCCTGGCCTGGCCAGCATGCAGCTTCTGGGTGGGGCTGCTGCTGCTGCAGCCACTGAGAGACCTGCTTGGCTTCCCTGGCATCCCGCTTACTCTGGGCAGCAGGTAGGGAAATGGCGGAGGTGAGATGGGAGCGGTGGGGGAGCTGTGCCTGGGTGGGGTTTGCAGAGTGTGGGGCTGGGGGCAGTGCAGAGCCTGTGCCTGGGGGGGCAGCGGCAATGCAGAGCTCAGGTGGGCAGGGTGTGGGTATGAGGGAGGGTGGGAGGCTGGGAGAGCCTCTCCACAAACTTTGCCCATGGCGTGCAGCCCCCACCGGCAGCAGCAGCAGATAGGGGCGCTCACACCATTCATGCCTGGTGCAGGCACTGCTGCCTGGTGTCACATGGCTCTGGCCAGCACTACATATGGAGGTGAGGAGTGGCAGAGGCAACCAGCTCCAGTGCGTGGAGCCTTCCTCCAGTGGTACACAAGTACAGGGGCTGCACGTGTACGGCAGGGAGGCCCTGGTGATAGAAGCTGCTCAGTCAGGCTTTGCTCCTCGCAGTGATGTGCAGCACTGGCTAGAGCTGCAGACTGCCAAGTGGCAGTGCCTGTGCTGGGTATGAGTACTCTGAGTGCCCTTGCCTGCTGCTGTTGCCGCTGCTGTCATCCGCAGGGGCTGCGCACCGTAGGGGGGAGGTGTGGGGGTCTCTCCCCCCAGACTCCTGCACCCTCCCTCATCCCACAAATGCCACACACCTACATCATGCCCCCACAACCCACCACATACATACACACACCCCTCCAGCATACCGTGTGTGCCCCCACACAGCCCCCCACTTCTACACCCCACCATGCACACAACCCCTCTACCCCACCATACACACACTCTCACACTTACCCACGTCCCACCACACATGCATACACACACGCACGCACGCACGCACCCCAACTACACCCCCTCCCCACAATATACAAGACTAAGACTTTGTTAAGTTATTATGCAGTCATTTCTATATACAGTATGCAAACACAAATCATGACAGACAGTGGCAATGTGTAGGGGATGCACAGAGGTGCACCTGCACCCCCTGAGAGCACTGGCGTACCCCCTGATGGCAGCATTTCTGAGCAGGGGGAGCAGGCAAAAATGCTGGTCCCCCCCCCCCCC
>NW_017728996.1:33324487-33333248 GCF_001723915.1 Gavialis gangeticus
CCCCCCCCCCCCCGAGACCACTGACCAGGGAGTGTGCTAGGAGAAGCGGTCCCCCTGGCACCTCTGAGTTGGCAGGATTGGCCATGGGGGACTCCCCCCTGGTTGTGGACTGTCCGCTGGGGGGGCAAGTGCCACCCTGACTCAGGAGGCACCAGGTGCCCATGATGACAAAATTAAAATGTTATAGTAGGTGTTTGACTTTTAATGGATGATTTAGGTTTTTTCTGGTTCTAAGCTGGCAAACCCTCCCTCCCAGAAGGAGTATTTCCAGGGGGAAAGGGGAGGGTCTTCCGGTGGCAAAGTCAGGGGCTGGAACTTCTAGTCCCAAGATGGTGTCTGGGGGGGCGGGGCAACAGTCAAGGGGCTGGGCTACCCATGCAACCCTCGATAGCTCATCAAGCCTCATTAAACAGCCCTCTAGTTGAAAGAATAGCCCTTCCCTGTATTAGGAGTAAACTCTGAACTGCACACAAATTTGTGATAGAGGTGTAATGCAATACCTCCCAACTTCAATATAAGCACTTTAAAATTGGTTTGAATATATTAAATAACTGAACTCAAGTTGTTTTTAATTTTAATTGACTTAACATAAATCAATGTCAGATGATCTTGGAGCCATGCCCACACAAGGGGATTTCGCCTTTTAATTAAATGAACATTGGTCCCCAAACTTTAGTTAGATCAATGTTTGTAGACAGCCCTAGTTTGTGCTATGTTACTTGGGCAGGTGTGGCTGCTGGATGCATTTTGTTGATGGAGAAGAGGCAAGCCAAGTACCACCTTCAAGCTTTAGGGGAACGTGTACTGGAGGTGGAGCTGCTACAAAACTGGAAATGGTATATAATGTCTCCCCTTCCCCCGTCCCTTTTGGGGCACTGTCATAAGAAGACAAGTGTAAAAACTGGTGTCTGTTCAGAAGGCTGCACCCTCGATCTCACTCCGTCTTGGTATAAAAGCATATATGCAACTTAGTCTGAATGGCTAAGTTTGTCCTTTATTTGGGAGCACATATTTCGCTCAGGGTCTTTGAGAAGATCTCAGTTTATATGCTGTTCTCTGAATTTAGGTTGCAGTAGAGGCTGATTTGAGTTTCATAGTTAATATTCTGTACGTTGTTACATGGAGTGCTGTTTTTTTGCTGTCAGAATTTGATATGTTCAGCTTTAAGCTGCTCTCTTAAAGAGATATATCAAATAAAAACTTTATTTTAATATTAAAAATGTCCTTGTCCATGTTTCTAATTGGCTGAACCTTGGCTGAACCTACTCCACACATAATGGTATTTGGAAGGAAAGATGCTCCAATTCCTTGGCCTTGTGGCAAAGGAGAATGATAGGAAGGGACAGAACCACTGATAGGGGTATTTGAAAGGAGTTTCTAAAATGGAGGGAAGCTGTAACAGCTGTAATACAACACCCTGGTATTTAGTCGATATTAAAAGTGAGTTTTAAAGGTGTACCTTTCACAATCTGTTTTCTCTTCCCATTTCTTTTGGCTTGAGCAGTGATACTGGACAAATCTGTGTTGTTCTTCTTCCTAGCTATTTCTGTTTTCTGGTCCTTATGCTAGCACAGGGCTGCTATTTGGGTTGCAAATATTGGAGAAAAATAGGTCACCGAAATTTAAACACAAATGATTGAGATTTTATATATAATCTCCATATAAAGATCTCAATATAAATAAAAAATAGATTAATATAAATAAAAAATACATGCACACAATTTTTCTAATGAAGTAAAAATGTCTAATGAAATAGATTTTCTGACAGCGTCCTGTTAAAATAATATGGTCTTAAACCACATTTGCTAAAATTTCCTTTATTTAAATCAAACTCATTCTTTAATTTTACAAATAAGCATTATGTTTATTTTTCCATTTCAGGAAACAGAGGAAATGGTGCTGGAAGCTCACAGACGGGTGATGCACTTGGAAAGGCATTGGCATCTGTAAGTTATAATTAACAGCCTTTAAATTAGTGTAGACTGTAAGCCTATTTAAAATGTTGATCATGGCTTCTGTTATTCCTAGTTATAATTTCTTTTTGTTAATTATCAGTAGTTACAATTAACAGTTTCCATGTATGAACTACAATAACTTTGAATACAATAAGTATTCAGATAAAATAACAGCATGATATATAATGTGATACTTGCTGCATATATATCTATGTAAAAGCAAATGAAAATGACTGCTTTTATTTTTGAGGGGTTCCCCTCTGACAATTGGTAGGCATAGTCTTTTTCTGCAGAAAATTTGGCTCCAGGATGAATATGACAGGATTTTTTTTGTGAAAAGCAAAATTTACAAACACCTGGCTGCATCACAACACAGATTTTACTGCCAGATTCCTATATACAGCTCCCACTTAAGTAATGAAAATGTGGAATACATATCTCGGAACAAAACTGGATTCAAGTGTTTGCTCAGTGGCCATATAAAAGTGGGAATTTAATATACTATAAAAATATTTTTTTAGGTTTAATAAATAAATCACTTATGCGTTGTGGAATTTTAAGGGACATTTTTAAAAACAAGTATATGTTGCATCTCTAAAGGTTATATCTATCTATTCAGACTTTTTGTGAAGTTGTTTTAGCAGTGTTTTGATAACAGGAACAAAAGTCATAATGTAAAGACTTAGAAGTCTCTAATCCATTCAAATTATTATAATTTTGTAAAAAAAAAAAAAATAACAAAAAGAAGTACAACTCTCAAAGGAGCCATTCTATTCTATAGAACAAAAACCAGTACAAAACATTTTGAAAATGTTGTTTCTATTTAGTGTTTGACTTGATGCCCTGTATACCAGAAATTCCAAATCTATGGGTGGTGGCTCAGAAAGCTCCAGTCTTCTGTTGCTTAGCACACAGGGAGCTTAATCCTGATTCAGGAGATAAAACTACTCCTTTACTGCCACAAAAGACCATCTCTGGGCAACATTCTGCTTTCCCTACCTCACCCCAGTGCACGCAAATGTGCACACTCATGCAAATCCTATTAGCTTTGCTTCCTTCTAAGGGTCATGTAAAAAGATGGCCAGCTCTGATTAATGTCAGATGGACTCTCTTGATGCTGTATTGGATAGTGAGAATTCTCTAAAACTTGACTGACCAGGGAGATAAATACTATGCTTTTTTGCTTCTTGGGATCCGGCACTAGTTACCAGTTCAGGAGTGCCGAGGGCAGTTGATGTTGGTGCTGCCTGAATGAACTGTCACTATGAACAGACATTGGACCATTTTTGCTTCTGTGAAAGGTCAATAAAAGCTTCTTGGGCATAAGAGTGCTTACTATAGAGCTGCCCTCTAACATACATGATTCTATAGCCTGACCAAATTTTCTGCTGAAATCTTTGCTGTTTGGGATATCCATCCCTATGTGACCTTGTGAAGTTTTCTGGTATGCTTCATCTTTTTTGTGGTGGTGGTGGTTGTTGAATAGGTTCCTTAGGTATTTTTTCTCTTTTTGCGACTAGCTGAAAAACCGGGCTGATGTTTGGAAAAAATTCCAAATTTACTGTGAGTGGAAGTCAGGGCAAGAATGTTTAATCTAACTGGTGGGTGGGCTTTGGTTGTCATAGTAACTTAGTTCTGTCATCCTATGTTGTTGCTTGGCAGGAGCAGCCAGGTCATTCCATAAATCATTTCTGTCATAGCTGATGGTGATGCATTCCATCTGCTCTATCGGTGCATGCCATAGTCTGCACACTTCAAATCCCTTGTTTCATCCATCTGCTTCTCTCACCCCAGACACACACACGCACACTTTTTACAATTGTTCATTAAGCAATACAGCATTATTGGTTATGGGGTGTCCTAATATCACAGGTGAAAATGAATTTTTGTAGCTAATAAAGTATTAATATTTTGTTTTAGAAAAAGTGTATTAAAATGTTTAAATTGTCTTACGTTGTTTTAAAGTCAGTATCTGTCTTTTTAGATTTTAAATACCATTACTTTTATTATTAGGAGTAATTTCTGGTTCTACAATTCTGTTGATATACATCTTACAAAAGGCCTTTCATGTGTGAAACATCAGAGGATACAACATTTGTTCTTCAGTTTAGGTATTAAAGACTGTACAGAATACTGTGTGATTAAACATGTAAGGCCAGATAATACATTTGCAAAGGTTCTTTTATTTTAGGTTTAAGCCTGGATAATTGTGGTCTTAATCTCAGGGTAGGCAAGAAAGAGAATTGTACATGAAAGTATTTACACAAAGTTCCCAAAGCCCTGTGGATTATGCATTAGTTTGGATAATGAACTAGTGTAGATAGAAAGAAAAGAAAATCTGGGTATTCGTGCCATTTCTAATGTGTTTCCCTGAACATTTGCCAAACAATAACTCTTTAAGATTGTGCCCATGGAGGGTTATACGAAGGGAGAAACATCTGGTTTATTTCAGTGCCTAATGCCAAATCAAAACACTTGGTCTTTAATTTAGAGGAGATCAAACAGGAGGACTGTTTAACTTTGTTGATTATATCGGACCTCTTTGTGATAACTTATGTTTTGATTCCTACCTCAGAACTAGGGTAAAGGCCTTTGTGTGATCTGGATAGTTAAATGGCCAGTGGTTCCCTAACAAAAGAAAAGAAAATGTAGGGAAGTTGACTTTTAAAAGTAATTCATGAATTAAGTTTCTTTGTTGCTTTAGACTCAATAACATTAGCATAACAAAACTTAACTGAAATGTACACTGTAGTGTTTTAAAAATTGGACTAACAGCTCTGAGGTTTGGCTCTGCAGGCTCTCAATTGTGCAGCTTTTGTCTAAGACCCTTTTCATTAGACCCTGGCATATTGGCACCCTGCTGATTGGAATGGACCATGACTGATAGGAGGAGGAGTCTCATTTGTTGCAGTAAAATGAGTCATGTTACCGTTTAAGCCTGGCAGAAGGTATCAGAGTTGTTCATCATTGGTCATTTAACACTACAGCAGCCATGAACTGCATACAGAATGAGTTCTTACTTTTGTATTTAACCAGAGCTTTTAAAACCCTCTCTTTCCTTGGTAAAGATGTTCTGAAAATAAATAAGATTTCTACATAGAGGGATGAAAAACAGTGGATTTTAAAAGAAAATTTGAGGTGTTTTATTTAAACTTAGAATTTGAATACCATGTTTTTTGGGTTTGTATTTTTTTTAATTTACATCACAACATTTAGAAGGAAACAGAATTGAGGTTTTTAACTGTCATTTTTAATTGATTTTTGTGTTAATTGAATGTATTGGCTTATGGAAATAATTCTGCTTTTTAAAGAGATTTTCTTTAACATATGTATGTAAGGCTTTTTTAACAACTTACATAAAATGAAACTTCAGGAAGGGCAATATGGCCCATCAAGTCCTTTCTTTGTCAGATCAGAAAATATAATACAGATCAATCAGGTTCCAGATTATTATTATCTAAACATTGAAATGTCAGATTATCTTTAGACAAAGAAACAAACGGAGCGAATAGGCAGAGGTTGAAACTGCTAAACCACCATTTAATGGTTAATAAATTTTGATTTCTGTGAAACCCCAATGTAGAACTCAGGATCTGGAAGAAGTGTTAAATATTTTATTACCAATTCCTAGATGCATCCAGTTGCTGCTTCAGAACAGATTTTCAAGGAACTTCGCTTTTTAGTGTTTAATGCAAATTTTAACTGTTTGATTTATTTTTATTTTTATTTAAATTTCATGTATATTAAAGGAAGTGTAGAAAATTATATTTTGCTCCAAGTAAGCCATAGCTTTGAAAAATCAATATACATGTGTGAATGTGTATGTGTGTGTGTGTGTGTGAGAGAGAGAGAGAGAGAGAGAGAGAGAGAGAAAATTGTGTGTGTGTGTGTAAAATACACACACACCCATTTCATAGACATTAGGGCTGGAGGGGACCTCAGAAAATCATTGAGTCCAGCCCCCCTGCCCAAAAGGCAGGAAGTCAGCTGGGGTCATAGGATCCCAGCAACATAAGCATCCAATTGGCTCTTGAAGGTGTTCAGTGTAGGTGTTTGAACCACCTCTGATGGCAGGCAGTTCCAGACCTTGGGGGCTCGGACAGTAAAGAAATTCTTCCTTATGTCCAGCCTGAAACGGTTTTGCAGTAGTTTATAACCGTTCAACCTCATCATCCCTTGGGGCGCTCTGGTGAACAGAAGTTCCCCCAGATACTGGTGGTCACCCCTGATAAACTTATAGGTGGCCATCAGATTGTGTGTGTGTATACACATTCTATCCATCTATCTAAATATATATCGATATAGATATAGAGAGAGAGATTTCGTGTGTGTGTGTGTATGTTATGGAAGTAATTTGACTAGAAATAAGCCAGAGAAAAAAATCTTTGTGCATAAAAATAATCTGTTCATAATAACAGCAGAATTTCAGATTGTTTCATTTCTTAAATAACATCAATAATTAAAGTTGGTTTTTTACTCAGTATTTCCTTAAATTAAGGATTATATTTTTTAAAACCTGTAATTTAGCTCAAATCAATCAGAACTTTAATTTGTCATGGTTTATAAGGTCTGTCTGTTGTCTCCGTGATAGGGAGTCATAGTTATTCCTCCAGTTTTTCCTGAAATTGCTTTTATATATTAACTAGTTTTTTTCATATATGCAGACTGGGTAACCTTTACTTTCACAGTTATGCTTGAATGATTACATAGATTTAATCCTAAATTCCTTGTAGGTTTTTTTTTTTTTTCCCCTTTTTTAAGGAGTACAAATGGAATTCAGTATATTTGCTTCACAATGAAATATAGGTACTGCTTGTTTTGACAACTGTTTGAAAATAGCCATGTTTAAAGTGTTTCAAGTAATAAAACCGAACTATGATTGATTGAATCAGTTTTTTCATCAAACTAACATCAGGGGTGGCAACTGAAAGAATAAAAATGAATCCAAATCTATAGATTTTATTTTTACTGTTAGCTGTGACATGTATCAATAAATGTATAAATTCTTTTGTTGTCAGATTTATTCGCCTGACCATACCAGCAGCAGTTTTCCATCAAATCCATCAACGCCAGTGGGTTCTCCATCACCTCTCGCAGGTAAGGTCCAATCTCTCTTGCAGTTTGCCAATATCTTGTTTGCCATTTTGAAAACTTTTTCTTGTTGGTAGTTTCACTTTCTAGTGAAATCACTGATGGTTCATTTGTGGCTCCCAACTTTTTTAGACACAAGGCACCCTTCTGTAAATTTTGTGGATTGGGCAGCACCCCATTTCAAAAATTTATTTATTTATTGCACTGTTACCCCTTTGCAGTGGGGCCAGGGAAACAGGTATATGTGAAAGAGCCTGAGCCTGCCCTTATCTGCTTTTTTCCTCACACCTGAAGCCTGAGCCTGCTTTTATCCATTTACCTCCTCATACCTCCCTTATGTCCTCACACTTCCTGCGGCCTCCTTCAAAGAATCTTACAATAACCCAGGTTGAGAATCACTTGTCTAATGGCAAATACAGCTGTGCTAGTGAAGTTTCAATTTCTGTTTTATAGAATATACGTAGTACTGTACTTTGAATAGGACTATTTTTATTGCTGTATTTACTTGTTTAAAAGGGGGTGGGCATAGCTTTGCCAGACCTTCTTTTTTTGTCAATTTCTTTAATACAGTTTAAGATTTGAGGGTGAAAACTCCATGTATTTTCATATCCTTTTTTGAAATGCAAAGACTTACAAGTGCTTTTAACGTTGTAGGAGATGTTGTATAGAGGCCATGTTAATTTTCACATAACTATATGAATCTGTCTTTTAAAAAAATATTGTTTTAAAAATTGTTATGGATTTAAAGGCATCATATAGAAGTTACGTTTGCAAGTATAAAATAGTCCTGAAACTGAAAGGTAATGAAAAAAGCCATACATGGAAATGTTTCTTCAATTTGATAGACATGGTAAGCAACAATGGTAATTTTTTATTTTTCGGATGCTGTATAGAAAAAATAGCAAAGCAACTTTCTGCAGTAAAAATAGCAGATATTTTTTCTCTGCAGTGAAAATCTCCCGTGAAGCCTGTAAAGTCTTTTAATTTTTGGACAGGGCAGCTTTTCATACGTATTTCCCACAAACATTTTCATATTGTAGGGAAAAAGTTTTCTGGCATTTTTCAAAATAAGCTTTCTAATTGCAGTCGTTTCTGTCACCTGTGCTTTGTATGTTAGTAGTGTGAATTTGGTAAGAAGCATTCCAGTGTGGAAATGAACTATGGGCAGCTGCTTAGGGCTATTAGTGGGTGTTGCTGCTTTCACAGACATTGTGGCCTCAGCTGTCTAGTAAAAGTTGAACAGCTGTTCTCTACATAGAGAGGACTCTGAAAGCCCCATTGACTTAAATTTGTTGTTTAACAAAGAACTGGAATTACAGGCAAGATGATGTAACATTAACCCTATAATCTCCCATAGTATAATTTGTGTTAAATTATTGACGTAATTATTTCCCGTTATTTATCTAATGTATCCACATAGACGACTTGTTGTTGGCTGTCCTAGAAAAGCATTTTACTACTTAAAATTACTTTGCAGCGTAAGATGCAGTGTGTATGTAGCTTGAAGTAGCCTGGAGTCTGGGTGTAAATGTCCTAAAGTGCCTGTTATAAAACAAAAAAAAATAAATAAACTTCCTAAATGCTTTTTTTCCTCCTACCCCAGGTAAAGGCAAATTCGGTGAAACAGGAGTTTGAAAAACAAGATGAACTCAAGCGATCTGCCATGAGGGCAGTAGCAGCACTTCTAACTATTCCAGAAGCAGAAAAGAGTCCAT
>NW_017728996.1:33338248-33351909 GCF_001723915.1 Gavialis gangeticus
TGAGGGCTCTGCTAGTTTTCTATTGGTCTAGCTGATTAATGAATAGCTCTGGACTGACATGACATACCTGAACAGATGTTTTCAGCATTTTTCCTGTAATAATTGAAAAATTCATGTTGAATTGTGTAATGAAGGAATTAATGGGTTTCTTTGATTCGGTGGCTACAGCTGAAGAAAAATGTCTTGTGCATCCTTGTTCTGCTGAGATGGCAGGTCAGACCATATGGATTTATGTAGTGATTATTTTTTCTTATAATAACAAAGCAAAAATTGAAAGGAGCTTTTTGGGTGGAAGAAAAGAGTTTCAATGTCTCAAAGAAGTTACAGTGAAAAAAGTCCTGATTGTGATCCTTATTCAAGAATTATTCCTCATCACCTTTATGAATACCGTGGACATACTTTCAGCATGCACATTAGATAGTTCTGATTTTCACCTTTGTCAGAAAGAGCTTAAGATGTGAATCTTGAAACTCATGAGACTATTCAAAATAATAATAAATAATAAATAAAATAAAATGTGAATATAATATTCAAAATAATAATAATTTAGGGTTATTCTTATTAATATTTGAATTTTGAGGCTTTACAATTACAAGGCTTTTATTTGCAGCAATGGTAACTAAAAATGGTCATTCTTTAAAATGAAAGCTTCATGGATGGTTTGCAAGAAGAGGCTGGATAGACTTATGTCTGCTGTAGTATAGGAATAGGGCATCCTGCATTTGTACATAGGGTTGGATTAGATCTGGGGTGTCCAATTTGTGGCATGCATGCCCCAAGTGGCACAGACAGCCTCTGTGTATGACACATGGCAGATCAGGGAGGGGACAGACAACACAGCAGCAGATAGGGCAGGAAGCAGAAAACAGAGCAGTATTTTGGGTAAGGGAGAACAGGTCAGGAAAGAGAAGGAGGAGCAGACAGGGGAAGGGAATTGGGGTGACACTCAGAGTGGATGTGGGGGCAATTTGTGGCATGCCTGCTTAAAGGGCTAGCCCCCATTAGACTAGATGATCAGGTCAATTCCAACCTTTTTATTTTATGACTCTATTATAATATCGCTCCATAAGGTGGGGCTTGAAGAACATTACTAAATATTGTGAGACTAATAATAGATTTGTGAGTATAAGTTACATTGGGATCAACTATTACACCTTCCCTTGCCTAAAATGGGCCTTGGTCACAGAAAAGCATAACTAGTCTGTGTGGTTTCAGTGAACATCCAGACATGTATAAAGCTAGAAGCGTTCATGTTTCTGTAATTAAACGTTTGTTCTCTTGGGAATTCTTGTGTCACTGGAGGTATTCTGAAGAGCTCACTCGGCAAAAGCAGTCCATTGCTGACTCTTAATATACGTCTGATGGGAAGGCAGGGAGTTGTGGGGGTTGGGCTGGAAGTGTAAGAACATCAATAGCATGGAGATTGCTATATATGACCCTTGTAAATCCTAACACTTGCCTGGCTTATTTGTTTTTTCCTGCTGCTATGCTGGTGCTGCCCTAAAAGCTGCAGTTGTTAATTGCAGGGCTAGGAGTGCCAGGATGCTTTTTAACATAATTGGTAGATTTCATGCACAAACTTCTGTGAGAGGGAGTGGAGGGAGGCAGGCAGGAAATCGGTGCCATCTGGCAACCTGCACAACCATGGAAACAAAATCCACCAGCAATATTAAAAAGAGCACCAGCATTGCTAAAGGTGTGATTAACAACTGCAGGTTGCACTAGGTTGTTTTTTGTTGTTGTTGGGGGTCCTAGCCAAATAGTTTTGCCTTGGGCTTTTGTTACAGTGAATAACACCTCTGTCTAAAATGAAAAAGTACATTGAACACTAGATGAATATGCTCAGGCTTATATTCACATTCTGAGGAGAGAAGTAGGCCGCTTTCCTTCCTGAAGCATTCAGTTTTCCTTCTGCCTGATATTTAGATTGCATTTTATTTTCAGAAGTAACCTACCATTCCCAGCCATCAGTAGCTGAGAAGATGGAACTAGTGTTGTCTGTCAGGCGGTGTTATCTCCTAAATGCTATTTTGGACTGGCATTGATTTGATTCTTCAGCTCGAGCCTAAATATTGTGTGTGTGTGTATATATGTTTAAAAAAAAGTTTCAACAGCTTTTTTTTGTATGAGTGAATTGGACAGCGAGTGTTATTCCCAAGCAAAGGAAATGAGAGGTAATGCTGAGGAGATTATACATTTGAGACCAAGAATATTTGTGCAAAGTGAAAATTGGTGGTTCCACTGTAGCCCTCTGATACCAATTATTTATTTTGAGGGGAAAATCCTGGAGCAACCATGGCTGATCTCTGGTTGGATGAAATAAGAGAACTTTCTTTTTTTTTAAAGAACTTAAACTCTGAAAGGAGATATCTGAGCTGTTTTTGCAGTTGCAGAGGGTACAGTTCTTCCTAATGAAACTTGTGTTTGAGAGCGAAACTATTTGCAGCTCACTGAACAAAGGAACTATAATAATATTAAACTTCTTCCCAGTTTTCTAGACCTAGAGCTCTGGCTCTTACTGAAGGAACAAGCCCACAGGCTTTTTCTTTAATGAGCTGTTTTGGATTGTGTGTCCATAATTTATTAATGTAATTGCTTTATTATTACATTTGTGTGGCTGAAAGGAAGCTGTCTTTAATGGACATAGAAATTCATGTAGCATCTTTATAAAAGATGCATTATTGGTGAGAAAAATGCATGTTGTACTAGCAGCTTTTGTTTAGAAGGTCTTTTTTCAGTTATTGCAGTTCATATATAATTATTCCTAAATTTTACATGGCCATGAGGATATCTATAATGTGAATATAATTGCTAACGTGTTACATAGCCAAAGAACTGTGTTTCTTCAGCTGAAATGTAATGTGTTCTAATTTACCTTAAATATATCTAAGATAACAGATGGCTCATATTCTTATATTTATCTTTACCTTCCTATATGTGATATGCGTAATGTGTAAAGACAGATTTGCGTTGGAATAAATGAAAACAAACCTAATTTAAAGTAAAAGTAGACAAAGTAAACAAAGCCTTCAACTCCAGTTGTAAGCCTTTAATTTAATTGGAAGATGTCATGGAAAAATTATATCCAAAGCAGTTGTGTATCTTGAGTTCAGTCTCCACTTGATTTTTAATAATAAATTAGTTAAAAAAAAAATCAAGTGCTTAGAAGGCATGTGTTTTTGTTTTATATTCATCAAGTCTGATTATAATCAGCAATATTTTATCATAGTGATAATGAGAAAGGGCAGACACTTCACAGGCATAACACAGATCACTAGTCCACTATTGTTTTGTTTTATAATTTCCAAAAAAATCTGGTACAGTAGCTAGGAGCTCTCATCACCTGTTTCATTGATGACAAACACTTAAACTTGCCTGTGCTAGTTTCTAGAAATTGTCAGTTGGAAAACAATGAAAAAAACTTGATCTGTTTTGTGGACCCTTGACTTACCCTATTTATACACAAATTCCATTGGAGTTGACTCTCTTCAGAATGCATTTTTTCTGCTCACTTTTGCTTCATAAATCTGTGAGTTAACCTAGACAATTTTGACAGGTGCCAGTCAGTGGTCTAGGACTGGAGGACAAGCCCCTTCATCTCCAAACTATGAAAACTCTCTACACTCCTTGGTAAGAATTGTTTAAAACTACGTATTCCTTTCTAGATAAGAGGTGGAAGTTCATTTTTGTATAAATCCTGCATATCATTAAAGAAAACAGTAGGATAGCATTACAAATGAATTCTTTGTTAGCAAATGATCTGGTTCAGTTGAACGATATAAGACATGCAGGGTGTGTCTTTCACCATCTGTTCCTTGGGCATCAGGCTTCTATGCTAAGGACAGCTGGTGCTAAAATACTTTTATGAGATTCTGGTACCTTTTCACAAACCCATAGCTAATTCTTATCTAAAGTTCACTCTGAAGAAAAGATAAAGATTTCATGCTTTGCATTTACTTTGTACTCTTTTTGTTTTCTTATGTGGTAATCCTGTGGGCTTTTTGCCATTACATTGTCATTAAAGCATTAAAATTGTAAATTTTAATAGTTTATTATTCTGTTTACATCCATTGTTGGGGAATGTTAGAATTACTTCATTCTTCCTAAAAGAGTAGGCTTCATAAGGAAAAAGCCACATAGGAAAAAAACCTACAGTATTGGGAAATTTTGTAATGGTACTGAAATTTTGAAGAGGGTTTTATTTACTGTTTTCTCCAGTGCTTGAATTTCTGATATAGCATAAGGAAGGGTAAAGGGGGTGGAAATAATTGAAGGAATATAGAGGAAGGCTCTGGTTGTTTGTTAATACTCAAAGATTATCTAGCTTCCAAAGATATAATTTCCTTTTCTGTGTCGAATGTAAATAGATAGAAGAGAAATCAAGTTCCCTTTCTTCACACATTTTGCAATTAAATATAATCAATATTATGCACTTTAGAATGCTAACATTATAACTGCAGTGGTAAGCATTAGTCTTCTCTTACCTTAATATAATCAGATCTCTGTGGCATTAACTTGACTAACATTTTATGCTGACATGCACATCAGCTGTTTCCTCACCTCCTTTTTGAATTAATCTTAACCTGTGCTTTGCTTCCTGTTCTGTCTTGACTTTGCCAGAAAAATCGAGTTGAGCAGCAACTTCACGAGCATTTGCAAGATGCAATGTCCTTCTTAAAGGATGTCTGTGAGGTACTATTTCTCTTTAGATGGTGCCTTTTTATGTTTCAGTTAATTCTACTTACACGTTCCCTATGAAAAATGTAAGTTAGTACAGTGTGACCAGACTTCTGCTTCCATTATTTTGCCATTTCAGTTTCTAGAACTGCAACAAAAGAATAATCTTTACTTTGTAAAGAAACAATAAACAGACATAGAGAAATATTTTGTTGCAATGCCCAGAATTCATGCATTTATTAGGGAAAATGTTCCCATCTACATTGAGACAGTTAATTATAAAATGTATAATAAATTCATAACTTGAATATAGAGCATGATTTGGAAAATGATCACTTGGAATAAAACTTGTCCAGTCTGTATATGTCCTCAAAATAGGCAGTACCTTTGAATTTGCATCAAGAATTGTTACCAAAGTAGCGAGACTCATTTTACAATCTTTCTTTCTCGTCCTATACTAGGAGACTTACTTTTGATACTCTTTTGTTGTTGTCATTCTGTTCTGTTATGCTCATGCTGTACAATAGAAGCTAAATAGCATTAACCTTTTAGTGAGTTTCACTTTAAGAAGCTGCCATCTCTAAGATAGCTTTCATTTCATATCTCCAAATACTTTCTTTTTTCCTGTTTGTTTGTAGTGCTGGTAGGTGCTTTTGAAGCCTTTTCAGTATTGCATCTTGTTTGCTGTCTTGTCTCCCAAAGTAGAAACTGTTACAATATAATGAATTAAGCAGATGTATACAGTAAATGACGTTTAGTGCTCCTCTTAAATCCCAACAGCAGTCTCGAATGGAGGATCGCTTGGACAGACTTGATGATGCCATCCATGTCCTACGAAATCATGCTGTTGGGCCTTCAACAAGTCTATCAGGTGGCCACAGTGACATACATAGTTTATTGGGACCATCCCATAATGGGCCAATTGGAAGCCTAAACTCAAATTATGGAGCACCTAGTCTTGTAACAACTAATCGACAAGCATCAATGGTAACAATTTTTAATAGATATTAATAAATTATTACCAATGTTAACTTCCATTCTCTTTAAATAAAAGTAGAGCCTAAAAATGTGATGCACATTCTCAGTGATACTTATCAAGAATCAAATATTAAAGATGCACAGTGGAGAAAGCAATGGCATACAACTGCACCTGCTGCTAGTTTCCAATTAGAAAGAATATTTTGGGTGGCAGGGAGAAAAGACAGGGAAAAATCTAGACTTTGGCCTGGTCAATGGCCCATAAAATCCTGCTGTGACCATATGCAGAAAGCTGAGACTTTCTGCTGAGACCATTTGAGCTTATACATGCATTTTTTCCAGATGTGTAATAATTGGCAGAACAGTTTTCTCCTTGAAATTCTGAATAGGGAGATTGAATGGGAAAAGCAGTCAAGAAGGACTGAATTTCAAGTGTTCTGGTCTGGAAAAGCTGTTTATTGTAAATTGGAGCTAGTTTTCAATAGCAGATGCTGGCAGAAGACTGGAAGGAAGCTGTTGGAATGTGGAACCATAGGGTGTGCAGGCTGAAAATTTAAACTTTTTTTCCAAATGAAAAAGGGGTTGGAGCACAGCTGTAGTATATGTAACAACGAGGAGGAAACAATTTTTAGATTAATCCCCAAGAAGAGTGAAATAACTCAATCCATTTTATTTGGGTTCTTTAAACATGTGAACTATTCAGAAAAAAATAGGATTAGGAGTTTCATAGATCAACAATATATGTTGAAAGCATTATATAGTAAATTAAATCCACTCAGAGCACTGCTTCTCTCCCCTTTTCCCTCCTCTCTCCTACCCCCTGTCCAAATGCTTAAAGGATAAGGCTTTTAAAAACATGCTTATTTTAGTGGTGCCATGTGTTTGCATGTTTACAGCATAATTTTAAAGACCAGTTACATGCTGTTAAATTTTCTCTTATAAAACAGAATCACAGCTGGATACTGTGTGATCAAGGCAAAATTTCACCTATCATCAGAATAATTAGATACCCCAATTGCTGAAGGGCTTGTATTCTATAAAACTGAATTAGTTCCAGGTTTTCCCATTCACACGTCAGACATCCATTTATATTGATTTCAGAGCCACTGTAGTAAACATCAAAAGGGGCTGGTTAGTTTCTTATAAGCAGCCTTTTTTTCATCAGTATACCCAATTGCAGGCTTTCATATAATTTCATAGTAGGTTTTTAGTAATGGAACAGGTTATGTATAATGCCTTGAAATTAGAATTCACTCTGTTGTTGTCCAACTGAACTGAAGGAATGCTGAAAAGGAGAACAGTGTAGTATTCTAGTAAAGAGACTGAACGATGGAAGACTTTCTCTTTTAGGTCAGTAAATTGAGTGCCTAAAACTGCAGTGACAAAATTTGTTTTAGCAAATTAGATTTGTTCCTGATCAGGCACATGAAACTTTCTCTTATTCTTTCTCCTTACTCTGAATTCAGGTGATTCGTGTATCTTCCTTTCCCCATGTATCTCTAATTTGTAGCTAAGCTGTGACAGGAGAAATCTTAGAAATTTCTCAGCCATCTTAAAGATAGCCATACTATCAGCATACCCTTTGAAGTGCCACTTGCCACTTGGTTCTCTGTTTTCGTATAGAGGTTTCATTACCTGCAAAGTGATAAGAAAATAACTACTTTGTGAAGAAAAGGAGATGAGTAGGAGAGAGAGGAGGATTCAAATAACTGATTTCAGGTGTTGCTTTTGGTTCCTCTGCTGTAAATCTAGTGCAACTGACAGCAAAACCTGGTCCCATTTGGTATCAAAACTGTTTACATTCCATTAAATCGGGGAGCTGAGTACAAACGTAGCTGCATAGTGATTTTTAGACAAAGGCTGTAATACTGCACTGGGCTCTTACTTTTGATTGAGAGTTGCTAAGGATGGTCTTGACCTATCAGAAAAGAAGTCAGACTTACAGTAGAAAAACAAAAAAGTTAATCATTTGCTTTCATTTTTATGCTGATTGAGCACACAAAATGAAATGCATTCAAAGCCTACTCTATCTCGGCTTTTCAATCAGCTTGAAAAGTGAGTAAAGTGAAAAAATTCCCAGGCTAAATCTTACTCCTTTTTGCATCAGTGTGACTCAGTTGACTGCAATAGAGACCAGAACATGGCTCGTTATGGCCCAATCCAGTTGCTTATAGAGTGTCTTTTAAATCTCATCTGGACTCAGATTAACTCATTGAGTGAGCAGGAGGAGACCTTATACATCTGAATAACGGAAATCTAGTCCTCCCATGTTCGATTTGTTATTAGCAGTTGCATTATAGCCATGTCCCATAAGTAGGGGTCTTACCGATTTTCATGGGTTGATTGTGGCATAAAGTTCTCATTCTGTGGTCATTTTGTGGTGGCTCTGTCCCTTGGTGCTGATTGGCGGAAAGGCCCTGCCCCTCTGTATTGAAGCCCTGTGAGGATGAGGAGAGGTAGCTGCCATCCTGATTGCTGGCTGCCCTTCATGCAGCCCTTTGGCACTGATTGGTAGAGGGGAAGGAGGGACAAGAGGACAGCAGCCATTTTGTTTGCTGCCCTTCATGCTTCCCCTCCAGCCAGCACCTTCCCCTCCAGGCAGTGAGGACCACTGGCTCCCACAAGAGAGCCAGCGTTTTATTTTTATTACGTTTTTGTTGTTGTTGATTTTGTGGATTTTACAGAGAGTCTTGAAACCACAAATTTAAATAGGCCCCTACCTGTAAGTGTGAAGTACTTACCTGTATGTAGAAGGACCACACACCCAGTTCATTTCAAAAGTCTTCTTGGTTTTACCATTCTTTTTCTTAAAATCATAGTTATATATGAGCACTTGGGAGAAAGAAGGCTAATCAGACAAAGGGCTTTATTTGACATGCGCAGTAGATTTTAAGAGATGTCCCTTAGTTTGGAAACTAAATATTCTTTTGCATTAGGTTTTGAAGAAATCCTCTGTTTGTGTTAATGAAAAAATAGTCTATCACCTAAAAAGTGCATGTGTTAATAGAAGAACTCAACATTGATAAGGTTTTTTTTGAGTTGTCACTGTTTTTGTTATTAAATATGAGGGAGAGTTTTGCCAAGGAATTGTATTCATCAAGATTTAGCAGTAAATGAAATTTCATCTTCTGAAAAATCTTAATACAAGATATTTTAGTACTTCAGCTTAAAAAAAAATAAATTAAATTTCCCCAGAAGAAGCTAGGAAATGAGTAATTTAACTCCTTTTTATGTGATTAGTGTAACCAGACATGGTTTTAGTTTAACATGTGCTTAATTTTTGAGCCAGATTATTTTAAAACTCCAGTTGACTTCATTTCCTGCTCACTCTGAACATCCTTGTTTTCTTTTTTGCCATGCTGTCCATAACACTTACCCTGGTCTTTATTCAGGGAAATGTTCTAATATCTCAGCATCATCAAATGTTTGCTGTGTTGTCTTTGAAGTCAATTGTATTTTCTTTTATGTAATGCTTAAAAGTAAAAAGGAAGAAATACTCTTCTATTCTTATTCAAGCTGTTTTCTATATATTATCACTGTAATACAATGGTAAGGGCACAGCATGAACTGATAAAAGCCAGAAATCTTCAGTTAAGAATGAAACTAAATCCTCAGCTCACTGTTGTTCCCAGGTACAATAGGGATCTGAGAAGAATTGGGTGATTTTTATAGGGTGTGCTGTATCTCCTGCAATAGGTAGGCACAAAACGACAATTCAAGGTGATAGCCCTGCAAGTTGCTCTGCCAGGAACAAACCCCATGTCTGCACAGAGTTCCCTTGCTGTCGTGTGGCTCTGTAAGAACGTACCCACATGGAAGAACTTGTACGGTTGCAGTTAAGTGTAGGATCTTGATTCCTAGGCTCTTTCAGTAAAACTTGGCTGTGGAAAATCTGGATGGCTAGTGCGATTTAAAACCCATGTTGCCTAGTCAAACTGATGTTTAAGTGAGCTGTCAAACTCAGCTCTATGGCCTACATAGACAAATACTAATTCTCAGTTTCTGAGCTCATCAGTTTTACCATCAGAGGTTTGAAGTTAATATTTTAATTTTATATTTAATTTAATATTCAGGCTACAGCATGATAAACAAAAATAGTGTGAATGCTCTTTATAGTACAGTAAAAGCTGTGTTATCCGGCACTTTACCATCTGGAATGCTCTATAAACCGGCATCTGTCCCACCATGGCACTTCTGGTTTTGCCGCCGCAAGCCAAGTCCCACTTCTTTCTCGTGGACCATGGCCTGGAGCAAAGCAGCTTGTGTGGGGGCCCCCCCTCCCTGTCCCCTGGCACACTGACACCAGGGCGTGAAAGCCCTGGCGCACTGGGCGTGGTGGGAGGAACAGCGGCCCAAACAGGCAGACGCCGCCAACCTGCCAGGCTGGAGATAAGTATAACACTCAGATAACCATTTTTCTGTGGCTCCTCAGGATTATTACCATCTGCCATGTAAATTTTTAAGTCATACTTGAATAATCCAAATCAGTCAGAAATTTTTTTTAATTTGGCTACAAGAAACTTCAGATTAAGACGTCATTATTACATATACATTTTGAGTGCATTATCCATATCTGCCTTTGTTTAAATACATTTTTAAAATAAATACCCAGTAAACCATAATGATTGGGTGTTTTTTTCTCTGAAATGTTTTGAAGACCGTATTTTTAAAAACCTTTACTCACCCATTTAATTGTAACTTGTGGTTTTCTGCATAGTATAAATAAATGCTTTGTATAGGTAAGAAAAGCTTGCTGTGTGCTTCCCGAACTTAGCTATGCCATTTAAAAATTTATTGCAAAAATATTTCAATTTCATTTTAGGTGGATTGTTTCTTAAACTCCTTTCCTAAAACAGAAGCTATGTTTTCAGTTTTGCAAGCATAAAATGTATCCTTGATTGGTCAATTTCTCTTTTTTCATTCTTATACACTGAAATCAGTTGCAGAGTCTACAGGTAAACATGAACTTCTTAATTGAAGCTTAGAACAATCTATTTTTGTTTAAAAAGTAACATTTCTAATAATTTATAATGGCAACATTGGAAAGCCCTTAAAAGTAATAGAACACTTATTTCCAATAAACTACAGTAAGAGAAATATGTAAAAATACAAAAATGGTTTAATCAAGATTGGAGTCAAAATTAGATATTTGACATCAGTATTCCAGACACTACAGTTTGACCAGTGAGAGAAAAAACTGGTTCACATCAATTCACATGCAGGTTTATTCATAATCTGGTAGTTTATTCTTTTTAGTTTGAAGCAGCTGATTACATTTAACATTTTTTTTCTATGTTCAACTGTAAACCCATTAGTGAGATGAAATGAAAATAAGTCCCTTGGTGGGTACCTACCAAAAGTACAGCAGTGAAGGAGGAAAACTTTATGTCATTTGTTGGATTCTGACTTCTATTCTGAAGTGAAGGTTCACAATTATTAAAATTTAGACAAGTATGGCATGAGTTTCAGCCCTTCCCTCTCAACTAGCAGGCTGTCAGCTGTATGCTAATGAGTTGAACAATTAAAACACCATCCTCTCTGGCCCTACTGATCTGGCCACTCTACTGAGACAAAGAACTGTGTACACCTGTTGTGCATGTGGATGGTCCCATTCTAATGTGTTACAATGATTATAGAGTATAAGCTAGAGGAGTATGGTGAGCAAGGGTTAAACAGGACAGCGGTGACTGTGAAACTTAAATTTTCCAGGAAATATAAGAGGAACATTTGTGAAAGGAATCAAGTTACAAAGAGAGTTCTGCTAACTTCATTATGCTGAAATATTCCAGATTGCATGCTTCAGACTATTCCCATTCTTCTCTCGCGTGATATAAAAGGATGGGTTTTTTCCTTTTTGCTAAATGTGTAAATACATGGAAATGACTGTACTGCAAAGCAGATGCTTTTGGTTTGCTTCTGATGATATAGTTATTTTACATGTATTTGTGTAAGGGGCATATTTATAGCTGCAGTGCAAAGAATGTACTGACACAATTTTGGAGAACGTTGGGGGGACTGGAGAGTCTTAACAAGGTATTTCCATTTGGAGTGCTCATTACTAAAAATATGTCAAGTTTTCATTTACATTAAAAAGGAGCCGTCTCTAAAAGTCTACATTTAAAAGCACTGGTGAGATTAAATTGTTGAAGTTAAGAATCAGTTTTAAGAAGTGCTACAAGGTTTTCACTTCTCCCTAGAGCCTGTTCTTTTGAGGCTTGGTATCAGTGGGAGTTGAAGGCCGTAAGCACCTTTCAGGAACTCTAGGATCAGTCCTTAAATAAGAATTCTAGTGATGGGTTGTGGGTCTAGCTCATATGCTTAAAAGGAAGGCAGTGAGAGAGAACTAAAGTACAGCTAGAAAAATTAAGCTGTTATGTTGGGTATAAATGTTTTTAGGTCTGTTATTTTGAGCAGTTAACATTTCATTTGCCTTCATGGTTACTGTAAACTTTTACTCGGATATGTATTGTAAACTTTTACTCGGATATGTATTGTTAGTTCTCATGAAAAGAGATGTTAACTTTCATTCAGTTGCTACATTTAGTTCACATCATATGCTGAAACAAAAATTGCTGATGTGACAGGCAGTTTGGTAATATAAAATATTTTAAATAAGTAAATATTTTGCTGTAAACCTTGTTAGCCTTAGTTGTTTGTGTTGGATTTGTGAGCATCCATTACCAGGAACTGGAACATGGACTTAAATTCAGCCCTTTTTATTTCCAATCTATTTTCTGAATCTGTCAGAATTAATCTGTCAGTCTGTCATCTTTAGATTAGCCCTTGATTTTTAGAGGTGCCAAGAATCTGGCAGCTGTTAGGTTATGTTTGTACACAGCTTGGAGAATTTTTTTGCAATACTTTTTGTAAATAGGCTTTAAAGCTAACCTGCCCCTGAAGCCTTTCAGCAGTCTGTAGCTTGAATAAAAGCACCCTCATGTGTTAGGATTAAGCATAACCAGGAGAAACAAATCAAACACAGAGCCTCTAAGGCAAAATTCAGCAAAGACTTTTATTTTTTTAAAAGCCCAATCTTAGCAGTGAGTTTCATATTATAATATTGTGAAGAGAACTGTTTATTTTGTAGGCTAAAATACCACAGCCTGTGCCTGTCTGCTACTGGTGAAGACAGTCACAAAGTTCACAGTGGCTGCAGTTTCAGTAGAACTGAGACCTCTAGGAGAACTTCCTCACAAATAAGCACCATCAAATCCAAAAGGGAAAAAAAATATATACCGTAAATGGCACCAGGCTATTCTGAAGTGCATGATGAATGGTTGAATACAAACCAATCCATAAAAATAACAAACCAGAATGGCCTGGTGGTAGCTTTCAATTTATTTATTAATTTATTTAATTTTTTAAAATGCTTTTCTTGTTCCTGTGTGTTAGCTCACAGGAAACTGTATATTAAACAAAGGATAAACTTGCATAAGAGTATTTATCTCTCTCTGGGTAAAACCCATACTAAGACATGAAAGGTAAAAGCTGCATTAATTACTCAAGAGGGATTCAAAGCTCAGCAGTTTACTGGGATTGAAGGATTTATTGAAAAACAGTGGTTCTCATGTGTAACTCCAGGCAATAAACCTATTTAATTAAAGGCTTAATCTTCTAGTTGACATGTTTGCTACTGTTCCAATAAAAAGCTTCATCTGTAGCCAATTTTTGTAACATACAATAATAGCAGAATTCTTGTTCATTTTTCTTCTTAGGGTTTGTTTTGGTTTGTTTTTTTTAACTGTTCTTTGAATTGCATTGGTTATATTTTAAAATAAAATGTTTCTAAATATTCTGTACATTTGGGAATCAGAACCTTTAATGAAGCAGTTTTGAGGTTCATTGTTTTTAAACTAGAGCTGCATTTCTTAGACCTCTTTTTTAAAGCTTGTTCCAAAAGAAAGTATTTAAATTGTAGTAATAGAATTGTCCTACTGCATGGCTTTTCCTAAAGATTTTGCCTTAAATCTGTGTGTGTGTGTGTGTGTGTGTGTGTGTGTGTGTGT
>NW_017728996.1:33351992-33355642 GCF_001723915.1 Gavialis gangeticus
ACTGAACAATCATGCGTGTGTTGTGTGTATGTGTGCGTGCACATGTTATCTGCATGTTAAATATAAATAGTGAAAGTTCATGCAAAATCCGCCAAAAAAATTGTTTGTTTTTAAGTTTACTCATTCTTATGTTTATATCAATTTAGAATTATATGCACTTTTGTTGACCTCTTGTTAAGAGCATGTATTGGAAATATCCACAGGACAACAAAAATGGCAGAGGAGCGGGGATTCTCTCGTGTGATAAACTGTAGTGTGACTGATATTGCTTTATTAAGCCTGAAAAGGAGTGAAATGAGAAATTACTTATTGAAGTGTATAAAATAATGGTATTGAGAAAACAAATTATATTCTTTAATCCTATTTCATAAAAGAAGGAGGGTCTAAATGATAAAACAAACAAACAACCCCCAGTGTTCATGCCACATGAGGTCAGAACCATTAATTTGGCAGGATTTCCTTTTAAAGAACACAATTTTATGAGCATTAAAGTTCACAGCTCTGCATGCTGAAGAAGATTCAAGGGAAATCAAATCTTATGCCTCAGGGCAGAGGATCAGGAGGAAAAAATCACTCCTCTGTAGTTTGACATTGAAAAATTTGCTAAGTCATTCTATGGTTACAGTCAAGTTTTGGTCAGCATAGGGGGTGAATGATTTTATCCAGTATGGTGTGGTCCAGTGTAATGGTAAAATTCAGCTGTATCTTTCCTACTCTGAACCAGTATTATAACTTGAGTCCCCGGTCTTTTGTGAGCAGGGAGGCTGCTCCAAAACACTAATTCCAGCATATCAGAGCAGACTCGATTAAATGAGTCTGTTGGAGTGTGCCAATTACCATGCTTCAGCAGTCTCCAGCTTCTCGTGTTGGCATCCCTGCTGTTCAAAATGGCAACAGAAGCGCTTTTTCTAATGCTTGTTCAATGAGCTTTAGATAAAGCACCCTGACGACACTTTGAAGTGCGGTGATGTGATACATGAGATGCTCCAGGTGCTTTAGTTAGAGTGGCTCTTGGAGCCCCCAGTATATGTATAAATGCCCTTAAACTTTACTCACAGGAGTTATCCCATCAGTGTATCTAAGAGTGTTGGGAGCATGCACAGTGGCATTTTTTGAATACTTTTTCTAAAAGGTCAATGGCTGTTCAGTTTACAAATATTTTGTATACAGAAAAATCTGTCTTGTAGAATATGTTCATATCTCAATTGTCAGTACTTTTGGCTACAGGAAAACTATTTGGTTTTTTGGGTTTTTTTTTTAAAGGTTTACATCTCTGGGAAATAGCATGCTTGTATCTTACATCAGGGCTTAGTATTAACTTACAAATGTGAACTTTTTCCTGGGTTTGGACCTTTGATAGGAGCACATTTGCTTGTCTTTGCTTTAGGTTGGAACTCATCGGGAAGAAGGTGTCAGCCTCAACAGCAATCATTCAGTCCTGCCCAGTACAGTGTCTGCTCAGAGCACAGAGCTGAATCATAAAACACAAGAAAGCTATAGAGGTAACTATCCTGTAGAACTCAGTGGCAAAGTAGGATTTTTTTGTACTCAGAGGTCATCAAGGCTGTAGAACTAAATCAGTATGCAAAAGAACAAGTAGGTGATTTAGGCAACAGTGTGACCTAGGATTTTGTTTCCATTACTTTAGATTGTTAATTACTACATCTGCCAACTCCTTTATATTCCTTGAAGAATTCTAAGGGTATTCTTACTTCTTACTTCTTCCTATACAAATTCCACACACGAGCTCGCATCACAGCTACCACTCTGTCAACTAACTTTTTGCCAGAACTTCTTTTCCAGTATTTGAGTGCCATTGGAAAATCAGCTAGGAGGGTCACTGTTGAGTGGCCTTTTCACAGATGTGAACTGCGTAGCTCAAAGCAGACCTGTATTTCAGTATGTGGCCAATAAATATGGAAAGCCAAAATCTAGCATGGAGTAGCTCCCTAAATTCTTAGCTTGAAAAGTTAAGAGTTCACAGTTTACTCAATGTGTGCAGTATTCCCTAGCCGTTTCCCTGAAAACACCATTGATATCCAATCTCGCCCTCCTTAAAAGACTGTCTGTGCTGTGACTTGTTCTGATATGGAGTCTACAGCACTAACTGCATACATTCCATAATTGCTCCACCATCAGCCTTCTTGCTTGACAACTTCCTTTGCAGGGAACTAGTAGTCTTTATCCTAGCTCAGGCTTTCCTACATGCTAATAATATTTCTTTTCACCAAACCTCCAAGCTATATGCCAAATCACTGTCCTGAAATATAATACAGTACTTTCATTTGCAGCCAACTTTCACATTTACTGTACAAGTCGTGTGTTAGCTTTCAGCAGAGTAGTGTAGTCCCAGCTGCTTCTTTCCTTAGTGAGAAGCATAGGTCTATCTTTTTTCCCGTGGTCATCCAAAACCAGAAAGATTATTAACCAAATATGAATCATCTTCCCATAATGTCAGTGTGTGGAGTATGACCCTAGGTGTCATATAAGAGTTGTTTGTGTTGGTTAATTTGTTGTGTCCTTTTTCAGAAGAGCAACTTTAGAGCTCTGACCTGTCACCTGCAAATTAAATACATAGCTGATACAAAACTCAGATTAAAGCTTCTTAGCCAGACTTGACCACTCCTCCAGCTGAACAACAGAATACAAAAAAAATTAAATAAATGTCCAGCCACTCATGGACATCTTTCCTCCCATAGATCACTAAGAAATAACCCCTTAGGAATTCCCTAAGGAATAACTAAATGGTCTTATAACATTCTTCATAGGTCAACAAGTGTAGGCTACATTGGAGCAAGGGGCTGGGGACTGAATTACAAAATCAAGAGCTCTTCAGAGAGAGGTAGAAGGTAGGGTAGGGTGGCACCTTGAAGCAATGATTCTCTACAAAAGTGCTGCAGCACCCCAGGGATCCCTTTAAGGTTGCTGCAGTATGTTAGCACAGTTGGGTGTGCAAACACATACATGATTCACAAGATAAACCCAGAGATTTTGAATAGGAATCCGGAGTATCAAAAGGTTTTTTGACCTGTTGTGGTCATTCTGAGTTCTTTGCAACAGAGGTAATGCTCTACAGTTTTTCCATAATCAAGAAATGAGTGAAAGCTAAAAGCCAATGGGTGCCTTGAATCTAAAAATGTTGAAAACTACTGACTTAGAGACTAACTGGTTCAGAGAGACTTGCCTCTCAAAAGCTTATGCCTCTCTGAATTGGTTAATATCTATAGTTGCACCCCGCTCTATCATCTCCCTGACTTCAGGCTAACACAGCTAACCACCTCTCTGCTCTGAGAAAGTTATTTACGTAGTAGCTTGCCCGACAAATCAGTTACAGCCAGTAATGAGTCAAATTCAGTTACAATCCTGTTAAACTTCCAGAATGTTTCCATCTATTTTTACCAGCTATATCGTCAAATTAGTACTGAAGTGACTGATCTGTACAGATGCTGCAGAACTGGGTCAAAGCAAGGTGTGGTTGCTTCCAGTAGAGTGCAGTTTTGGGTTTTTTTCCATGTCTGTCAGTGCCCATAATGTCCACTTTTGCAGTGTGCTGCTACTCCCATTGTAACCACCTCCCTCCTTGCTAATTTCTGGCTTCTAAGTTTCATAGGTTGTAGGGTTGGAAGGGACCTGAGCAGATCATCAAGTCT
>NW_017728996.1:33357512-33363927 GCF_001723915.1 Gavialis gangeticus
CTCACCAGGTCATTGCCGGTGGCCAGCACCAGGTCCAACAGGTTACCCAATATTTGTTTGAGAAGCTCCTAATAGATGTTAAAGCATAAGGAAGTGCTTGCTGTGATTGTAATTTATACTGAGCTCTGTTTGTTTACAGCATTATCGGGTGGTTTGCAGGGCCAGTCTGTGGCCATAGGTCCAACAGAAATTAAGTCTGAACATAAGGAGAAAGATGAAAATATACATGAACCTCCCTCATCTGATGACATGAAGTCAGATGATGAATCCTCCCAGAAGGATATCAAAGTTTCATCTAGAGGAAGAACAAGGTATGCTATTAGCATGTAGGCATAGAAATCTGACATGCGTCTGTTTGCAGCTCACACTGTGTTGCATTATGTCCTCACCATTGATACCTTTGAATTCAATTCCAAAACTTCCTTTTTCTCTTACATCAACTATCTTTATGTTTTTTCTCCCAAGCCAGGGGTTAATACCCGGAGACACTAACTCAGAAATGACAACTCTTCTCCTATCTGTTGTTCGTACCTCAATATGAAGAACTCATCAGAACTTTGGATAAAGGGCCGTTATAAATTGCTAAGACTGAAATGTGTAACTGTTTGGCCAAAATATTCAGTATATCATGCAGCACACATTATAACAATTACTGGCATTTGTACATTGAGGAATCTTGAAGTGTTCAGTTTAATAACATACAGAGTAAACAGTAGAGGGTTTTAAATTCTTATTTTTTATTCTGTTTGGAATTTCATGATTATCCTGTCCAGAGTGTCTATAGCTATATAGCATCAGTTTGGAGTGGAGTAAGAGGAAAATCTTTAGCTGCAAATTTTCCCCTGAATCTACCCAAACAGGTTTAACAGGAAAGACCCATATTTTTCTCAAAATGATTAATTTAATTTAAGTTAGATATTACTTGTGAATTTTAATACAGTTGTGATACAAAATCTAGTAGATGATAGGTAATCTCTGAATGCAATAGCGTATCAGCCAGCCAGCTAGCAAGGCAGCATTTTTACTACAACTACTTGTGAAAGGACACTGTATATATAAATATTACTTAATGCAAAGAAAATTCTACAGCTAAAAGTTACTGAATACATCTTTTCAATCAAGTAATAGCTCATAAGAGTGGCACCAGAGATGTGTGTTTTTATTAATTAGTTACTTGAATATTCTTCAGTAATATTTTAGATCATGCCACTTGTATGCTTTTAATGTGAAGTGGGAAGCAGTTTAAAATGAGTCAGAGGAATTTTGATCCAGCACGGACGTTTTAACTTTGTCACTTGCCACGTACACTTGTGATGTTCAGACCTAAAATACACCTAGACCTCCACAAAATGTTGAGTGTACCCGTATCTTCCCTCTTATCTTCCAGCAGTACTAATGAAGATGAAGATTTAAACCCAGAGCAGAAGATAGAAAGGGAGAAAGAAAGGAGAATGGCCAATAATGCTAGAGAACGCTTGCGTGTACGAGATATTAATGAAGCATTCAAAGAACTTGGCCGTATGTGTCAACTTCACCTGAAGAGTGAAAAACCACAGACAAAATTGCTTATTCTTCACCAAGCTGTGGCAGTCATCCTCAGTCTAGAGCAACAAGTCAGAGGTTAGTGGGCTTCTCCTACTCTCTGACAAATAGTAAAGTGGCTTTATGTAGCGGTTTGTAGCCTCCTTTACTGCTTCCATCTTGTTTCATATTTATATCTTCCTTCTAATGTACGTGGCAATTAACCATATGGACAGCTTTCTAGAAACATACTTGTCTTTATGTACAAATGTTAATGTTCCTTAAGAAAAGCAAGAAAGTATTCAAAATAAAGTAGGGTCAGGATTCTTTAATCCTCTTTTTTGTGTTGCAGTTAGCCATTTCTGCTGGGCATCTGAATTGGTTATTAGAAAGAAAAAAAAAAAAGATCCTGACTTGCAACAAGTGTGCACTTACCAGGATCAAATTGTACCAAAAGGAAAGGTTTATAACTTAAAGAATAATTGTATATGGTTAATGGTAGGCAAGTGAGTTTGATTTAGATTTACTTAAGTTTAAAGTACAGTATTTTATGCAGAGTAATTTTGAGTAGTGTTTATCATTCCTTGTGTACGCAAGAAAACCTAAAAGATATTCTAATTGCTTCCATCTTTTTATTATTTCATGTCCATCTGGCCAGCATGACGTTGGTGTTGATGGTGTTAGAGAAATTGCACAGTAAAAGTAATCTGGTGGAATCCATGATAGGAAGGTTTCCTCCGGGGGTCCCAAAGAAGGAGACTGGGTGCTCAAGGTCATGCAGGATGTCCATGGCAGGGCATGCAATTCCAGCAGCTGCTAGTCCAGCAGCTTTACCAGTATTCCATCCCTACCCTCATCAGTTTATTTACCCCTGTTTCTTTTCTTTCCCTTGTGCGTACAATTTGTGCTTCTCCATAAAAGGCAATATCAGGTTCGGAGGGGAGGTGAGAAAGCACGGAATTGTTTGTACGCTGATATGACTTCAAGGGGAAAAATAGAGGAGAAAAATATTGTTTTTCTTTTATTTCCCATTGTACAATGTGCAATTTGCTAAACTCTTATCAACAAATACACATACATGTCATCCTATAGATGCCCCTTCTACAGGTCATATTGAAAAACAGGTCTGGATAATACTGTCATTCTCCAGTATTAATGGAACTACTATTGACCTTCATATCTAAGCTCCTTTTAAATTCATTAACCGCCCCCCCCCATGAAATTAGATAGCAGAGCCAACTGTCTGTCTCATGAGACTACCACTTAATAGTCAGGTGAGTGCCCTCATTTTTTCTTCTCCCTTCAGGCTGTCTGAATACCTCTCCTTTATATTTTATTTCTCATCTGATACATTTCCATCAGATGCAAATGTCTTCCAGGTGTAGATGATACACAGGCACCAACACTGGTGTCTCTGAATGACACGTCATGTTTTTTGTTGCTTCTATTGGCAGCTTGCACTTTTTATTTTCATCTCCAGTGGTGTTACCTATATTTTGTGTTTTTAGATCAAGATAATCATAGGATGACTATTTATTGGAAGTGACAAAGTGAATAAATTAATACTAGGCATAAGTACTTTATGTCAAGAATTTGACACTGTGCTTTGAGGCATTGCATTATTGACGCCCTGTTAATATAATTAAGTTACTGTCAAACAGTGTTGGATAAAATATAGGATTAATGTAGAAACCATAGTGTTTAGCCTTTCTCTGACTTTCCCTTGGAAAAATAATTTGGCCTGAAGATTGCTATACTTACTTTGAAGGCTGAGGCAAATATTACTAATAAAGTAGGAAGAAAATCCATCAACTGTTTTTGAGTTACAGGAATATGGACTTAGAACTAACTCCTACATCATCAAGTCTAGTCCTCTTCTACCATTGGCAACCATGTCATATAATCCATGTCAAACTTCGTCTGAAAACTAGTTGGCATTTTTGCCCTCCTGTACCTGTTTGAAAGCTGTTCCAGAACCTTACTGCTCTGATGATACAGACCTTTCCCTTTTCAGCCTGAGTTTAGTCATGGTCAGTTTACACTGATTTGTTTTTGTGCCAGTGTTCCTTTTTAGCTTAAGTGGTGGTTCTTTGTTCCAGGTCTTTACCTCCTGATATACTTAAAGAGAAAACCATATCCTCTCTTGGCCCTCATTCGCTATATGAAAGAAGCCAAACTCTCTTTAGTCTCTTTTCTTTGTTTCCCTGATCATCCTAGTGTCCTTCTGTGTACCTGTTCCAGTTTGAATGTTTTTTTTCTTGGAACATGGGTAACCAGAATTGTACAAGGTACTCCAAAATGAGGTTTTATCCCTGCCTTATTCAGTGGTGTTAACCCTTCCCTGTCTTTACCAGAAATGCTGCTTCTGATGCATCCTAGGATCACATTTCATTTTCATGTCTGTCCTCACCTCAGTGGCTATTAGGATCTTGAGACGAGTGTCATTTAAATTAAAAACTACTTTGATTTGAAACCTTGACTGAAGGCTGATGCATTTTTAGCTTCTGAAGCTGAATAGTGTTGGTTACTACCACTTTAAAGATTCTACATGATTAAATCTCCTTGAAAACTCTAGGTCTGCTATTTAAAAAAAAAATTGCAATTCAGTAACCTTGTTAACATTTTTTGCTGCAGGCTGTTTGGGGCTCACTCACGCTTAATGATGCCAAGGAGTGGCTTTTGCCAGTGAGTTTGGCAAAAGCAGAATCATGTACGTTGTGTGTACAAGTTGCCCTCTCCTATCAGGTTGTCCGTTATGCAGGTTGTCCATACTGCTGTAGTTGCAGGTCGAAACAGAGTTCTTCAGGTAGCTCAAGTAGGAATGCCTGGAGTTGAGAGGATAAGGTTTTTCATACCAACTCTGCAGATGTATGCAGTTTTAGTCTGCAGAGAATGTTGTCTGTTCATAAGATGATTTGTATCCATGTCCCAACCAAAACCATGGGTTTTTTTACTACTTATGACCCCAACGAGAGAAAAGGAAACCCTCATGTTTTCAGGTTTTTAGTTAACGTTCTATTTTTCTGAACTTTATCTGAAAATGTTGACTTAATTTAGTTACTGCTCTGAAATTAAAATGATTCTTTAAGAAACAAAAAGAATCTTATATTTGTCATCTTAGTCTGCCCTGTCAGCTTGTATTATGCTACCAGACTTGAAGCAAGGTAAATTCAGCTTTGACTCATGCAAGAAGCAGTACAGGAAACACAAACATTTAACAAGTTGCCATTATTTGAAAAATAAATCCAATTTCTGTCAATGAAGTTCCTGGAGGAAAGTATAAGAAGGGGAAACATTTGTGTTGGCAGCCTACAACATGGCTGGTGCTGACTTTCTAAAGTTAAAGGAAATATGGTCAAATTATTCCTCACCCTGGATGCCCCCATCCGAATGGTCTCTTGGTCTGCAGGCCTCTTTTGCAGAGGTAGTAAGTAGAGGTGCACTGATGCATTGGTCCCATATCGGATCAGCACCAATATAGGGAAAATTGAAAGCATCAGAAATCGTTTTTTTTTGCCTGATGCGGCCAATAATGTCACCGATAAATGCCCTGTGCATGCACATGGCCAGGAGCACAGCCCGACAGCTTGGAGACCAGCGTTTGTCTGGTCAGTCTGGTGTGGGGGAGGATGCATGGAGGGGGCAGGTGCTACCAGGCTAGGGCAGGGCACAGGACAGAGCCACGGCTCAATTTGTGGGGGGCGGGGGGTGCTTCTGCTGCTGAGCACACCCCGGAAGGTCATGGGGGGCATGTGCCCCCGGTTCAGGGTGGAGTGGGTTGCCACTATGGGCAGCACCAGGATCTTCCTGGTGAGGGCTGAGCCAGGCTGCACTTGGGGTGGGCAGCAGTGGCATCCGGAGGAGGGCAGTGGTGAATTTTGGGGTGGCTGTAGCCCCCCTCTGTAGCCCCCTGCCAGCTCCGCTGCTGCCCACTCCCAGCACTGCCTGGCCCAGCCCTCACCAGGAAGAGCCTGGTGCTACTCAGGCCCCAGCCCACACTGGCAGCCCGCCCTGCTCTGCCCCACGCAGATCTGGGAGCACATTCTGCCCCATGCTGTCCTGGGGTATGCTCAGGGTGGGAACCACCTGCACCCTGCAGACAAGCCCCTCACAGCTCCGTCCCCTGCTCTGTCCCACCCTGGCTGAGAAGTGCCTGCCCCTGCCCCGTTTCCTCCCTCACTACAGGGGCCTTGATCTACGCCCCCATGCCCCTTCCCTTCCCCCTCCCCTTCCCCCACACCAGACTTACCATCCCAATGCTGATCTCCAACCTGCCTGGCTGCATATTGGAATTGGATCAGTTTTGCTTCTTAAAAATTGGCCATTGGTATCAGCCCAAAAAATCTCTATCGGTGCATCCCTAGTAGCAAGTAAGAAAAAGAGGTTGAATAGTTCAGGATTATGCAAGAAGTTCATGGGGAGCCAGAAGCACAGTTTTGTCACTTAACAGCACCAAGTGGCTTTTGAAAACCAAATGGCTGACCTGGCAATTTGAGAATTTGTAGGCAAGAATAAAGGAGGAGTAACAGCATCACTGGCTGCCTGCAGACATTAAAAAAAAAAAAAAAAAAAAAAAGAAAACAAACCCAAAAAACTGCACTTTACTCAGAAGAAGCAGCGCATTACTTTGACCCAGCTCGGCAGCATCTATATAGGTGCTTCAGCAGGGCTTTTTGGTGCTTTTAGCTAAATCAGTCAGATTCAATCAGCTATTAGATAAAAGCGCCAAAAAAGCCCCACTACAGCACTCCAGCTGTACAGACATTGGGCGAGCCAGGTCCAACTAAGGCGCTGCCTCTTCTGGGAATGTGCATGGCTTGGTGTGGGAATGTACCAAGCTTAAAGTAAAGTGCTGGGGGTTTTTTTTGTTTGTTTGGTTTTTTGTTTTTTTTTG
>NW_017728996.1:33363955-33392574 GCF_001723915.1 Gavialis gangeticus
GGGGGGGGGGGGGGGGGGATGGTGTTTTCTTAAACATGTGCAAGCAGCCACTATGGCTAACTCTTACCACTCTTGTTCCACTGCAGGGCTGGGAAGAAGGCAGTAGCTACATGATTGTATATCAGGCAATATGATATCAACAGCACTGTCTTGACTTTAGCACAGAAGCAAATGGCAAATGCCCAAATGTATTTATCCCTGTATGTTTGTAATTTAGCACGTTTCTTTGGTAACATAGCCAGATTTTTAAGGTATTTAGGTGCTTAAAGATACAGATAGGTGGATATTAAGTTTTCAAAAGTGTTGAGTCTAGCAGAAGTACTAGCATTCCTGAGAACTCTCCTGGAAACCTGTCTAAATCTTTAAATGCCCAAATAATTCTAAACACCTTGCCTTAATAGATCAGTCTCCTGGAGAATGCTCAGGTCTCTTTAGTGCATTGCCCTGTTGTAAATAAGCAAATCTTCATACTCAGTATCAATATGTGGGATATCAACGGTAATTTTTCTCTTGTTACAGAGAGGAACCTAAACCCCAAAGCAGCCTGCCTTAAGAGAAGGGAAGAAGAAAAAGTTTCTGCCGTATCGGCAGAGCCACCAACACCACACCCAGGAAGCCACCCTGGGCTTAGTGAAACTACCAACCCTATGGGTCATATGTGAACACCAGCCAGGTATGTCTCTCGTCTGTACAGAAGACCCCCTCCCCGTCAGTGGTTTTACTGGCTGTAACTTGTTTTGGTGACTGAAGTTTGAAAGCCAGCAGACACAAATGTGTATTATTTTCAGTAAGTGGAGTTGCCATTGGAACAAACTGCTAGATAAACCAAAAGTACTCAGTATTTTCAGTGCCCTTGCTTTATGAAAATCATAATGCTCATGGCCAGCTCCATAGTATTTATTTCTACCTACCACTTGCACTGCATTTTATAAAGACATGAAATTGCATTTTAGAAATACTGTGCATAGAATTTGTTTCACAGTTTCTGTTCACTTCAGCTAAAGGTGTTCTGGTATCTTGGAACCTTAAGAAAGTATACTTGCAGCCGAGTCTGGAGGAACCGGTTCCCCTGTGCTGGGCTGCATGCTCACTGGTCAGGTTGCCAGTGGGCAGGGAACCAAGTTTAAGGGTTAGGTCGTGATGCCCGGCTTCCCACACCAATAGTCACGCAGTTGGGATCAGAGGAATTTTATGCCTGATCCCAAACCTGCCATGCAAGTTTGGAGATTATATTAACATCTTCCAGGAGCCATATGTAGCACTAAACACTACTCTGGCTACATCTAAGCAGTGCAGGATGGTGCTGTGTTGAGACATTCCACCTTAGCTGTGCTCATGCTGGTGCCTGTGCCAGAAGCAATGTAGCAACACTTGTGGGGGGGGCAGTAAGCTCATTGAGGCTTAGAGCATACTGTGCCATGCGCAGCACTGCACTGAAACAACTGCACCACTTACAGTTGGGAGGCCCCAGTGAAGAATGTCTCAGTTCACATTGCTCTCACTGTAGAGGCCACCCTTTGTGTCCCTTTAGTTTTCATTCATTTCTTACCAGTATGATAGTCCATTGATTTACAGGACAGCCTCTATGATGAATGTCCAATTTTTGGTAGGAAAATGTTAGCTATACATTCTCAGTAAGTAGAAATCAACCCATTGATTATTTTTAAACCAGCTCTAATATTGCAGAGACTTATGGCTTCCTCTTCCAAAAAATATGTAAATATCATAATGTTCCTGATCACAGGAACTCAGTCAGTGCCCTTCTCAAAAGAATAAGCTCTTAACAGATTGTCCGCTTGCCACTTTGTCTACTTGCCTGTAGTTCCTATATTCTGGAAAGTCTGAAACAATTGTGTGTGTAAAGATGTATAACATGTAATGGTCGTATCCTTCTAAAGCAAACAAGCTTAATAAGCATTGAACAAGAAAGAATGGTGCACTCTTCCTTTTTTTTTTTAAAGCAAAGCTGGTTTCTGTGTCATGATTAGCAGTCTTACTGCAGACATAACATGACTCTTTTCAGTGTTGCAATTAAAATAGATTTGATGGCTTAGTCCAATTCCTGGTAAATATTAGGGGTGTGCAAAGTGGGCCCTATTCGATTCAGATTCAGCCTGAATTGGACAGTGATTCAGTTTATTGATTTGGATCACTGTCCCTAATTCGATTCACCAAATCCAAATCTGAAGATTCGATGTTGATTCGGAGAATCAGCGATTTGGACATGGACACAGCTTTAAATTTTGTTTTCTACATACCTCAAGGTACCAGCACGGCTCATGAATGCTGCAATGCTGGGATGGATGGAGCATCCCACAGGAGCACGGGGACCCCCCCACATGCTTGGCGGCGAACCTGGAAGTGGACCAGAAGTAATTCTAGTCTACTTCTGGGTTTGCTGGGGGCACAGTGGTGGTCCCCCTCCAGCTCGGCAGTCAGCTGCAGGGAGACCTCGGGTGTTCCCCCAGACCCCCGAGGCATTAGTTGCTGAACCGAGGGGGGCACAGGGGAGGCCCCCAGCACTCTCTCCAACAGACCCGAAAGTGGACCACACGTGCTTCTGGTCCACTTCTGGGTGTGCTGTCGAGCGTGCTCTGGAGCCCCCCCGCGCTTCTGTGAGACACTCCATGCGCCCCAGCGTTGCGGCATTCACAAACCACCTGCTACCTAGAGGTATGTAGAAAAAACATTTAAAGTTGTGTCTACGTCCAAATCGTTGAATCTTTCCGAATCGCTCCAAATTGATTCGGGGGGTTCCGATTTGATTCAGAAATATTAAAGGGTCCTCTGATTTGATTAGGATTCAGAGATATGGCCACCGAATCAGGCCGAATCTCCGCCAAATCAAATCGGGGACTGAAGCTTCGCATAGCCCTAGTAAATATCCACATAACAAGAATGCCCAACCTAACTGGCATTTTAGTTGTCAGTCTCTTCAGAGAATAGGTGTGGAGACTGAGCTATATTGTCATCCTGCCAAGAGATAGCTTTCCCAGGGTAGTTTTGCTGGCCATGTCATTCTAGTAGAATATTGTTTACAGTATTGCTGGATGTGAACAAGGAAGATAGGACTCAAGGGCTCCTCGGTTTGATAATTTCATTCACGTTAAATTCAATTAAATTGCCATTAGTGATAGCCCCAATCTTTGCAGTAGTTTTGATGTTAGTTTTTCCTTAATTCTTGAACTAATAGAATTTTTTTTTCTCCCAAACTTTTATGCCAGAATTCCAGAATTATGGTAGGATATATAGAAGGTGACCTTTCTTCACAAGGACACAGACAACTAACATTATATGAAGACACAAATCTGACAGGAGAAAACACTTGAAGCAAGAAACCCAAATGCAATCTTATGATCAAAGCTACTGGTCAACACCTGCATCAGAAGTGAAGATACAAAGATCTTCAGATAGAATTTCAGCCCATGAAATACTCTGAACATATCATTCTGTTGCAAGCAGCGTGTCGCTTCTGCACAATCAGAGACTGTTGTGATCTCTCCACTCGTTGTGGAAGTTGCCTTGTGCCTAAACTGAATTGACAAATGCATTGTAACTACAAATTTTATTTATTGTTATGGAACTGTAAAGGTCTACATATAAAGGGAAAAGTTAACATGTTGAAAGCTGATAGAATTTCAGCTGATGCCAGCATTTGTTAAAGCTGTTCACATTCAGAGAACAAAGCCGCGACAACCGTTGACCCTTAGCATTCCCAGCATACCTATTAGTGTCTTAAAAAAGGAAGGGAAAAGTCTTTTGTTGTCCTTTCCTTTCCTTTTGCCATATGACTAGTGTTTTCCACGCAATAGGAAAATATTCCTTGGTATAGCTTTTTATATTATTTTTGGTCTCTGTTAATCTGAACAGTTATGGTCATAGTTACTCTCCCGTACCAAGCTCCATGCTTCAAGCCAATAGAAAGTCTGGTGAAGACTACAGACAGGAGCAAAACTATGACCATAACATTGTTTGGATTTAAAAAGTGGTATTTTTTTCCCTCAGACTTTCCTCAAACATGTTTATTTCTAATTATTAAAACCTTTTTAGGCTTCTAGGCTTCATAGTAAAGCTTGTAACGTGAAGTGTAAATTGGGTGGGGAGAATCTACTTTGTTAGAGTTGCTTTGTTTTCCAAGCAGTAAGTACTACATCTAGTACATGTAAAGTGTTAGCTGTACGTAAGCACAAAATGCATCAAAATACAAAGGAGATTTTTCAGGCTGTAATTATGGTGAATAGTAAAATCCTAGATTCACCATGGCAGGTAGTGTGATGAATTAACCACAAGCTGTGGTGGGCTAATTACATAATGGAATAAAAGAGCAATGGTCACCAATCTTTTTTATTGTATACATTAATTATCTTGTTATTTTTGTATGGCTTGTCAGTGAGAGAATTCAGAGTATAAATTGGTTACAAACAAGCCACCCCTTCCCAAGCCATATAAGCATTAAACCATTTAATGTTGCTCCACCTGAACAGTGTCCAAAAGTATTCCTTTGTCACAAACGGTGAGATGGTTAAATCCCTTTGAACTTCCATGGAAACTGTCTTCCACTGCAAAGACCATGGGAGTAAATTATCAAGCCAAGGTTGTCTTAGCTGTTGTTTGTATATTGCCTCTTTATCTGTGGCAATCAGTTCACAAATAAAAAAGGAACAAAGCAATTAATAATTTTGTTAATTTGAAAGAACAAAAAATGGGTTGTTAAACAGACTAATGAATTTAAGATCACGTTTTGGATGGTTCCTAACAAACCAGTTATTTGTGAAATTAGTGGACTCATTTCTATTGCTTTAATTTGCATATATCATCAAATAACATCTGACTATATCTGTGGCCTTGTTCTTCATTTCAGTGTTTATCAGCTAAACAAATTTGTTGCTTATGAGGTGTGAAAGTGATCATGTGCCACTGCCTGGCCTTTTTCCTTCTAAGCTTGTTGTCTTTTTGGCTATATTAGACTTTGCAGTATGCCCAGAAGCTTTCCTTCATAAAATAGAAAGAAAAAAACATTTGGCTTATTTTTCACTGTAGCTAGTCTTTTATACAATAATCTTGTAAGAAAATTTCTTGAATTCTAAATATTACTCTTTCTAGATTTTTGAAATCGAAAAAGTTTTCAGTAAAAAGTTTCTTACTTTATTTTACTATATTAGGTAGTAAAAATGTAGGGTTATTTACCATAACCTGTTCATTAATATCAGAAATTTACAATAGCATTGTAAGACCATAGTAGGGTTCTAGCATACCGTGTAGTACCTATGGAGTATTGTAAGAGCTAATTGTCCGAGATGAATTGCTTCTCATCTTGTTCTCCAGTTTCCATTGTTGGTTTATTGCAGATTTGTACCCTGTGTCAAATTTCAAGGTATTGCTGATAAACCTTTTCAACCAGCAGCAAGAAGTTCAAAAATTTTTCTGTCAGTGTAACAGAAAACACTATGTATATAACATTTATGTAGCAATAAATGTGCCATCTTTTTTAACATGGTAAATCAGTGAGTTTTTTTTTAATTTCTCTCATCACAGATTATGTGTTGCTTGAAAACCCATGGCATCACAGCTTCTCTGGTTACTTGCCTAAGAAGTGCACAGAATTTAAAAACAAGGCATTCATTCCCCCGCTTTTTTTTCCAGTGACACACCGGAGATCCACCACTTCGAGTCTGCTCCCCACGTGAGCTGAGGTGAACTGCACTGCATCACGTGGAAAATGGCAGTGGTGCACTTCTGAACTAAAGCACCTCTGAGGTGTTTTAGTTCAAAAGTGCACTCCCACCATTTTCTTAATGCTGCCGTGCATTTTGCTTCTTATAAAACTACCTGTATCGCAGCACTGGGTGCTTCTCAAAGTGCCCGGCACTGCAACACATGCATGTGTAAAAATGCCCACACTGCTTAAATTGGAGACGTAAAATGGGCTTTTTGCTACTCTCAAAGCTGGTGTCAAAACCCTTCTTGAGTTCAGCCAAGCATAGAGTTGCACAGGAAAATTTTAAGTGGGCAGCAACAAAAATGCTACTACATACCTATAGTTTGTACCTGTACCTTCATGCATTATGATTAAGAATTTGTTAGGATACATTTAGCCTGTGTTTCAATTTTAATAAGTACTGAGCCATTCCTGTGCATCTAGAAGAAATACAATATTTCAGATAAAAAGCAAGTTGAGTAAACACACAGGTATACATATAATTTTGCACACAATAGGAAGGAATTATTGTTCTATTTATAATATGCAGCTGTTTAAAACAAAAAACTTGGCCTAATGCAGGAAAGGAGGCTCCATCTATCATGTAAGTAAAATTAGTCTTTCAATGTTACTGTAATTGGCAGTCTTTTTACTAGCCCTGGAATAATGTGGTTATTGATGGATCTGATACCTTCTCCAGCACAGACCCTTTTCTATCCCAGTACACTTTTTCTTGCCCTGGTAGTAATTCTAAATGCAGCCTTCAAGCCCTACTTTATCAGGTAAACCTGCCTTCTTCCAGTCCCATGCCAGAAATGACAAGTGTTGCAGTCTGCAGAGGAAATGAAAACAATACATTTTTTTATTCACTTCTGTCTTTCCAATTCTATTTTTCTACATCTCTGACCTCCTGTTTCCATGAACACACTTCCCCAGTCATAATCATCCATTCATCTCTTTTAGTGATTCATTGCCACCTCCTTCATTTTGTTTCTTCCTTTAAAAGAATTACACATTTGGCTCTTAGGCCATTGAGGGTACAAGATTTATGCTAGCTTATCTTTGTTATACAAAATTCAATTAGAAACTAATGGCCATTAGGGCTGCGTGAACCTTCAGTCCCTGACGCAATTTAGCAAGATTCAGCCTGAATCGGTGGCCAAATCTCTAAATCTGAATCGAATCAGGAGACCCTTTAATCTCTTCAAATCAATTTGGAGGTTCAGACATAGACATAGCTTTAAATGTTTATTTTAGATACCTCTAGGTAGCAGGGGCTTGGGAATGCTGTGATGCAGGGGGGGAATGGAGTGTCCCACAGAAGCACAGGGCACTCCCCAGCACACTCGGCAGCAGACCCAGAAGTTGACCAGAAGCACTTCCAGTCCACTTCTGGGTCCTTCAGGGAGTGCACTGGGCCCTCCCCCCTCCCCACAGCTTGGCGACTGGTGCCTCCTGGGTCTGGCGGGGGGGCACCCAGGGTCCCCCTGCAGCCGATTGCTGAGCTGGGGTGCTCCCCAGCAGCAGACCAGGAGGTGAACCAGAAGCACTTCTGGTCCACTTCCAGGTTCACCGCTGAGCATGTGGGGGGCCCCCCTGCACTCCTGTAGGACACTCCATGCACCCCAGCATTGCAGTGTTCACAAGCCGCGCTGGTACCTCAAGGTACGTAGAAAAAGCGTTTAAAACTGTCTATGTCCGAATCACTGATTCTCTGAATCAGCATTGAATCTTCAGATTCCGATCTGGCTAAATTGAATCAGCGACAGTAATCCAAATCAATTAATCTAATCGCTGTCCTTGATTTGGGCCAAATCCAAATCGAATAGGGCCTGCTTCGCACACACCTAATGGCCATCTAAAACATTGTAGGAAATACATTTTCTGTATTCCCGAACCAGGGAAAGGCTTGAAAATGGACTTGACTTTTCTTCTTCCAGCACTAAGTAGATTCTGTTGAGAAGAGGAGATTACAGACACGCATTCCAGAGGAACAGACTAACCATAAGCAGCATGAAGCTATTACAGAACAAAAATGAGAGTAAAGGTAATGGAGCCTGAAAAACAAAATCTAGGTCCTGGGAGATAAGGTTGTCTCTTGAATTGATAACAATACTTAACTGCTTATATCTGTATATATTGCCTACAGATTTCAAAAGTTTTGCAAGGGAGGAAAAGAATGTTCTTCCCATTTTCCAGATGGAAAACTAGCCTATGCATCCGGAAAACTAGCCTATGCATCCAGAAAACTACGGAAGTGCCCTCTATGAAAGTACCCAAGGAGAGAAAAGAGGAGGTTCTAGTATGTATCAGCAGAGTTAAACTAATATACAGGCATACCTCGGAGATATTGCGGGTTCAGTTCCAGACCACCGCAATAAAGCGAGTCGCACAAATTTTTTGGCTTCTCAGTGCATATAAAAGTTATGTTTACACTATACTGTAGTCTATTAAGTGTGCAATAGCATTATGTCTAAAAAAACAATGTACATACCTTAATTAAAAAATACTTTATTGCTAAAAAATGCTAACCATCATCTGAGCCTTCAGCGAGTCGTAATCTTTTTGCTGGTGGAGGGTCTTGCCTTGATGTTGATGGCTGCTGACTGATCAGGGTGGTGGTTGCTGAAGGTTGGGGTGGCTGTGGCAATTTCTTAAAATAAGACAACAATGAAGGTTGCCACAAACCTTCAATTTGTAAAAAACGCAATATCTGTGAAGCGCAATAAAGCGAAGCGCAATAAAACGAGGTATGCCTGTACCCTGTCCCTGCCTCCCACTAGACTGGATAAAGTTATAAAGATGCTTTATGTATCCCATAAATAAATATAGTAGCATAAGTTTCCTTATATCAGCATTGCTGCATTTACCATTTGGGTAATGGGCGTAATTATTGTAATTTAAGAAACAATTGAAAAACAAAAACCAGAACAAAAATACATTATCCATACTACTGTAATACCAGTAAGACTGAATAGACCAGGTCAGAAGAAAAGAGACTGTGACCTGTCCATGCTAAGATTAGAATCTCCTCATTCTCCGCTATGTACTAGGCATGGTGGTTTAGTACATACTGTATTTACTTGAATATAAGACAACACTGGTTATAAGATGACCTCCCAAAAAGTAGATTCTATATATGGAAAATTTATACATTTGATACCTTTTTTCCAGCTATAGAGTTTAATTACTGGGGGTTTGTCTTGAATTTGTCCTCCTTGCACTGCTACAGCAAGGAAGATAAATATGGGGTGGGGTCTGGCTGCCCCTTTGCCCTCTACCCTCCGAGCTTTTTTCCCCTACAGCACCTCCCACTTTCCTTACTGTCAGACCCTGCCCTCTCTCAGCACGTGGGGCATCTGAACCCCAAGGCCTTTGGGTTTGGGGTGTGCACATAGGACGCCTGCCATGGATTTGGGAGTATCTGAAGTTCCAGGCTGAAGAGTCTGTGAGGTAGGATACTTGCTGGTGGTAGCACCACATAGACTTGAACAATTGCACTCTGCTCAGTCAACAGAATTTGGAACTGATTTGGCTGATTTGGCCCAAGACTTTAAAAAAAAAAAAAAAAAAAAATTGTATGCAACGTAGTAGTTTACTACACAGCAGCCAAAATTATAACAGTTGGAAAAGCGGTCTCAAAATGAGGGGTATGGCTGACTACAGCAAACAGACCTGACAGAAAATCAACTTAGAGCTAGAAATACTAGGGTTTGGGTAACTTCAGGTGAACCAAAACAAGTAAAACTTCTTAAAATAAGAATTGGAGAACAGTTGGTGAGGTTCTAAAGAAAGATCCAGAACTTCCTTAATATTGCTGCCCAAATTCCAACAAAAGGGGGTGAACTGTAATAAGTGGCACAGTAATTGCTACTTAGAATGACTGTAAGGACCAGGAAACATTTCTGGATGCAAATATTAACGAAGTCAATATTGATGGGTATGAGTTCTCATTACTCCTGGAGTTCAGAAGAAAAGTATGGAACGTTTTATTAATTATAATTTATATTGCTGGAGAAAATATTCCCTCTGTTTTATTCCCAGTAAAGCTCTGGGTGATGTGTTAAGAAACAATCTATTTGTTTTGGAGCTTCAGTATAACAATGCAGCTACGAAGTAAAATGTAGGAGGAAACACACTGGGCACGTCCAGATAATTGCATACGTGTGGTTTGCAGCACTGCAAACCACGCGCACCACACATGCAGGTGTTGGCTGCACTGCTAATTTATAACACAGCAGGTTTTTTTTGGCACCAGGAGATCTCAGTATCAAAAAAATGCACAGCAGAAAAAAGCAGGGTGGCTCATGTGGCTGCAGCATGTGCTGCCTGAAACTGGAGCCTGGCTCCCAAAACCCATGCTCTGGCTCCTGGCCAGGCTCCACGCACCCAGAATTTTGCTGCTGGAGCCCTGGGAGGCCTCCAAGGTCCCTGGTAATAAGTCTGCTGGGGCCAACCCAAATGCTGGCACCAGCCTCCCCTACCCCACACAGGGCAACATGCCATGCACCAGAGCTTGCGTGCAGGGGTGTTCCCTGGGGACAGATAGCAGCCGCGCCTAGTTATTGTACTGCTACTTGTCCCTGAGGAATGCCCCTGCACATGTGCTCTGGCACACGGCAAGTTGCCTTGGGTCTGGTAGGAGAGGTTGGTGCCAGCATCTGGGTTGGCCCCAGCAGTCTGTCCTGGGGGCCTCCTGGGGCTGCAGTGGCAGCAGTCTGGAAGCATGGAGCCTGGCCAGGAGCCAGAGTGTGGCTCTGGCCCCAGGCTCTGGTTTCAGGCTGTGCACACTGCAGCCATGTGTGCCGCCCCACTTTTTTTTTAACCATTTTTTTTTAGCTACTGGGATTTCCCAGTATCTAATTGTCGCTCCGCACTGCAAATATGCAGTAGAGAGAACCCTTTCCACATGTGCTGCGTGCATTTTGCAGCACTGCAAAAGCCTTGGAGGTGCTGCAAAGTGCATATATGCACCTGTCTGGAACACCCATTGACAGCAAGTGAAGTTGGCAAAAAAATGCTTGTAATAAAACTAAAAAATAAGGAAAATATATGGTAGGACTGATATTTCTAGGTAGCAATTTGCTAAAAAGAATTCTGCTTTTTTCTTGGTTGGTTAGTTATCAATTTACTGAATTTTCCTTTCATTTCTATTCTGGCATTCTCCAGGTCTTACTCAGCAAATAGGCAGATATAGTACTTTACTAAATCGTTTACCTTAATAAATGTAAGTGTGGGGAGCTTTATACTCCTGGAGTTCTGAATCATTCAATCTGTCCTGTGTCTCTGCTCTTTCCCTCTTCTATCCCCCAGCACCCAGCAAGAAGAACTGACCATTGCAGAGTTCTTTCCTACTCTCATGTGACAGTAACATGAATGAATCACTACAGAGCTCGGCAAAATCATTCCTCCAAAGATAATAGATGAAATATGCAGAGCTGAAAAGACAAGAGATGAACCTTCAGGACTGGTTTTATGCAATTAAAGGGTCAAACAAAAAATACCAAAAGCTAATAAGATTATTGCTCAGCCTCTTCCTTCTCCACACTGGTAGCTTAGCAGAGCCCAATCTCCTTTAGAGTCTCATTTAACTCATTAGATAACCAGAAGTCACCACTTGCTCTAATATAGCTGGTTGTTGAAAGTGGAAGGATGAATCATCCAAAAACAGTGACTTGTTTCACTCTAAAGCCTCCATCCATCCCTTACTTCAAGGAATCAGGCAGCTGATCTGTGACCTGGCTGAATTACGGGCTATGTTTATTGCTCCTTAAATTACGTTTTTGTTTTCTGGCTTCCCCATTTCATTTTAAAATACACCTTTCAGAACAAGCTCTGATATGCACCACATGTAAATGCAACTTACTTTTGTCCCTCCTGTTTCCAGTTTTAGCTTTGTAGATTGCTGTAGGCAATTTCTGCACTTTTCCACTCCTCTAGGTGTAGCTAAGATTATATCTCTCACCCTTGGGACAACCACTGCATAATTTGTCCCATTACCTGGTAAACTCTTTGAGACCGGAGCGGTATCTACTTAAGTTTGTTATTTATTCATATTGTAATTGTGCTCAAACCAAACACATACTAAACCTTACCATGCTGGGCCAACCCAGAACAAGAAGCCCCAGAGACCTAGCAGCCTAAAGTGTCTCTACTCTAAAAAGTTGCACAGATATAACTTAACATGCAAATTTAAACCAAGATGCGTATACCAGGATTACACTGTGTGTGGACATAATTACAGAATGATGAAGTGGTTGGTTTTTTGGTTTAGTTTGTTTCTTTGGAATGTGTTTAAGTCTGAAGAAAGCCTCTCAATCTGCAGTGAGTGAGTCCACATGAAGAATTAGAGCAATTTAACTATACCAGTATAGGTACATTTGCATAACTGGCAAATCTTCCTCACGTAGAAGTGCTCAGTATAATATTAGAAATAGCAAGTGGATACAGATTGAAAAGAGAGCAAAAGGAAATTGTGCAGCAGTGCTAATCAGAAAAACAGCCTGTGGTGTGAGGATATCGGCTCTCAACAGCAAGTTTTCTGCAGGGAACATAGAAGAGTTTTAAGAAAGGATCTGAAAGCTAGCAAAGAAGTGGCTTTGTGGATGCCTTACAGGAGTTCATCCCAAACATGAGGAGCAACAGGACAAGAGAATGAAAGTGTGATTTGAAAATGCCATGTATTGAATATAAAGACTAGCACCATGTTGCAGAAGGCAGCAGGAATTATTACAGCTGCATGGCTGTGGGGAGGAAAGGCGCCACTAAGGACCTTGAAAGTAAAGACAAGTAATCTATGTAGGAAAAGGTGAAGCCAGTGGATGGGTGCAAAGAAAGGGTGTTACAGTCAGCTTGCAGAGCTAGAGAAACTACCTTTGTGGTCTAAAGGGAAAGACAAAACTGCCTGTAACAACACCAGAGAAAATGATGTTGTACTAGTTATTTATGTAGGGATGAGGTTTGGGTTGTCTGATTGGATAAGGAAAGCCTCATCCTAGAAATGCTTTTAGGGTTGTATTTGTATGGCACCTTGCACAACAGAACAATGGCAACATAAATAAGAATATACCTGTACTATAAAATAGTAATTGAAGTATGTTACTCACCCAATGGTACTAGAGAAACTGAAATAAATTAACTTACTATCAGTTCAAGGTGCCTGGGCTCCATTTCCATCTTAAGGTGTTAACACATTTAATGAAGTGTCCATTTACATGACTAATGAAATGTAATGCTTTTACGTGATTATTCCTTTCCCAGCAAGTAAGAATTTCAAATGACGCTATTATAAATTGGAAGTAAAACAAAGTGCAAGAATGCTAAAAACAAAAATCCATAGAAGGTAATGAGCTGCAAAAGAAAAGCATATTAACCTCTTCACCATTCCTTCAAGCAAACTGTTTATTGACGTGGTGTTTTACACAAGCCACTGTTCTATCTTTTACTTAGTTCAAGCTGTGTCTGCTTCTTTCCAAGAGCTGAGGAAAGGAACTTTGTGCCTGAAAACTTGTCTAAATCTCTCCCAGCTATGTAGTTGTACCAATAAAAGATATCACCCACAAAAATCCTTGCCTCTCACAAGTTTTCTGAGTCATTACAGCAACAACATCATTCCAACGCTATTATGCTTAGTGTCTGTCACTATCTAAGCTAGACAGCCATTTTCTCCTTGCAAAGTAATGTAGCAAATGTGTCAATAAAGATCCCATTCTTAGATTTTCATGACTATATAGAGAGCTAATCCACTGATAAATTCAAACAAAGGGAGAGGGGAGCAAATCATAGGAAAGGGCATAGCTGAAACAGAAGTGACACATGGAGTTCGTTTAAAAAAATTATAGCTCACTATTTCTTTTGCTTGTATGTCTGACACATGAAGGATAACTAGGTAGGAATAGCCAGGGCTGCACAGATCACCCTAATTCTGCAGTTTGTTAACTTCTGAATGCTTGGCTTTGCAACCTCATTGTTGTTTTAAAGGAGATTTTGTGTGTAATTTCAGAGGTTTTCCTGAAAAAACAAATTCCTTTCTATGGAATCATCCAGCCACCCACCTGGGTCATCAGCAAGACTGAAGCTCGGTTCCCAGTGCACTGGGATATAAGCACTGTAAGCAATTGAGAGTTATGCAATGGAAGCTGTGTACATAGCAGTGCTGCCTTTGTAGTCTGCGCTGACAAGAATCCCATGCCAACAAAAAGATTACTTCTAGCTATTTGATACAATCAAGCTGTTCCCGTTATTAGACCAGGTAACTGACTGCTCCTCTTGTTACAAGCATCTTTCTTCCTTTTCCTTCCCTTGGTTGGACACGACCACTTCAGGCATCTTGTCATGCTTTATATCCTCCACACTTCGGGGCAGAGACCTTGCCAGTCTTTCTGCTTGTTCAGCCCTTACCACAGCAGGGCCACAACCCATAGCCAACCTGGCCCTACTGCTGCGCCAATGATTACAGCACATTTTATGAATGTTTGTTGGAGATGTGTAAGACTTTATTACAGCACATTTATTTTGTTTATTTCAAATTAATTTTTAATGTTTTAAATAATTTTTAAAATCCACATGGAGCCATAAGAATTATGTTTGAATGCATTTAAGCCTAGGCTCAAATTGATGCATAATAACCAAATGATTCTTTTCTTACGACCGTCCTCTGTGTACTAATTAGCTAGAGTAATATTTGTTTTCCTTGCATTGTAAAAATTCCCTGTCCCCCTAAGACTCCCAATTCTGAAAACACGTATGCATAGACTTATACTTAGACAGCACATCGGTAGACCCACTGAGTACAATGGAACCTCTCATCTGCTTTGAATTAGGGAGATGTTATGTCTTTGCACATCTGATCCCTGTATGTTTTCTCCATTGGTGATAGAGGCGGACATGTCTAGTGGGGGAAGGACATTGCCATGTGAACTGGAGGAAAAGACTAACATAATATTTGGGGGAGATCTGCTGCTCCACTCGAAGTGTAAGCAGTGTTTAGGGGGAGACAGCAGAGGGTCAGTGATCTTCTAGGCTGCTTTAGAGACATTTATTTTAAAACAATCAGGAAGAAGCTGAGTGGGTGGTATGAAATAAGGGGAACTGTGAAGACCAAATGTTTAACTGTAATCATCTGTAAACAGAGTGATAGTAAGTAAATAGTTTCTCTGAATGGAGTAATTAACAGGCTCATGTGAAGAGATGGAAGAGGAGATGGATTCTTGTTCACCAGACTTCAAAGGGCAGGCTGGACAGTGAAGAATTAAGCAGCTCCCAAGGAGGCGACACAGCTGAATGTGCATAAGCCAAGGGCTGTTTAAAATGTCCGGCGAAGGTGGTGTGTAACAGAACAGCAAACCAAACAGCAACCTACCCTGCTGGAAAGAACGGCAGAAGTGCAGCTGCTGGACAGAAATGCAGGCCATCCTCCATTTGGGGTTCATGGCAGAGCAGACAGGGTCTGAGGCATGCTCAAACCTCGTAAGAGAGCAGAGTACGCAAGTTGGTCTTTGCTTTTACAGCTCAAAATAAGATCTAAAAACAGATCAGAAGCAACTGAGGTGAGTAGGATAAAAAGTAATCATGTCTGTTGTTTCTAGTACAAGCTGAAATCCTTCAGCAAGGAGGAGCAGGATTTACAGACTCCCAAACTCTTTTCAAGGCTCCTCCATAAATTGCTGTAATAATTGACTCGTCTATAACATGTGCACTTGGATCGAAATGGTTATTTGAATTCAGAGTTCTAGAAAGGAGCGTTTTCCAGGCGGGCCCACTTAGCAAACACTCTGCTGGTCAGATGAAATGGAAAAGAACTGCAAGTCAGGAAGGAAGGAAACAATCTTTGTTTGTCTCCCAACCAAAGAACTCACACAAGGTTGAAGAGGACAAATCGGAGAACCTGAGGTAAAGCAGCTTGAGAGTCCCAGTGCTCTGGGTGGTCTTTGCTGTTAAATTCGATTAGTGTCATCTGCAAAGAATGTTTTCCTTCAAAACCTGGCTGCAACTGGGGTAAGATAAAGTTTCCCAACACGTCGCATCTACAGTTTAGCATAAGCAGAGCACAGTTGTTAGAATGTGATTTTTTTAAAGTGATTTAAGGTTGCAAACTTAGGACTTGTTCCCCAAACTTAGAGATTAGGGACACAGTCTGGCCTTATGTGAGTTTCTTGGCACGAAGGGGTGTACGTTTGTGCTGGAATAGTAGCTTTAACTTGGACGTGAACTGTATTTCTGCTAGAGCTCTATACTGTGTTTCTGAAGAAGCAAAAAAATAAATAAATCTGTGAGATAAAACACGCTGACCCTGTCCACTGATACTTGCTGTCATGCCCAGAAGCTCCTTCTGAGGCCCAACATACAATGTATGGGTCTGGGAATTTTGATGCTGCCTGAGCAAGATGTCCCAGTTGGGCCTTTGCTCTGTTTGCCAGATATGTACCTCCAGCAGGAACATGGATGGAATAACCCTTGCTCCACTCAAGCATAGGAACTTCAGCTGTGATACTCCCTGGGGTAGAGGAGGCTCTTGAGGTGCATCCCATCAGTCCTGTGTACAGCATGGCCCTAGAGGAACGAGGCAATTGCCCATTACTAACCCTCAATTGTCCCTCCCACAGAGAGAGTAACTGGTTTGCTTAACTGCTTAACCACAACTGTTTAACCACATATTGCATAGTGATTCCATCTCGTCTCCTACAGTTTTAAATCAAAGATGGACTTGTTCTTACAGATCCAGAATAAACACATTAGTCATCTTACCTGGTCTATTTGTCCCAGTTCCACTAGCAGTTTTCCCAGAAATAGGCAGTGTATGACTAACAGCATTTCTTTGGGGTTGGACATTCCAAGGTTGTCTATTCAAGGGAGGAAATGTTGTATTTCAGCAACTTAGAGACGTTGGCTGCAGTTTCTGAAGAGAATGGAACTGCAGTCAGCCTTTCAAAATCCTCATAGGCATGGATGAAAAACAGAAATAATTTTAGACTGTGTGTCTGAAAGGTCAGTGAAGCAATGTTCTTTCCTGGAACACAATGGCATTTTCCTTAGTGACCCCACTTTCCAGTCCAGTGGAGATAAAGCATATTATACAGGAGATCTACTTCACCTTTCGAGAAAGGATACTGCCACTACTATTCTTTAGAAAACCTCTCCCATCAACTAATGCAACTACACCTGTCCTTCACTTTCCCAAGGGCATGGACTTACTGCGCAGCAAAGTAGGGCAGGGCTTTACTGTACGTTAGCTGCTCTGCAGTACTTCCCACATGCACACTGTTACGCTGTGGTAAGAGGAAACTACCCCGCAGGACCTAGGTCCTCAATGAAAAAGGATTCAGGTACTGCCGGTTAGTTTCCCCTTCCCACTGGGTTACATCATGAACATAAGCTCCATGGAGTAATTTACACAGTAAAGCCCTGTTCCCTTCTATCCCAGGGTAAGTTGTTCTTATTCCAATATTAAATTATGTATAAGATGCATCTGTCATGCAGCTTAAGACGTTAAAGGAAAACTGAGCAGGGTCTTGGGCTCATGGTTATGGCACTGGTTTGGGCCTCAGAAATTTCAAGTGCAATTCTGGCTCTGCCACCGACTTACTGTGTGACCTTAGGCAGTCATTTAACATCTTTGCTGCTGTCATCTGTAGAATATGGATAATAACCCTTTCTCTGTCTTTTCTATTTAGACTAGAATGTCAGCTGGAAAGGGATCATTTTTCACTATATGGCTTCTTGCATAACTGGGACTTGAATTCGTTACTACCCTAACAGAAATAGATAGTAATAATGGAGGACAAATGCCTTTTTCCCCAGCACTTTCTGTCAACCAACCCAAACTAACTTTAAATTATCTAGCCCTGGTAACCACAGTGTAGGTGCCAGCAGATTGTAAAACCGTCCAGAGATCCCACCATGGTAAACATACAGACAACTAACTTGGGCTGAACTCCATCTTGCTTTAGCAACATTGCTATCACCACCTGAGTATGTTTGCATAAGCTGCAGTCATACCTTGGCACTGAAGGGTGGACGTATTTATGTTTCTCAGCAGCCAAATTAACCTCCCCTGACAGACGCAGTACTGATGCTCTTGGCAGTTCCTCCCAGGCTGAATTATCAATTGGAATACAAGTTGGATCAAGCATCTTTTTACACTGCTCTTGTTCTGACTGGGAGATGCACAGGGTTGTAAGGATGTTCACATGGCATTTCACCTTGAGTCTGACACAGCTTCCCCTGGAGCCCCTGCAGTTGTCATTGACTTAGATAGAAGCAGGCTTGAGCACTTTATCATGAAGTTTACTGTCCCCTGCAAGTTTGATTTCCATGTGATATACCTGGAAGCTTTCAATTATCACTGTGCCTGTTGACATGGGAAATTGACAAACTGTTATCTCTGTGAGCTTGTCAAATTAAGATTGGTTCCTTCAGATCATGATTAAATTTATGCTGAGCAAGGTTGCTATTGAGTTCCTTATGTTTGATCATAATTTGGTGGAGCTTTTATTTTAATCTCTCCTGTTCCTTTCCCCATCTGATAACCCACTTCTCCTGGCAGAGGGATGCAGCCTGTGTGTTTGCCTTTGCAGAAACCACTGATCTTGCTAGATCTTCCTTTTGTTTTACTCTTTGCCCTCTGCCATTTAGACGACTACTTCCTTTGTAATGGCTGGGGCGGCAGAGACATCTCATAAATTTGTTCTCTGAATTTGAGGGTTGAACCGATAGAAATTTTTGGGGCCAATACCAATGTCCATTGGTGACACATAGGGGGTGCACGCAGGTGCACATGCACCCCCCGAGATTGGCAGTGCATCCCCTGCGCAAAGCGCTGCCAGCAGTGCCAGTGGCACCTGTGGGTGGTCGCCTCTTGCCAGTCCCCCCTTGATGCTGACACTGCTAGGAGTGTCTGTGGGCGGTCCCCGATCAGTGTTGGCCACTGCCAGTGGTGTCTGCAGGTGGTCGCCAACTGCTGGTTGGCGCTCGCTGCCCCTGCTCCACCGCCAACACCACCACAGCCGCCTGCGGGAACTCCCCACTTGGCCCGTCCCCGCTGCTGACACCGCCGCAGCTGCCTGCAAGAGCTCCCCGCTCACTGCCACCACACCCCTGGTGCTGTGCCCCCTCAGCCTCCAGGGGCATGCATCATTCAAGCCGATGGCCGACTTTTAATGAGCCATATCAGCCAATACCAATCCGATTGCCAATATGAAGGTCTGGCTGGTAAGTCTGTTGTGGGGGAAGAGGTGAGGGGGAGGGAAGGAGCATGGGAGGCAGATCGAGGTCCCATTGGTGAAGGAAGAAGTGGGGCTGTGGCTGGGGTAGGGGCTGTGCACCCAGGGAGAAGTGAGGGATCGAGCTGCGAGCAGCTCATCCAGACAGGGGCTTTGGGGGAAGGTGGCTCCCACCACTGAACGCACCTGGGAGGGCATGGGGGACATGTGCCCCCAGATCTGCATGGGGGGCAAGGGCAAGGGCAAGGGCAAGCTGCCGCTGTGGGCTAGGCCAGCATCAGACTCTTCCTGGCTGAGGCTAGACTGGGCTATGCTTGGGGCACGTGGCAGCAATGCTGGGAGCAGGGCTATGGGGCGGGGCTGCAGCCACCCCAAAATTCACTGTAGCCCCTCGCAGCACCACCACCACCCTCCCTGAGCACAGCCCCAGCCCAACCCTCTGCCAGAAAGAACCTGGCACTGCCCCCAGCCCACAGCAGCAGCCTGCCCTTGCCCTGTGCCCAGATCTGGGGGCACATGCCCCCCATGCCCTCCCAGGGTGCATGCAACAGTGGGAGCCACCCCTCCCCCCCCCCATGCCTCCCAGACAAGCTGCTCATGGCTCCAACCTGCACCCTGTCCTGGCTGTGCAGCGCCTGCCCTAACCTCAGCCCCAATCCCTTCCTCACCATGGAGGCCTTAATCTGCACCCCCATGCCCCTTCCCTCACAACAGACTTGCCAGCTGGACCCGGCTGTTCTCCACACTGCCAGGCTGGGCTCCTAGGAGCATTGCATGCACACTAGGAGCATTTATCAGCCACATCAGCCAAAAAAAGCCAATTGACAATACTGTCAATTTTCCTTATATCAGTGCCAACCCGATATGGGACCAATGTATCGGTGCACCTCTACTGAATTTAGTAGTCCTTGAAATGAAGAATAACTAGTAATTCTGGCACCGGCATGAATACCTGCAGCAGAGAGCTTCCAAATCCTACAGGAAACTGTTTGAAAATGTGAGTCCTAACATCATTTTTTTTGCTCTTATATTGATGTGTAGTTAGCTAATTCAAGTCAGACAACATTGACTTCGACCTTCATCGTGCATTGCTATTTCTTTCCAGTAGGTCTCATCTTTTCCCTTGTGTCCTGGTAACAAAGTCTTTCCCTCGGCCTTCCACTCAGAATCTTGGGGGGGCCATTTTCAAAAAGAAGACATTTTTGGACAATTTTCTTCTGCAACATTGGTTGGCATCCTTTTGCTAGAGAAGGTAGATATCACAGCCTACGACATGGATGGTTTTTAGTGTCTCATGTGACTGAATAGTCCAGTCCAAGATTTGCATGATCTGTGGTAGTGGTAGCAAGTATATGTGTCATGATTGGATGGTTTGGAAGCTGCTTGTTTCCTGTGAATTCTTTTTTCTTCAAGCTGTTGGGGCCAATTCCTGTTATGGACTTTAATGTCCTGGTGGAGTCGGTGACACCATTTGTTCCAGTCACTTGCCAGGGTTTCCCATTGGTCAGGATCAATTCCAAAGGTCTTCATATTTTGCTTGTATGTGTCTTTGTAGCAAATCTTGGGATGTCCTGTTGTTCTTGTTCCTTCCAATAGTTCCCTGTGTAGCATGTCCTTGGGTATACATCCATGTTCTGATCTGTTCAGGGCAGTGGTCTCTGTTTGAGTAGAGCTGTCACATTTGGTAAATCTGCCCTTTGAAGAACCTCTGTGTTGGTAACTTTATCTTGCCATTTGATGTTGTGTATGCGGCGTAAATAGTGCAGGTGGAAGCTGTTTAATCTTTTCTCTTGATGTGTATAAGATGTCTATGTTTCCCCACTAGACATGATAGTGCTGAGTACACAAGCTTTGTACGCTAGCATTTTGGTCTTGATGCTAAGCTTTGAGTTGTTCCATAGTTTCATAGCTGGTAGGGTCAGGAGGGACCTGAGTAGATCATCAAGTCTGACCCCCTGCCATGGGCAGGAAAGAATGCTGGGGTCAAATGACCCTGGCTAGGTGATTATCTAGCCTCCTTTTGAAGACCCCCAGGGTAGGAGCAAGCACCTCTTCCCTTGGAAGTTGGTTCCAGCTCCTAGCTGCCCTGACTGTGAAGTAGCGCCTCCTGATGTCTAGCCTGAATCTACTCTCAGTCAACTTATGGCCGTAATTCCTTGTTACTCCCGATAGTGCTTGGGGGAACAGGGACTCTCCCACTGCCTGCTGGTCCCCCTTGGCCTGTTTATAGATGGCCACCAGATCTCCTCTCAGCCTTCTCTTGTGGAAGCTGAACAGGTTCAGGTCCCTTAGCCTCCCCTCGTACGGCCTGCCTTGCTGCCCCCCATACTCTTTTAGTTAGTCTGCTGAAGGTGGTGGCAGCCTTTCTGATATGAACATTACATTTTTCATCCAGTGGAAGGTTGGTGGTCACTGTGGAGCCTAGGTAGCTAAACTTTTGGACTACTTCTAGCTGGTTTTTATTAAGAGTGATAGATGGATCTTTTGGAATTCCCTGTCCTAGCACAACTGTTTTCTTTATGCTGATGGTGAGAGCAAATGCCTGGCGAGCTCTTGAGAGGTGATCCATGAGTTCTTATAGTAAGTCTTTGTTCTGGGCTATAAAGGGCAGGATCATCAGTGAATAGAAGCTCCCTGATAAACACCTTTCTAACTTTAGACTTTGCCTTAAGTCATGACAGGTTGAAGAGTTTGCTATCTGATCTTGTGTGAAGGTACACTCCACCTTCCATGTCTTTAAATCCGTAGTTCAGGAGTACCGAGAAGTAGATTCCAAAGAATGCAGAGGCAAGAACGCATCCTTGCTTCACTCCACTTTTCATCTCAAAGCTGTGTAAAGTGGACCCATCAAACTGAACAGTTGCTTTCATGTTGTCACCCAGGTTGCCCCTCTCAAGTCACACAGTGGTGAAGCCATTACAGATAGAAACATGGTGACATGGCAGTCAGTCCTTGTTAAAGGTTGTGGCTGACCTCCTTCCACTAACACATCTGCAGATGCTACAAAAACAGTCAGGTTCTGATCAAATCCTGGCATCGCTACAGCTGGGCCTCCCTCTTTATGGTTTGGCCACTCTCCAGCACCTGCCTCTCCCTTTCATTTTGACCACTTGGGGTCACATACAATGTTGGTCTGTCAAATTGGGACTGGTTTCTATACCAGGCCTCCAAAAATGTCATGGCAAGGGCCCTATCCTTGGCATCCACTCCCAAAACAGAGCAGGGACCAAGCAACGTCAGTTCAGGCCTTGGTCTGAGCAGGACAAACCCCAGCCTACACACTCTTGCAGGCATCTGCCCTTCCTCTGGTTGCAGGACAGGAGTTCCCATACCCTGGCCCACCCAATCCATTAGCCTTTGAACCTGGACCCTTCCCCACCTGCACAGTCTCTTAATCCCCCTTCCTTCTCCTCTCAAACCCCACATGAGGTCTCCCAGATTCTCACCTTCAGTCCTAACAGTGTGCAGTCCAACTTGTTGTACCAGGGACCGGCAGTCATGTTGCCTGGGGCTTTCTTCTTCAAAGCAGTAGTCTTTGGCAGCCACCTTGATTAAGATTGGCTCTTTTTCCATATGCAGACCACTAGTAGGGAAGCCATCTTGCCAGCTTCACCCTATGAACCAGCACGGGTGGTGGATGAGGGAAAACTGGAGGTGGATGAGAGAAAATTGTCCAAATGTCCAACGCTTCCCAGGCTTTTGTGAGACTGGTAAATATAAACTCTGAAGATCCAGAGTTGGAGTGGGGGGAAGACAGAAACACACACATGCTATGACCCTGCCAGGGCCCAAGTGAAATCAGGCCAGGGTGAGCCTAAAGGGGGAATAGCTCCTGTGTGATAAGAGTCCCGGCAGCAGGGGCTCCCTGTAGATCGCCTGCTTGGTGGCAGTCATGTCATACTCTGCACGCATGTGCATGTCTGGCCCAGTGCATGTGGCGTAATTCTGTTCCAGTGGGTGTAACTTCCTAGTTATGTAGGCTATAGGATGTTCTTCTTCTCCTTTTTTCTGTACCAACACGGCTCCGATAGCCACCTCTGACGCATCAGCCTGCACGAGGAAAGGTTTATTGAAATTCGGAGTATACAAGAGTGGCTGTAGGCACAACACATCGTTCACTGCTCAGAATGCCTTTTCTGCCTCCGGTGTCCATTCCACCTTGGCTGGAGCCCCTGCTTTTATCATGTCTGTCAACGGTACTACTACATCTGCAAAACGAGGTATAAACTTTCTATAATAACCGGCCAGCCCCAAGAAAGCCCTCACTTGCTTTTTAGTACGGGGTGCTTGATATTTCCGCAACACCTCCACTTTACTCAACAATGGTCTCACTTTCCCGCTTCCCACTAGGAACCCCAGGTATTGCATTTCCCTTTTCCCTACCATACATTTCTTTGGGTTGGCTGTCAGCCCGGCCTTTCTTAAATCTCGCAGTACTGCTCTCAGGGCAGTGAGATGTTCAGCCCAGCTCTCAGTGCATATGACAATGTCATCAATATACGCCTTGGCATAACCCCCATGAGGGGTCAAGATTCTGTCCATTAGATGCTGGAATGTGGCTGCAGCTCCATGCAACCCGAGTGGCATTCGCTGAAATTGAAAAAGACCCCATGGGGTGGCGAATGCAGTCTTTTCCTGATCTTCGGGGGCAACTGGGACCTACCAGTAACCTTTGGTCATGTCTAATGTGGACATGTAGTGAGCTTGCCCAATGCTCTCCACCAGTAAGTCCACTCAGGGCATCAGATAGGCATAAAACTTAGCCATGGCATTCACCTTCCGGTAGTTGATGCAGAGGCGGATTTTCCCATTGGGTTTAGGTACCACCACGATGGGGCTCTGCCAGTCGCTGTGAGATTCGCATATAATACCCTTCTCTAGCATCATCGTAATCTCTGCTCTTATTGGGTCTTGGAGTCGCTGGGGGATCTGTCTCCAATTCTCGCATATTACCTGGCCTGGAGGAGTTTTTATCCAGTGTACCACGCCCCTGGCTTCCCCAGGGGTTTCCTGGAATACGTCCTCATACTCCCTGACTAACTCGGCTGCCTGTCTTCTCTGTTCTTCGGACAGTTGTGGGGCCGGTTCCATGTCCCCCGGCCCACTTCCCTCCATTAAAGTAGGTCCTAGTTCCAACTTCTCGGGATGCGGGGCTAAATACATACACTCTCGGTCTTCCCACCTCTTCAACATATTGATATGATATACTTGTTTCTTTTTCTTTTTATCCATCTGGTACACCTTGTAGTCCATGGACCCCACTTGGTGCACAACTTCGTAGGGTCCCTGCCACTGGGCAAGTAGCTTGCTCTCACTGTCTGGCAGTAAAACCAACACACGGTCCCCCACATCAAATCTTCTTTCCTGGGTGCCTTGGTTATAATGCCTTGCTTGTCATTGCTGGGCCTCTGTGAGATTTTCCACCACCACATTCCAGGCTGCTTCAAGGCGTTCCCGCAGTTGGATCATGTATTGGACGGCGTTCTGATCTCTATTCTGCTGTTCCTCTCAACTCTCCTTAATTAGGTCCAAAAGCCCCCTCGGTTGCCGGCCGTACAATAACTCAAAAGGTGAAAACCAAGTTGAGGCCTGGGGTGCCTCCCTTACCGCAAACAGCAAAGGTGGTATCATTTTGTCTCAGTTCTGCAGGCTCTCTGCCATTAACTTTTTTAGCATTTGCTTCAACGCCTGATTGAAGCATTCCATGAGCCTGTTCATTTGGGGATGGTATATGGTTGTCCTCAGATGTTTGATCCCCAAAGCTTTACTCACTCCTTCGAACACGTGTGATGTAAAGTTTGTCCCCTGATCCGTTAGTAGTTCCTTAGGCAGTCCTACTTGGAAGAATATTTTCAACAGTTCGTTTGCCACCTTTGGCGCGGGCACTGTCCGCATCAGTACTGCTTCCGGGTACTTAGATTGCATAATCTAATAGAACTAGTATATACTGGTTCCCAGTGCTACTCCGGGGAAGTTGCCCCACAATGCCCACCACTACCCTCTCGAAGGGAACCTCTCCCAGCGTCATTGGATTTAAAGGAGACCTTGGGGGCGGCCTTGGATTTACTTTTTGGCAGACAGGGCACGAAGTGCAACATCTGGCAACTTCCCGTACCAGTCCTGGCCAATAAAACCTTGCCCAAATGCGTGCTTCTGTTTTGTCCCTACCCAGATGCCCGCCCATGGGGAGCTCGTGAGCTGCCTTCAGGAGGGCCCGTCGATACCGCCAAGGGACCAACAGCTGAGCAACCTCCCCTCCTTCTGTTTCCCTTGCTCGATCTGGTATAGGAGACCATTTCTTACCTTGAACCTCGGGGTTGTCCTTATCAGCTCTGGTCTCTCAGTACCTTGTCATCTCTTCGAGTGAGGTGTTCATGCAGCGCCCGCCGAAAGTCCGTCTCCCGACTCTGCTCCAGCTGAAAGTGCTCATCTTCCCATAAATGGGCGATGTTCACCCTTTGTTCCACTTCCTCTTTGGGGGGAGACTGCTCAATTTCACCCGCGAAACCCCCCACGGCCTTCTCGCGCCTCATGCCAACTATCTCCTTTAGCAACTTGGGCCAGTCGCAGCCCAGTACTACTGGGTAGGGTAAATGTTCTGCGACCCCCACCAGCATCCGGAGGGTCTTGTTGCCCACTTGCAGAGTGACCTTCACCCTGTCAAAAATGAGGGCGTCCCTGCACCAACACTGCATCCTTGCACGATCTACTATTTCCCTCTCCCTTGTTGGTAGCACGTCACTCCGCACCACCGTCTGCTGTGAACCTGAGTCCAGTACAGCTACTACTCTTTTCCCCTCTACTGTTACTTCCATTAACAGTGTGGGTGGCTCATCTCCCGCCTCGGGGTCGACTCGGGCTCCATAACCACACAGTCCTACCTGCATCATTGGCTGGGGTCGGGTGTTTTCGATCATGGTGGCTAACAAGATCTGTTGCCTTACAGCTTGGTCCAGTAGGCCTTGCACCGTCCGATGTAGTTGATCCAACGTTTGTTCCCCTGACTCCGGCCCGGGAGTTAGCGTCTGCTCTCATTCCTTTCTCCTTATGGGCCCAAGGGTTCTCCGCTTTATACAGGCAAAACAGCATCTTATGATGCATGCTGCCATCTAAAAGCTTCCTGGCCAATGCACCATTGTGATGGGTGTATCGCTACCGGAGCCTTTCTCTTGGTGGTTCCGCCCTCCTGTAATGGGCCAACTGCCCACTTACTTACCTGCCACGCCTTGATCTTGATTGATTGATTGATTGTAATTAGCAGGAGGCTGCCCACTTTACACACCCGGGTGCCAGGGGGTGCTGTCTGCGGCTCCTTTTTCCTCCCCTACACCACAGCCCAAGCCTCACAGATGGTACTAACGTGGTCCTTGCCTTCTCTCTGGGGCTTCTCACTGTCCCCCTTTGCTCTGGGGCTTCTCGCTGCCCCCTTGCTCTGGGGTTGGGGCCAATGCACCCCAAATGCTGCGACTTCTCTAGCGCCAGGATCCCCACGCTACTGTGGAGTCCCTATGGGCCTCCTCCAACCCCTAATAGCCTCACCCGGTCCTCCAGTGTAACAACGAACACAAAAACACAAAGCCCCCGGGCTATAATATAAAAAGCTAAATGGTCTGGCCAAAACAACATTCAATCCCTACCGGGAAATACTCCAACCCATGGCAGCAATCAGGGGATGCTCATGCAGTTGGGCTTCTCCCCTCTCTCTGCTCTGGCTGAGTTCCCCCTTCCTTGGCCGCCAGAGGGGAACTGCCCTCCTGGCCTAACGCCTGGGCTTAAGAAGGGCCAAGCCCTGCCCCTTCCTGTCTGCTGGCTCCACTGGTTGCCCTAGCAACCAACACCTGTGCTGCCTTGGTGACTGGCAGCTGAGCCTCCCCCTTCTTGCCACTAGGGGTCTCTCTTGAGCCGTTTCTGCTCTCAGGTGCAGGGCACCTGAGTGCTCTTCGACAGTCCCTCTCACCCTGTCAGGTGCTTGTATGAGAACCTGCACTGGCTCCCAGAGCTGAACTCCAAAAGGTCAGTCTTAGAGTTGTGTCTTGGCTGGGGTATGCCTCTTTGGCTGCCTGTCTGCTTAGCCAGCTCTTGGCAGAAGTTTTCAGCTTGGAGCAAAGGTGGTGCTGGAAGGGTGCATGGGTTCTGCCCTTTTCTTTCATGTCATTAGCCCCTGCTCAAAAAGGTTTGATAACAAAATACTTTCCTGTGTAATCATGCACGACAGGCAAGAACAATATTCCATGAGGTTGTAATAGTTCACTTCTGACAGTACAACACAAAGGCCCTACTGGTTTAATTACTTTGGCTGACAAATGCCATTAATAATGTAATTATAATGGACAATGGAACCAAACAGAGTGCTAGACATCAGTAACACAGACTGTATCTGTAGTTATGAGAAGTTACTGTAATAGGATGTCCTTGTAACATGATATATTATCTTAAGCTTTTATTCATGTGATAATGCTGTGTGTAGTACATTATCCTATATTTTCCTTGATGGACTGTAACACGTGCAACCAGTTTGGAAACTTTAGCAGTCAAAACAGATAATTGGCTCTAATGAGTCTCTGACACCGATAATACGGCTTGGATTTGCTATAAAACTTGCCTTTAATTACTCATACTTTAAATGCATTTTGCAATAATGTTCCTTACCAAAGGACCCAATCCTATCTCTATTGAAGTCAATGGCAAACCTTTAATTGATTTTAATAAGAGGCAAATGGGGTAGGGTGGGGTAGGAGGTATAAAATTATTTGGGTTCTGTAAATAACTATAGTAACTTTTCCTTAATTTGGTTCACAAAGTGTTAACAATGAGCTCTAAAACATATATCATAAGCATTCAGTGATGAGTGAAACTGACCTTACAGACACCTTTCTGCCCTTAGGAATATCAATGTTTTTGCAGACTTCACACCTAAAAATGAAATAGCAGCCATTTGGCCCAAATTGAAAATTAGAAGCTTTGTGTCTATAGTAGCTAATCCTGGGAAGCATCCTGGGAAGCTAGGAAAGCAATACTTTGTGCTGCTACACTACAGAATCAGATACCTGAAAGGACAGTTGTGGTCATCTACTTTGAACTGCTGCCTAACCTGGGCCATAATATTTCACCAACTGAAATTTTTACATCAAGCCCATAGTTTCTGATTGACCTGTGGCAGGGGTAGCCAACCTGCAGTATATGTGCCACAAACGGCACCAGTAATCTGTGTGTGTGGCATGCAGCACAGCAGCATATAGGGCAGGGATCAGAAAATAGAGGGCTAGATTAAGCAGGGCGTGCAGGGCAGGGAGCAGAAAACGGAGCAGCAGATTGGGCAGGGGAAGGGGATCCAAGTGGTGATTAGGGAGAATGTGGGCTTAATTTGTGGCATGCCTACCAAAATGTTGGTCCCGACTGAGCCTCTTAGAATGCATCTCTTAGAAACTCAGTCTTCAAGTTATAAGAATACCATTCATAGATTTCATAGACATTTGGGCTGGAAGGGACCTCGGAAGATCTTCGAGTTCAGCCTCCCCGCCCCAGGGGCAGGAAGTCAGCAGCGGTCATAGGATCCCAGCAAGATAAACATCCAAATGTCTCTTGAAGGTGCTTCAACCACCTCTGGCAGCAGTCTATTCCAAACCTTGGGGGCTCAGACAGTAACGAAGTTCATCCTTATGTCCAGCCTGAAATGGTCATGGAGGAATTTGTGACCATTC